>NC_089823.1:237119862-237775740 GCF_035046505.1 Tiliqua scincoides | reverse complement strand
TAATTTAAAAAGAGACTGAGATGCCAATATTATTATGCCATTGTTCAAATTGTTGGTAAGGCCACATCTGGAGTACTGTGTCCAGTTATGTATCAGGTGAGTATTCACAATCTGTCAAACAGAGACTTGTGTGTTCAGGACTCTGAGAAAGGAGAATGGTTGACAGTCCTTAACAGCCATGATGAGTCCAGGCTTATCCATTGGCAGGTTGCCAGAACTACTCAGCACCTGGTGGGCCACTGTGAGATGCTGGGCTAGGTGGACCCTCTGCCTGATGCAGCAGAGCTCTTCTCATATACTCAAGAACAAAAATGCTGCCATCTTCAGCACACGTAAGTGTTTCATTTGGTGGGCTGCTGTGAGATACAGGAAGCTGGACTAGATGGGCCTATGGCCTGATCCAGTGGGACTGTTCTTCTTATGTTCAAACCCAGAAGTGTTTTCCAGCGATTTTCAACAGCTGTGCTCTAAACTCCTACAGCACACCTGTGTATATTTTGCAGCACATCAGTGTGCCATAGAACATGGGTTGAAAATCTCTATACTTAGGGGCTAATCAAACAGGCACGCAAATGCGTACTCTGCACCCTTTATTTACTACAGCAGGAGGTGGGACGCTTTTGTACTTAGCCCCTCTCCACAGTTTGTAGCCTTCTCACAGCCCAATCCTATGCATGTCTACTCAGAAGTAAGTCCCATTAGAATCAATGGGGCTTACTCCCAGGAAAGTGTGACTAGGATTGGGCTGTCATGCACCCCAATGTGTTATTTATAAAGGAATAAAAGCTTTTATTGACAGCCAATATAAGATTTTTTTTAATAGTATGGGCCATAAACCAGCCTACAAATTGTGGTGGGGGTTAGGTACAAAAGCCTCCCTATTTCCTACTGCAGTTTTTGGCCAATTCACCCATACCCCTGTACCACTGGCTTATCCCGTAAACAATTAATGGGTGAAAAGGATACATTTGCGTGCACATCTGATTAGAGCCTTAGGGAAACAAGGTCACAGTCTGGCCCAGTTAATGGAAAGCTAGCAGGTCAGGGAGTAGGTTCCGACAGTCTTTTCTCTAGCATAGTGTATTTGTATTCTGGGTGCAGGGCATTTTTCTTCTAGTAGAGGGAGATTCTTCATCACCAAAATACTTTCATGCCCCTTCTCGCTCCCTGAAATACTGCCAGAATGAAGGGGGAGAGAGATGGAAGAACATTTTAAGTGGCCCACAAAACCATTTGAACATCTTGCTTCTCCCAATTCCTGCTTAGCTCTCCATTGATCTCAGCTCCCCATTCTCTGCTCCTGGCTCAGACCTCTCTTTGCCTTGAGAATCTGAGTCCAGCAGGAGGTTGGCAAGAGAGGCTCCTGCTCAGTTCTGGAAGGAACTCAGCGCCAGTGACATAGCTAGAGGGGGTGCAAAGCATTAAGTTATGCAGGGAGCCTCACCACAGCGTGCAAGCAGCCCTTCCCCCTCCCCTTCAGAGCTATTCCAGGTGGGGGCAGTTCCCTCTGCCTGGAATGACTCTGAAGGGGAGGGGGGCTGCTTGCACATAGCGGTGAGGCTCCCTGCAAAACTGAGTGCTTTTAACCCCTTCTTACTACCCCACTGCTCAGTGCAGATCTTTGCTTGCCCTTCGCCCACCTGCAGCAACTTCAGTAGATCCCATCATTTGCAAAAGTTACCTGGACAGTTGTTTAGAAGCAAGTTGGCCTCCCTCCTCGCTGGGTGACGCCATTAATAGACTGTCCTCGCCTGCTGAGAATGTCATTCTGACCACTAGTCTGAAATGTCCCTTTCCTTTCCAGTGCTGATGTGTCCTCTTGACACAGTAGATAATGTCTTTAATTGAGGAATTAATTCATTTATATTGCTCTCATATCTCTGTACCCTCACTGCCGCTAAAGGGGCAGTGGGAGAAATTGCTTAAGCATTTGTCTGGGAACTTTATGTCCCAGCAACGGCGCATCACAAAGCCCTCCTTCAGATAGCTGTTATTTATTGCTAAAATCCCAGAGCATAAAAACTGAGACTGGTTTGCAGAAGGAGCAAAAACAGGAACCAGTAGTGTAGCTACAGGAGTGGTGGTACGAGAAATTTTGCAGGTGCTGCCACATGCCATGTAAGTGGCCCCTCCCACTCGCCATTCTGGGCAGCGACAGCAGCGGGGGGGGGCAGCTTACACGGCTCATTGTGCTGCCTGCAACACTTAACACATCACCCCCTGTAGCTATGCTACTGACAAGCTCTCCAAGTGAACTGGGCTACTGTCTTTGTTTTCTCATCCAGCAGGCCCTTGGGGAAATGATTGGTCACACAGTCAGCCCCGATCCAAGTCAGAATGCACCTGAAGCAGTGCCAGATTCCACCACCAGCCCTTTCCTGGCCTGATTTCCTTATTTAATCAATACATTTATACCCCACCTTTTCCGTACTCTGTGAGTGCCCAAGGCAGCTAACTGAATATCTAGATATATTGTCTCATTGTAAAAACAGTATAAAATTAAACATTAAAGGAACTCCCAGCACATATGAAACAATAAACAGCAGTAAAGATTGGGCAGGAGGGCAGTGAAGAAAGGTGGGTAGGAGGTCTGGTCTAGAGGGTAGAGCCTCTTTGCCTGAAGATAACATCCGAAGGTCGCCATTTCGAGGCCGCTGGCACCGTGAATGGCGAGACCTTGAGGCAGCTGACAAGCCCAGCCAAGTTATTCCACCTGCTCTTGGCGTGAGCGAAGAAGCATCTGGGCTGCCCTTCAAGTGAGAGATGAAGGAGCTGCTTGTCAACCTGTGTGGGAGGAAACTAGAGGCCAGAATGTGATGCCAGATCAGAAAAGATCCATCTGAAATGTTGTGGTTCTTGAAAGACAGAAGCTTCTTCAATTGTAAAAATCCCTATGAGGATTTAGAACAGCCTGCCCATGTAACCCACCTTGAATTAAAATCTGAGGAGAAATCTGACAACCAAGAAAGGCGGTATATAAATACCTGTATTATTATTATTATTATTATTATTATTATTATTATTATTATTATTATTATTATTATTATTATTATTAAGCCATCAAAAACAGTCAGTGGTTTTACATTTTATGGTGTGCAGTCCCCATGTCGCCTCCCCCACTTCCTCCCCTGCTGCCACCTCTCTAGACTGGTACAGTTTCTGGGACAGAGCCTCTTTGCCCAGCAGCTTCAACGGTCAGTCAGGTAGAGGAAGCGGTGGAAGTGGCAATGGGGCCTCTCCTCACTGGGAAGTCTCTAGCTCAAGTCTTACCTTAGCCTGAAATTCCCCAGGGATTGGTTCACATGTGCGCACCACCTGATTCCTGTGCAAATATTGACTGACAGCTGAGTGTGTGACTCCATTGAAAAGCACTGCATCAGAGGTGATGTTAAATTTTTTCAGTGGTGTTGTGTCTGTGATGGCCTGTTCTACCATGCACGTTGTCACATGGTGTGGCAGTCAACAAGTGAGGAACATGAACCAGGTGTCAGTGGCTTTAGGGAAGCCACTAGATCAGGGGTGCTCACACATTTTTGGCTCGAGAGCTACTTTGAAACCCAGCAAGGCCTGGAGATCTACCAGAGTTTTTTTTACAATGTTTGCACCATCATAACATATAACATTTATGTGTACAATGTATGTTGGTGTACCTTGCATAACCGAATGAGCCAATATTGCACAACACAACATAAGTAACTATAAACATTTTTTGTAATTACTTGAGTTTACTTTGATGACTTGCACTGAAGTGAATCAGCCAAGGATGCATAGTCGGACAGTAGCTGCTGACAGCCAGCCTCAAGCACACTTCCAAATGTTCATCAGTCATGGTGGAATGGTACTTGGACTTAATGATCTTCAGGTAGGGAAAGGCTGACTCATGTAAATAAGTGGAGCCCTTCCTGCCTCAGGTGCTCTTATATGCCTTAGGGCCCTATTGCCTTCAAGTGGCTGCAGCTGTGCAGCACACTCTGCTGGATGCCCAGGCCTTGCCCTTAAAGGGGCCACTGCTGACACCACATCTACCTCCTCACCAAATTTTCCTCGATTCCAATACAAGTGGGGGGGGGGAGCAGATCTCTATACAGACCAGTGCAAAAACAGGGGAAAGGTGTGGGGGAGGGAAGATCTCTATATAGACATCACAGCAAGACCAGTGCAAAACCCCTTGCACACAGAACCAACAGATGGAAGATGGGGGGGGGGGGCAGATCTCCATACATACCAGTGCAAAAGCAGGGGAAAGGTGTGGGGGAGGGAAGATCTCTGTATAGACATCACAGCAAGACCAGTGCAAAACCCCTTGCACACAGAACCAACAGATGGAAGTTGGGGGGGCAGATCTCCATACATACCAGTGCAAAAGCAGGGGAAAGGTGTGGGGGAGGGAAGATCTCTATATAGACATCACAGCAAGACCAGTGCAAAACCCCTTGCACACAGAACCAACAGATGGAAGTTGGGGGGGGGCAGATCTCCATACATACCAGTGCAAAAGCAGGGGAAAGGTGTGGGGGAGGGAAGATCTCTGTATAGACATCACAGCAAGACCAGTGCAAAACCCCTTGCACACAGAACCAACAGATGGAAGTTGGGGGGGGCAGATCTCCATACATACCAGTGCAAAAGCAGGGGAAAGGTGTGGGGGAGGGAAGATCTCTGTATAGACATCACAGCAAGACGAGTGCAAAACCCCTTGCACACAGAACCAACAGATGGAAGTTGGGGGGGCAGATCTCCATACATACCAGTGCAAAAACAGGGGAAAGGTAAGCCAGCCCCAGTAGAGTCAATGGGGCTCACTCCCAGGGATGCGTGGATGGGAGAGAAGCCTGCCAATGGCTCCTCTCCCAGGGAGGAGCCTGCCAGGTGCTCACTCCCTGGGCTCCCTCCCTGGGCTCACTCCCTAGGCTCCCTGGACTCACTCCCTGGGCTCGCTCCCTGGGCTCCCTGGGCTCACTCCTTGGGTTCGCTCCCTGGGCTCACAAGCCTGCCAGGGGCTCACTCCTAGGGATGCGTGGACGGGAGAGAAGCCTGCAATCGACTCATTTCGCCTCAAGATCGACTGGTAGCTCGCGATCGACATATTGGGCACCCCTGCACTAGATGCTCTGCCTCACTCCCCCACTGCCTACAGTTTGAGGACAATAATATTGTATTTTTATTTACAATATAAATTATATTTATATATATTATAAAAAGTATAAGGTATAATACAATATATAATTTTATATAATATTGTAAATGTATAAAACAATATATAGAGAAGGTATTATATTTATTTGACAATTTTATTTTACATCCTGACAGCCAAGATGGTGTAGCAGTTCTGGCACTGGACTTAGACCTGGAAGATCCAGGTTCAAATCCCTGCCCAGCCATGAAGCTTCTTTAGTGACTTTGGGCCAGTCACTCTCAGCTTCACTTACCTCACAGGGCTGTTGTGAGGACAAAAGGAGGGAAGGAACCAGGTACACCACCCTGAGCTCCTTGGAGGAAAGGCAGTATAAAAATGTAAAAAATTAAAAAAAAAAATTAGAGAGCGATTGGATGAATTATTGAAAGCATGTATGTGAAATGCTTTGAGCACTCAAAAAGCATTAGAAAACTGCCAAACCAGTTGGAGTGCCTATAATTTGCAAACTTAAGCACGGGCAGCAATTATACCATTTTCCAGTTGGGAGATGGTCCCTATGCTACTTCTCATGGATGGTGGCACTCTTGAATAAACTCTTACCGCTTCTGCTTTTGTTAAACAAAATTTGCATCTAAGGTTGATGAGGTGGAAGCAACTGAAAATAAGCATCTAACAGCACAGAACAGTGTAATTTGCAGTGTAATTTATCCCAACCATACACATAACTCATAGGTAAAGCAGATTTTCAAGATATTATGGCACTGCACGGGGCAGTAAAAATAGCTGATGGTTGGGCATTTTGAATTGAAGTGAACTCTCAGGAGGACTGAAGAATGTAAATGAAAGAAATTCTGGAGAGCTACAGGGAGGAAGTTGGGTGGTGCCAGACTCTGTATAGAACCAAACCAGAATTAATGTTTTGCTTCTTTAGAAATCTGTGACAATGGGCATTTTATGCATTTTGAAATGCCTAATTTGCTGCTTTCTGGTGTAGAAGACACAGATGATGATGATGATGATGATGATGATGATGATGATGATGATGATAATAAACAACTTTATTTGTATCCCGCCCTTCTCCCTGAAAGGGACCCAGGGCGGCTGATCAGATTTGCAACCTGTGTTTAGATGAGGGATGAGTAGACTTTCATCATTCACCTGCTGAGGCTCAAGTCATGAGCTGGTGTGCTGGGATGGGTTGCCAATAATGTTGTTAAAGCAGCCACATTTCACTTAAAGGGTGCCCCCCAGTACTCAAGGAATTCCCCCTCCTCAAAGAATCATTGTGCCAGAATTGATCTGGTATCCCTGCTTCGGACATGCCAGTTGGGTGAATGTGTGTATGTAAGATACAAGGATCCAAGTAAGCATGGTAAACAATGCCATCAACTTGAATTGCCAGGCTTATGGAGACTTTGCAGCATGTGTTTGTATACGTGCAAGTGTGCAGTTTCAGTACTGATGTACATTCACCTCCACCACCATTGTCAAAACCATGTTAGGTGGTCCAATAGTCTGATAAGCCAGCTTCAGAGGTCCCTGTGCATAGATTGTGCACAGATGTCTCATGGTAGGCATCAGTTGCCTTGGAAGAGGCTTTCCTACCTGTGTGAGAGAGAGGAAGAGGTGGAGGAGGAATGCCTCTTTCAAGACACAGCTTTGCCATGTGCAGCTTTGGTAAGTGCTTTTGGTCAAAAATCACACCTAAAAAGAAAAACAAAATTGCTGCTTGATTAGTGGCACTTTTTTTAGTCAATCAGAGGACTTTGAATGGATTTATCTAGCTGCTGCACATCAGAAGCTGCCTTCTACAGCACTGAACCTGTGGTCCCTCTAGCTCAGTACCAAAAATCCTGAGTCACAGCAGTTCTTCAGGGTTCCCATTGTAGGTTTCTGGAGCTGCTGCCAGAAACTGAACCTGGGAAAGCAGAGGCTCTATCACTGGGCTCCAGCTCTGCCCTCAAAGCCATGGAAACTTAACACCTTCTTTAAAACCATGAAATAAGAACAGCCCCACTGGATCAGGCCATAGGCCCATCTAGTCCAGCTTCCTGTATCTCACAGCGGCCCACCAAATGCCCCAGGGAGCACACCAGACCTGCAAGGCCTCCTGGGAATTGTAGTTTAAGAACATAAGAACAGCCCCACTGGATCAGGCCATAGGCCCATCTAGTCCAGCTTCTTGTATCTCACAGCGGCCCACCAAATGCCCCAAGGAGCACACCAGATAACAAGAGACCTCATCCTGGTGCCCTCCCCTGCATCTGCCATTCTGACATAGTCCATTTCTAAAATCAGGAGGTTGTACATGCACATCATGGCTTGTACCACGTAATGGATTTTTCCTCCAGAAACTTGTCCAATCCCCTTTTAAAGGCATCCAGGCCAGATGCCATCACCACATCCTGCAGTAAGGAGTTCCACAGACCAACCACATGCTGAGTAAAGAAATATTTTCTTTTGTCTGTCCTAACTCTCCCAACACTCAATTTTAGTGGATGTCCCCTGGTTCAGGTGTTATGTGAGAGTGTAAAGAGCATCTCCCTATCCACTCTATCCTTCCCATGCATTATTTTGTATGTCTCAATCATATCCCCCTTCAAGCGTCTCTTTTCTAGGCTGCAGAGGCCCAAACGCCATAGCCTTTCCTCATAAGGAAGGTGCCCCAGCCCAGCAATCATCTTAGTTGCTCTCTTTTGCACCTTTTCCATTTCCACTATGTCTTTTTTGAGATACAGTGACCAGAACTGGACACAATACTCCAGGTGTGGCCTTACCACTGATTTGCACAACGGCATTATTATATTAGCTGTTTTGTTCACAATACCTTTTCTAATGATCCCAAGCATAGAATTGGCCTTCTTCACTGCCGCCGCACACTGGGTCGACACTTTCTTCGACTTATCCACCACCACCCCAAGATCTCTCTCCTGATCTGTCACAGACAGCTCAGAACCCATCAGCCTATATCTAAAGTTTTGATTTTTTTGCCCCAATGTGCTTGACTTTACACTTACTTCCATTGAAATGCATCTGCCATTTTGCTGCCCATTCTGCCAGTTTGGAGAGATCCTTCTGGAGCTCCTCACAATCACTTCTGGTCTTCACCATTCGGAAAAGTTTGGTGTCATCTGCAAACTTAGCCACCTCACTGCTCAACCCTGTCTCCAGGTCATTTATGAAGAGGTTGAAGAGCACTGGTCCCAGGACAGATCCTTGGGGCACACTGCTTTTCACCTCTCTCCATTGTGAAAATTGCCCATTGACACCCACTCTCTGTTTCCTGGCCTTCAACCAGTTCTCAATCCACAAGAGGACCTGTCCTCTAATTCCCTGACTGTGGAGTTTTTTCAGTAGCCTTTGGTGAGGGACCGTGTCAAACGCCTTCTGAAAGTCCAGATATATAATGTCCATGTGTTCTCCCACATCCACATGCCTGCTGACCTTTTCAAAGAATTCTATAAGGTTTGTGAGGCAAGACTTACCCTTACAGAAGCCAGGCTGATTCTCCCTCAGCAAGGCCTGTTCATCTATGTGTTTTGAGATTCTATCTTTGATGAGATTCTTTGATGAGATTGTATCTGTGATGATCAAAGATTCTATCTTTGATGATCTCTTTGATATCTTTGTTGACAAAAGAGAGTCCACATTTGGCAGTCCCCCCCTCTGACATCAAAATGCCCTGATCACACGGTGGGCTCTGTGCTGAACTGGAGGCAGCAGAGAAGCGAGGAAAGCTAAATAAAGGAGTTCCGCCTTTTGCTTCTTACTACTTACTTCTTACTAGCACCACATGTGTTCCTTATGTAAATCTGATGAATCATTAAAAGCTTTCTACAACTTGGTGCAGGAGCTCAGGCCCTTTCACCCTTGCTGCCCCCTCCCCACCACTGCGACATGTGCTGGTGCTTCTCACATTTGGACTCTCCAGCGAAGGGCTGGCTTCACTCACTCAGCACCTTTGTTTTCTGTTCTATGGGAAATTTCATCAAGGATGCCACTGGCCATTAAAGTGTGTTTGCTGGCTAATGAAAGGCAACTGAACCATGATTAAAAGGAGGAGATAAGAGAGATCCATTAACGAACAATTTAATTATGCAGCTACAATGGAGCCAGTAAAATCACAGTAGTAGAAGATGGGAAGGCAGTCTGGATAAAAGGAATCGAGACATGCGGGCTGAAAAATCATCTCAGTTGGCTGCGACTTATAAACTGATGGATGGATTTTCCTTAAGGGGAACAGCTTTATGGGGCTGTTTGCCACAAACGGTGTGGTTTGTGTTTCTGTAACTTGGAGCTTTGGAAGACGTTGCCAGTGATTCCAAATCTTTCCCATGAGCTACCTGCAACAGGGGTAGCCTAAGTTGATTTGCCACTCGCCCCCCTCCAATTCTGTGCCAGCAAGCCCACTGCCTACCCACAAACATCTCATCTCACTGCCTTCCAAAGATTACCATTCCCCCTCCCCCGTTTTCACCAGCCAAATTTTTGTCTTCAGCCATAAAGCAACAACGAAGTCCTTAAAAATGAGCAAACAGGATTGGAGGGGGGGGGGAAAGGCCCAAATCAATTTAAAACGTAAATAGGAGGACTGCAGATCACCCAAATGGTCTGAGAGGCCCTAAGAGGCAGCTGCTTCAGGGACCAAGGCAAAACCTGCCCTCTTTAAGCTGTTACGTTGTCCTCACTAATATGATCCTGCATTAGCAGGCAGCTGCAAGCCATTGTGTTTCTGTGACTGCATATATTTTCTGTGCCCCCACTGCGAACAGAGAGCAATCCTTGAGTGGCATTAGCTCTGAGCAATTCCCTGAAAACGGGCAGCCTGGGAACTCGCGGTCGCGGCTTTGCTCTGGCACTAATGTGATTTCTGTTTAGTCAAAAGAGAAAATCATAATCACCATCATAAGCGCTTGCGCCTTTTGAGCTGGCTGCCACCATTCTTGCACCTCTTTGCAAATTGCTTCTTGAATCTTGGAGTCAGATGGACTGGTGATTATTATGCACACCTGGAGGCACGGTTTGTAGAATAACAAATAGATCTGTAAGAGAATAGAGGCAACCCGAAAGATTTTGATAAACGCTTCTTTAAAAGGCCCCCCTGGGAATCTGTTCTTTCTCCCTCCCCCTCTCAAATGTCTTTGATCTCACCAGTGTTCCAGCAGGTTTCAGTTTGTCCTCCTGGGTGGAATTTAAGGTGCTGGCTTGGAATTATAGACTGGCATCCATGAATTTAAAACAGACTTGCAAATAAGCCCACATAAATCACAAGTCCACAAACATGGCGTTACTGGCTGCTACCCATGTTTTCCTCTGTGGAAGGAAAACAAAAACCCAGCTTCCTTCCCCCTTTCAGAGTACAGGTGACAAACCAAGTGACCACGCTCTGCATTCTTTTTCTACAAGGCAATTTACCCAAGGCAATTTTTTTCTTTCCTTTTCTTTAAAAAGCAAACCTGTTATTGCCTGGTGCTGCCTCCAGCAGCCTTTCAATGTCTCTTTTTAGAACTATATATGGCCATGAACAAGTCCTGTGTACAATTGGTTTTTCACTTCTCATGGAAAGGATTCCTGAATAATCCTACCACAGTTTGGGCATAAAACCCTTAGGAGATGCCCATGTCCCCTGTGCTGATCAGTAGCCCAAAAGAGGTGCAGATGTGTATGTATGTTTATGGCTTGAACTCCTGCCTTTCCACCCTAATGTCCTTCCAGGTGACATTAACAGTGCAATCATATCTTGCGCTGAAACAGGCAGGCCAGGAGGCCTGCACTGTATCCAGCACAAGACTGGGTCGAGAATCAGCTCAGCCAGAGGCAAGGGGAAATTCAGCCATGGGCAAGGGGATGCCCATGTCCCCAGGTAAGCCACCACAGCCCCAATGGGACTCCTTGAACCTGCTTCACCTCAGGAGGTGACACAAGTCTGAGGAGAACGGAGCAGCTTGGAGCTGCTCCGCGCTGCTCGGGGAACAGGGTTGGGACCCGGCATAGCTGCTGGGTCCCAGCCCCGCCTCCCCACCCGCCCGCCCCCTGGAATGCCCTCAGCCTGCCCTCCCCGTCCTGGAACAAGCTTGGCCGACGCAACTTTCCCTCCCTGCATTGGCAGGGAGGCAGGATGCACTGGCCCAGCAGACACAGGAGGAGGCACAAATATGCTTTACAG
Organism: Tiliqua scincoides; assembly: GCF_035046505.1. Taxonomy (NCBI): domain Eukaryota; kingdom Metazoa; phylum Chordata; class Lepidosauria; order Squamata; family Scincidae; genus Tiliqua; species Tiliqua scincoides. The sequence continues at coordinate 237,764,437 of NC_089823.1, read as the reverse complement.
CACGTTTGTGACCCTCCTGGGTCCCTTGTGCTGGCCTAACTGATGGTTAGGATTGCGCCCTAAGAAACACAAAACTCTGGTGCTGGGACAGGTAAGAGAGAGAGAGAGAGAGAGAGAGAGAGAGAGATGGTGGGAGAATGTGCTGCCCATGCCTTCTCCTCTGCAGCGTTCCTGCCATGGCTGATGCTGTCCTTCCAAGGCAGTGGTGAGCCCAGCCCTCTCCAGGAAGTATGGAGGGGATTTCGAGAGAGTACAGCCTCTTCCAGTGCCCTTCTCCTGCTTTTGAACTGGAAAAGAAGAGTGGAGGCGGAAATGTGGAGGACTGGAACCCACTGGAGCCGTATGACTCTGCCCCCCCCCCGCCGGGAATGGCTCAGAAGGGAGGGGCCGCCGGAACCCACTACTTCCCTCTCCTCTCTTACTTTATTCTCCTCTTCCTTTTCCAGCCCAGGGACTTGGAGGAACTGACTTCTCAACTGAATTTCCTGCATATCATACTGCATGTGCAGCTGTCTGGGGGCATGGCTGGCACATTGATCCCACTCTCCTCTCACAGGTCTGTCAGATGCGTGGGGGGGGGGATGTTCTGAACATGGCTAAAATAGCAGAAGTGTCATATTCACAAATGCAGCTTGCACGTGCTTCTGAAATTTCTCGTCAAAACATCTGGATGGTGAACATGGAAATTTCTGATGCTTGTGAATCTCTGCAAATGTTTGCTCCAGCTCCAGGCCGTGCTCTTGTCTGAGTGTGCTTGTGTCTCGAAAGTGTGGTTTGTGCAACTTGGTTATTATTCAGATCAGCTTAGGTGTTTGGGGATTAAATGTTTTCTTTAAACATTTCTTGTACTTTTCCACATTTTAATTGAATTTTAATGGTGTGCTTGTTTTTCATTTCAATTTTATTGTTACTTGGTTAAGCCTCCAGAGTGCAGTAAGTTGTAATGTAGGGGAATTGGGGGGAGTGGGTAAGGAGTAGAGTTGGGGAAGAGAAAATTAAAAGTTGGTGTGTGTATTGGAGGGTGTGTGTAATATGCTGACAGTTTTCAGGTGCTGAAAATATGTTTAAAAAAGCTCAGTGATCGAAGCATCTTTCAGATATTTACTCTATGGCAGTGGTTCTCAAACTGTGGGTTGGGACCCACTTGGTGGGTCGTGATCCGATTTCTGGTGGGTTGCAAGAAGCTGAATGCAGCCATCTTGGAAGATGGCAAAAGACCTAGGTGGCACCATTTTGGAAGTGCCATTTTAAGCGTTGCCATTTTAAGCTTTCTGGCATTGAGACGTAACTAAGAGCAGCTTGTATGTGTGCAAAGAAAGCAGCGTTCCGCTTTTCTCCAGAAAGCATGCTGCTGCCTTCCAGCTGGACCTCCGTCTGCACTTGCAGGCTTCCCTCAGGGGGGCCAGTCGTGGAGTGCAGGCTTGGATTGCAGGCAAAGAAGGACCGGGAGAGATGTGGACGAGCCAGCCAGGCTTCTCCCCACCAACCTTTGTCAGCCTGGCTGCCTTGATGGCTGCCTCGGGTTGCAAGACAGAGCAGCTGCCCCCTCCCCCCCGCAGCTGGACTGGGCTGGAGAGTGTAGGTGAGACCTGAACACAGGGCTTGGGTGAGTCGAGGCAGACCCGCGTGATCTCCCCTCTTGTGAGCCTGCCTTGAAAGCAGCATCGCTGCCGCCACCACCCCACTGCCGTTCTCGTCCTCTGCATCACAACCTCTCTCCCTCTCTGAAATCACCGGGAGGCCACGATCCTTTCCTGCCCTGGCTAGCACATCCTCTCTTTATATCTTTGCTGGGGTGAGCGTCCCTGCTCATCTTCCTTCTGAGGGGGATACTACTGTTTTATTTCCTTTATTTACAAAAGCTCAAGCTACTTCTTGTATTGAGGTGCATGAGGAGGGGGCACTTGTTTCTGGCTAGTGCTGAGCACAGTATCAATCATAAGAACATAAGAACAGCCCCACTGGATCAGGCCATAGGCCCATCTAGTCCAGCTTCCTGTATCTCACAACGGCCCACCAAATGCCGCAGGGAGCACACCAGATAACAAGAGACCTCATCCTGGTGCCCTCCCTTGCATCTGGTATTCTGACATAACCCACTTCTAAAATCAGGAGGTTGCGCATACACATCATGGCTTGTACCCCATAATGGATTTTTCCTCCAGAAACTTGTCCAATCCCCTTTTAAAGGCGTCCAGGCTAGACACCATCACCACATCTGGTGGCAAGGAGTTCCACAGACCAACCACATGCTGAGTAAAGAAATATTTTCTTTTGCCTGTTCTAAATAATAATAACAACAACAACAACAACAACAACAACAACAACAACAACAACAACAACAACAACAACAACTTTATTTTTACCCCGCCTTTCTCCCCGAAGGGACTCAAGGCGACTTACAACAGATTAAAAACATAATTTAAAAACAAATAAAAACATATTAACACATCATAAAAAACAGGAGTCAGAATAAAAAATAGGTAAAAAGAGCATAGAGCAGCAGCAAGTCATAAAAGAATCAGGCCTATAAAAAATATTAAAAGATGTTAAAAAGATGTTAAAAAGGCCGAGAACTCAGAAGGCTTGTTTAAACAGAAGGGTCTTCAGGCCTTGCCGGAAGGTCTCAAGAGAGGGAGCCATTCTCAAGTCAAGGGGAAGGGAGTTCCATAGCATTGGTGCCACTACTGAGAAGGCCCTCTTTCTTGCCGCCGCCCCACGTACCTCCCTAGGCGGCGGCACTTGTAAAAAGGCCTTCTCTGATGACCTAAGAGGACGAGCTAGATTGTTCTAACTCTCCCAACACTCAATTTAAGTGGATGTCCCCTTGTTCTGGTGTTATGTGAGAGTGTAAAGAGCATCTCCCTATCCTCTCTGTCCATCCCCTGCATAATTTTGTATGTCTCAATCATGTCCCCCCTCAAGCGTCTCTTTTCTAGGCTGAAGAGGCCCAAACGCCGTAGCCTTTCCTCATAAGGAAGGTGCCCCAGCCCCGTAATCATCTTAGTCGCTCTCTTTTGCACACTTCAATCGCCACATCAATGTTTGTTAGTTTCAAGTGCAATACAAGAAGTAGCTTGAGATTTTGTAAATAAAGACAGAAATAAAAACAGTAGTAAATAATACACAAATATTTTGTTCCAGATGTAGTTTTATTTTTTGCTTGATAGCAATGGTAGCGAGGGCAGGGAGAATTGGAAGACGCTTCTGAGCTGGAATACTGTATCTTGTCATTTACAGTTTGAGTTTCTAGGCAGGAACTTCCTGCTTGATGACATCACTTCCGGCTATGGCATCACAGTGATGTCACTTTCTGTTTGATGATGTCATTTCTGGCGATGACATCACTTCCAGGTTGCTGGCATCACTTCCGGTGGGCCCCAGACAGATTGTCATTCTCAGAACCACTGCTCTACGGGAAACAAACACACATTGTGAATGATGTTCCACATCCCAATGTATGCTCCCCATAACTGAGACATGCCATGGCAAAGGGATCCCCTGGATGAATTATCTCTGCTTGAGCAGGAGAGAGTAGCCAATGTGTGGCAATAAGAAGTTTCTTGGGATCAGGGTCTGTCCACCTGCAAACTGCATGTCTTCAGTCTTGGAGACTTGTTGGTCACCTCCTGGCTTGGTTCTATGGCTCATCAAAATCTCCACACTGCTGTTCTGGGGTGAAGCTCATGGTGTGGATATGTCCCTGCAAACTCATTCTAGTGTCCACTTGTGGCCAGGACCATGGAGAGCTCACTGTGGCGTTGGATGCCAGGTGAACCAGGAAGCAGCAACATCCGAAGTGCTGCGTTAGCTGTGAGTTCAAGTAGTCCTGTGGCAAGCTCCACCTCCTCAAAAGAACCCTGCTGGGGCTTAATGAGCCACATCTGTCCCAAAGGGTTTTGGGGGGGGGGGACTGATGGACGGACTGGGAACCTCTTACTGTCCTTGAACACAGCATGAGGATGCCCTCCTGATGCAGCAGATACTTCTCAGGACAAACCCTCAGGTGCAGGCCAGGCTGCCTTAGAGGATGGAAGCATCTCTTTGCCCTCTGCCTCCTCCCCTGGGAGGGGAGTCTCTGGCAGTTTGGTGACTTTAGAGGTGATTTCTGACTATGGCACCTGCCCAGTGTTCTCTCAACTCCATGCACTTCTGCTTCACATTCTCCATTCTGTCTTATTATAAACCTGCTCCTTAATCCATGGGAGGTCCTGTCTGTGTGATTTGTCTAAGTTGCCACTTGTCCCCACAGTTGATGGAGAGATCACAAACAGCCCCATTGCTATTCCCACCTAGCATGAAGCAAGTTTGATGAAGAAATTCTGCCTGGAAGAAGCTCTTTTATCTGTCAGAGGGAGATTTTTCTTGTCCTCCTGCTGGCCTCTCACGACAATCTGCTAGACCTTCTGTCACTTTACCCTAACATAGAAGCGAGAGGGAAATTGCTTCTTTTCAGCATCAGTGTTTATTTTCATGTCATTGTGCAGATTTATTCAAGGACAGGCTGCTAAAAGTAAGCCAGAAACAATGACAAATGAGTTGTTTTGGCTGACAGTAGGAGGGAAACTTCCAAATAAATTGGTTTTTTAACCCTAAGAATTACGCACAAATCAGGATACCAATTCTTCTCTTTGCTGGAGGTCTTGATGAAAAGCCAGGGATAAGCACAAGAGTGGATCTTTCAACTCCTAGCCATGACTACGCAGGAGGAGGAGGAGAAGGAAGGGAACAAAAGCAACAGATGCTTTTAAAAGGGGATTGGACAGATTTCTGGAGGAAAAGTCCACTACAGGATACAAGCCATGCTGGGTCTGTGCAGCTTCCTGGTTTTAGGAGTGGGCTACCTCAGAATGCCTGATGCAAGGGAGGGCACCAGGATGTAGGTCTCTTGTTGCGTTGGGTGCTCCTGAAGTATCTGGGCCCCTGTGAGATACAGGAAGCTGGACTAGATAGGCCCTTGGCCTGATCGAGCAGGGCTGCTGTTCAAATACTTTGCTGTTAGAAGACCTTCCAGTCAGTGTGCAATCCCCAAATAGCACTGGACTTGAACTGGCAAGGTCTGAATTCAAGTTTCCTACTCAGCTATGAAGCTCAGTGGGTCATTTTAGGCAACTCCCTCTCTCTCAGCCTAAGCTACCTTGGAGGGTTGTTGTGAGGATATATGACCTCAGTCAGAACATTGATCCCTCCAGCCCAGTGTTGTCTGCTCTGACAACAGCAACTTTTCAAGGTGTCCAACTGTGGGATCTTTTTGCCCGGTGATGCCAGGAGTTAGACCTGAGGTTGCCTGAATGCAAAGCTTGGGCTCTGCCTTTGAGCAGGGGAAGGAAGACAAAGACAAGACTGCTGAATCCTTTTCCCTCAGACCATTTCTCAGCTTCAAACATCTCTCCTCAGATAGCTCTTTTATTTACCCAGGAGGATACCATATCCATGTTTCTTCGCAGGTGAAAGAGCAGCTTGGGGAAGGAGAATTAAGCACAGAAAAGTCTCAAGGGCAAAGACTGAAGCAGCTTCACAGGACCTGCTCCTTTTCCACTCAGGGTTGGAGCCTGCCCATTCCTGCTTTAGGTCAAGGACAGTGGAGTGCAATTTACAAGTTTACGGGTTACAAGTCATAGTAGCTATGTGCAAGCTCTTGGTTTTAGAGGCAGGCTGCCTCTGATTGCCAGATGCAGGGGAGGGCATCGGGACGCAGGTTGTGTCTGTTGTCTTGTGTGCTCCCTGGGGCATTTGGTGGGCCATTGCGAAATACAGGAAGCTGGACTGGATGGGCCTTTGGCCTGATCCAGCGGGGCTCTTCTTACGTTCTTATGAGTAGCTACAGGGGAGGTGGTACGGCAAGTACTGCAAGCGCCACAACATGCCGTGTAAGCAACCCCTTTTGCTCGCTGTTGGAGCCGTTCTGGGCAGTGACGGCAAGTGGGAGGGGCTGCTTACATGGCACATTGCAGCTCTTGCAGTACTTACTGTACCACTCCCCTGTAGCTATGCCACTGGTCAAGGTGACATACAGAGAAAAGCATCACAGAACCTTGTCTTGCCTGTTGCTGAAGCCTTTCTCACATATTGGAGTCACTTACTGATGGGAGCAAAGCCACCATACTCATTTCCCAGATGAATGGGAACTCTTGCAATGTTGCAAAAGACGACACTGTTTTTTATAGCCAGAGGAACAGAAACAGAACCCTGCTCAACAGTGATTGGGGGAAATTGCTGCTGTCTTTCCTCAGAGAGAGGAGCCTGGTAAGGTGAGGGGTGAATCTCCTGAAGAGCAATGTCAGGTGATTAAAGATGAAAGGAAGTAATGGCTTCTCAGGAGCCCACAGAAGGAAGCAAGGCCAAATGGGAACCGGCGCTAAGACGCCAAGCGCTCTTCTCATTACTTACCTGCTGCTCAGCGAAAGCACTGAAGTGGCAGGACACGGGAGCGGCAATCGCTGCTTAAAGTGCTCAGACCTCTCCATGACTCATGGCAGTGGAGAGGCTTAAATTGCCAGTTCCACAGCTCTCTCCATTTCTGGCCATGAAACAGAATTTTCCGTGGCTGGGTTTGAACTACCCATTGCTTGCTGACAACTCACAATAAAGTTACAAACATAATGAAACAGCCTTTGAGCAAGAAAGGTTTCTATCCCTTTGGAAAATGTTTCCTGCACTTCAGAGCACTTGGGCACCCCAGAGGGATGGGGCCCTGCTCGTCTAGCCACTAGACGCATCCGTACAAGAAATCTCTTTGGAGCTTTGTTCTGTGAGATAGTGCATGCTGGGGAGCTCAGTCCAGAGGATCAGGCATAAAGAGTTTCTGTACCTCCACAATTGTCCTGGTAAGAATCAGCTCCCTGCACATGCTATTACATCAGGGACGTGCAGTGAGTGGGGAGGCAGGTGAAGCAGTGCCTCCCCGCCAGAGTTCTTCACAAAGCGCTGCCACCATGTGAGGTGCTCAAGTTTGGACCGAGAACAGTTTGGACCGTGTGAACACCTCACATGGTGGCAGTGCTTTTTGAAGGACTCTGATGGGGAGACACGGCCTCACCCGCCTCCCCACCCACCGCACGTCCCTCTATTACGTACACAAAAGTCAAGCACACAACAGCACTGCATCAACTTATGGAAAATCTGACCCTAAGGTTCTGTTTACATCCTAAGACTCCATCTCGGAAGCATCTCCTGCCTGGTCCAGAAGGCTGTCGCAATGGCTTATCCAGCCCAGTCGACTTGAATCACTCTGAAACCCCATCTGCTCAGTGGCACCTTCCTGTAGGAATCCATCCAAGTCCTCTTGCTCATAGACCCAAAGTAGGCACCTCCCTGAGGACCTTTTGGGATTCTGGGCCTTCTCACACTGCCCCATAACATTCCATACACACCCAATTGGCACCCAATGATTAGGATGCGGTAAAAGATGACCCTGGAAACACGGCTTTGTTCTCGCAATATGGTTATAAGGAGCTGCATCATCAAGACAGTCCATTCTGCAGACTGGTAGTTAAGCTGTGCTTTAACTCCTGGAGAAGTGACAGTCCTGTCCACATGCCTAAGTATTGAATGCTTTGGCGATCTCTCAATAAGGACACCCTGCCTTATCTGTATGATGCTGAACTGACAGTGACTAACTAGATAAGTGTTCTTGTGGCTGCATTCCATCAAAACATCAATTCAGTGTGCAGCAGTTGTGAAAAAGGCAAATTTCACGGTAGGGAAGTCTGGGAAAGGGATTGAACCATAAACCCCTTATACAAATCTAAGGTGCAGCCGCTTTTGGAATACATATACAGTTCTGGTTGCTCTGTTTCAGAAATAGTTCTCTGTCTCTCAGACTGAGGTGTCACTTGGGTTTCCATCACTCAGTGCGAGAGCTCATTGTGTCACCCCCATGATGGACCTCCTCCCGCACCAGACCATACAGAATAAATGGCAATATCATACGCACAACCTAAACACAGTGGCATCACTAGGGTGGGTGTCACTCCATTAACTTTATTTATTTATTTTAATATATCACAGTTCAGGTCACCCAACAAACCCATTAACCCACCAGAAACCACAACTGAATAAGAGTTCTAGTATTAGCTTAGAGACATAGAAATGAGAATTGGCTCATACGAACACCTTATTGGTTTCCTGCCATGTCATAATAACACTTCATTGGCTCTTGGAACACTCAGTCTCATTGGTCAGCTTTTAAGTTAAAGAAATCCACTCTTTGTTACATAAGGCAGTTGTGTTCCCCTTTTCTGGCTTTTTGGTTAAAACCTTTGATAGAATACAGATATTTCAACATGATTTGTTTCATTGCATTTTGCATTAAATTATGCATCAAATGTTATATAACAAGATGGTAGCATTCGAAAATACCAAGATTTTCACAATTTTGGCCAGTGTTGACAACACCTCCCGTGCCCCCTAGTGACACCACTGCTCTCAGAATACTGGAGTTTAGGTTCATCCATCAATTCGAATCCATCAATTGACAGGAGAACCAGGACAGAAGAAAGTACAGAATTAACAAAATATAGTGATGGCAGTAGATAGTCTCTAGATCAGAGGTTCCAAAACTGTGGGTGAGGACCCACTGGTGGGTCGGTGGAGGGTCACAAAAGGGTGATGAAAATGCCCATGTCTAAATGCCTTCGCCCTGAAGCTATTCAGCATCAGATACTATGTAGCTGCTAGCTGTCCTGAAAGGAGCTGACCTTCTGCAGTTTGTAAGCATGTGTAAATATACAAAGATAAATGTTTGTAGGTCTTTCTTTCAGGTTATTATTACTAATAAATAAATAAATAAATAAATAAAATATTTCTTTCTAGAGCTCCTTTTTCAAAAGTCTGGTAAACCTAGGTGGGTCCCGATAGAATGTTGTTTTCAAAAGTGGGCCCTGATGCTAAACAGTTTGGGAGCCACTGCTCAAGATGCAATGAATTCACAAAGGGTATGTCAATCAGTGGCCTTCCTCTCTCAGAAATTCCTTTCCATCTCACCACCCCCAATTTCTGACATTTATCAGACATTGGGCATCTATTTACCAGCATATTTTTTTGAAACCTTAAGGTCTAGCCACTTGCTTTTTCTAAAATGAAAGCCAAGGAAGGATGTGGATTTTTTTCATCTGACATCAAATGCCAAGTTGCACAAAGCAATTACCGAACTGTAGGGTACTTCCAGGACACCCTCAGTATTTCAGAATCTTTTAGCACCTGACAACAAAACACTGAACTGACTCTAGAGTGAGAAGGGACAGTAATAAGAACTGCAGCAGCCTTGAGGCAAAGAGACCCAAGCAAGGTAATTGCCAGCTTAACACGAGAAAAAAAAGAACGTTTAGGGTGTCTCTCATTTCCAAAAGAACAACAGAATCAAGACTTCTGGTGTCCTTCCTCTTCAGAGTTATTTTTCTCTTGTTTAACCCCCTGATGATGTTTGTGAAGGATCCTCTCTTTTCTTCTTCCTTGGCCTGATAGTATAGGCTTGGGTAAGGCTCACAGTGCCGGCAAAGTAGCCAACATTGCTATCCAGATAAGAGAACTCATTTCGTTCTGCTGTTTTCCTCCATCCTGAGCGGTTTTTCCCCCCTGAGGTTGTGGTTATCGTTCACTTCCATCCATTGCTGATCTTCTGGTAGCCAACAAAGCACATGGCCACTGGTTTCAGTAGTGTAGCTATGGGGGGGCAAGTATACCAGGCATCGCAATGCACCATGTAAGTGACCCCTCCCACTTGCTGTCAAAGCCATTCTGGGCAGTGACAACAACGCAGCCTGCTTATACCAGGGGTGTCAAACATAAGGCCTGGGGGCCAAATGTGGCCCGTGGAAGCTTTTTATCTGGCCCTCAGGCTCTCAGCTGCTGAGCAGTGCTGACATGTTACTGCTGTAAGGGCAGCCCACATGAAAATTGGGCTTGCCCATATCTTGAAATATGATCAAGATTTGTGTATTTTCTCTTCTGTCATTTGCAGCTAATGAGTTCCTAAGTGAGAAAAAGTGCTAACTTTATGACCTATTTAATGACATCACTTCCTGCCTAATGTTGCCACTTCCAGCCCCCAGCAGGCATCATGAATGCTATTTGGCCTTCAGTATGAAACCAGTTTGACCTTCCTTGCTTATACGGTGCATTATGGTGCCTGCAATACTTCCCCCCTATAGCTACGCTACTGACTAGCTCCTGTCTAGGGGGAAATTCCTTTGCAGAAGAAAAGGGGCCCTAGAAGGGGTCTTGATTCTGTTCCTCTTTCAGAGATATTCTTATCTGCACACTCTCCTTCCAGACACCACTCATTTTCAAGCCTTCTTTTTTTAAGCCTAGGAGGGTTAGAAAGGAATTTGTTTTAAAAAGAAAAAAAATGAAAGCAACCATTCTCAGGTGGAGGAATCACAGTGTACACACCCAGAGCAGCTCCCCCTAAGGTCATGTTTTGCATGAGCTTCTAACTGCAAGCTTTCTTTCCAAGGAGCCCAGTTGATCGCAATCCTGGCTCAAGAGAGGATTTTTGTTTGTTCAAAGCACCCATTGCAGTTTTGGGGGTGCTGTTGGTTTCATCCAGCGGCAACTATATCCTAGGCACTCGAGAAAGAAGAAACACGTAATAGTAGATGAGTGGGCAACCTTCAGTCTCGAAAGACTCTGGTATCGCGCTCTGAAAGGTGGTTCTGGCACAGCGTCTAGTGTGGCTGAAAAGGCCGATTCGGGAGTGACAATCCCTTCCACACTGGGAGCAAGTGCAGTCTGTCCCTGGTCTGCCTCCCTGGCTATGGGCCTTCCTTCTTTGCCTCTTTGTCTCAGACTGTTGGCCAAGTCCAAGCGGGCCGCTCAGAGGCCAGGGTTTCCCACTTGTTGAGGTCCACTCCTAAGGCCTTCAGATCCCTCTTGCAGATGTCCTTGTATCGCAGCTGTGGACTACCTGTAGGGCACTTTCCTTGCATGAGTTCTCCATAGAGGAGATCCTTTGGGATCCGGCCATCGTCCATTCTCATGACATGACTGAGCCAACGCAGGCGTCTTTGTTTCAGCAGTGCAAACATGCTAGGGATTCCAGCTCGTTCCAAGACTGTGTTGTTTGGAACTTTGTCCTGCCAGGTGATGCCGAGGATGCGTCGGAGGCAGCATATGTGGAAAGCGTTCTGTTTCCTCTCCTGTTTTGAGCGAAGTGTCCATGACTCACTGCAGTACAGAAGTGTGCTCAGGACGCAAGCTCTGTAGACCTGGATCTTGGTATGTTCCGTCAGCTTCTTGTTGGACCAGACTCTCTTTGTGAGTCTGGAAAAGGTGGTAGCTGCTTTACCGATGCGCTTGTTTAGCTCGGTATCGAGAGAAAGAGTGTTGGAGATCGTAATACATAGTATGTACATAGTACATAATAGTGCTGGCTGGTGATTAAAACACACATCCACTGTGCAGACCAGCAGTAGATGAACAGGTGGGTCTTTTAGCAGCCATTGCTTTGTTGGGGGATGAGGCAGAACCCAGTGGTAGAACCTGACCCCATGTCGAAAGCAGCAAAAAGGTTTCTGCCAGGTGACTAGCAGCAAATTTGCCAGCAGCATACATTATATTATAAAGTGCACCAAGAAACGCTGACATTTCACTGACATTTCAAAAAACAGCATCTGAAATAATACCTGTCATAATTTGGTAAGCCAGAGAACAGTAGAGTTAATTGAACAGGAGATGCCTGCTTGCTAAGCCCCCCTGTGTGTGTTTGTGTGTGTGGCATCCAAAGAACCACACCAAAGAATTAAGGAATGCCCACAAAGTGTACCTTGAGGGTCTTCACCCTGGAGTGTTGCAAATTTGGACTGCTGCCATTCCTGGGTAAAGTTCTCGTCTTGGAACCTGAGTGCCCGGAGTCCGACCCTTGCCCAGACTTGAGAGTGCCTGGATGAGAGACCACCTGGGGACCACATGTGTGCTGCCTTCAGCTCCAGTGGGATAAAAGTGTCATATTATACACACAGCCCATCGCGGCTGCCCCCAGAATTTCCCCCCACTTAGGAGAAGTGGAAAACTGTACCCAGGCAAAAGGACATGGCCCGTATAGATCTGTATGTGCCAGACTGATGCACTCTGGCTTGCTTTCAGCAGTCATTACTGTCTGAAGGGGATCCCCTGGCATTCAATTTGCAGTTGTGTCAATTCTTTCTAGTATCAGGGATTTGCCCTAAATCTTCTCCTTTGAAGGCTTCTTGAAGATGCCAGCAGGACTAAGCACCATAAGCCTCCAGTCCCCGTCCGTCCGTCCCTGTCCCCCTGGGCACGTTCTCTCAGTCCTTTCTTTACCAGCAGTTAGACTCAGGTCAAAGCAAGCCCCAGAGCTGCAGGTGAACTCAGAAGCTTTAGGCCAGCCTGAATACCTTCCTCTTGACTGCCAACAACATTTGTATCTTTTTAGATTGTGAGCCCTTTTGGGACAGGGAGCCATTTAGTTATTTGATTTTCTCTGTAAACCGTTTTGTGAACTTTTAGTTGAAAAGCGGGATATAAATACTGTTAATAATAATTAATAATAATAACAATATTACTGTTAAATAACGATGATAATTGCGTGAGGGAGCATCTGCTTTGCATACAGAAGGTCCCAGCTTCAGTCCCTGGCATGTCCAAATAGGGCTGGGAAGGACCCTGCAGAGGTGGTTCAGATAATACTCTTGAGCAGCAGCAACACCCAGAAAAGTCCAGAAGTTCTTGTGTTCAGTGCTGTTGGGAGGGCAGGTCCTGAGTGACATCGCAACATTTCCTTATCAAGTCCAGCCTGCACGTGGGAAAACCGTGCAAATCCCCAGCAACTGGCTGGCTCTCAGGAGGTGGGCGACTGTTGCTTCTTGCGCTGCTGCTGGCGGAGTGTCCGCCTGGGGAATGTGAGGCTCTTGCCTGCGGTGTGTCCTGCTAAGTGGGTTCTATGCAGGCTTGCACAACTACAACTAGTGGCATCCACAGGGTTGGTGACACCCAGTATGGCGCAGGGGAGGGTGGCAACAAAGGCAGGAGGAATGGGAGGGGAATGGAGCAGTGACAGCCTGAATAGTTCCCAGAGCCCAGGTCTACCAGGCTTCCTCATGCAGGGCCCAAGTGGAGGAAGAGTCAAGCTTTTCATTACTACAGCCCTAGAAACAGAGCTGCAAAACCCAGAACAGTTTCCAGTGATTTTTCAGCACCGTGCTCCATACTCCTGCAGAAAACCTGTGGACCTTTTGTGGCATGCCAGTGTGCACATCAGTTAAAAAATGGATGATCCAGAGCAGTAGTAGTAGAGGCCCTAGAGGCTGCTGCCTGATTTATAATGGTAAAGGGGTTGCTGATTGGGCAGCAGTGCTCCATATGTACTTTGTAACTCCTGCAGGGTAAAAACTGCGGCAGGAAGTCAGGTTGCTTCTTTGGTCGCCTGAGGGCCTCCCCCAGTCAACTGCGTTACAAATGGGCCCAAGATGTTACTCCAGCTGGAGTGTTTACATGGGTCAGGGTGAATTATTGCTGTGATTAACACACTGCAGTCCAGAGCCTGGGCCAAAAATTGAGTCACCCTCGTAGCAAGCAATCTGCCTTAGCCAGGGAAGAGACGGCCCCACGTACTGGGGGAATGAAGAACTGCCCCCTCCCTCCTGACTTTTCAGCAAGGGCTCAAAACATGTCTGTTTGGTGTTTTGGGGGATGGCTTGATGTGCCTCTGAAATAGTGTTGTGACTTAGCTGTTTCTTTCTGGACCAAATAGTCCCCCCTGTCCCCGTCCCCCCATGGCTTTACTGTGTGTATTTTGTTACGTTGTAGATTTTATTATGGATCGTTGTAAGCAGCCTTAGGCCAGTGGCTTAGCTAGAGGTAGTGCAAAGCACTATGTTTTGCAGGGAGCCTCAGTGCTAGGTGAAAGCAACCCCTCCCCCTCCCCTTTGGAGCCATTCCGGGCAGGGGGCAAAACAGAGGCAAATGCAGGGAGGCAGGGAGTCCTGTCCTCCAGGACTCTCTAGCCAGACAGTTGAGTTGGCTGTTCCTTTCAGTGTAGCTGCCGTCTGTGGATAGTGTGCACCAGTGGCATCACTAGAGGTTTTGCAGGGAGGCTTAGTGTGGCATGCAAGCCACATTCATCTCCTGCCTCTCTGCATTCACCTTTGTTTTGCTCCCCCTGCCTGGAATGGCCCCAAAGGGGCAGCACCCCCTCTAGCTATTCCACCGGTATACACAGATTATTGATTTCTGAAAATGCACCCAGGTTCAGTTATTCGCACAGAAATGGGTACCTAGGCACAACCGTATACTGTCATACATATACCTCCCTCCCTCTGCAGTATGATCTCCCAAATGGCAGCACTGTGACTTTGGGAAGCCTTTTGCTTGATTATCCTCCTGTGTGTTTTGCAAGGATTTCTGTTAGCTTGCCAATAGAACTCTTCTGGAGGTGGTGGTGGTTCACATTTATGAACCACTACCATCCCATTATTTATTGTGGCTTCAAGAAATAGATTAGAAAAGTCAGGCATGATGCCACAGGAGCAAATTAATTGGCAGGAAACATAACAATTAGAAACAATTCCTAATCCACTGGTTAATGGTTGGCAACCTTCAGTCTGGAAAGACTATGGTATAAGCCTACAGCACCTGGTATTCCCAGGTGGTCTCCCATCCAAGTATTAACCAGGCCTGACCCTGTTTAGCTTCCAAGATCAGACAAGCTCAGGCATGGTAGGTGCACTTTTCCCCTATTCTTCAGGTCCTATAGTTGGGTTGGGGTTTGTTGCCAGAGGGCAGAAAAACTGCCCTGTTGCACTGCAGCTCCACGCTTACTTTACCTCTGCAGATCAAATGTGACTTGAATCACAGCGTTCCTCTTGGAATTTGGATGAAATGCTGCCTGCGGGGCTCTGGCAGGCAGTGCGCTGTCCAGACACCTGAGATCTTTTACCTGCCCTTTGTGATCCTCGCAGGAGGTGTGGTCCTGAATGCTATTTCCTTTCTCCACACACTTTCCTCTTCCTTCAAGACTGTTGCACGAGAAGGATGTGTGCTCGGTCTTCACAATGGCAGACCACATCCCCTCGCCCCACATTTCCGCACAAACTGGGAGTAAAGTATTTCTTCTGAAACATTAACCAGCCACTCAGTGGCGTAGCTGGAGGGGGGGAGGAGCACTCAGGCTGGCAGCGAGGCGGGCACGCGGCTCCTCCCTTCGGAGCCATTCCTGGCAGGGGGAGCAAAACGGAGCCTTACAGCTTACAGCCTTACGGCTCCGTTTTGCTCCCCCCGCAGGGAATGGCTCCGAAGGGAGGGGCCGCGTGCCCGCCTCGCTGCCAGCCTCGCGTGCCAGGCCTCGCTGCCGCCTCGCTGCTCCGCCTCCCTCCAGCTACACCACTGCAGCCACTACTCCTGTGTGTATTGTATTGACAGCAGCTAGCCAAGAAAAAAGAACCACTGCAGACCTCTTTCTGGTTTGTTGGTTTACTATATGCAGGGGTGGGTAAGGCTGGGGTGGCCCCTCCACTCACCATACCAATGGCAATGGTGGCACCCAGTGCCCTTTCAGGAAGGGACCAGGAGCATGCTCTGGGGAACCTGTGCAGAGCTTTGTTCCAGGCCCCAGAAACCCGGGGCCTGCATGGAATTGACCACTTTGGTCCTCATTTCTCCTGTAGGAGTTAATCCAACATAACATCATTTTCTCCTAAGTTTTTGTTGTACTTTTTTTTTTTTACTACTTTCAAAGTTACAAATTCTGTTAATATAAGAGGTGTTTTTTTTTGGGGGGGGGGAGCCATTATATTTTCTTAGTGGTGATAAAGAATCAGATCTAGATAAGATGATATCCTTGAAGACATATTTTGCTGAGATACTGGATGGCAAACAGCCACTGGCATGACCTATCATGTACTTACCTGCAGATGGAACTGGATAATTTCCTTCTGACAGGGTATGATATATGGCAGAAAATAATTTTGGGGGGGAGGGGAAACAGCAGCAAGGAAGATCTGGTGGCACCAAACACACCTGCTGGGCTTGTCAATGCAGTTACCAAGCTGTGAGCCAAATGTATTCTTTTGAAATAGGTATTAGGCTGATATGGGAAACAGAGCGCTGTGGCTGGTCAAGCTGCTTGGAGAGAAGGCTGATTAACTACTGGAAGGATGGCTCAGACCTTTTGTATTCAGCTATGAGAGGGACACTGATTGCTCAAAGGGCAGAACACCTGCTTGGCATGCAGAAGGCCCCAGATTCACTCCAGCAACTCCTACTAAAAGGACCTTGGGTAGCAGGTGGTGGGAAAGACCCCTCTCTGCCTGAAACCCTTTAGAATTGTAGTCGATCAATGGTCTAATTCAGTGGAAGGCAGAATAACCTATTAACTGCTTCCACTGCAGAACAGCATCAGATTCAACGGACAAAGATCAACTTTGGGGGAGAAGTAGACTTCATCATTTCTGACCCATGTGGCAACTAGGCACCCACTTTCTAAAGGGCAACTCAGTGATGCATACTGCAAAGCTGAATCAGCCTGTTGCTGAACTATTCTGCGAGCACACTGCCGCACTTGCCAAGGGTGGGCTTAGGATATGTTGTGAAAAACCTGCATAAAACCCTTCTGTAAGTTCAAGGGGAGAAATGTGGCTTGGTGGAGAGTGGCCAAAGGGGAAAGGAGAGGCGCCCCTCACCAGCCACTGCTTCTTGAGCTGCAAATGCCCCCCTTCTGGTGCTGCTGTGCTCACAAGCACCCAGCTGGATCTCATTGCACATCTTTGCAACTAACTTTAGTTCCTATCACCACCATTTAATTTCTGGAGACCTGGGGAAGGAGATGGATATCTGAAGAACTGAATGAACTGGTTTTGTTCTTTTTCAGTTGTGATGGACTGTATGACACACTTGGTCTCAGAAAAGATGTGGAACAAAAAATGTTCTGCCACACAGTGTAGTGTAGCTAGAGGGGGTGTAAAGCACTAAGTTGTGCAAGGAGCCTCACCGTAGCGTGCAAGGGGCCCCTCCTCTTTGGAGCCATTCCAGATGGGGGAGCAAAATGGCATACACCTCTGTTTTTCTCCCCCTACCTGGAATGGCTCCAAAGGGGAGGGGGAGGGTCCTCTTGCACACTGCTGACATTTATGGCTATAAGGGAAAGCTGAATATTACAGTAGTAAACTTTCCTCACCATGGGATAGCATACATAATAATTACAGCTAAATCTGATAAGCTTGAAACGGAAACCTGAACGTCATCACTTGCCAGGGACCAGAAGATTCTGCATTTCAATGGAAGGACTGCTTCTGTGGCATCTTAACTCCCAACCATTCTAGAGGCTGCCTACAACTCTTTTGCCCCCCTAGATCGATTGGCAGGGATCATAAGAAATTGTCCTGCGTTTGCACAGCAAGGTGTCCCTCATCATATTGCACTTTTGTTAATTAAAAGCCAGCTAGGGAATATTCACTGAAAATGCATAAATAACATTTCAAAAAATTCTTGGGAATACAGTTGAGCATATCTCATCCCTCTAATACTGGGCAGAAGCATTTCTGAAACTGGCAGCGTGGTCTATGTGGCTCCTGTGGACCGAAAAAAAAAATACAGAGCCATCATTTAATAAACTGTTAGGGGAAGGAACAGAGTTGATACACCATCTAAAATATTTATAGCAGCCATACCAGCACAATAAATATTTATTTATCCAGTGGTGCTGAAATCTGGGATTCATGAAAAGGTGGCAAACTGAAGACATACAAAAAGCACAGTTTGAAAGGAGACTGTGGAGGTGACCAGGGAGGGCTCCTGGCGGATCCTGGTATGACCAGAGATTCCTAAGACATTGTGGTGGACAAAATTCATGTCCTGGAACTCTCTGCATGTTGTAGACGTAGAGCTGCTCCTTCAATGGCAGGCTAAGAAGCAAATGCTCTTTCTGAAGTCATTAGCTTGCCTAGATCCAATTTGAATGGATGTGGATTCTCTTGGTTTAGTGAAGATTATCTTATTTCACCAGCTAAATCCAAATGTAGCAGTGAAGGAAAACAATGGCTTACAGACATCATTAAACAAGGGGCCATGACTCTGTGCAATTTCAAAATGGCTAAGACACAGTTTAGACTCAGGTGTTACGACTTCAGGTTACAGGTGGAAGGGTGCATATGACCCATAAAAATAGTGCCAAACACAAATTAACATTAAGATAGCATGTCAGGGCTAAGACTTGGCTAAACTCTTCTCTAAAGACTCACTAGCTTTCTACATGCACGGAGTCACTTTTCTCATGGAACAGCACACACACTGAGGCCCCCTCAATATTGTTGTCTGTATAAATTGGCCCTAAGTTTTAAAAAAAAAATGAATTCATATATTTCTTCTGGCCTTAATGAGAATTGCATGCCCCAGATTCAGGTTTTCTGGGATGCAAACCACAGTTTTGACATTGGTAAATTGGATTCCCGTACATGTGCCAGAATAAGGAAGGAATAATACAAGATCTTCGACAGATTATTTATCTGACTGCAGACTGTCTCGTCAAGAGTTACACAAGAGACTGATTCAACCAGTTGGTTGGAAGGAAACCAAAATTCTCTATTATGAGATCAGAGTCCGCAGCAGAACATCTTTGTGAGCAGAACCATTTCAGACTGCAGGCAGTAGAACTGCATGTCTGAATGCCCCATGTCAAAAACAAGACAACATGTAGAAAATCATACCAGGGATAAAGGTTCCAGCCACCAAGTCTCTGACATGCTACTTTTCTATTTGCAAGGAACTTTTTTCTTTACCACGTGAAAAGCATTCAAATCCCAGTCTCTTATCTGAAGCCTGAAGTGGCACAACTGAAGAAGGAAGGACTGGACTATACCACACAACGTGGTTGGCTAACTTCTGAAACAAATTCCACACCTCAGAGGCTTCATTCGTGTCTGTCCCAGAGAGTCTGGCTGGGACTGGGAAGGACAACTCTGCCTTTGAAGAGACACCCAAACTGCACATCCTGCAAGCAACAGCAATGCTGAACTTGGGATAGGGAGGTCCTGCAAGAGGCACCGGAGCCATTCCCAGGGATTTTGACACTCAGGACAATGCTATGCTATCATGACGCTGTGCAGTGTCATGACATCATTAGGGCACATGCACTTCGGTTGCTTCCCCACTCGGGAAGCAGTGGGAGCATGAGGGTGCGCTCCGCGGCCAGCTGGGCAGTTTTGCCCTACCGGTTGCTGAGAGGGCACAAGCATTTTAATTGCTTGCTGAGTGGGAGTGCATGCTCTGGCGCCCCCTCCAGCTGGTACCCAGGGCACGCACCCTGTTTTGCCCCAGGGCTGGTACACCACTGAAAGGCATCACAAGAAGCTGGATTTCGTCTACAATTACCAAGGCCAGGAATGATGAGGCTACTCTATGCAACTTTTGTTTTCCACAACAGGCCTCAATACCCCTTACAGAAGGGAGACTTTGATGCATGACTCTGTCAGGCCCTGGCAAGTCTGAAAGCCCCAGGGAATGAACACAGGCAAAGGCCTTTCTCACAACCAGACTGGGCAATTTATTATTTATGCAGCATCATCAATGCACTTGGCCTTTCCTGCTTGTCGTGAGGAGCTGACGCTCTCAGTGAGGCTTCTGAGAGAAATGGGGCTTCGTTCTCCTCGGCGTTCTCCCCCTCTGGGTCCATCTCGAACTCCTCCATGTCAGACAGTGGCTGCCCGTTGCCCCCAGTGAAGTGCTCGGAAACGGTGCTCCGTGTGGTCCCGCGGGTGCTGTTGGGGGAGTACTTGCGGGATCCCAGCTTCTGAAAGTACCTGCGACACATCACCTCCTTGAACACTTCCCGGAAGCGGGTGGACATCAGGTTGTACAGGATGGGGTTGGCGGCGGAGCTCAGGTAGAAGAAGACTCCGGAGACGATGTGGATAAAGCTGAACATCTGCTGCATCTGGTCCGTCCAGTGGGTGATGAAGCTCCAGACCAGCCGGTCAGTGTGGAAAGGGGCCCAGCAGATCCCAAACACGACCACCAGCACAACTGGGAGGCAAAGACAGGAGACGGCAGTTACACAACAGGCCTTCGACTGGAAGGGTGGACTCAGCAGAATTTGGAAAGCCATTCACACCTCTTGGGAGACACGGGGAATGTCCGGCCTTGGAGTGCAGCAGGTGGGAAAAGCAGCTTTGTCTCCCTCTGCACTATACTAGAACTCAGTGAAACTGACTGTTTCAGGAACAGACTAAAGGAAGTCCCTCCTCTTGCTATAACGTAATTAATGTGGGAATCTGTCTGCCCAAAGGATGTGGGGATGGCCATTAAATGAGAGGCTTTAAAAGGGTCAGGCAGTTCCATGGAGGAAGGGAGGGTTATCCATTCCTTTGAGTCACGATGGCTAAATGGAACCTCCAAGTGCAGAGGAAGTCTACCCTTGAAGAGATGTCCACATTTCCGACTGTCCCCTTGCCTGTGGGGGCGGTCTTTACCCAGCTCCTCTCCGGCAAAGGTGGCGGGAGGAGTCCCAGCTTTCCTCTCTAGTGTGGAACTGGGGTGGGGGCAGGGATCATTCCTGTGCAGCACGGCCCTGGGGGAGATTCCTGCCCCCTTCTCCAGTCCCAGCTGAAGAGGAAGGTCGAGGCTAGCCATTTGGGCAGGCGGCGGCAGCAGTGCTCCAAGTGACACCACCCACTGCCGAAACCATCCTCGTCTTCTCCTCCAGCTCCAAGTTTGGACCCTTAACCATGAACATCACAGTAGGCTATGGAATCTTCTTGTATACCAGTCCCTGCAAATCGACCCCCTCCCCAGTCACAGACCAGGAGGCCTGAACTGGTGCTGTTGTGGCTTATGTGAGAGTCGTGCCCGCTCTGTCCATCATGACAAGGATTGCATTTGTGGGGCTTAGGCCCTGGTTTACATTGCTATATGCCTGGTGAAAGAGGGTGTGCAAGCCTGAGTCTTGTTCCCATGTCCCAGCATAAAGTGGGCCTCTAGCCCAGATTCAAATCACCACTCTGCTTAGAAGTATAATTAAATGAGCGAGGCGGGGGGGGGGGACCTACTGATTGAGAGCACAAGACAGTGGTTGAAGTGCTTTAGGGGGAAACAAAATCTCCGCCAAGAGATCTCGAGAATTATCTGTTTTATTATGTTTAATGTATGCATTTCGATCCTGCAGTGCTCAGTCTCCAGAGGCTAACAAAATCACCATAAAATCCAAAACAATAAAATAGCTTTTAAAAAACCCATTAAAACATTCTAAATATAAACACTTAAGAACTGTAAGCAGTGAGGATGCCAGATCCTGAGACCCTTCAAAAGTTCAAGGTTTAAAAACCAGAGTACAGCAGGGACATGTGGTGGGAGGTGAGGCACAGCCTCCTGACCAGAGTCCTTCAAAAAGTGCCACTGCCATGGCAGTACTTTTTCAAAGGACTCCAGTGGGGAGTCCATACCACCCACCACATGTCCCTGGAGTACAGGTTCATAAAAAGGGATAATTGCAGGCAGAGAAAAGATGCAATCCTGTCTTTCAAAAATGGCTTTGAGTAGCATGGAGTATGAGCATGAAGTCACCAGCAACTCACAATAACAATGCCAGTCTGACACCAATTTATCATCTCTCTGATGCTGACAGAATTGGTGCTCTGATGCTGACAGAGGCTGGTGGTGCCCAAACAAGCCAAGCCAATATTCACGGCCCATAAGCCAGGAGGCTTGGTCTGGCCTCTAGTCACTGGCTGTTTACGTTGAAAGCCCAGCAGTGCTTGGGGTGGAGGTTCATTTCAGGGAGCAAAAATGGGAGGGAAAGGAACTGCCCTGTGTGAATGGGCTCCCAGGAAAGTCTTCTGGCTCAGAGCCAGAGCAGGCTTTGTGTCTCGCCTGCTTTCCTGCAAGCAGCTCCTTACTGTGTGCCTGTTTGCTCCTTGGCTAATAGTAGCTGCTTTTCTCCTTGAGCATCTCAGAGCTCCCAGTTTAAAAAAAAATACAGTAATAACCTCAATTCACAGTCCTCAGTCCGCAATAAAACGAGTAATGTAGTAACTAGCATTTAGATCATACTGTGGGTAAAAGTGTCTGCTTTCAGGCTGATTGATAGAAATGCACCTGCGTTGTTCTCCTTGTCTATAGGGATTTCTCAATTCAGTGGGTTTACAGCGGAAGGACTCATCTCTCTTGCACAGGAGATAAGGCTGCCTACAAATGGAAAATTATTTGAGAATAGAGTCACTCCAGGCATAGTCTGGTGAAAAAAGCAATTTCTTTCATGGTGCAAACCGGTTCTTTGAGTTTGCAGGAAAAGCCGGATGCACACAGGCACTGATGAACTGTTGTGCTTGTGACATCATGATCCCACATTCTCCTACCATTCCCGAATTGGTTTTGCAATCTATAAAAAATGATGCTGCTTTTAAAATAAAATGAAATATAATAACGGAGATGAATCAATTTTCAACTTATTAAGGGTCCAATGCAACTTTCCAGCACTGATGCAGCCCTGCAGGTAGGTCATGTGCTACGTCCTGAGATGGAGGGGCAGTCACAGAGACCTCCTTAAAGTAAGGCAATGTTTCTCCCCTTATCTCGGAGCTGCATTGCAGCTACATCAGTGCTGGAAAGTTGGATAGGATTGGGCCTTAAATGTATAAGCAGCGCTTTAAAAAAAATATTATTTCTGACATCTCTACCAAACCATTCCACAAAAACGGTGGCCATTGCAGATGAAAACATGGGAAGGGTGAGATTGTGAAAAGGGGGGCTTGGGCAGAAGGGCATATAAATGAATAATGTGAAATATGCCACTTTGAAGGAAAGCAGCAAAGAGGACAGCAAGCCTGAAACAGGAAGAGCAGGGCTGAATGTTGATCTGACTAGCAGAACATGTGCAAGTTCCCTGGATGTTGCAAAGTCAAGTTCATCCCTGGGGGAAGATGCATCTGTTGTAAATGCTGCTAAGCACATGACATCCGGCTTGGCCCTCACTTGCAGGAGAACAGAGCCACACAGCACACCTGGGCTAGGATTTCCCATGACATGCTCTCCAGATAGCTCTGTCTGCCAGGGGCAGACCCTCTTTTCTGGTTCTCATCCAGATAAAGCTTTTCTCCTATTTTTGAACTTGTGGGTGAGCTACTCAATATTTATTAGCATGAGTGGCTAGAGTTGTCATTCTTCAGGGTTCGGTTCTGTTCCCTTCCCAGTGGGTCTCTGAAAGCACACCTCCAGTGCACACGCATGGAAATGCAAGCACATGAAATTAAGACAACACAGAAGGGACAGCCAGTTATGCAGCAGCTGCCAGGCCAGACTGGATTTATGGAGAACTTATCGCAGGACTACTGAGATCCATGTGAGGCATAGCAAAGCACCAGGAGGCAGGCTGTTTCTTGGAGATGCAGTGAAGCCAGGATGCTGAAATCGTGCCAGTAGGAGCAAAAACAAATGTGGCACTTTCTCATATTCAAACTCAGGTCTGTGGAGGAGGGTGTGGAGTAGATCACTGGCCTTGTCATAAAAGGCCCAGGAGCTGACTGTGCCAGATGCTCACGGTGGTACGATTGGGGAGGAGTGCCTGAAGAACGAACCACCCTAGGGCTTAGCCCAGCTCAGGTTCTCACCAGATGTTTTCTATAGCAGGCTTCCTGCTCTGAATTCCATCTGCACTGAAGCCCCATCCACACCTGCCTGCTGCAGTCGCTGGCACACTGACACTTTGATGACCAACACTAAATGCTCTTCCACTAATGAAGTAACCAGGCTAGTGACCTTCTGCACCTGGGGAGAATTTAACTGTCTGGCACTGGCTAATCAGAAAGCTGAGTTTCGTCTGGAGGCAGATACTCGATCTGAGCCCCTTCTGGAAGAATCTCTCACTTGCTGCCTTCCTGAATCTGAACCTTTGGCCGCAATTAGCACAGCTGAAAGTGCAGGGCCTTATTATTGATCTGCATTTCTAACCCACCTCATTCTGAACGTTCAACTTGTGGCTTTTTGGAAGCAGTTAGTTACACTGGGAGACTGGACAAAAATCTTGTTACCTTAATTCTAGGAAGTTTGTCTCTGCTGAGAAAAAGAGCGAAAAGTATTTTCTACATGTATTTCCTGTCATTTGACGTATTTTCCCTGGACTGTTGGGGTTAAGCGTTTACAAATCAGCAGAACTCACTGTCACAGAAGAAGACGAACTGGCAGAGATCAGAAATAATGAGGAACGGAAACTGAAACACTCATCAACACAGTGATTAGAATTTTCCTTTAAACACAACCTTAATGCTCGTTTTATAAATGATAACATATATCTTTAAGAAACTGGTGGTGTGCCTTGACAATGCTAGCACCTTGTCAGTGTGCCATGAGATGAAAAGGTTGAAAATTGCTGGGACAGACAGAGAAGGATGACTTGATTTACTGGGACTGCTCTCGGTGGTCTTCAGGACCATCAGCCCTGGTATATTTCTGCAGCACCTGTCAGGGTTCAGTGCACTGCACTGAGGTGATGGACAGATTGCAGGAGGTGGTGCTCAGAGACTAT
Organism: Tiliqua scincoides; assembly: GCF_035046505.1. Classification (NCBI taxonomy): domain Eukaryota; kingdom Metazoa; phylum Chordata; class Lepidosauria; order Squamata; family Scincidae; genus Tiliqua; species Tiliqua scincoides. Next base: position 237,739,971 of record NC_089823.1, on the reverse strand, counting down.
CACTCCAGCCCATGGAAATCATGTGGTGTGCCAAAGGGTACTGAGCTCACATACTCACCTTCTGACCTCACATACTCTTTAACATCTACAGTTATGTATGTCTTCTGCAAACCCTTCCTGGGTACTGCAGACTTATCCTCACTGCTTTCTTGCTGCCACATTCAACTTTCTTTGAAAAATGGCGACCTCCACAAGAACGGAAGTGTCTAGTTCTGGATAAAGCTGACAGATTGAATGGGATTGTTTAAGAAGAAAGGAGGAAACGTAAAGGGGTGCAAGTACCGAGACATAAAGAAAAATGTGCTCTGGCAGTGGAATTGAGAAGACAAAACAGTGGCCATTCATCCAAGCAGTAGCGTAACTAGAGGAGGGGCAAAGCACTAAGTTTTGCAGGCACAAGGGAGGCAAATGCTTCCGTTTGGCTCTTGCTGCCAGGAACAGCTCTGATGGGGAGGGGGAGAAGCCCCTTGCATGGCATGTTCAGGTGCCTGCAAAACTTAGTGCTTTGCACCCCTTCTAGCTATGCTACTGCATCCAAGCATAAAGGGATAATGGTGGAAAGTTACTCAGCAATCAGTGCATGAACTGGTAAAAAATTCAGCAATCAATGCCTTAATTGGATGAAATATTAACTGGCAAAACTCCCTCAATTGATTTTCAGAAGCAACCTTTGTGAAAATTAACTGAGCTGCACATAACTTTAGGTGTGTATCAGGAAACTTTCCCTAACTGAATGTTGCTTTGGGAAGCTGTGAAATCTACCTGTGCATCTACCAGGAATGACTTTGCACCTGGCCTTCGTGGTCCCTAGAAGAGGCTTGAGTTGCTTTCTTAGATCACCCTGCACCAGAAGGCTATTGAAACTTCTGCTCTGGGCTCAACTTACACAACATATTTGTCACCTGCCTCCTTCTGACCCTCTTCTGCTGAAGACGAACATTGTGGTAATCACTGTTGCTTCCTGACTTGGCCTCGAGGACCTCCAGCATCTTCTCCTTCCGCAGCTGCAGACCAATGAGGAGGTACAGGATGCTGATGATGCCCATAGGCAAGAAGAAAAAGACTATGGTTGTGACTTGAATGATGAGGTTGTACATCCAGCGAGACTTCACCAAGGTGCAGGTGGCTGAATCAGGGACCACACCCCAGCCTGGCACGTAGAGGGTCTGTATGCCATGCAGGCTGGTGTTTGGGATGGAGCAGATGATGGACAAGGTCCAGACAGTGATGATGACCCTCTTAGCATGGCTCTTGGTCACCACGTACTTTGCCTTGAGCGGGTGCACCACAGCAATGTAGCGCTCCACGCTGAGCGCGGTCACGTTGAGGATGGAAGCGAAGCACACTGCCTCAAAGAGCAATGTCTTGAAGCAACAGCCCCCAGCCCCCAGGAGGAAAGGGTAGTTGCTCCACATCTCATAGATCTCCAAGGGCATGCCCAACAAGAGCACCAGCAGGTCAGAGACGGCCAAGCTGAACAGATAGTAGTTGGTGGGCGTCCGCATGAAGCGATGTTGGATGATGACCAGGCATGTCAGGGAGTTGCCCACGGCACCAACCACAAAGATCAGGAGGTACGTGGTGCAGATAGGAATGAAGAAGCCTGACCGACGGGGTCCCAAGTATTTCTGTCGGAGCTGCTCTGCAGTCATGTTCAAGACCTCGGAGTCAAAGTAACTCAGTCTTGTCTCCTGGTTGCTGTCATTGCATAAGGCCTGGTAGGCCAGCCTCCCCAGCAGCTCCAGGCTGGACCACTTCAATTCCAGGCCCGAACAGTTGGCAGAGGAGTACATGGTCTCGTGCTGCAAAGAGAGAAGAGCAGGTGAGTGAGTAGGCCTGGGAGTGATGTGGCACAGAAGAAGTCAGGGGTCAGCTTGTAGCTTCCACTGCTGCTTGCTGCGGACGTGCTCTGGCGTCTTTTTCTGATGCTTACCAGCAGCAACTGTTACCCTGCACATCCCTGATCTTGTCTGATCTTGGAAGCTAAGCAGGGTCAGGCCTGGTTAGTACTTGGATGGGAGACCACTTGGGAATACCAGGTGCTGTAGGCTTATACCATAGTCTTTCGAGACTGAAGGTTGCCAACCAACCAGCAGAAAAACAGACATGCACATTAGAACATGCTGTGTTTTTCCTCTTGCCGGTCAAGCCCAGCTGCCCCCAGCCTTCCCTATGCACCTGACAGACATGCTGGTTTGGTAGTCTTGCCCTCCCCGTCATGTTTCAGGCACGGTATTGGTTTGTTTTCCTCTTTTTTCTTTTTGCAGTGCACATGCATTACTCAAATAATTTGACATTCCCCATTTCCGTTCTCAAAAACAAACAAACAAACAAACAAAAGTAGAATTGATTTTTAACACGTTGGCTGTATCAAGGCTGGGGTACTGTTTCATGCTCTGCATGAGGCCATCCCTGAAGGTCACTCAGAAACTTCAACCATAGCAGAGACCACTGCACAAGTCTTGGCTACTGCCAGGAGGTCTGACCATGTCACGCCATGTTCTTTCCACTACACTGGCTACCGCTCTGCTTCCACGTTTCACCACCAGTGGTGTTTCAGCTGACAGGGACATATCCTCCTACTTTCCCCCCAGGAGTCAGGTTTGTGTTATTCTGTTCTCATGGCACTGCTCTGTTATTCTTACTGAGGGTTTTTCATTGATGGTTTCTTAATTACACTGTTTCTGTAATTTGTTGCATTGACTTTGATTGTATCATTGGATTAAGTATTTCTTGTAAGCTGCCTTGGACCTTCCCTTTGGGTGAACAATGGTACAGTCAAAACATTTCAAGTAAATGAATAAGGGAAAAGGTGCAGGCAGTCCTTTCCACTTGCTTCTGCATGGCTAACCAGCCAAGTCAGAGAGGCCATAAAGGGCAAGGAAGCTTCCTTCTGTAAATTGAAAACTTGCCCTAATGAGGAGAATAAAAAGGAGCATAAACTGTGGCAAAAGAAATGTAAGAAGGTGATACGGGAGGCCAAGCGAGACTATGAGGAACATATGGCCAGCAACATTAAGGGGAATAATAAGAGCTTCTTCAAATATGTTAGAAGCAGGAAGCCCGCCAGAGAAGCGGTTGGCCCTCTGGATGGTGAGGGAGGGAAAGGGGAGATAAAAGGAGACTTAGAGATGGCAGAGAAATTGAATGAGTTCTTTGCATCTGTCTTCACAGCAGAAGACCTCGGGCTGATACCGCTGCCCGAACGGCCCCTCCTGACCGAGAAATTAAGTCAGATAGAGGTTAAAAGAGAAGATGTTTCAGACCTCATTGATAAATTAAAGATCAATAAGTTACTGGGCCCTGATGGCATCAACCCAAGAGTTATCAAGGAATTAAAGAATGAAGTTGCAGATCTCTTGACTAAAATATGCAACTTGTCCCTCAAAACGGCCACAGTGCCAGAAGATTGGAGGATAGCAAATGTCACACCAATCTTTTAAAAGGGAAAGAGGGGGGACCTGGGAAACTATAGGCCAGTCAGCCTAATATCTATACTGGATAAGATGGTGGAATGCCTCATCAAAGATAGAATCTCACAACACATAGATGAACAAGCCTTGCTGAGGGAGAATCAGCATGGCTTCTGTAAGGGTAAGTCTTGCCTCACAAATCTTTTAGAATTCTTTGAAAAGGTCAACAGGCATGTGGATGTGGGAGAACCCATGGACATTATATATCTGGACTTTCAGAAGGTGTTCAACATGGTCCCTCACCAAAGGCTACTGAAAAAACTCCACAATCAGAGAATTAGAGGGCAGGTCCTCTCCTGGATTGAGATTGGTTGAAGACCAGGAAACAGAGAGTGGGTGTCAATGGGCAATTTTCACAATGGAGAGAGGTGAAAAGCGGTGTGCCCCAAGGATCTGGAGACAGGGGTGAGCAGTGAGGTGGCTAAGTTTGTAGACGACACCAAACTTTTCCGAGTGGTGAAGACCAGAAGTGATTGTGAGGAGCTCCAGAAGGATCTCTCCAAACTGGCAGAATGGGCAGCAAAATGGCAGATGCGTTTCGATGTAAGTAAGTGTAAAGTCATGCACATTGGGGCAAAAAATCAAAACTTCACATATAGGCTGATGGGTTCTGAGCTGTCAGATCAGGAGAGAGATCTTGGAGTGGTGGTGGACAGGTCAATGAAATTGTCGACCCAATGCGCAGCGGCAGTAAAGAAGGCCAATTCTATGCTTGGGATCATTAGAAAAGGTATTGAGAAGAAAATGGCTAATATTATAATGCCGTTGTACAAATCGATGGTAAGCCCACACCTGGAGTATTGTGTCCAGTTCTGGTCGCTGCATCTCAAAAAGGATATAGTAGAAATGGAAAAGGTGCAAAAGAGGGCAACTAAGATGATTGCTGGGCTGGGGCACCTTCCTTATGAGGAAAGGCTATGGCATTTGGGCCTCTTCAGCCTAGAAAAGAGACGCCTGAGGGGGGACATCACTGAGACATACAAAATTATGCACGGGAAGGATAAAGTTGATAGAGAAATGCTCTTTACACTCTCACATAACACCAGAACCAGAGGACATCCACTAAAATTGAGTATTGGGAGGGTTAGGACAGACAAAAGGAAATATTTCTTTACTCAGCATGTGGTCGGTCTGTGGAACTCCTTGCCAAAGGATGTGGTGACGGCATCTGGCCTGGATGCCTTTAAAAGGGGATTGGACAAGTTTCTGGAGGAAAAATCCATTATGGGGTACAAGCCATGATGTGTATGCACAACCTCCTAATTTTAGAAATGGGCTAGGTCAGAATGCCAGTACAAGGGAGGGCACCAGGATGAGGTCTCTTGTTATCAGGTGTGCTCCCTGGGGGATTTGGTGGGGCTGCTGTGAGATACAGGAAGCTGGACTAGTTGGGCCTATGGCCTGATCCAGTGGGGCTACTCTTATGTTCTCACTCTGCAGTGAACCGGACTCAACCTTCCTTCTGGTCAACAGAGTGGAAAGCTCTGGGGTAACCGGCACATACATGTGACCTCACATTTGCATTAGACAAGGGCCAAAATGTCACCTTCAGTTTTGTGGTCTCATTCACAGGTTGCAAAAGTGGGAGGAACATTTGGATTATTTTCAAGGCCATCATTCTGATGCATTCTGGGGGGAAATGATGGTCAATAGCTGGGAGGCATGCTACAGAGTTTTACCACCAGACCCTGGAAACGGTAACTAGGCAGAAATGTTTCCCCCAAATCCTCCAAATTTGACCAAAAGTTCTCACTAAAATTATTTGTCTGAGTTCTAGTTTGTACAACAATACTCCAATAGCATAGCTAGAGGGGAGGCAGTACAGTAAATACAGCAGGCACCACAGCACGTTGTGTAAGCGACCCCCCCCCCCCCACTCACCACTGGAGCCATTCCAGGCAGCACCTGTACTGCTGCCCAGAATGACTTCAACACTGAGTGGGAGAGGTTGCTTACATGGCGCAGCAACTCCTGTACTTACTGCGCCCCCCCCCCCGGCTGGTCCAAACTATTAAAAAGATGTCTAAGAGCAAGAGTGCTTGTGCATGATGCTGTCACTGCCCCAGATGGCTCAGGTGGCGAGTGGTAAGTGCTGCTTACACAACTTGTTACAGCGCCTCCAATATTCACTGCACTGCCCTCCCCCCTGGCTATGCTACATGCAGGGATGGTGTGACCTGGAATGCTATGTGATGCTGCCTGGGGTCCACCACTGCAACCTCTGTACACACACACACAGAGAAAGCCCCTCACCATGCCCCTTGCATAGTTTCTTCAAATGCAGAAGTGCAGGACTTCGGTTTCATTTAAAGGGAGCATAAGAATGAAGGAGCTCCTTAGTGAAGGAGGGAAGGAGCTACATGATCCACTTTCTGTTTACTTTTAGCAGGCAGAAAGCAGACCAGTGAGGCTTGTGTTCATGGCAGGCTGCAGGGAAGTAGCGGTATCAGCAGTTGGGGTGAAGGGCATCCCAAATCTGCTGACCTCTTGCCGCCCCACGGCAACCTGCATCATCCTGCCTCCCAAATGGACTGCTTTGTGCAATTACAGAGCAATTCCAGCCATTGTCAGCCTTGTCGGCGCAGAAGTAAATCTCATTTACTTCTATGGGATTTATTCTCATCTAAGTGCATCTACTGTAAGATTGTAAAACTACCGTAAACATTTTCATGCTGTTTGTATTTAGGCTTTGAATTCTCAGCTCTGGTACACCCAGAGGCCCCTCCAATGGTTCTAGACAAATCCCTCACAAAAATGTCATGTTCTCAAAGATGTAGATTTCCAGACATGTTGGAGCCATGGGGGGAAATCAGGGTGTTTTTCAGGAAAGAAATGAACATTTGGGGAAAAACTGGAATCTACACAATAGCAACTTTCATATCATACCTAAGCTCAGTGTAATACTTTAAGAGCATTAAATGTGTTATATATGGACTAGCTACTGGATAAAATTATACTGTTTGCTACTCTTATAAAATTTAAACATGTAAATGCCTTTACTTTATTAAAATAATTTTTAAGAAATGCGCCCACAAAGACTGCATGTTGCTGCACCCTCGGGTACCCTGTGCATGTCTTTGTTTTTGCCAATTAGGAAATGGGGGGGGATAATTTGAAAATAGAAACTATGAAGATTGTTGTAAACAAATGGAAAGTTTTATTATCAGGACATAGAAACAGTGCTGCAGTTCAGGCATCACCTTAGTGGCATAGCTAGAGAGGGTGCAAAGCACTAAGTTTTGCAGGCACCTGAACACGTTGTACAAGCGGTCCCTCCCCCTCCTCTTCAGAGCCATTCCTGGGCGCTGGGAGCAAAACAGAGGCAAATGTGTTACCTATATTTAAGAACCTACACCCTGGTTCGAACCTTAGTTACTCCTCCATTTATTGCAGAAGACTTTGTGGACAACAGCTCATCTCACATATGATCAAATGGTTTGCAAAACCACCTGCTGTGGTAGCTTTCAAGGGGTCAGAAAACTCTCCACAGTTCTTACTGCGACAGGCTAACATGGCTGCCTCTCTGGAAGTCGTCCCAGAGCTTTCCAGTGGGCAATGATGTTAAAATTGTTGTGCAGATGTTGTGCGAGTGCCTGAGAAGGCTTCCTGGACTTAAGCCTGCAGATTGATAGATGAGGAAGATCGGCCTGCACTGGTAAAAGTGGGTTGTTGGTGATTTTTCTGTATTCTTTCACTAAAGCCTCTTGTCTCCATAGGGCTGGTGGTGCTACGTGGCTCAAGACGGAACCCTTAAATACATGTATCTAGAGTCTGGTTACAGTTATTAAGGGACAGGCACTCTTCACTTGCTCAGGAGCCCTTTATTTCACAAGTCTCTTCACCAAGTTCCATACCAGTCGCATTTTTTGGAGCTTATGCCTTGCCTGAAAGGAGCGCCCTTTTTTTTGGCTGGCAGTCCTGCATCCCATTGAACTCAAATGCCAGCTGTCACTGGAAATTTGGAGAAGGGTAGGCATTTTGCCCAAGCTCAGAGACAGTACAGTCTGAGCAGTATTGCTACTGTGTGTACACAGTAGGGTTGAGCCTCCCCTGGAAATGGGGGTGCACCACCCCAACCTCCCTGTTTGCCACAACATTTCCAGCAAGGGAGGTGGGCAAGGCAGCAGGGCCTGCACTTTTTCAGATTCCCAGTGCTGAAGGTCCTTTCTTCCCATTTAACTGCCCCTGCTTCCAGCATCCCATCCAACTGGTTGACAACCTCATCCATCACCAATCCAGCAAACACAGACTTGATTTGCATCTTCAGCCAAACATTCTGCCTTCCTATTGACAGCTCCATACCAATATGAATCATTTCGTACAGTCTTTCAGTCTACTAGCAACGCAGCCCTTTCTCAGCCTCCTTGTGACCCAGTTGACAGGCTCCCACTGGGGACAAAATTGCCCTGATTTGCCTGTCTGTCAACATTCATTGGCATGGCCAGCTTTTGAGCCTCTCATTGCATTCTCTAAGAACATCCTTTGAGCTACCTGTGCCTGGTTACCTTGAGGGCTACCATGAGTGCCTGTGCTGCTCCAGTACCAGCCAAGAAAGATGCTGGCTGAGCATCGTGTAAGGGCTGCGGCAGCCCTCCTGCCTGCTCTCTCTTTGTCAGCTGGCCCTTCCTAGCTCAATGTGGACTGGGGGGGGGAACGGACAGACTGATATACAGCACTGCTTACATGCCACCCTGGAAGCTGATGGCCAGACCCTGTTTGTTCCCAGGTATTTAGAGAGAGACTGCCTCTGAACCTGGAGGCTTCTTTGTTACCATGGCTAGCAGCTTCTGATGGGCCAGCCAGATGGGCATGGATCTCATCCTTTACAACAACTTCCTTGCTGGGTCAGGCCAAAGGTCGAGCATCTCCTTTCCTGCAGCTGCTGACCAGATGCTTCCAGGCATTCACAAGCAGGGCAGGAAGGTGCCAGCTTTTCCTTGGCCCCCAACCCAACATTCGTAGCTGATCTACGCTTTGAATGGCAAACACATATCTGGGAATCCCAGGGTGGGAAACGTGCCCTCAAGGAGACTGCAGAAGAAGCTTTTCCACACTTGCAGCACTTGCCCTTAGAATACCAGCCAGCCAGAACATAAGAACAGCCCCACTGGATCAGGCCAGAGGCCCATCTGGTCCAGCTTCCTGTATCTCACAGCGGCCCACCAAATGCCCCAGGGAGCACACCAGATAACAAGAGACCTACAAGGCTTCCTGGGAATTGTAGTTAAGAACATAAGAACAGCCCCACTGGATCAGGCCAGAGGCCCATCTAGTCCAGCTTCCTGTATCTCACAGCGGCCCACCAAATGCCCCAGGGAGCACACCAGATAACAAGAGACCTACAAGGCTTCCTGGGAATTGTAGTTAAGAACATAAGAACAGCCCCACTGGATCAGGCCAGAGGCCCATCTGGTCCAGCTTCCTGTATCTCACAGCGGCCCACCAAATGCCCCAGGGAGCACACCAGATAACAAGAGACCTCATCCTAGTGCCCTCCCTTGCATCTGGCATTCTGACATAGCCCATTTCTAAAATCAGGAGGTTGCGCATACACATCATGGCTTGTACCCCGTAACGGATTTTTCCTCCAGAAACTTGTCCAATCCCCTTTTAAAGGCATCCAGGCTAGTCGCCATCACCACCTCCTGTGGCAAAGAGTTCCACAGACCAACCACATGCTGAGTAAAGAAATATTTTCTTTTGTCTGTTCTAACTCTCCCAACACTCAATTTTAGTGGATGTCCCCTGGTTCTGGTGTTATGTGAGTGTGTAAAGAGCATCTCCCTATCCACTCTGTCCATCCCCTACATAATTTTGTATGTCTCAATCATGTAAGCCATTTAGTTATTTGATTTTTCTCTGTAAACCGCTTTGTGAACTTGTAGTTGAAAAGCTGTATATAAATACTGTTAATAATAATAATAATAATGTCCCCCCTCAGGCATCTCTTTTCTAGGCTGAAGAGGCCCAAACGCCATAGCCTTTCCTCATAAGGAAGGTGCCCCAGCCCCGTAATCATCTTAGTAGCTCTCTTTTGCACCTTTTCCATTTCCACTATGTCTTTTTTGAGATGCGGCGACCAGAACTGGACACAATACTCCAGGTGTAGCCTTACCATCGATTTGTACAACCGCATTATAATATTAGCCATTTTTTTTTCTCAATACCTTTCCTAAAGACCCCAAGCATAGAATTGGCCTTCTTCACTGCCGCCGCACATTGGGTCAACACTTTCATCGACCTGTCCACCACCACCCCAAGATCTCTCTCCTGATCTGACAGCTCAGAACCCATCAGCCTATATGTGGAGTTTTGATTTTTTGCCCCAATGTGCATGACTTTACACTTACTTACATCGAAACGCATCTGCCATTTTGCTGCCCATTCTGCCAGTTTGGAGAGATCCTTCTGGAGCTCCTCACAATCACTTCTGGTCTTCACCACTCGGAAAAGTTTGGTGTTGTCTGCAAACTTAGCCACCTCGCTGCTCAACTCTGTCTTTAGGTCATTTATGAAGAGGTTGAAGAGCACGGGTCCCAGGACAGATCCTTGGGGCACGCCGCTTTTCACCTCTCTCCATTGTGAAAATTGCCCATTGACACCCACTCTCTGTTTCCTGGTCTTCAACCAATCTCAATCCAGGAGAGGACCTGCCCTCTAATTCCCTGACTGTGGAGTTTTTTCAGTAGCCTTTGGTGAGGGACCATGTCGAACACCTTCTGAAAGTCCAGACATATAATGTCCATGGGTTCTCCCACATCCACATGCCTGTTGACCTTTTCAAAGAATTCTATAAGGTTCGTGAGGCAAGACTTACCCTTACAGAAGCCATGCTGATTCTCCCTCAGCAAGGCCTGTTTGTCTTTGTGTTCTGAGATTCTATCTTTGATGAGGCATTCCACCATCTTACCCGGTATGGATGTTAGGCTGACCGGCCTATAGTTTCCCGGGTCCCCCCTCTTTCCCTTTTTAAAGATAGGCATGACATTTGCTATCCTCCAATCTTCTGGCACCGTGGCCGTTTTGAGGGACAAGTTGCATATTTTAATCAAGAGATCAGCAACTTCATTCTTTAATTCCTTGATAACTCTTGGGTTGATGCCATCAGGGCCCGGTGACTTACTGACCTTTAATTTATCAATGAGGTCTGAAACATCTTCCCTTTTAACCTCTATCTGACTTCAAGCGGCTTCCCATGTTCACCAGAAGCTCAGTTTTCCAAGCCCACATTTCCTGCTGAAAATGCTCTTCAGAGCTCCATTAGCAAGGGAAAAGCAATCAGCTATTGTTATTTCACTTCGCCCTCTCTGGTCCTTTAAGGCCTCTGTCCCCATTACTGGTGGGCCCTCATCCTTTGCAATAAAACTGCATTTATTGAGTAAATGTTTGAAAAGCACTCCAGTGCTGAGGAAAGGGAAGAGCCCAGCCTTTCAAGAAAGCTTTTTAAAAAACGTTTGAAAATTGTGGCAGGGAGAGGAGAAAGGAAGAGTCCCCCCCTCCCCCTGAAAAAAAAAATGGCAGGGCATAATTGCAGGGGCAGGAGAAATAGCCTTGCAGGGGTTTGCCCCTCTTAAAAAGTAAGGGTGATGAAACTTCCCAATTTGAGGGGCAGCGTGGGCAGGACCCCAGCTTCTAAAGAGGCAAAATAATTATCATGATGACAGAACATTATAAGTCTGATTCTCAGGTGCTGGGGAGCAAACAAAAGGAGGTGGCTCTTGGCTGGAGGCACCTGGTTAGGTCACCATGGGAAGCAGGAGCTGGACTAAATGGATCACTGGTCTGATTCAGCCAGTGCCAGGAAAGCTACCCTGCTTGGCTGTGCAATCCGCTTCCTTCGAGGAGGTCTGGGCAGCTCCACTGGTCTGCCTCCTTTTTCTTCTCCTCTGCAGCTGTTTTCCTTTCTCTTTCACCTGTCTGGTCAGCTGCATAGTACTGGGATTTCTATCATCTCCATTTGTTTCTGTTGCTTCCCCCCACCCCCACCCCAATTGATAATATTGGAAATAAACCCTCAATAAATTAGCACAGGCTCATTTCAGTGACTCTGTCCTGGCTCCTCTTTTAACTCCTTACATGCCAGACATAGTGAGGAGGTGCACCACAAGCCAATGGCCAAAGATCCCTCCACAGGATTCTCCATCACGTCTGCATTCCACATTCCCACACTCCACACAAGAGTGTCTCTGCGGGGCACTCTTGGAAACTCCCCAGAGGGCTTTGGTTGGCCACTGCAATAAAGTGGATGCTAGACAAGATGGACTTTTGCTCAGATCCAGTCAATGTCTTTGTCCTTTTGATCTCCCTCTCCCCAAAGCCTGGAAAGCATTGGTCAATCCTCCCAAGCAGGTCATGGCATCCAGATATGCTCCTTCCCATTCCTCTTCCTGTACCCCAATCAAGCTAAGAAGACTGATACACATTAGAAGGGCTCAGGGTGTTTCACCCCCTGGGGTCTATGGGGGGCATTCCCTCCCAGATTTCTGAATGATAGAATATTCTGCTTTGAAATGTATGTTTTTTGGTGTTTTTTGGACAGATGTACAGCAATGAAGAAGTCAAAGGGGCTCCAGAGCTGATGCTCGCACACCAGATCAAAGCTGGATCATAGATTCTGTGTTAAAGATGTGAAATGTAGCCTTGGAGGCATGGCTTGGATCAGTCCAATTCTTGATTTACTGGTGTCTGATTGAGCCTTACTGTAGTGTTGTTAAATGGACACATTAATGCCATTCATCTGTCGAGGCTCTAGAGCCTTAGGGCCAAATAAACAGGACTTCAATCACCTCCTTTGGTTTGGCACAACAATGCCTCCCCCCCCATAAATGCCCACCCCACTCAAAGGGCCCCTGATTCAGCCTGGAACTCTACAGGGGAGTAGAGGACACAAACACTCCCCCATCACAATCCCCACCTGAATCACCCCTCCCCACACATGCTAGTTGACCTGCAAAAAAGCTTCAGTTAGCTTCCAGAATAATTTTTTTTCTAGAACAAATCACACAAGAGAGCAATTTGGATCAGGACCATGCCTGGAGGGAGGGTCTACACTCCCTAACCTCCACAGACCAGATCTCCCAGGTTAGCACAACCGTTCAGTTGACCTTGGGAAACCCTTGGGAAAGCCTGACCTACCTCACAGGATTGTTGTGAGGCCAAACAGAGGGAAGGAACCATCTACCTTGAGTTTCTTGGAAGAAGGGTGGTATTAAGATGTGGAATGGAATCTATCTATCAATCTATCTAGGTTGATTCAGAAATAATTCCCACTTGGAAATAAGTCCCTCAACCTGCAGCAGCCTTGCAGATACCTCCAAGGAGACTCAAAGACACTAGACTCTCCCTACTGCTCCTTCCCAACAGATAGAATTCAGTGGAACCCTGCCCCTGAATACAGAAGCTCCATATGGCCACTGTGGCTAATAGCCATTAATACACACCTGTAGCCAGAAAGTCTTGGGATCTACTGGTAGATCTGGAAGGCCTGCAACATTTGTTAACATTTCAGCAACAACCAGGTTTTTCCTCCTAACTGAGGCTACGAAAGTGAAGAAATTCTTGGAGGGAACCAGGTGTGAATTTCTACGTGACAAGACTGTGAGCGAGCTCCGTTCTGGCCCCGCAAGCAGGTGCCTGGACTGAGTGTGTGCTCAGTAGCAAGCTGTGCACCATAATAAGGCAAAATGAATGCACAATCCTCCCCCAGCCCCAGTTGCTGAGCTTTGGGATTGCATCCCACAAGCCTGACAATTGCTGGCCTGCCTGAGCATTACGGGTCCCACCTCCTTCTTAAATGCACCTTCTCATTGTATTCAGTGGCAAGTGTCTAGACTGAGGTTTGCAGCCTTTTTAGGAAAGAGAAGAAGTTATTTGTGACTCACTTGAGTCCTGGTGCTTTTCGTGGAACAGACAGCCCGCTCCTACCTCAACCCCCTCCCACTGATGTAGCTGGGCTTCCAGAGCAGATGCTGTATCCTGTGTGGGAGTGAAGTCCTGGTGGCTTCCTGTGATGAAGTGGCCATTTGTTCCTTTGCCCAGAGGAAAGCCCGTTGCTGTGATGGGTCTATTCAGACCTGGGCCAGCAATTTTGCTAGTCAGAGTGGACCAGAACGGAAGGTGGATCAGGGTTGGGAAGGGGAAGAGGACATCAGTGGAGCTGCCACTGCTGAAACCACCCCCTTCCCAGCCTCAACACACACCCCTCCCTGCCCCAGTCTCCACCCTGTTTTCCTCCCTTCTAAAGTCTTCTAAACATATGGGGTCATCACTGCATCTTGAGGCAGTGAGTTCCACACGAACGATCCAACAGGTGCCAAATACCTTCCCTTCTTTGGGGGGGGGGGTCTAATTTCAGCAGAGGAGTCGAAGATCAAATCTTGCAAAAAAAAAGTCTCCCTCCCACTGTTTTCACACCGTCCTTATTTCTGGGAGCCTCCCTTTGGCCCAGACCCAAGTGAGACTTGACAACAGGGACTAGTGGAGTGGGTTCCTAGCCAGGAATCAGCTGCTTCCCCCATGAACTGGGGCCCCGGCCTGGCGGAAGGGGCTTTAGTCCCTGCTATGGTCCCAGCTGGGATTGAGGCTGCACAGCTGTTTGCCCTGAGAAAAAGTTCACAAGAACATAAGAAGAGCCCCACTGGATCAGGCCATAGGCCCATCTAGTCCAGCTTCCTGTATCTCACAGCGGCCCACCAAATGCCCCAGGGATTCTGGTGCGAGTGTAGGAGAGAGGCTCAAGTGATGTACAAGAGGTGTGTGTGAGGACCAAGCGCAGCCTGGGGCCAGACCTGTCCACCTGCTTTCCTACCTTCGGCCTCTCCTTCTTCACTTCAGCAGCCCAGTGGTGGGTCAGCCACCTGGCACCCAAGGCGGATTCCTCCCAGTCGCCTCCTGCCAGCTGGTCAGCTCTTCCCTCGGGTGGCCCAACTGCTCCCCCCCTCTGCCCAGCCCCCTGTTCCCAGGGCAGGCCCCCCTCTTGCCCAGCCACCTCACTGTCCTGGGCTGGTTCATCAGTGCCAGGACTGCGGTCCAGGCGTGCCTTGCTGGGATAGATGGGGAAAATGAGAGCACCTCTGAGCATGTGCAGAGTCCGGCATTCTGACCCTAAGTGACGCCACCAGCCAGCGCTGCCCCCAAATTCCAGGAGCGGGGTGGGGGGGCCTTCCAGGGCAGACTGCGTGGCTCCTGGCAGGCTTCACAGCCCAATCCTATGCATGTCTACTCAGAAGTAAGTCCCATTAGTTTCAATGGGGCTTACTCCCAGGAAAGTGCGGATAGGATGGGTTGTCAGCCCCGGGACCCCTTGGCTCCGTCTCCCACTGCTCAGCCTGCCCGGCGCCTCCCTGTCCGCAGAGCCCTGGCCCCGATCCTGCGCCCCGGCACTGCCCGCCGCCCTTCCAGGGCGCCTCGACGGCTGGCAGCGCGGCGGGTCCCACCCCTGGCCCGATCCTGCGAGGGCGCCCGAGGCTCACCTGTCCCGGAGCTCAGCCGGCCCGGCGAAGCGAGGCACGTCCCGCCCTGCGCTCCGCTCCGCTCTGCGCCGCTCCGTCCGAGCGCCGGGCGCCGCAGGGAGGCTGGCGCGGCGCTCGCAGGGCTTTGAAGGAGCCGGCAGGGGGCGTGCCCGCCGCCGCGCCTCCCCCGCACCCCCGGCCCCGCCTGCCGGGCAGGAACGCTGCACATGCCCAGGGGCACACTTCTTTTCGCAGAGCCGTTCTCCGCAAAGAGGCAGGAGGGCGCATTGCGCCCGGTGGCGTAGCTGGAGGGGGTGCAAGGCGCTAAGTTTTGCAGGAAGCCTCACCGCGGCGTGCAGGCGGTCCCTGCCCTCTGCTTTGGAACCTGGCACCAGTGGCGTAGCTAGAGGGGGTGCAGAGCACTAAGTTTTGTAGGGAGCCTCACCGCGGTGTGCAAGCGGCAGCTCCCCTTCAGAGCAATTCTGGGGCTCCCACCGCCTGGAATGGCTTCGGAGGGGGAGCGCTTGAACGCCGCAGTGAGGCTCCCTGCAAAACTTAACACTTTGCCCCCCTCTAGCTACGCCACTGCTTGTATCTCCCCTCCAGGCACTGCATGTCCTCCACACCTGGAAACCAGGTTTCCCAGCCACCCAGCCACCCACCAAGCACTGTCTCAACCGCCAGATACGACTTTCTGGAGCTGAGCAGGGAATCCTTGCAGGGAAGCCAGAGCACAAAACGAAGTGCCAAGTAAGTTTCACATGGTTTTGTGGCAGGACTTCTCAGGTCCAACCTGGATGTGACTTTCAGGCTTGCTTTTCTTCCCACTGAATAGAAGGTGGGGGGTCCTCTCTGGTTTGGGAGAATGACAGTTGGGGAGAGGGCAGGATAGCTGCTGCTGTGGTGATTCCTGCCTTTCCTCTTCCCGTGTGTGCAATTTAGCCTGGAAAGAAAACTCCCATTGAACCCAATGCAAGGAATTCCCCCCCCCCCAAGAATAAACAAAATAAGAGGGGGAGAGGATCTGGGTTTTAAAATTATGTCTAGTTTGGCCCTCGATGAGCCATTGGGTAGAATCCTTCTTGCTCACATTTTCTTAGAGCAGTGATTCCCAAACACTGAGCCACGAGAACCAGTCAGGAGAGCCACAGAATCCTCGTGAAAAGCCCTCCACCCTATAGGATTGTAATCCTAATGGGGAGCCAGGGCCAATAGACCTTGACCAGTAGGTCAAGGGAGCCGCCAGTCAACAAAGTTTGGGAACCACTGTCTTTGAGTCAAACTGGATGTGGTGCTAACCTATCTTTAAATTCCCTGCTTGGGGTTCTCCATGGCTTGCTTTCAACCAAATGCATCCACAGGGACCCCAATCTAGATCTGGGCCATAGTATGGGGGGGGGGGAGAGATTTTAACTTTCCTCTGCCACTGTTTTCCTGCTGAAAATCATCCCCCCCAACACACACACAGCCACTAGTAAAGTTCATATGCCTGTTAAACATCACATCTAAGCTGACCCTTGTATTTTTCACAAGTAAGCAGATCAGCAACATTTAAAAATCCAACCTGAGCATCTCTCCAGCTGAGAATATCCCAGGCCTCCATGGGGCTCCTGGTGCTTCCAATCTTGACAGACTGTGACCCATGAATCAGCCATGGATTATGGCCTGCCCAGGTGCTCTTTCTCTCAATACCGAGCTAAACAAGCGCATCGGTAAAGCAGCTACCACGTTTTCCAGACTCACAAAGAGAGTCTGGTCCAACAAGAAGCTGACGGAACATACCAAGATCCAGGTCTACCGAGCTTGCGTCCTGAGTACACTTCTGTACTGCAGTGAGTCATGGACTCTTCGCTCACAACAGGAGAGGAAACTGAATGCTTTCCACATGCACGGCATCACCTGGCAGGACAAAGTTCCAAACAACACAGTCCTGGAACGTGCTGGAATCCCTAGCATGTATTCACTGCTGAAACAGAGACGCCTGCGTTGGCTCGGTCATGTTGTGAGAATGGATGATGGCCGGATCCCAAAGGATTTCCTCTATGGAGAACTCGTGCAAGGAAAGCGCCCTACAGGTAGACCACAGCTGCGATACAAGGACATCTGCAAGAGGGATCTGAAGGCCTTAGGAGTGGACCTCAACAGGTGGGAAACCCTGGCCTCTCAGCGGCCCGCTAGGAGGCAGGCTGTGCAGCATGGCCTTTCCCAGTTTGAAGAGACA
The DNA here is from genome assembly GCF_035046505.1 of Tiliqua scincoides. Classification (NCBI taxonomy): domain Eukaryota; kingdom Metazoa; phylum Chordata; class Lepidosauria; order Squamata; family Scincidae; genus Tiliqua; species Tiliqua scincoides. The sequence goes on along the minus strand of NC_089823.1, from coordinate 237,722,827 downwards.
CTTGGCCAACAGACTGAGGCAAAGAGGCAAAGAAGGAAGGCCCACAGCCAGGGAGACAGACCAGGGACAGACTGCACTTGTTCCCAGTGTGGAAGGGATTGTCACTCCCGAATCGGCCTTTTCAGCCACACTAGACGCTGTTCCAGAACCACCATTCAGAGCACAATACCATCGTCTTTTGAGACTTAAGGTTGCCAACACTTAGGTGCTTGATAACACCTGCCTGCAGTGGCTTAGCTAGAGGTGGTGCAAAGCACTAAGTTTTGCAGGCGCCTGAATGCTACCTCCCATTCGGAACCATTCTGGGCGATGGGAGCAAAACAGAGGCGCATTCGTTTTGCTCCCCCTGCCCGGAGTGGCTCTGAAGGGAAGAGGGCGGGGCCACTTGCATGGAGTGTTCAGGTACCTGCAGAACTTAGTGCTTTGCACCCTCGAGCTTCACCACTGCCTGCCTGCTCCTTGTTTCTGCAGTCCCAGGCAGGTGTGCAAAGCAGAGAGTGAGAGATGGTGCGTGGTGAGCTGCACCACCACCTGTCAGGCTGGCTGCCTCACAGACAAGCAGGTTTGCAGGCCAGAAAGTGGCATCAGGAAGACTCTCCGTACCTCACACTGTTGGTGAAGGCTCCAGCTGCTCCAGTGCTCCTAGGCTCCTGTGTGTGGAGGCAAATATTCCTTGCAAGGGAAAGATCCAGGCACCTCTGTGGACCAATGCAAGGCAAATATTTGCCATGCCACTTGGCGGGTGAACAGTGTGCAACACTGTGCTCCTTCAGCCTCTGTGGTGGCAACAGGTTTTTTCTGAGTAGCATCCAAGCAGGGAACAAAGCAGCTTCTGTGGGTGTTTCAGAGAGGTGGGGCGAGGCGAGGCGAGGCTTGTCCAGGATCCCTTTGCAAAGTGCAGGATGTGAGCTATCAGGCTGAGCCCACAAGTGCTCCTGCCAGCAGTTGGTTGGGCAGTCACTCATGATACTTGTGCCCTGCTCTTCCTCTTCCAAAGAGCTCCAGGCAGCACACCCAGGCCCTCGAAAGCCTCACAGCCACACTACGAGGTGTCTTCAGCTGAGTCAGTCACTAACCAAGGAACCCAGGAAGCCCTTAAGATCAGAAAGGATTTGAGCCCTGATCTTCTCACTCTTAATCCCACATTGGAGCTCCTGCACCACACCAGAAAGCTAAGCAGTCTCCAGAGGCATCTTCAGAGGCTGTGTGCCATTGAGCACTGTTTTGGGGGGGGGGGGGAAGAGGACCACAGACATGCTCTATTACCTTCAAGACCCACTTGTGGGCTTCCCAAAAGTCTCTGGCTGCTAGAGCCAGGGTAAGGAGTTGCATGGAGCATGGTCTGATCCAGATAGACTCTGGTTTTCCATTCTTAAATGATTCACCACCTCTGCTAGTTCAGAATATAGTCTCCATCTTGAGAGGCCTCTGAATACCCATTGCTGGGGGGGGGACAGAAGGAGGGGGCTGTTCCTTCATTCCCTCCCTGTGGACTTTCTAATCAGCCACTGCAGAAAGGAGGATGCTGGCCTAGAGATGGACTTTTGGACTGATGACCCATCAGGGATGCCCTGTGATGGAGCACCTGCTCTACATGGCTAAGATCTCAGGGAGTGGGAAAAAGGACTCTGCCTGAAACCCTGGTGGCCTCTGCCAGTCTGGATAGACGAGCAGTTTTCAACTGGTGTGCCACAGCACATTTATGTGCTGCAAAAGGTCCGCACAGCAGTAGAAAATTGCCAGAAATCTGTGATTTCCAGGATCTGTGACTCTGTTTATAGGGCAACTGTCTGTAATGACAAATGGTCTGTCCCTCAACCTTTGCAGCTCTGCCAGCAGAGGAAGAGGGACAGACAATTTGTTCCTACAGCCAGCTGCCCTCGAAATAGAGCCACCGAACCTGGAAGAGTCTCCTGGAAGCTGGAAGTGACATCACAAGAGACGAAGACCATAGAGGTCAGTGCCATTAGTTGAAAAATGATGACAACCACTAAACAATGCTGAGCCAGGCAGGCCAATGGACTGCCTTGGTGAGGCACCACTGAATGCTCAATAAAGCTCATGATGGAGCTTTTTAGAGTATCTCCAACCAATGCTTTCCAACTGAATCAGTTTGTACACTCAGTTGCCCATCGCCTGGAATGGCTCCAAAGGGGAGAGGGGAGGCTACTTGCAGGCCACAGTGAGGCCCTGCAACACTTTGCATCCCCTCTAGCTGCTCTAGTGCTCTCCAGCACTTTGCATCCCCTTTAGCTATGCCTCAGCCTCTACTCCTCTCCTTAAAATTCATGAATCAGTGAAGCCTGAAACAAATGGGCAGTTTGAGCCATTAACCTTTACTCCTCCCCTCTCTTAGCCCAGCCTTCATGCCTCCAACAGAACATACCAAGATCCAGGTCTACAGAGCTTGCGTCCTGAGTACACTTCTGTACTGCAGCGAGTCATGGACTCTTCGCTCACAACAGGAGAGGAAACTGAGCGCTTTCCACATGCGCTGCCTCCGACGCATCCTCGGCATCACCAGGCAGGACAAAGTTCCAAACAACACAGTCCTGGAACGTGCTGGAATCCCTAGCATGTATTCACTGCTGAAACAGAGACGCCTGCATTGGCTTGGTCATGTCATGAGAATGGATGATGGCCGGATCCCAAAGGATCTCCTCTATGGAGAACTCGTGCAAGGAAAGCGCCCTACAGGTAGACCACAGCTGCGTTACAAGGACATCTGCAAGAGGGATCTGAAGGCCTTAGATGGGAAACCCTGGCCTCTGAGCGGCCCGCTTGGAGGCAGGCTGTGCAGCATGGCCTTTCCCAGTTTGATGAGACACTTGGCCAACAGACTGAGGCTAAGAGGCAAAGAAGGAAGGCTCATAGCCAGGGAGACAGAGCAGGGACAGACTGCACTTGCTCCCAGTGTGGAAGGGATTGTCACTCCCGGATTGGCCTTTTCAGCCACACTAGACGCTGTTCCAGAACCACCTTTCAGAGCGCGATACCAGAGTCTTTCAAGACTGAAGGTTGCCAACATGCCTCCAACTGAATAACAGTCACAGCCTGAATAAATATCAGCCCAAATAAATTCTTATTTAGAAATCTTTTTGTGTCTCTGTTTACCCAACAATCTTCAGAAACCTTGTGGGCTGAAAGCCAACAGGAATAAGGTTGTCTTTAAAGGCCACTCGGTAATGATTAACAGGCACAGTGGTACCTGTGATCAGCTGTTTGAGTGATGTCTTAGGCACTGGTTGGCAGCCATCTGGGCAAGTTGATTTGAGGGGCAATTTGCCCTCAGTCATCGCCTTGTGTTGGTTGCTGGCTTTTGACCTGCAAAATGACTTCGGCTCCCATGGGCCCTTGTCCCGCCCTCTCTGAACCAGCTAATTGTCGTTAAGCCTAAGAAAAGACTAAGAGCACAATCCTATACATATTTACTCAGAAATAAAAACCATTGTATTCACTGGGGCTTACTCCCAGGTATGTATCTATAGGATTGCAGCCTAAAACTTTTTAGGTAAGGGAAGAAATTAGTTGTGACTCAATTGAGTCCTGGTGCTTCCTGTGGAACTGACAGCCCAATCCTATCTGAACCCCCCTCCTGCTGATGCAGCCATGCTGTCTGAACATACGCGGTATCTTTTGGGTGGGGGCAGTCTTGAAGGTCTCCCCCAGTTAAGTGACCATTTGTTCCCTTGCCCGGAGGGAAGCCCCTGTTTCTGTGATGGATCTATTGCCAGCGATTTTGCTAGCTCAGGTGGACCTGGGAAAGTGAATCAGGGTTGAGAAGAGGAACGGGACATCAGTGGAGCTGCCACCACTGTTCCCTCCCCCTTCCCAAACTCAACACACACCCTACCCTGCACCAGGCTCCATCCTGTTCCCCCCCCCCCCCACCGGCATCAGGACTTCTCCATAGGCCACCAACACACGCTGTTTGTGGTGATGGCCCAGCTGCACAGAACGGCTGGTTACATTTTATGACTGCTGTAAAACCTGCTGGAACTCTGGTCTGTCTTAACACCGGGCTGCCTTTGCCTGCACTGACTGGCAGCAGCTCTCCTGGTTTTCCAGCTGAGAAAGTCCTTTCGCAGCCATGTCCAGAGATGCTGTGAGTGGATTTGAACCTGGGACCTTTTCCATGCAGAGCTGGAGCTCTAACCCTGAGCAGTGGCTCTGCAGCTGGGCTGGGCTCCTGGCGCCCTTTGGGGTTGAAAGTGTTGACCTAAACAGGCAGCCTCCTCAAGGCGAGCAGAGGTCTTGTGACTGAAAGCTCTATTTGGGCTGTTGGCTGGCTGCATGTCTGAGCTGGTCCGTTCTCCGCTGCTCTTGCTTATTTTTAATGGTTTCGTATTTGCTGTGATCACATTTTTATGACTTTATTGTTTTTTGAAGAGGTTTCATTATGAGCTGCCTCAATTGCTCCAGCGAGGAAAAACAGGGTGCTCCTGCTTCACAATAACTCCCCTGCAAATTCAAACGTTAACCTCAGTTGTTGCCCGTGGTCTGCCTGACCGCCAAGCTCCAGGGCAGCTGAAGGGTGCTGTCAGGTGTCTCCTCCCCCCATGCTTAGATGTTGCTGCAGTGGGTGGCGTCAGGGTTGACCCTGGCCAAAGGCTTATGCTCGTCAGAGGGACCACCCAGCTGTGAACCCTCAGCACCAGTGGCAGAGCTAGCACCCAATTGGGGTGTGGGTGCAAGCATTATGGGGAGCACAGTGTGGGTTTTTCTCCAGGCACCCAGCAGTGTTGCTCCCATGTCTGCTCTTGAAAGTCACAGAAGGAGATACCCCCCTCCCCAATAGTTAAAACCTTGCAACCAGCACTCAGTAGCAACAGACTGGATATTTTTAGCCTGGGGGGGGGATCTCATCATGCAGGCAACTGGAGAGTCTTCAGGCAGTAGTGTAGCTCCGGGGGGGGTGCGGTATGTATTGCAGATGCTGCAACGCATCATGTAAGTGGCATCCGCAATATGTTCTGTGCTGCCTTCTGTGGCTGTGCTACTGCCTGCAGTAGCAGGGACTGAGCAGGATTCTGAGGGGATGGGGAGGTGGATTGTCTGCTCCCCAGAACTTAGATGCTCCTGCTGTCCTAACTATGCACATAGATATAGACTCACAAACAGAAATATAATCCCAAGGAATGCCAGAAATAATAATAACACCACCACCAACAACAGGTATTTATATACCGCCTTTCTTGGTCTTTATTCAAGACTTTATTCAAGGCGGTTTACATAGGCAGGCTTTATTTAAATCCCTTATTAAATAGGGATTTTTACAATTGAAAGAAGGCTCTATCTTTCAAGAGCCACAACAAATTCAGATGTTTCGTTCTGATCTGGCCTCCATCCTGGCCTCCATCCTCCCACGCTCAGAGCAGATGGAATAGCTCGGCTTCAGCTTGCCAGCTGCTTCAAGGTCGCACGGTGCCGGTGGCCTCGAACTGGCGACCTTGTGGATGTTATCTTCAGGCAAACGGAGGCTCTACCCTCTAGACCAGACCTCCTGCCCGAGGCTGCCCAAGGCTGCAGTATAGTGACCTGTCCACTCCTTCAGAGGGTTGCTTGCGGTAGTCCAGGCTGCAGCAAAAGTGACAAAGAGTTTTGTGGCATGCGAAGAACCGACAAAGGGATTGTCGCAGTCCCGGATTCCAGTGGACCGTTAGATGCAGAGAGCGCTCTCCTCATTTGGCATGTCTTGAGAAAAAGGGAAAAAAACAAGTGAAACGGGAGAGAGTGAAATTGCCAGGAAACGTGTGGTGAAGAATACTGCCTGTCTAACTAAGCAATGTTAATTTAACACCTGGCCACCGCCAGCTCCAATTACATCTGAAACTCAGAGCATCAAATCTGCCAATAAATTCTAGTTTGGGAACTTCATGCCAGAGAGTCTTGGAAGTATTTTGGCGATGAATGGTGACTGTCAGGCCAGTGGCAGGGTGCGCTGGGAAATGTTCTCCCACTCATTCCTGAATTCCATGTTTGACTTCTGTGGCTCTCCAGTATGGAGAGTGCCCTGTTTGCCTGGTTGACCATCTTTTCCCAGTATGGCTGTGGCTGTGAATGGATGGATGGATAAGATTCCAACTGAAGGCAATAATTCCTGTGCTTGAGGAAGTGGCTCTCATTCACAAAAGCATTGCCATTATATATGGGTTAAGATGCTCCAAGAGTCTGTTTTTGCTCCAACAGGCTACGGGTCAAACTCCATGTCCACCAATGGTTTCTAAGAGGTGTTCTGAACATCAGGGGTGCCTCATCACCTGTCACAAAAAGTAACTGTGGAGTCCTGATCCTCATCAGGATCAGGACACTGGGGGGGGGGGGAGGAAACTTTACACATAGAAACACTGAGTTGGAAAGGACCTATAAGGTCATTGTGCCCCTTTCCTGTCAATCAGGCTGTCCATAACAATAACATCTCTGACAGGTGGCTCTCTAGCCTCCCCTTAAAGACCTCCAGCAATGGAGAGTCTCCCACCTTCCACAGTTCCACACCTTCCACAGTTCCACAGCTGAATGCTTCATACTGTCAGGGAGGTCTTCCAAATGTTTATTTGAAATCTGCTTTGTAATTTAATTAAACCCATTTGTCCTGGTCCTAGTCTCCCAAGCATCTGAGAACAAATCTCCTCCATCTTCCACAGGACAGCTCTCCAGAACTTTGCAGTTAGTTATCATGTTTCTTCTTTACAGTCTCTTCTCCAAACTAAACATGCCCAACTCCTTCAATCTGTCCTTGTAGTATAGGGTCAGCAACCTTTTCGGCAAAGAGGCCAGACGTTCAGCAATGACATTATCGTGTCACCACCAAACATCTGGGTTGCCAAGCTCCCAGATGTGGCTGTGTGGAGCATGGCTTGGGAAGTGAAGCCTCCTACCTATTTGCTCACGGAGTCCTGGTGCCACACAATGATGACCTTGGGTGGTGGGCTGGATCCGGCCCACAGCCATAGCTTGCCAACCCCTGTTGTAGGACCTGGCCTCCAGTCCCCTCATCATCCTAGTCGCCCTCTTCTGGACCTACTCCAGTTTGTCGTTATCTCCATCTGAGACTGTAAAGCATTCCCATTAGGACTGTAAAGCATTTCCCATTAGGGCTACAATCCTATACATTCTATAGAGTGGCTGGTTTCTTGCAAGGATTCTGCTGCTCCTCTGGCTGGTTTCCATGGCTCCAGAGGGAGGCACAGCTCACAGTTTGGGAACCACTACTTTAGGGAGGTAGGGAGTGCACACCATATCCTGCATAAATGCCAGAGATAGCCCTGGTGACAGGAACCTGTTTTCTGGGAGCTGGAAGGGGGAAGAACAAGGGCGGGAGTAGGTTGGCCCTTAGGATGGATAGAGCAGGAGTGTTCAAACATTTGGCAGGAGGGCCACATCATCTCTCTGACAATGTGTCGGGGGGTGGGGGTGGCCAGGAAAAAAATTTAATTTACTTTTCAAATTTGAATAAATTTACATAAATGATTATATTAGAGATGGAACTTATATGAATGAATTAAGGTCTTGCAATAGTTCAAGGCCTATAAAAGGCCTTTCCTTTGTTGCCGTTGCGGCATCACAGATGTGAAACAGCAAGCAATGGACGGAGCCCTCGTCCCACAGCTCATGTGAGAGGTCGAACTGCTGCCATGCTGAGAGCAGTTGCATCAGGCCAGTGCAGGCTCCAGCAAGTCTCCGGAGGGCCAGAGGCTCATTGGAGACTGGAGGCTCCCTGAGGGCCGGATTGGGAGTCCTCGAGTGCCGCAAGTGGCCCCAGGGCTGGGGTTTGGGCACCCCTGGGATAGAGGATGGAAAAGGGGAGCCTGAACAAGTCACATTTTTCTCAGCTGACCTATGTGAATGAATGAATGAATGAATGAATGAATGAATGAATGAACTTTTATTAGGCATAGATAGAGAAATCATAAAAGCAAACATAATTGGTCCTAGTCCCGTTTATCAAAAACGGAGTCAAGATACTAAATTACTAAAAAACATTTACAGTTCAACATAAAATATCGACATTTTTGACAAATTACATTAAGAAGGCTTGGAAATCACCAAAAGTAAAAATTTAGAAATTCCCTCTAGCACATCTGGTGCGCAGTCATTCAGGAGACACTTCAGTTTTGCCTCATCCGAAAGCCCATTCATTTTGCCGAGAAGTGGAGTCATGTAAGTGTGGCGGGATCTAGTGTGCCAAGGACAATAAAAAAGAATGTGTATGATTGATTCAACATTTCCCAAATTACAAGGGCAGAGGCGTTCTTTATATGGTATTTGCCTATATCTGCCTTCTGTGACCTTGGATGGAAAAACATTGAATCTTGCCAAAGAGATTGCACGACGTTCAGAGGGGTTGATCAGAATACTCAGATAAGGAGCCATTTGCCCATACTTTAGCGGAATAGAGAAATTAAGAGGGGAGCAAATTCTAGAAGCAAGTTCAAAGAGGTTTTGTGCCTCAATGTCTAGCATTCTTTGCTTTACCCTTTGATAAACTTCAGGGAATGGATAGAAACTTAAAAAATCCAATGAAAAACCTATTGATTCGATTTTTGATTTAATTTGGCTATACCATTTAGAAGAACCAGACTCAGATAGCATTCTGGATAGGAGACTGCCTGGTTTCACGTTATAATGTAATTGGAGCCAATAGCGTATGGTTAAAAGCCATGCTCTTGATACTAAGAGTGATTGTCCGGTCTCCAAACATAATGCAGAGTATGGTACAGATTTAGGTAAACCCAGGATAGCCCTCAAAAAATGTTGCTTGGATACTCTCAAGGGTGTGATTTATAGAGCTAATCCAGATAGGGCACCCGTACAGGAGCTGTGCCAATACCTTGGCATTAAATACCTTGAGAGCAGCTGGTATACAACGATTGCCCTGACTAAAAAAGAATCGATTGGTGCTCTGCAAAGTGACATGGGCCAAGTTGGTAACCAATTTTTGATGAGTATCCCAGCAAAGATTGTAATGGAAGTGAATTCCAAGGTATTTAAAGCTTTTGACCTGTTCCAGTTTCTTCCCTCCGATAGACCAAGTACCTGGGCTCCATGATTTTGAAAAGACCATAACTTTGGTTTTCTGAGAGTTCAGTTCAAGTTTGTTACATTTCAGATAGTCAGAAGTTCTATTTAAAAGTCGCTTAAGTCCAATAGGTGGCTGACCTATGTTACAAAGTCCTTTTGAGAGGGGGGATGACAGACAGTTCTCTTTTTTGCTGTTTGCAAAGCAGTCGTTTGTCAGAGCCCAGTCAGGTGAACTCCACATAGTTTAGAGCAATTTATCCTTTGAGGTCGGGAATGGTTTTGCAGCCCTCCTTGAGGAATGTTCCTGTACGCTGGTTGTGACCTCAGGTGTGTCACTCTGAGCAAGAGCACAGAACAATCATCTCCACCCTTTATGTCTCTATCTTTGGCTGTCGTCTTTTGAGGCATGTTTCTTCCCTGGCTTTTTGTGGCCATTGACTCCATGGTGTTCTGTAAATGGAACACAAACAGGTTAGCTTGTCAAGGGAGGGCACCAGGATGCAGGTCTCTTGTAATCAGGTGTGCTCCCTGGGGCATTTGGTGGGCCGCTGTGAGATACAGGAAGCTGGACTAGATGGGCCTGTGGCCTGATCCGGTGGGGCTGTTCTTATGTTCTTAACTACAATTCCCAGGAGGCCTTGCAGGTCTCGTTATCTGGTGTGCTCCCTGGGGCATTTGGTGGGCCGCTGTGAGATACAGGAAGCTGGACTAGATGGGCCTATGGCCTGATCCAGTGGGGCTGTTCTTATGTAGCTTGAAGCAGAGAAGAATGTTCGCACTCTCCATCAGTGGCTGCTGTTCATGCAGTCTCTGCAGAGACTCCAAGCTCAGAAGCAATGCCAGTTGCTGGAGTGGGGGGGATGGACAGACGGGGGGGGGGGCGGGACAAGCAAAAGTGATGGGTGGCTGTTGCCTTTTTGTGGCCCTGTGGATTTCCCAGAATAATCTGAGTGGGCACTTTTGGAACAGGAAAGACGTACTAGACGGACTTTGGACTACAAGTGCCCTGGGTAGTATGCCAAAGGGGGCTCATGGCTGCCCCTAAGGCTCCACCCTTTTTACTGGTGGCTTCACACCCTTCTCATAAGAACATAAGAACAGCCCCACTGGATCAGGCCATTGGCCCATCTAGCCCAGCTTCCTGAATCTCACAGCGGCCCACCAAATGCTCCAGGGAGCACACCAGATAACAAGAGACCTGCAAGGCTTCCTGGGAATTGTAGTTAAGAACATAAGAACAGCCCCACTGGATCAGGCCATAGGCCCATCTAGTCCAGCTTCCTGTACCTCACAGCGACCCACCAAATGCCCCAGGGAGCACACCAGATAACAAGAGACCTGCAAGGCTTCCTGGGAATTGTAGTTAAGAACATAAGAACAGCCCCACTGGATCAGGCCATAGGCCCATCTAGTCCAGCTTCCTGTATCTCACAGCGGCCCACCAAATGCCCCAGGGAGCACACCAGATAACAAGAGACCTCATCCTGGTGCCCTCCCTTGCATCTGGCATTCTGACATAGCTGACATTCTCCTTCAAGGGGAGAAGGAATGGGGGGGCACAAAGCTGCCACAGCAAGCACTGCCTCCTCTGGGGAGAACCCAGAAGTGACTGCCTTGCACCAGTTGCAGAGGAGGGAGGGAATGCTTGCTGTGGCAGCTTCATGCACCCGCCTATTCCTTCTGCCCTTGAAGGAGAAGGGTGTGAAGTTGCTGCAGTGATCGCTCCCTCCTCTGGGGAGAATTCAGAAGTGACATCATATGACATCATGCCGTCACTGCCCCAGGTGCCACCTGGGCAGTGCATTACACCTCTGCTCATATTCATATCACTGTTGTAAGCTGTCACTTGGTCAGTAGGGGTCTGAATGGAATTTAGGGAAACAGAAGGGTGGTACAATCCTTCTTACTTGCTAGGGAAAAACAAATGAATAGCTTAGCAATAGTCACTTGTACATTATGCTAAGTTACTACTTGCTAAGTGACTGTCTTTATTCACTCAGGGACATCATTCAAGGTGCACAAGAGTTTGTTCAACAGCACTGGCTCAATGGAGTGCATGTTGTGATCATTTCTTCCACTGCCAAAAAGTGAAGCTGTGGCTTTGCTGAACTCTCCTGCCAAGAATTATCTGGTGGGTGTAGAGGTTGCAAAGGAATAAGCAGGTTAGTGGAGGTCCATGATGAGAGGCAAATGAGGGAGAGGAAAAAGAGCAAGTAAGCTCCAGTTAAGAATCTGGACTGGCCCTTGTTCTCGAAGAATGCAAAGCGTCCTGAACAGAATTCAGGGGTAGCGAAGGATCATCTCAGCACAGCAGCCTGACGTGTAAACAGGGATGGCCAAGACAGAGTAGTGATCTTGTGAGCGTGACCTGAGCTGCAGAGTGTTTCTGCTTCAATCAGGTGTCTGCTGTTTCTGCTTTACACAGCAATTACCAAGAAGCAAATGATACTATAAGGAGAAAGCAGCACTTTCTCTGCAGGGGGAATGGGAACGTGGCTGGTGCATTTTGGGGACTGAGCGATTTATATTTCTTAGGTTGCCCTAAAGAGCAAGAGGACATGAGGAAGAGATACTCTTCATAAGCCTGACAGCTGGATTTATTGCAGTCCTCTTTCCAGGACAGCTGGAGATTCTTTCGGTGGAGCTTATTCCAAACCCCACTCACCAGGTTCAGTCAACATCATAATTGAATTTAGAATCAAATTTGAATTAAATCTGCAGCTTTCCTTCTGGTGAAACACCAGCAGCATTCTGAGGCTCGTTGAGAGTCTTGATAAGATTAAGACAGTTTCTCTGGGAGGGATCTTTACCTTCTCATTTCCCGTAGGGTGGACTAGAGTATTTCATGACAGAGTGATCTGCATGGTTACGAAACACAGAGTGATGGGGGGGCGCGACCACTTTTGGAGAAACTTTCCCAAAGTTTCATTTCCTCTCATCTGATTATTAAAAATGCATGTGCAGAAAGTAGTGGCAAACAGGGACATGTGGTGGGTGGGAAGGCAGGTGAGGCAGTGCCAAAGCATGTGGGTTGTGAGTGCTTGCCCACCTCCCATAGCAGCAGCGCTTCTCAAATGACTCTGGCAAGGACGCTCTGCCTCACCTGCCTCCCCACCCCCACTGCACATCCCTGGTGGCAAAATATGTGCCTTTGGTAAAGTTTCTACGATCACATTTGAAATTGAAGGGTAGTAAATGCAGCCAAAAGAAGATACATCCATGCCACTCTTGCCAAATGTCTGGCATTCTTCACGGCCACCAGATATGGCAATGGCCACTGCCAAGGGGGCTTTAACAAATCCCATTTTGTACCATAGTTCTGCTGACCAATGTTTGTAAGAGGCGGAGGTTTAAAAAAGAAATGGTTCCACAGCTGATTACCGACATTTACCTATAACTGAAGGGCTGCAACCCAAGTGGATTCCCAAGTCTAGATCCTCACCATAAAAAGTGTGTCAAAGTTTCATTTTTAATTACAGTCGCAGGGGGAATATCTTGCAAACAATTCCAGTGCCCCAATTCCCAAAACAGTTATCTTTGCCCTCCTGGTACATAAAAGTGGGTGACCCCAACACTCTGCAAAAAAATGCTGAAAATAACTTTCATCTCTCCACTTTGCACAGAAAAAACTTTTGAAGATGTGGTGGGGGCAGGTTTTTTTTTTTTTTTTACCTCCACATCTTACAGATGTTGCTCGACACTACTATGGTACAAAAGGGAAGGATAAGACAGATTCATGGAGGAGGAGAGGTTTCTCCAAAGTGATTAACCAGGGTGGCTGTGTGCAACCTCGATGCCCTGAATCCCAGGTGCTGAGGAGCACCAGGGGAGAGGGCTCCTCCCAGTGGCATAACTAGAGGGGGTGCAAACCACTAAGTTTTACGGGCCCCTGAACATGCCATACAAGCAGCCCCTCCCCTTTGGAGCCATTCCGGGAGGTGGGAGCAAAATGGAAGCATTCAGTTCTTGTCTGGGTCTTCTCTGGCATTCTCCTCCATTTTGCTCCCACCTCCCGGAATGACTCCAAAAGGAAAGGGGAGGAGCCTCTTGCATGGCACTTTCAGGTGCCTGCAAAACATAGTTCTTTGCACCTCCTCTAGCCAGTGGCATAGCTAAGGAGGTGCAGGGGGTAGCATTTGCACCGGGCATCAAGCTTTAGGAGGGCAACAAGCTGAGCTTGACAATAGTGACCAAAATTGTGAAAATCTTGGTACGTATGGATAATACCATCATGTTATACATCATTGGAAAGGTAATTTAATGCTGAATGCAATGAAGTAAACTGCACTGGAATATCTATATTCTATCAAAAGTTATGGCCAATTAACTAGAAAATGAAAAGCCTTATGGAACAAAAAGTAGATTTTCTGAACTCAAAACTGACCTATGAGACTGATTGTTCTGAGAGCCAATGACATGTTATCATGATACAGCATGAAACCAATATGAGTCAGCTCACATTTCCATACATCATAATATAGTTACCCCTGCTAACTGGGTAAAAAGGCACTTTACTCAAGCGGTGTCCCTCTTATATTTAGCAGGGAAGAATAACCATTCCTCTTCACCCCAGCACAGTGTCTTGAACCAGTCAGGGGCACACTTTTTATTTATTTACTTAATTAATTTTGATTTTGTCTGGCAGGGAGCAGGAGGCAGGTTCCCCCCCCCCCATTTTCACCATTAAAAAAGCTCAGGCATGACGTCACTTCCAGTTGTGACGTCACTTCCGGGGCAAAATTTTGAGCTTGGCGCCAGGCTACAAGATCATTAGCTGCAGCACTGCCTCTAGCTACACCACTGGCTGCTCCCTCCAGTCTCTGCTCCTGGAGTTTCCAAAGGCATGTGCTCAGTCGCCACTGGAATTAGCAGGATGTTGGACCAGGTGGGCCTTATCCAGCTGCAGGATTCTTCTTACATTATTATGAACAAGCTGTGGGTACCTTTGCCAGAAGGACACTGTTCACCCAGATGTTGCTCCAGTCCTTAAAATGGGCATTATATAATGCAAGCATTAATCCTTTATATTATTCCTTTCCTTCCTGCGGCCCAGGTCTGGATTCCTGCAGTCACCTACCCACACGGGTGGAAGTTGCAGGTGTTACCAGGAGCAGTCACAGTAAGGCAGTAAGTATGTCCCAGGACCATCTATTTCCGGACCAGATCAGATGGAAAGCTCTTCAACCTCTCCAGACTGAGGGCAAAGTCCAAAGTCCAGCTGAAATGTCTGCGTGACTTCCTCTTTGCCAACGATGCAGCTGTCACTACCCACTCTGCCAAAGATCTCCAGCAGCTCATGGATCGTTTTAGCAAGGCCTGCCAAGATTTTGGACTGACAATCAGCCTGAAGAAGACACAGGTCATGGTTCTGGATGTGGACTCACCTCCCTGCATTACAATCTCTGCGCATGAACTGGAGGTTGTCCATGACTTTGTGTACCTTGGCTCAACGATCTCCGACACTCTTTCTCTCGCTACCGAGCTAAACAAGCGCATCGGTAAAGCAGCTACCACGTTTTCCAGACTCACAAAGAGAGTCTGGTCCAACAAGAAGCTGACGGAACATACCAAGATCCAGGTCTACAGAGCTTGCGTCCTGAGTACACTTCTGTACTGCAGCGAGTCATGGACTCTTCGCTCACAACAGGAGAGGAAACTGAACGCTTTCCACATGCACTGCCTCCAACGCATTCTTGGCATCACCTGGCAGGACAAAGTTCCAAACAACACAGTCCTGGAACGTGCTGGAATCCCTAGCATGTATGCACTGCTGAAACAGAGATGCCTGCGTTGGCTCGGTCATGTTGTGAGAATGGATGATGGCCGGATCCCAAAGGATCTCCTCTATGGAGAACTCGTGCAAGGAAAGCGCCCTACAGGTAGACCACAGCTGCGTTACAAGGACATCTGCAAGAGGGATCTGAAGGCCTTAGGAGTGGACCTCAACAAGTGGGAAACCCTGGCCTCTGAGCAGCCCGCTTGGAGGCAGGCTGTACAGCATGGCCTTTCCCAGTTTGAAGAGACACTTGGCCAACAGTCTGAGGCAAAGAGGCAAAGAAGGAAGGCCCATAGCCAGGGAGACAGACCAGGGACAGACTGCAATTGCTCCCGGCGTGGAAGGGATTGTCATTCCCGAATCGGCCTTTTCAGCCACACTAGATGCTGTTCCAGAACCACCTTTCAGAGCGTGATACCAGAGTCTTTCGAGACTGAAGTTTGCCAAATTCTATGTCCCAGGAATGGGGAAGGGGAACTGACATTCCTTCAGAGACTCCTGGGAACTCTTGATGTTCAGTGCTGGAAGTTACCCTCTGCCTGAACTAGGACTAAGCCAGGTTCCTAGAAAGTGGCATTTTCCTTCAGCATCTGGAGCATTTCCAGTGGCTGGCCTGGCAAAGAACCATTGAGAGGTTGCTAGTATGAAGCCACCTGGAGGAACAGCTATCCAAGAATGTACATCCTGGCCCCTCTGTAGATCATTGAAGATCTGTCAACAGCTATAACAGATGACTTAATGCTCTGCGCAGCTAAATGCTGGCTAATTAGCTATCTGAAAGGTCATACTTGTATTCCCTTCTGTTTAATGTAGCAATACGGCATTTAATTATCGGTGAAACATTAGGTTAATTACACAGCAATTTATGATGAGAGCCACAGATGCGTGAATAGCAGGCGGAGTCTCGGGCATAACACAGATGTGGTGTCAACAGTGGCATTGCTAGAGGGAGTGCAGAGCACTAAGTTTTTCAGGGAGCCTCATCACAGTGTGCAAGCAGCCCTCTCCCCTCCCCTTCGGAGCCCCCTGGACAGTGGGAAGTTACAGGGAGTTAGGTAGGATTGGGCTGTAAGAGAGACTATTTGAGGATTAGTTATTAGGGACTGTTCATCCCTAAACATAAAAAACAGTACCTCAAGCAACACACACACACTTTCAAACATCATCTCCCCCAAAGGCATAAATAGGGACAAAACAAGGCAGCTATTTATCTGAGACAGGAAGCAGAAAATAAGAGCTGTCCCTGGAGCACAGGATATGCCCTTTAGCTCTCTCTGGTTCTAGCCCTCAGCCAGTAGGTGCAGCTAAACTCTGTCCCCTCACCCACCAGGTGACATTCCTGCCATGTGCTCCTGGGCTCCATTGTTTGTGGCTCTCCATCCCTTGAGGTTAGTCTTGAGGCTAAAGGGTGTGCCAAAAAAGGAAAAGATTATTTTGGTGTTTTTTTCCCATTTCATTTCATTTAAATCTGGAGATTCACATGCGAAATGGGAGAGGAGAGAAATCTAACAAATGGTGGTTTACCTGTATAACTGGAGCATATGACTGTGCTGAGGAGTGCAAACCATGGTGGGATGTGACATCTGCACCAGCCCTCTGCTTTCCATGCCTCTCAAAGTTTAGCCTTTTGAAGCTGGATTGAGTGGTCTCCTTAAGGAAAGCAAAAGTCCCTGATGAAATCACCCCTTTATTAATAATTCATTTTTCCACAGTCACTTGCTAGCTTACTGCAGATTTTCAGGTCTGCTCTACATGCTATTTTTATCAAGTGGAATCTACTCGATAGAGTTTTTGATCTGGGCCTTTGGTCAAGCCTCCTGGGCTCCCTGGGGTCTCTTTCAGGGTGGGGAGAAAGGTTATAAATGTCTCTGTAAACCAGCTTTATTATGCCTTTAAATCAGCCCAGTGGGTGACCACAGTTAAAGTTCAGGCTATTTTTTATTCCTGTAAAACTGGGCAAGAATGCTCTATATATCTTGAGTGTAATAGAGAACAAACAAATAAAACCTTCAGCCCTAACCTAACCAAACAACACCGTCAAAGATGCTGAGATGTGTTAGGGAAAGTTTTAGAGAAACTTTATTAATACTAGCAGAGGGGCTTGGCCTTGTTACTGTGGGGAGGAAGGACCCTAGCCCCTCGTTAGTGTGGACCATGCTCTGCAGGGAGAAGGTCCAACATTCAAATAAGATAGCTGGGTGTGAGATTGCAGCAATTATCTGCACCGGCAGATGATCCTGTAATGACCATGTAGTCTGGTACTGAGCTCAAAATGATACCCCAGAAGTGATGTGACAACCAGAAGTGACATCATGCCCAGGCTTTAAACATGTGAAAATTAGGGGGAAACCCACCTCCTCCCACAAGCAACTAACCATCTACTTGCTCTGTTGTCTCTCCCCCCCCCCAGTCACTTGCATAGCTAAGGCATTTGCTACCCGCGGGTCAAAGAATATTTTGTAGCCCCCCTTCTATGACAAAATCAAATTTAATTAATGAAGTAAATAAAAAGTGTGCCCCTTATTTGTTAGAGACACTGTGCTGGGGTGAAGAGGGATGGTTATTCTCCCCCTGCTAAATATAAGAGAAGCACCACTTGAAAAAGTGCCTCTTTACCCAGTTAGCAGGGGTGACTGTCTTATGATACATGGAAATGAGAGCTGACTGGTATTAACACATTAGGTTCCATGCTGTATCATAACAACATCCCATTGGCTCTCAGAACAATCAGGCTCATAGGAAAGTTTTGAGTTAAGAAAATCCACTTTTTGTTCCATAAAGCAGTTGTGTTTTCAATTTCTGGTTAATTGGCCATAACCTTTGATAGAATACAAGTATTTCAATGCAATTTGTTTCCTTGCATTCTGCATTAAATTATCTTTCCAATGATATATAACATAATGGTATTATTTGTACATAGCAAGGTTTTCACAGTTTTGGCTACAAGTGTCAAGCTCAGCTTGTTGCCCCTCTAAAATTTATTACCTGGTGCAGTTATTACCCTCTGCACCCCCCTAGCTATGCCACTGATTATCTGGAACCTTCACAATTGCCAAGCCTTTGTGAGCCAGCTAGAAGAACACCAGGGAGCCATGATTTAGATGTCACAACCTCATCAGTATAACTCCTTGTTCTGTGAAGGTACAAAAGTCAGCCAGTGAGAAGTATCCCCAGGAAAGCAGGTTTCAGTGGTATCAGAGGAAAATTAACCATTGACACATAGCTAGAACTTCTAAAGGAGAAAAGACTGAGCAAGTGAGATTGTAAAGGCACAATCTGAGCGTGGGAGGATGGAGTGCGACCAGATCAAGGGTGCGAATGTGCGACCAGATCAAGAAAGAAACATCTGAATGTTGTGGTTTCTTGAAAGATAGAAACCTTCTTTCAAATTGTAAAATTGCCTGCCTATGTAAACCGCCTTGAATAAAGTCTAAGGAGAAATCTGAGGACCAAGAAAGGCGGTATAGAAATACCTGTTGTTGTTGTTGTTGTTGTTGTTGTTGTTGTTGTCGTTGTTGTCATCGTCTCCTCTTTCGGTAGAGCGGCTAGTCTAGTAGATCAGGGGAACACTGTGAACAGAATATACCCAGGTTTCAGCAAAGCATTTGACAAAGTTTTCCCACAACAATCTGGTTGATAAAATGGAACCTGTTTCTCAAACTGTGGGTCGGGACACACTAGGTGGGTTGCAAGCCAATTTCAGGTGGGTCCCTATTCATTTCAGTATTTTATTTTTAATATATTAGACTTGATACTACAAGTATGTTACTACATTTTGGGAAGTGTTAAAGACCTGTACTTTTAATAAGCTACTATGTAAATTATTTTAACAATGATAGTAAATGGGACTTACTCCTGGGTAAGTGTGGGTAGGATTGCAGCCTAGGATTGTTAAAAATGGTTCTGCTTGATGATGTCACTTCCGGTCATGACAGGACTTCTAGTGGGTCCTGACAGATTCTCATTCTAAAAAGTGGGTCCCAGTGCTAAACTTCTGAGAACCACTGGACTAGATTATATTACTGCTGGTGGGTTGAAAGCTGATTGAGCAAGTGTTACTTACAAGTGCTACTTAATGGTTGCACAACAAGCTGGGGAGAGGTACTGGAGAGGAGTGCTGTGGGCCCTGGGCTGTTCAACATGTTTATAAATGACCCAGAAGAGAGGATAGAGGGGGTGCTTATCAAATTTGCAGATGACACAAAGCAGGGGGTCAAGCCAGAGACTGCTGATACTCTAGAAAGCAGAATCAGGATTCAAAACTATCTTGACAGGTTCAGTCATTGGGCACATATAAACCAGAAGTTCAACGGAGACAAACAGAATGCACACAGATATGAAAAATCAGAGTCAAAACTACAGGATGGGGGAAACCCAGTTTGGCAGTAGTATGTGTGAAAAAGATCTAGATCTTAGGTTTTAATCCTGGTGAGACCTTGCAGTGCCAGAACTAGTGTTCTGGCAGTGCAAGATCTTTTACAGTGGTGCAAAAGCCTTCTGTTGCACCTTGCTGGGCCACAGCCACAAATGGTGAGAGGCAGGGCACAACTTGTAGTGACTCTAGGAGGCTGGTAAGATGGGGGTGGGGGCAGGCCGTGGGTGGGGAAGTGGGAATAATGGGGTGTGCTAGGCAAGGAGGGTGTGATCCAATGGCAGTCCCACATGGCAGATCTTATCCCTCTTTCTTCTTTCTGCCCCATCTCCTGGCTGTCCACAGACCTGTATCAGCTATATTGAGTTGGCATCCTTCAGTCTCGGAAGACTATGGTGTCACGCTCTGAATGGTGGTTCTGGAACAGAGTGTCCTCTCCAGTGCGCGAAGCCTGGGTAAAGTAGGTATGGAGGGTAGGCTGTTACCCATGCAGCAAATCCCCCCTCTCCACGTTGCTGGAATGGTCCAATGGAAAGGCAGAGGCCAATACGGTTGGTTCCAGCAGCGTCGCAGGAGTTGCCAGAATGTGACTGTGTTCAGCCATGAACTGCCTCAGGGACTCTGGCTCTGAATTTTGCCTCGAGGTTGACTCCTGAAGCCTTTTCCATAACTGGATGCAGCCACAAGGCAGTGGAGGTTTGGGATCAGAGTTTTCCTTCTCTCCAGATGAGCTGCCTTCCCAGGCTGACGAGTCCCATCCACCCGGTGGCTGTTCAGTCGCCTCTTACGACAAGTACAGCCAAACTGAGGGCCTATTCTTATCCCCAGCCCCCAGGGGAATCAGCTATATAGTTAACAGTTAACAGAGGAAAAGAGCTGAAAGGCAAAGGAAATAATCCCTCCACTCTATGCTGCATTAGTCAGACCTCACTTTGACTACCGCATTCAGTTCTGGGCACCACATTTTGAGCATATTGATAAGCTGGTGAGTGCTCAGAGGAGGTGAACTATGATGAGCAAGTGAGATCGTGAAGGCACACATGAGGGGAATGGAGACCAATTCCTATGAGCAACAGA
Source organism: Tiliqua scincoides (assembly GCF_035046505.1). NCBI lineage: Eukaryota > Metazoa > Chordata > Lepidosauria > Squamata > Scincidae > Tiliqua > Tiliqua scincoides. Next base: position 237,702,581 of record NC_089823.1, on the reverse strand, counting down.
TAAAAGTGCTGGGTATGTTAAGCCCAGAGAATAGAAGATAGAGCTGTGATTTCCCTCTTCAAATATCTGAAGGGCTGTCACAGGGAAGGCGCAGACTTGTATTCTGTGATTCTGGGGCTGAAAGCCATGGGTTGAAACTGCAGGGAAGTACGTTTAGGCTAGACAGGAGGAAGAATTTCCTAACTGTAAGAGATGACTGGCACTGGAATGGTCTGTCTTGTAGCGGGTTATCCAACAGAGGTTTTAAGACAGAGACTGGATGTTCACCTGCCAGGGATGCTTGAACAGTTGCCTGGACCAAGCAGGGGACAGAGACTAGATGATCTCCAAGGTACCATCCAACTTTCTGTGAGTGTCACGGCCCTGACTTGACCTTGACACCATCATGAAGGGAAAAAGGTCAGTGGACTCAGGAGGACCAAGAGCTCTGATTGCAGAAGTATGAGATTGGGTCCCTGGTTCTGTGTCCAGCACCCAGGGGTCACTAAGCCAGAAACTGAGATTCCCCACTGGCTGCTACCCTGGAGCAGGTTACCAACAAGAGGCCGGCCCCCTCACCCCCAGGGGCTTCATGCTTCTCATAGCCAGTGCACAACACAGGCAAACACCTAGCAGGCAAAGAAATGCTGTGCTTCAGACCCTGGGACTGCACCTTTGAGGCCTGCCATTTCTCAGCAAGGGGAAGGAGCAGGGGGCAGTCTTGTGGGGGGTGCGAAAGAGAAAAAGTGAGCACCAAGCCCAGGAGTCTCTTTCCAGTGACTTGTCCATGGTCCTGAAAGACTGGACTCTGACTTCCCTGGCTTGCTGACACCTTTCTTCCTGCCCACCCATGGGCACTACCTTGCCAAGATTGGGCTTCCAGCATTCTGGTCAATGTGTGTACATTTAAGTGGTCAATCCTTGTCGCTGAAATCATGTGAAGATGTTGTGGCTTCAGACTGTCCAGTCCTTTCTCAACCCAGGATCATCCACAATCTGCATTCCTGCGCAGGCAAAACCCAACACCTCTCTTTTCAGAAATGAAATAACCCTCCCTAGTGGGGAGTTTCCTCTATGTGCTCTTATCAACGTTCGGGGTTGGGCAGGGACTGGCCTGTTGGTGAGGTCAAATAGAGAGAGGCAAGATCTGGGGGTTTATATGGAATGGAGAAGAGATGGAGAATCTGGAAATATGGAAAGGGGAAAACGTTTTGGAGATCTGGGGAAGGATACACTCTCAAGCACTGAGAGATCAGGGCCACATCTCTCCTGCCCCTGATTTTATATCGCCCCTGGACGAGAGTCTGTTCAACAGCTGTACCTTCTGCAAGCTACAGCCCTACTTGGTTGTGAGTTCCTAGGATGGTGTGGATCAGTGGCGTATATACGGAGGGGGGGCCAAGTATTGTGGGTGCTGCAGCACCTGCAGCCATCAAAGCCATTCCGGGCAGTGACAACAATGCTGTGTGTTGCTGTCACTGCCCAGAATGGCTCAGATAGTGAGGGGGTGGGGAGAGTTGGTTACACAGCGTGTTGCAGCACCTGCAATACTTGCCACACCAACCCCCCCCCCATAGCTCTGCTACTGATATGGATTACAGGTGGGGGACACAGAGAAGTCTGTGGATTGGAGTCAGCTGCTTTTCGCCTGAAAATGGTTTTGGTGTTTCACTGCAGCTGCCTGAGACAGCTGGAGCTCTGGAGGATGGTAGGCCCAGCGGCCTGGCAGTGAATGGAGAGGCACGCACACTCCAGAAGCAACAGAATTGCAATGAGAAACTTTTACGGCTGGTGGGAAATGTTTGAACAGATGAGGTTCCAAAGCTGCAAATCAGCACCAGCAGTTTTGGCTGGGCAGAAGTGGCAGACTCAGCTGGATCCTCCATGTTGAAATCTACCCAGCAACTACTGCAGGTATAGTCTGCCCATTTGTCAGTCATTGCACAAAGGCAACCCAGGAGGTGCTGCCCCTCTGTTGCAGGTGATGCTTTGATTCCACTCTCAGTTTGCTGTGCACACCAGAGAAGAACACACAGCTGTTAAAGGTACAGAAACTCTCCCAGAAAATGTTGGGGGGGATAGCTCAGTGGAGATTGCATGCTGTACAAGCAGAAAATCCAAGGTTCAGTTCCTGAAATCCCCATCTATACTTACATCTCCAAGTGTAGGATCTCTGGTAGCAGAGCTGGGAAAGGTTTGTCTGCCAGAGACCTTGAAGAGAAGCAGTCAGAACAGATGATACTGCCCTGAATGGGCCAAAGGACTGGCTCATAGGAAGGCAGCTTCATCTGAGATTAGTCAGTTTCATCTACAAATAATTCCCATCTTTGCAGGCGGAGTGCTTCCCTTTTGTGCTGTCTATCTTGCAACAAAGTCCTATCCAGGCCTTATGGTGGTGGATCTCCCATAAGTCCTGGGCTGACAGCATGAAAGCTGCACCACCATTCTTCAGGCTGAGCACACCAGCACAAATGCTCGGAGGTGCCACCAACCCACAGAACCCCTGCTATCCTCTGCTGTCACAGATGAGTCAGTAGTAAGTTTTGCAGGGGACCTCCCCATGGCACGCAAGCAGACCCTCCCCCTCCCCTTTGGAGCCATTCTGGGTGGGGGAACAAAACAAAGGCACAAGCCTCCATTTCACTCCCCCTGCCCAAAATGGCTCAGAAGGGGAAGGGGAGGGTCCGCTTGCACACTGCAAGCTCCCTGCAAAACTTACTGCTTTGCAGTCCCTTGAGCTACACTACTGGTTTGTTGGTTTGTCCATGAGAGCTACTAAGAGGAGGCAGTTTCTGGTAACTGGGAGTCTCTAGAGCAGTTGGAATAAGATGCCCATCAGTGAAAGGTCTCTACCACAGACACTTCATAGTAGAAAAAGCGACAGCATCAGAATTTCTGCCTCCATGGAGCTGTCAAAGGCAGAGCCTTGATTCACAAAAGCAAAAGGGCAACAACCCTGCCAAACAAACTGAAACAGCCTAAAACTGGATAGGTGGCATTCCCTTGAAACCAGACATTTCAAGTACTGATTCTCTCACTGGGGGACTTATTAACTTTCCCACTATTAAGCCCAGTTTGCACTCAGAGATGCTGTGGGCTTAGGTGGTTCAAGGGCTGAGATCAAGCATTGGATTAAGCTTCTCTCTGTGATACACAAGTTTGTGCTGTACTGGCTGCTGCACTGTCTTTATAGGATTGGACTGTTAGTCTCCATTCCTAAACTTCAGGCCTCTGCAAAGTTCTCTAAGAACTTTTGAATGGGTCAACTCCATTTTTCCCCCTGACTTGCAAATAGATGCAATTCACATTTCAAATAAAGGGATGAGCACAGAGTTCATCTAACAAAAGCTGGAGGCAAACAGTGGCTTCTTCTGAAAGGGTTGCCCTGTGCTGTCCTATGGGGGCAAATCCTGTCAATTTCACAGCAGGGAGATTTTCCATGAGAAAAGAGTGAGAAAGGTGAATTATTGGGGTTTGTTTCAGAATTAACAGACTGTCTCCGCATCGGACTTATGCAGTCTTGTTTGCTGCATGGCAACAGAGTGTACGGGGCAATCCTATGCCAACATTGTGCCAATGTCGCTGCACCTTCAGTGCAACTTTAGTAGGACATCTCTCATATCTCAGGTCCACCCAGCACAAATGGGGAGGGGAAAATGAGACCAAGCAACTCCACATTGGAGCCAGTAGTGAGTGGAGCCAGGAAGCAGTGATGGCGATGTTAAGGTTGAAAGGAACCTTGGGTGTGTCCCAGGGTAGAGCAGGGTGCACAAAAACCAGCAGACACAGCAGAGTCTTTGAATTTGCTGCTGTATATTAGAGCAAGAAGTTGCACACACAAAGTAGTCAAAAACAGTCCAGGTCATACATGTAGAGTACAGCAGTCCAGCATTACCTTATCCAAGTCAGTATCCACAAAACACAGTCCGTCTGTCAGTCCAAGGTCATTTACAGCATATACACACAGTTATCCAATCATCAAACTCTCCAGCAGCAGTATCACAGTTTACACCTACTGCCCTGGTGGAGCTGCAGACTGAGGTTTAAGTAGTCTGAGCACCCAATCAGTCTGCTCAGTTAACTAGTGTGTGGCAGGCTCAGATGCAGTGTAATTATGCTAACTCAGCTGCCTGCAACTTTCCTTGAACCAACTTGTTAGCTTTGTCTTTGGCTTTGCCTGAGCAGAGAACTAACAGGCATCTTGCCTGGATGCCTTTAAGAGGGGATTGGACAAATTTCTGGAGGAAAAGTTCATTACGGATTACAAGTCATAGTAGGTATGTGCAAGCTCTTGGTTTTAGAGGCAGGCTGCTTCTGATTGCCAGATGCAGGGGGGGGGGGGGCCTGGGACACAGTTTGTGTCTGTTGTCTTGTGTGCTCCCTGGGGCATTTGGTGGGTCACTGTGAGGTACAGGAAGTTGGACTAGATGGGCCTTTGGCCTGATCCAGCAGGGCTCTTCTTATGTTCTTATGTTTGTTTTCATTTGTTTTGGCCACAGGCCATTGCAATAAAGCATCAGAGAAGCAAACAATATTAAAAACAAGGTGAAAATAATGGTATGCTGATAACATCAGCACAAGACCCTAATAACTGAATTAATAGTCTAATGCATGGTCGCTAGATAACACGCAGGTGGTGCTTTGCAGCTATCATGGTGAAATCAGTTGCTTTCTATCTGGCTTCTCTCTTCCCATTTGCAAGCTGATATCGTCCAATGTTTGCAGGTGCAACTCATCTTCAGTAGCTGACAAAGAAAGTTCAGCTGGGAACCTACAAGAGAAGGCAGTGAAACAAGGCAATGTATAGTGTCCGCAGTCTTCAGTGTTTTTCTTCTGATGGAACACTGAGGCACTCTATGGTATCTGCCTCTTCTGGTTTCTGCAGTTCTGTTTCTAGGGCAATTGTCTGTAGTAACGAATTATCTGTCCCTCTTCCTCTACTGATAGAGCCAATTTGTTACTACAGACAGTTACCCTAGAAACAGAGCTGCAGAACTCAGAAGCTGGAAGTGCATCTCAAGAAGCAAAAACCATAGAGAAGACCATAGAAGTCAGTGTGCCATCGAAGAAAAATGCTGAAAATTGCTGGGTTAGGCCATAGAAGGGGAGTTTAAGCAGCCTTGAAAGACAGCTTGCAGTGATTGTGCAATTAAAGATGCTTGTGTAATTACATTATTGGTTAATCACACAGGAGTGCAGCCTGAGCGAGTATATAATGCACAGTTGCTGCCTGGGACAATGTCAGTCTTGTAAAGGGAGCAGCAACAGCAAAAACAATGACACTTTAACTGTACTGAGCTGATTGTCTGCGTCACGGCTGTGGGTGCTCTGGGACACTGCCGGAGCCCACTCGCTCTTGCCAAGGCTGATCTTGCCAAGGTGGCGCAGGATGCAAGTGGGCCCCTAGGGAGACCCAGAAGGAGCAAAATGGGAATGAATGCCACATAATGAGCTGTCATTCAACAGAAAATTGGCCCAGAAATACTGTAAAGTGATGCCCAAGCCAATGAGGGGACACGAGCCAGGATATAAGAAAATATATCCAGGCAGGCCCACGGGAGGCAACAGTGAGGCTGGCATTATGACTCCCATTACACTGAGCTTGTCAGTCTGTTCCACTTCTGTCTATCTTCTTGTTATATAAGAACGTAAGAGGAGCCCCCGGGTCAGGCCAAAGGCCCACCTAGTCCAGCTTCCTGTGCCTCTGGGAGCGGTGGCGTAGCTGGAGGGGGGCGGCGTACTCAGGCTGGCGGGGAGGCTCAGTGGGGCCGGCAAGCAGCCCCTCCCTTTGGAGCCATTCCCAGCGGGGGGGAGCAAAATGGAGCCATAGGTGCTTCTCCCCTGATCTTGAGAGGGTCTCCTCTCTTCCACTTGAGCAAACAGGACTGCTGAACAGGTAGTCTTCACCTGTGAGGTGAGGCAGGTGTGAGGTGACACCAGTGAGGCAGACCTGTGAGGGGAGGCAGAGCCTGCCCTCTGTGAGAAGCGCTGCCACTTGTGAGGGGAGGCAGGTGTGAGGCAAGGAGAGGCAGATGTGTGAGGTGAGGCAGAGCCTCCTCACTGAAAAGTGCTGCCACTTGTGAGGTGAGGCAGACATGTGAGGTGAGGCAGAGCCTCCCCACTGAAAAGCACTGCCACTTGGGGGAGGCAGGTGTGAGGTGAGGTGAGGTGGGTGAGGCAGACGTGTGAGGTGAGGCAGAGCCTCCCTCTGTGAAAAGCGCAGCCACTTCTGAGGTGAGGCAGGTGTGTGGGGTGAGGCAGAGCCTCCCCCTGTGAGAAGCACTGCCACTTGTGAGGGGAGGCAGGTGTGGGGTGAGATACGTGAGGCAAATGTGAGGGGAGGCAGGTGAGGCAGATGTGTGAGGGGAGGCAGAGCCTCCCCCCTGTGAGCAGCACTGCTACTTCTGAGGTGAGGCAGGTGTGAGGTTAGGTGAGGCAGAGCCTCTCCCTGTGAGAAGCACTGCCACTTGTGGGGGGGCAGGTGTGAGGTGAGGCAGAACCTCCCCACTGAAAAGCGCTGCCACTTCTGAGGTGAGGCAGGTGTGAGGCGAGGGGAGGCAGACGAGGCAGAGGTGTGAGGCTAGGCCAGCCCTCCAGCTGTGGGGCAGCCATGGGGCGCCCCCTCTGGGGGGTGGCAGAAAAGTTACCCAGAGGGCGGCGCCACCCTCCAGGGGCTTTCCCGCCGCGTGCCCACAGAGAGGGCCAGCCAGCCGACCTGCGCCGCGCATGGACGCCTCAAACTGTGACCCCACCAGTGGGAGCAGCCCGAGACAGTGGCGTAGCTGGCGGGGGTGGTCCGACCTACGTACCACCCTTGGGGGGGTAACACCACAAATGCCCCAACATCGCTAACATCATGAAGGTTAGGAGTAACCCCATCATGCCATATACCGTGGGATGCGGAATTTCCAGTGGAATGCAGTGCAAAAAACCAGATTGAAACATCACCTTTCCATCAAAAGTTATGGCCAAAAAACCAGAAATCAAAAAATGCATGGCACCCTATGGAAAATGAAACAGCCATATCACGCGTTTACGCGCGAGTAGGCGAACTTGCCATAGTTCTTCGGAAAGGGCAGGCCAACAATAGGAATCCAAGGACACCAGAATGGTTCCTATCCAATGAAATCAGCCCCCCCAAAAACACCCAAGAAGAAAGTCCCTCCCCCCAAGCAGATGAATGTATTGAGCCCTATGGAAAGTGAAAGTAAGCCACCTGGTCACGTTTACTTGAGAGAAAGCAAATGTGCCTTGGCTCCTGGTCAAGTCAGGCAAAGAGGAATGCAAGGCTGGCTGCCTGGTCCCAATCTGATGAAAGTGGACTCAACAAATGCTCCAGAAGGCAGCACCCCCCCCCCCAAGAATAAAATAGAAGCTTGAGTTGGTATGGTGGGCACAGGAGAGGGCTGAAAATCTCACTGCTTTATCTGTGTGTGTGTGTGTGGAGGGAGGGTATTATTGCAGGCAGGCTACAGAGAAAATTCACTTGCTGAAACAGGGCTGGCTTCCCCATATTTATCTGTTTTTCTTTAATTTAATTATTTATAATTATTTTATTTTGCTTGATGATGTCACTTCCAGCCATGACATCACTTCCAATGGTTCATGGACAGATTGTCATTCTAAAAAGTGGGTCCCAATGTAAAAGTTTGAGAACCACTGCCTTAACCCAAAACAGGCCAATGAGACATCTGGGGTGGGGGGGTGACACCCTAGTGACCAAAATTCTGGAAATCGTGGCTTTTAGGAATAATACCATCATGCGATATACATTTGATGCAGAATTTCATCCATTGCTTGTGGGAAAATATTCACTGCATTTATTTTTCTGGCCATTATTATTATTCATTCCATGTCATGACTATTACTATCTCTGTCCCACCTACCTCACAGGATTGTTGTGCAGACAAAATAAGAGGAGGAACCAGGTACACCACCCTGAGCTGCTTAGAGGAAGGGTGGTATAAAAAGCAAATTAAATTAAACAATATAATTAATAATATTAATTAGGTCAAACGAGGCGACAAAAATTTATGGACCCCGGGTGTCAAATGACCTAGCTACGCCTCTGGCCCGAGACACCCGCGGAGCCAGCTGGCGCTGGAGGACCAGGTGCGCGCAGGCGCTCTTCAGGCGGGGGCGGGCGCGCGGGCAACACATGCTCCGCCACCGCGGGCAGCTTGTCCTCCTGGTGGGGGAGCCGTGAGCGCAGCGCTTTGCCCGCCCATCCCGAGGGTGGAATGCCAAGCAGGACGGAGCTCCAGCAGGGCAGCCTGGGCTGGGTGGCTTAGCTGAGCGCGGCAAAGCACAAGTGCTGTCGGGAGCCTCAGCACAGCCTGCAAAGCACCAACTCTTGCAGGGAGCTTCAGTGCAGCAAGTCTGGTGGCTGAGAGAAAGGGTGCCAGTCCTGGAGGGGTGCAAAGCCTCCCCTCACAAGTGGCTGCGCCTTTCACAGCGGGGAGGCTCTGCCTCACCCCACAAGTCTGCCTCCCCCCACACCTGCCTCCCCTCACAAGTGGCTGCGCCTTTCACAGTGGGGAGGCTCTGCCTCACCCCACACCTGCTTGACCCCTCCCTTGCCTCACCGCACACCTGCCTCCCCTCACAAGTGCCCCCGCCTGCCCCTTCTGAGCGCCGCCACGCGCCCTTCTCTCGGTGGCGTAGCTGGCGGGGGGCGGAGCACTCCTTTTGGAGCCATTCCCGGCGGGGGGAGCAAAACGGAGCCCTAGGGCCTGAGTGCTCCACCCCCTCCAGCTACGCCACTGCCTTCTCTGCCTCGGGGCAGCGCTGCTGCTCTCAGCCGCACCAGGACGGAGCGCCCGCCCCGCCGCTTGAAGAGCGCCTGCGCGCGCCTCGTCCTGCAGCGCCAGCCGGCTCCGCGGGGGTCTCGGCCGCTCCCAAGGGCGGGGGTCGCGGTTCGAGGCGTCCACGCGCTGCGCAGGTCGGCTGGCCGGCCCTCGCTGCAGCACGCGGCGGGAAGGCCCCCGGGGGTGGCGCTGCCCTCCGGGTCGCTCTTTGGGGAGGGGGCTCGCCCCGCCCCAAGGCTGCCTCGTCTGCCTCCCTTCACACCTGCCTCCCCCCACATCTGCTTCCCCTCACAAGTGGCAGCGCTTCTCACAGGGGGGAGGCTCTCCCTCACCTGACCTCACACCTGCCTCCCCTGACAAATGGCGGGGGTCGCGCTTCGAGGCGTCCACGCGCTGCGCAGGTCGGCCCTGGCTGCAGCACGCGGCGGGAAGGCCCCCGGGGGTGGCGCTGCCATCCGGGTCGCTCTTTTGGGAGGGGCTCGCCCCACAGGCGCGGCTCTGCCTCACCTCACATGTCTGCCTCACCTGCCTCCCCCCACACCTGCCTCCCCTAACAAGTGACTGCGCCTTTCACCCCACACCTAGGTGCCCACTTTTAGGTCAGGGAAGGCTCTGAGGACACTATTGGGCCAGCAGACATCTTTTAAGGATCTGCCCTTATGTCAATGTGTTTTGACTGTCTGCAAACGTGCCCTTTTGTGCTGCAGTTTCGTTTTATTCAAGAGCAGTTTTGCTTTTTTGCTGGTGCTGATTTAATTGTGCAGGCTGCCTTAAGTGTACTTTAAGACAGAAAGGGGCCATAGGAGTTAGATGAACCTATCAGTAATGTCTGCACCAGCACTCCCCTTGTGACGGAACCTCAACTTCTACAAATCAATGGTAAGGCCACACCTGGAGTATTGTGTCCAGTTCTGGTCGCCACATCTCAAAAAGGACATAGTGGAAATGGAAAAGGTGCAAAAGAGAGTGACTAAGATGATTACGGGGCTGGGGCACCTTCCTTATGAGGAAAGGCTGCGGCGTTTGGGCCTCTTCAGCCTAGAAAAGAGGCGCCTGAGGGGGGACATGATTGAGACATGCAAAATTATGCATGGGAAGGATAGAGTGGATAGGGAGGTGCTCTTTACACTCTCACATAACACCAGAACCAGGGGACATCCACTCAAATTTAGTGTTGGGAGAGTTAGGACAAAATAAAATATTTCTTTACTCAGCGTGTGGCTGGTCTGTGGAACTCCTTGCCACAGGATATGGTGATGGTATCTGGCCTAGATGCCTTTAAAAGGGGATTGGACACGTTTCTGGTGGAAAAAACCATTACGGGTTACAAGCCATGATGCAACCTCCTGATTTTAGAAATGGGCTATGTCAGAATGCCAGATGCAAGGGAGGGCACCAGGATGAGGTCTCTTGTTATCTGGTGCACTCCCTGGGGCATTTGGTGGGCCGCTGTGAGATATAGGAAGCTGGACTAGATGGGCCTATGGCCTGATCCAGTGGGGCTGTTCTTATGTTCTAACTTCCCACTGCTTAGAAGAGGAGCAGAGCAACAGGTAGTCTTCTTAAGTTTCATGGTGGTGGTTGTTCCACTGATTCCCAGGGCAAGCTGACTGCAGCCTGATTTTAAATGTGGACTAATTCACTTCCACAAATGAGCAGCATCTTTTTTTCTTCACCTCAAAAGGTGAGGAACTGACAGACGTCACATCTGGCAGAGAGTTTGGGCAGTGGCATAGCTAGAGGGGGTGCAAAGCACTAAGTTCTGCAGCGAGTCTCACCGCATTGTGCAAGGGACCCCTGCCCCTCCCCTTCAGAGTCAGGTGTACGCCTCCATTTTCCTCCTCCTGTCTGAAATGGCTGGGGGGGGGGCATTTGTACGCCATCGTGAAGCTCCTTGCAAAACTTAGTGCTTTTCACCCCCTCTAGCTGTGCCACTGAGTTTGTGCTCCTCAGCAGGACTGCAAATGTGCAGGAAAGCAACCAGGACTGGCCCATAGAAACACCTGTTGCCCATAATAGCGGCCATTGGCCAACACTGCTGGTTTTAATTCCTGTGCTGGCACTGGGCATGAAATGCCATTTGCCAGTATTGCTCCAAAGAAGTCACTCAGAAACACAACTGGCTGGGAGAGGCAAGAGGTGGCAATGGGAGAGCCTTCGCAGCCAGGACTCACTGCTTCTCTGGTTTGTGATGTTACTTCCAACTTCGGGGAGACTCTTTCAGGTTCTGTGTCTGTTTCTAGGGCAACTGTCTGAAGTAATGAATTGTCTCTCCCTTTGCTGGTTCATCCACTGAAACGAAGTAAGCAGAGCTGGTGGAAGAAGGGGACAATTTGTTCCTACAGACCACTGGTTCCCAACCCGTTGTCCAGGGACCACAGTTGAGTGGTCCGCGAGACCCTGAGAAGTGGTCTGCGAGGTCTCTGGAAAACAAATTGCTTTTGATCACTTCCAGTGTCTTTCTGAGCGAGCAGTCCCCCATGGACCGCCAGAGAGGGTGGAGAATGGACCACCTGCAGCTGGCAGCAAAAGCAGCAAACCTCAAATCTTCTCTATAAATAATAAATCCTTTCTAATCTGAGGCAGCCCGCGTTATCCATGGGTTTGGTCCCTGCGGATTTCTTCATCCAGCAGACCCGGAAGCTGTGGTGCTGCGTGCTGGTCAACCTGGAGCCTCTGGATGTGAGGGGAGCTGTGCTCCTCTTGCCTCTGGAGGCTCTACTGAAGTCCGCAGAGGCCGTGCTCATCTGCCTACGGCCTCTGCGGGCTTCAGAAGAATCTCCAGACAGATCCCAGTAGGCTTCAGGCTGGGGGGCTGAAAACAGCAGGTTTTGAATACCTGCAGTTTTCCTTATCTGCAAAGGTTCTGGGAATGGAACGCCCATGGATCCGGAGGGCTGCAAATTATAAGTGTATTTTTTGTGTGCAGGGATGGGAGTTTGCATGTCGTCCATGACAATTCCAATTTCTGCCTCAGTAGTCTGTAGTTTCCTAAAGGTTGGGAACCAGTGCTACAGGCAGTTGCCCTGGAAACAGGGATAACCTGGAAGAGTCTCCCAGAAGCTGGAAGTGACACCACAAGGGGACAGAGACCTTACAGAAGACCATAGAGGTCATGTGCCATCATGAGCAGTAAAACTTTGAAACAGGAGCCTGAGAGCCCAGCCCAGCCCAGGCAGGTCTGCTCAGAAGTGTCCCATTGTACCCAATGGGGCTTACTCCCAGGTAAGTGCAGATAGGATTGGAGCCTCAGTCAGTCAGGCATGACTTCCTCTCCACTGCTGGCCCTGAGTTCTTCTTCCCCCACAATCAATGTGAACCAGTGAGCAGGCTGGCAGCTTCTCCACAGCCTCCTCTCTCCCCCTTCCCCCGCAATGGCTGGACCCAATTTGTGCCACCAAACAAAATGGCGGAGGGGCATGCCCCACCTCCCCTCACACGCTCAGGGCTCTCCTCAGTGTAGCCCATTGCCCCCTATGGCCCAATGTGCCTGGCTGGTGGGGCGCGTGCCAGTGGTGGCGACTGCTTCTCCCCCCCGCCCATGAGCCTGATGGGGCTACAGGAGCAGCCCACTGTAAGATCTCGGAGGGAATGGAGGTGAGTAGGAGGGAGTTGGGGGGAGGCCGCTTGGGGGATGTGGCAGATTTTTTATTTTTCACTTTTTAAAAAAAAGTGGGTGTGAAATCAAAACCCGAGAGTGATGTCACTTTTGGATATGACATCATTTCCGGAGCAACATCTTGAGCTCTGCACCAGGCAGCAGGATCATTAGCTACGCAACTGCATGAATGATTGTCCAGGTCATGTATGCATCAAAACCAGAGTGACTGGCTAACTGTATCAAGGTGGCCATGAACTCCCTGGATCCAGGGACAAGGTCAACAGGCATGTGGATGTGGGAGAACCCGTGGACATTATATATCTGGACTTTCAGAAGGCGTTTGACACGGTCCCTCACCAAAGGCTACTGAAAAAACTCCACAGTCAGGGAATTAGAGGACAGGTCCTCTCCTGGATTGAGAACTGGTTGGAGGCCAGGAAGCAGAGAGTGGGTGTCAATGGGCAAATTTCACGATGGAGAGAGGTGAAAAGCGGTGTGCCCCAAGGATCTGTCCTGGGACCGGTGCTTTTCAACCTCTTCATAAATGACCTGGAGACAGGGTTGAGCAGTGAAGTGGCTAAGTTTGCAGACGACACCAAACTTTTCCGAGTGGTGAAGACCAGAAGTGATTGTGAGGAGCTCCAGAAGGATCTCTCCAGACTGGCAGAATGGGCAGCAAAATGGCAGATGCGCTTCAATGTCAGTAAGTGTAAAGTCATGCACATTGGGGCAAAAAATCAAAACTTTACATATAGGCTGATGGGTCCTGAGCTGTCTGTGACAGATCAGGAGAGAGATCTTGGGGTGGTGGTGGACAGGTCAATGAAAGTGTCGACCCAATGTGCGGCGGCAGTGAAGAGGGCCAATTCTATGCTTGGGATCATTAGGAAGGGTATTGAGAACAAAACGGCTAATATTATAATGCCATTGTACAAATCTATGGTAAAGCCACACCTGGAGTATTGTGTCCATTTCTGGTCGCCGCATCTCAAAAAAGACATAGTGGAAATGGAAAAGGTTCAAAAGAGAGCGACTAAGATGATTACGGGGCTGGGGCACCTTCCTTATGAGGAAAGGCTACGGCGTTTGGGCCTCTTCAGCCTAGAAAAGAGACGCCTGAGGGGGGGCATGATTGAGACATACAAAATTATGCAGGGGATGGACAGAGTGGATAGGGAGATGCTCTTTATACTCTCACATAACACCAGAACCAGGGGACATCCACTAAAGTTGAGTGTTGGGCGGGTTAGGACAGATAAAAGAAAATATTTCTTTACTCAGCGTGTGGTCGGTCTGTGGAACTCCTTGCCACAGGATGTGGTGCTGGCGTCTAGCCTAGACGCCCTTAAAAGGGGATTGGACAAGTTTCTGGAGGAAAAATCCATTATGGGGTGCAAGCCATGATGTGTATGTGCAACCTCCTGATTTTAGAAATGGGTTATGTCAGAATGCCAGATGCAAGGGAGGGCACCAGGATGAGGTCTCTTGTTATCTGGTGTGCTCCCTGGGGCATTTGGTGGGCCGCTGTGAGATATAGGAAGCTGGACTAGATGGGCCTATGGCCTGATCCAGTGGGGCTGTTCTTATGTTCTTATGTTCAGGGACAAACTCCAGGGGGGATTTGGGCTACAGGATGAAATTCAGGGCAAGTCATCGCACACCAACCCACTGCTAAAGCTGGAGAACTGCTCCCCGTCTTCCAGGGGTCTTGCCATGTGTCCTCTTACTTCTTATGGCCTGATGGTAGGGTTGCACTGAACTCTCTCCCACACATTTATTAAAGGTACAGGAGGTCTGCAGCCCATCACATTCAAATAAGGGCAAAACCAGGCTGGCTTCTTCCCCCAGAAAACTGTCCCCTTCTAAACAACTTCATGTGCAAACATTCATTGCACATGTGCCTTTGGTGCCCCTGCTGGCCTGGGAGTTCATGGCAACCTTGATATCCTTAGCCCTGGGGTCGGCAACCTGTCATTCTGGAGCCGCAAGCGGCTCTTTGAGCCTTCGGCTGCGGCTCTGGGCAGGGCCAACCCATCCCGGGGGAGGGGCTCACCCCTCCTGCGACGCAGCCGCCGCTCACCAGCCCGAGCATACGGGCTGCGGCTGCGCCCCATAGGAGAGGGCAGCTCCTCCGCTGAGAGCGAGCCCCCGCCGCCGCACGTCCCGAGCCACAGCCCGAGCACACGGGCTGCAGCTGTGCCCCATTGGAGAGGGCGCGAACGGCTGGCAGAGCAGCTCCTCCGCCGAGAGCGAGCCCCCGCCCCCGCCGCCGCACATTCCCTCCTGCCGGAGCCGCAGCCTGAGCCTGTGCGTGTCTCCTCAGAAGTAAGTCGCATTGAACACCCTGATGACCCCCCTTCCCACAAGCAGCCCTGACCCCAGGGAGCCAAGGCAAAAGCAGGCAATTGAGTGCAACTGCTCTGTCCTCCTCCCAAGCTCAGGGCACAATCCTGTGTGTGTCTCCTCAGAAGTAAGTCCCATTGAACACCCTGATGACCCCCCCCTTCCCACAAGCAGCCCTGAACCCAGGGAGCCAAGGCAAAAGCAAGCAATCGAGTGCAGCTGCTCTGTCCTCCTCCCAAGCTCAAGCACAATCCTGTGCGTGTCTCCTCAGAAGTAAGTCCCATTGTGCTAGCTCCCAGGAAAGTGTGCACAGGATTACAGCCTTCAAACTCCCCACTCAGCACCCCGCCTGTCACTCACTCACACTCTCACTGCTCCATTTCCTTCACTTGGAAACTTGAAAGGGGTTTGGAGACCCCTGCACCAGATGGTATTCTGTATATGTTTGCATACTGTATGTGTAACATACTGTATATGTAGCACCAAAGCATATTTCATGATTGTGAAGTAATCACTGTTAGTATGCCTTTTATTTTATGCAGTTTTGAACTCTTAGCTTGTTTGTTCAGAGGTAGTATTGTGTGGAAAGGCATTTACAGAAGTACAGAAGTAAATGACAGTAAAGAATGACAGTATCCTTCACAAGCAGTTCACCTGTGCACAATCTAAAACTGTTGTTTTCCAACTGTGGGTCTGGACCTGATTTTTAGTGGGACCTCTAAGAGGGGAGTGTATTATATAACTGGGACCTATAAGAGGGGAGCGCAAACTATATATGCAGTGTTATCTTCATTTTAGATGTCAAAAGGGTTTTGTGGCTCCCAAGGTTTTCTTTTTTCCGGAAAACGGGTCCAAATGGCTCTTTGCGTGTTTAAGGTTGCTGACCCCTGCCTTAGCCACTTAGACTAAGACCCCTGCCTTAGTCACTCTGGTTTTGATGCATACAAGACCTGGACAATCATTCATGGTCTTTGGCTCCCTCTAGTGGGGATAGTTGAAAACTGAATTGAAACTATTCCTTCCATATCAGAAGCCCAGAGCCTAACGTGACATGACATAGGATCCCTGGGACTGGAACTCCCAGTGTATCCCCCCACCTCAAAACTCAGTAGCATGTCCATGATTTGGATCAGGACCAGGGTGTGAGGGAATGAGGGGGAGTCTCATCCTTTACCCCTGCACCACAGCCTTAGCCAAACCGTCACCCCTCCAGCTGCTATTAACTGCAAAGGAGAAAGCTGATCTGTATGTTTTCCCCTTTAACTAATAGCAATAATCAGCACGCCATTAGAAGCAATGTGCAAAGGATGGCCATTCCAGGGAAAAGGACTGGTGTGGAATCAGCATTTGAACTGGCAGCTGGATTTTCCTTTCTGCACACACTCTCCCCTTCTCTCTCTCATACCTTTTTCCTTCAACAAGGAAAACTGTTCCAATGCCAATCTGTTCTAGATGGAGTTATCCAGGACCTTGTCATCTCCAGGTTAGATGACTGCAATGCACTGTACTTTGGTGTGCCTGGAAAACTGCCCTGCCATTTCAGGGGCACAGAATGCTGCAGCCTGATTTTTACCTGGGTCTGCACATTGGGACCACATCACCCCAACTTCACGTGAGTGGCATTGGAAACCTATATGCTTCTGTGTCCAATCTGAGATGTGAGCTCTCATCTATAAAGGCTCAAACAGCTTGGGAACAGCTTTGGACCTCCTTGCCACAGTATGTGGCAATAGCATTGGGCCTGGACGCCTTTAAAAGGGAATTGGACGAATTTCTGGAGGAAAAATCCATTACGTGTTATAAGCCATGATGCGTATGTACAGCCTCCTGATTTTAGAAATGGGCTATGTCAGAAGGCCAGATGCAAGGGAGGGCACCAGGATGCAGGTCTCTTGTTGTCTTGTGTGCTCCCTTGGGGATTTGGTGGGCCGCTGTGAGATACAGGAAGCTGACTAGATAGGCCTATGGTCTGATCCAGCAGGACTGTTACATAAGTTCTTAGGGTAGCTTGGAGACTGCCTGTGCCCATCTCCATACCCCCACTCACTGTCCTACATTGGAGGACCCGCTCCAGATGCCACTGGCATTGGAAATTAAGTGGGAACCCAGTCTTCGATTTGGTGCCTCCCATACTTTGGCGCTCCTCCCACTACATTCAGGGTCAGAGATACTGCTGGATGCTGTGCCTTCTTTTCTACCTTGTTTACAAGGTCATACAATGCCATTTTTGTTTCTAGGTTTGTTTTTGAGCTTTAGAATAGAATGTTTTTTAACATA
This sequence comes from Tiliqua scincoides, assembly GCF_035046505.1. Lineage (NCBI taxonomy): Eukaryota > Metazoa > Chordata > Lepidosauria > Squamata > Scincidae > Tiliqua > Tiliqua scincoides. The sequence goes on along the minus strand of NC_089823.1, from coordinate 237,685,574 downwards.
TTCACAGTGCAGTCCTATTCCTTAAAGCACATTTGCAGCACCTGGAGAGTAAGATGCACCTGTGAGACAGCCTGTGCTGCCCCACCAGTGCCAAATCCAGAGCACTGCCCAATAGAGCAGGTATGAGCTGTTCCAAGCAGCACAAGGGCAGGGGGAGGGCAGAACAGGGGTGGAGAGAGGCGAGAGCAAAGACGGAGTGAATCAGGCCCACGAAGGGGTGAGATTGGTGGCCCTGGGGCTTATGCCATATCCTAATCCCCCTCCCAAGCCTTTTCGGACTTGTGCCAGCAATTTCACTGGTACAGATCCAAGTAACCCCATTGGGCAGGCTGGGGCTCTACCTGGGGTAATGTTCCTGAACCACTGCTGGATACAGTGTGGGCTGTGTGGCCCTGCTGCACTGGCACTGGATAGGATTGGTCTAGCTGTTTGTTATAAACCACTTTGGCCCACAAATTGTATGGAAAGCAGGATATACATGAGAGTGACCCAATTATTGATTTATTTTGCTATGTAAACTACTTTGTGAACTACTTTTTGTTGATAAGCAGTATATAAATATTCTTATTAATAATATATTGAAAACACATTTCGGTAAATAAGTCCTTTATGCTGCATGGTTCTGTGAGTCTGTTCTCAAAGCCTTCTCAAACCTCCTTAGCCTTTCCATATTTCCATGGGGGGGGGTGCTTTTCTCTCCTCCTATCGGGGTCCTGGAGGGTTCCTTTCATGCTGTTCTCTCTCTGCTTTTCATCCCTGGGTGACCTGCTCAAATCTCAGGGCCTCCTGTACACTAATGAGACTTGTCTCTGCCTTTCTACTTCAGAACTTGATCCCTCCATCCAATCTTGTACAACTGATATTTATTTATTTGGCATATTTATAGATCACTTTTGAACAAAATATTCTCAGTTATCCTTTCTTTTTCTGAAACTGTTATAAACTGTTGTTTCTGTTGCTCATAAAAAATGAAGCAAAATTTTAAGACATGAAATAACCATCTAAAAACAGTCTCATCTCCAGATACATCACTAGATGGCAGCACTTGCCCCATATTTCCAGGCAACCTTCCAAGGCTGTCCCATTGCATTGATAGGGAAGCAAACCTTCCATAGTGGGGACGGGGGACTTAGGAGGGTATTTGAGTCCCGGACTATTGTCTCCTGATCAAATGTGTCCCAGGAAATTCACGTCTGATTTTTGTGTGTCCTGGTCATTCCATTCCACTCTAACTGGGCAACAAACCCTGTGTTCTGTATCCAAAACCTCTTATCCCAGCCCTAACCGGACCTTTGCATTTTGAAAATTAAAAAGTACATTTAATAGAAATATACATATATTGGGACACAAATGTCCAGGACACAAAAAGAACGGATGCAAAATGTCCAATCCCAGGACACATTGACCAGGACGCATGTTCCCGTCAGTGGGATGGGTGGTGATGCTGTAATGAGTGCTGTTCCGTCTCCCCCATCCTTAGCCTTACAGCTCTTGAGGAAGAAAGTGAACTGCAGGGAGGCATGAGAGAGCTTGACAGAACCACAATGGTGTGGAGGAAGTGGGTGGAGAGGCTGAACTTGCCCACTGATTGAAGCAGGAGGAGATGCTCCAGTGCCTTAAAATGCATGTAGGATTTCAGCCCACCTCAAAACTCTGCCAGGCTCCTGGAGTCCCAGTCTGGCCCACTTGGCTGCCCCCCCCAAGCTCCTTCTGCACCCTCGATCAGGAGTGTCCAAACTCTTGGCAGGAGGGCCACAACATCTCTGACACTCAGAGCCCATCCTGGAGTGCAGCCTCAGAGCCCCATCCTGTGCGTGTCCCTGCAGGAGTAAGTCCCGTTGAAGTCAATGGGGCCTCCTCCCAGGAAAGTGCGGCCAGGGTTGGGCCCTCGCCACCTCGCGTCTCCTGCGTGGCGCCACTCACTCTTCTCTCGCTGGTGCAGCTGGAGGGGGTGGCGCACACTCTTCAGAGCCATTCCCAGGGGGGGAGCAAATCAGAGCCGTAGGGCCTGCAAAACCCCACATCTGCCTCACCTGCCTCACCCCACACCTGCCTCCCCTCTCAAGTGGCTGCACCTTTCACAGTGGGGAGACTGCCTCACCCCACCTGCCTGCCTCCCTTCACACCTGGCTCACCCCATATGTCTGCCTCACCTGCCTCCCCTCACACCTGCCTCAACAGCTGAGCCAGGAAATTTCACAGGATGTTTCCAGAAGCCATGGGCAGAACAAGAGAGAGAGAGAGAGAGTTCTGCTTCAGAAGTTAGTGGCATAGCTAAGAGGCTGTAGCAGGTGGCAATTGCACTGGGCAACAAGCTTTAGGGGGGCAACAACCTGAGCTTGACACTAGAGGCCAGAATTGTGAAAACCTTGGTACTTTTTAATAATACCATCATGTTAAATACCGTTCAATGCAGAATTTAATGCAGAATGCACTGAAACAAACCATGTCAAAATATATAGCCAAATAAGCAGAAAATAACACAGCTGGATTATGTAACAAAAACTGGATTATGTTAGAACAACCATTCTCATTGGTCAGTTTGAGTTAACAGCCAATTAAGTGTTATTATGATACAGCAGGGAACCAATGGCAGTGGTTTTCAGACTGCCTCTTTGCCCTTAAGGGGTGGGGGCAGCAAGGAGACAGGGAAGAGACAGCAGCATGATCCCCAGGATCATGCCGCTCAGGGGCCTGCAGGGGCTTGGCTGTACTTACCACAGCCTCCTGCAGCCTCCCTGGGGGTGTGCACAACCTTCTGCAGGGCTCCCCAGGTCAGGGAAAGTGAAAGCGGAGCGATCGCACCCTGCTCCGCTAAACCGGAAGTGGGGCGCAATCCCTCCACTTTTTCTCCTGATGGGGCTGCAGGAACTGGGATGCACTCACCAGTCCCTGCAGCAGTGTCCTGGGAGTGCAGGGAGCCCTGAGCGAGCGCCTGCAGGGCTCCCCAGGTCACGGAAAGTGAAAGTGAAGCAATCGTGCCCCCACTTCCGATTTAGCGGAGGCTGGGCACAATCACTCTGCTTTCACTTTCCCTGACCTGGGGAGCCCTGCAGGCGCTCGCGCAGGGCTCCCTGCACTCCCAGGACCCTGCTGCAGGGACTGGTGAGTGCACCCCAGTCCCTGCAGCCCCCTGAGCGACTCAATCCTGGGGATCGCATCGCTGCCTCCCCCCACCCCCACAGAGACTTACTGTGGGTTTCAAACTCCCTGAGAGTTTGAAAACCGCAGCAATAAGGTGTTACTATGGGGGTGGGCCTGGGGGGAGTGGCAGGACAAGTGGGCAGTGAACTGCTGGGGGGAGGAGGTGGATTTTCTCCCATTTTCACTTTTTAAAAAGCCAGGGCGTGACTTCACCTCGGGGTCACCATTTTGAGCTTGGCACCAAGCTACACAATCATTAGCTACACCACTGCCAGAAGTCCCTCCTTTTGTGGTCCTTGGTGTCACATGAATGCACACCAGGCCAGTGCTAAGCAGGACACATTGCCACACGCCCCAGACCCTCGATGAAATGAATATGGGTCCCAGGCTTCTCAGTGACTGTAAAGGGCTTTCTTTTAAGGGAGAGAGAGTTTTGGACACTGCCTTCTGCTTCCCAGTGTCTGAGAAGCAGAAGTGCGCAGAGGACTCCAGTACAGCGACTTAGAGCACCTGAGATGTTCCAGTTCCACGGTTCTCAAATGTTTCAGACTCAGGAGCCCTGTGTTGTTTCCACAGGGGGGTCCCAGGTCATTCTAGGCCCCTAAATGGGTTCACTAAAAGTCCTCTTCTCTCTCACACACAAGACTGCCAGTATTTCTCCATGCTGCTCACAGGCAGCATGGAAACAGAGAAAAGGCCTCTTTCTCATGCCTTCTGTGTCAGTCGAACTGCCCTTTCCTTTAGTTGCTTATAGTTGAAATGGTGAAGATGTACCCCAGTCAAGGTTACGGGATATGAGAGATCCAGACAGTTCAGAGATAGCTGGATTTGCTGGTGTTACGAACATTGTCCATCAGAGCTGCCAAGGCGAACGCCCAGACAGGCTGGTGACCAAGAGACTTTGCTTGCAGAAAAATATCACTTATACAGCATTGTGATCAAACTGACCTCTTACCGAATTTTGTATTGAGGGTAAGAACACTCTTGAACCTGAAAGTACCAAAACAGAAGCTCCGTGAAACAGTTTCAACATAAACATTGCTCTGTCAGCAATGTGTGACATACGTTTGACATATCACTGCCAGGGTAAGGTATAAGAATGCTGCATTCTGTGTTCTAGTTTCATGCTGATTTGGGTCCCAACCCAGCATCATCACCTCTAGACACTCAGATAAAGATACTATCAGCCCTTTTACCAGCTGACTAGGTGTGACTTATTGGCTTGACACACACCTGGGGAAGGAAACCAAGCTCTCTCCTTTGCCCCCAAACCCTTTGGGATGTGCAACACCTGTACAGACTCTTGGGGAGCCCTGCTAGCACATGTGCAGAGCGGCACAGTGTCAAATACCAGCAAAGAGCCAGAACAGGAGGGGACTCAGGCAGGAAGGTGAGCCACAAATGGGGGAGGTGGAAGCGAAGGTTAAGCAAACTGGGCAGAGGGCAGCCACTAGTGTGCTTTGTGGGGCCCCTGAAGGGCTCTAGGAGCACATTCTGAGAAGCACTGCTTCAAGCCCTCACTTTCCTGTGCAGGATCCTCTTCCCCTTCTGCTTTCCAGACTCTGCCTTTTTAAAATGGAGGGTGACAAAGGGAGGAGGAGGAGCAGCTGGCACAGGTACCGTGTTCCCCACCCCCACCCCCACCCCCAAAATAAGGCACTGTCTTATTTTATTTTTTTTGGCTCCTGCCCAATTGGTCACTCCATCCAGCCTCAGCAACAGGTTTGTCAGGGAAAGAGGTACATGTTTTGCCAGATTCCAAGGCCAAGCTCCGCCTAGAATTATGCCCATTTATGCTAATTAGCTCCCCTTCTTACCCCAAAAATGACCCTAGTTCTGCCCTGCAGCACTGCTGGACCCCACCACCAGGGTAGCTCACCTGTTCAACCTGCAGAGGTCCTCCTTTCTCCCCTCTCTGGCCACTACAGCAGCACCTTGGTCCTCAGCAGATCTTGGGCATGGCAGCCACACACCAATCTCATGTCTCCAAAGTCACTCATCTGTCCTTTAGTCCATCAGGTCCTCAGTCCATGAATCCAGTCTCCAGCTTTCCTCCTTCTACTACCCAAAATCCTTCCTGCATCAGGTGCTCCTTTTATCCCTAAAGACCTCATTGCCTCTAGTGGCTGCAGCTGTGTAGCACACTCTCTGCTGAAATCCCAGGCCTTAACCCTTAAAGGGGCCACTGCTGACACCACATCCTATCTCCTTGAGCAGGGGTGCTCAATAGGTGAATCGCGATCTACCGGTAGATCGAGAGGCAAAATGAGTAGATTGCGGAGTGCCGACCCCCCCCTTTCAGGTGCCTCTGGGAGGAAATGCCGGGAGTAAGGCCCATTGTACTCAATGGGGCTTACTCCCAGGTAAGTGTGGCTAGGATTGCAGCCTCACAGCCTTATCCTAGGCATGTCTACTCAGGAGTAAGTCCTGTTATACTCAGTGGGGCTCAAGGTACACCAACATACATTGTACACAAAAATGTTATATGTTATGATGGCGCGAACATTGTAAAAAAAAACTCTGGTAGATCTCCGGGCCTTGCTGGGTTTCAAAGTAGCTCTCGAGCCAAAAAAGTGTGAGCACCCCTGTCCTTGAGGGATCTTGCGCATTGCATTACAGCGCACCAGTGGCCCTGTAGAGGGGGAGCACTGTGGTTCACTGCGTCTGCTCAGCTAGGGCATTGCTATAGCTGCCCAGAACAGCTCCAACAGTGAATGGAAAGGACCACTTATGCAGTGCATTGCAGAACCTGCAAAACTTACCATGCTGCCCCCTGTAGCTCTGCCTCTGGACTAGGTGTTCTATAGACATTGGCCAAGCCCCCCTCACCTCAAGCAGCAGCAGCAGCAGCAGCAGCAAAGCTCCTTGGCCTCCTACCGATTCTCCTGCTCTCCCACATAGCTCAGCCTCACCTCCCTGCCATTCTTCCTCCTTCCACCTGTTGCAATTGAGTGTGCGCTGTTGTCTTGCCACTCCTGGCCCCTTTTCTCCTTCCAACTAGCCAGGAGGATGGGCAGAGGACCCAGCAGCTCATCCTGACTGGGGACCACCAGGCTAGAAATGGTAGAGAAGGGACCATGGCAGTGGGGTGGTTCAGCTGCCCACTTCTCTCCCCTGCTGGATGGCTGGTTGGTTGGTCCTCGACATGCCTGCCCACATCATGTCATGGTGGGTGTGACATGCCCTGGCCTGCCACAATCCTGGGTGCATACAAGCTAGCTGTGGCTGCTACTGTGGCCAGGTGTCCAGTTCCGTTTTGCCTGCATGCCACCTGGCAGGGAAGAGCAGAGGCAGTGCAGCAGGAGCAGCCGCCCAGAGACAGGTGGTGGTGGGTGCATCGGCTCTTCAGAGTGGGCCCAGGTTGAGGTCAGAGGTGGGACGCTCTTGACCAGCTGAAGGCCACTTGTTTCCATTCGCATTTGAACCCAGCCTATGAGACAAGGAGAGGACTGACATCACCCCTGCTTAGCTTCTTAGGGATTTTAGAGCCCAGTACTGGATCTGGAGGGCACCGAGGCAACAGAGGATTCTGCGGCCAGGATGCCTGGTGCCACCACAACCTGCAGTAGCCACAGATGCCAAAGACAGCTGGTGGTGTGGGGGGGGGGGAGGTTTTCTCCATTTCCAACCCTGTTCTCCATTGCTCAATCAGGTCTGTCACCATGGCAATTGTGACCTCACAGAGGGAGAGGCAATCTGGGCTGGTCACTGTGGCAACCAATCCAATGACATCAAAAGCCAAGCTGCCATTCCCAAGGCAACCTAGGCGGCATCCAAAACAGAGAGAGAGAGAGAATTCTTTTTGGCCCTGGGAGTTCAATGGGCATTGAAAGGCTCGGGTGGGGGGAATCCAGCTCTAAGCACCCTTTGGCCTGGTCAGAGAAGCAGCACAACCACTTCTCAGCGTGTCCTCCTTCAAAGCTCTGGAGACCCCAGATGGCCTCAGGGAACTACAGACTTCAGAACCACCTGGCCTTGAAGGCAGGTTATTGGGGCAAGAGTGGGAACTGCAAGCACCATCTAATGCCCCTTCCTTCTTTGCATCTCAGCTTGGGCTACGGCAACCTTGGCAGCAGCCTGCCTGTGTGTCTTTCTCTTGCTCATGCAGAACCAGCAGGGATCTGGATGTGGTCTGGCTCTGTTGTTGACACACCACATACAGGGTCTTCTGCTCAAATCCAAACAGCTCTTGGAGGAAGCCAACTTGATTGACAGGCACTGTGGCACAACAGATACACTCGCTCAGATGCCACTCAGGGCATGATGATCGCAGAGCTCTGTTCGAGCCTCTGCTGTGATCCTCTGTGAGCTGGGTGGGCAAAGGAAGGTTTCTAACACATCCTCCTACATTTGGCAGATGAAAGGATCCCTGCACAGCTCTTCCCACCAAAAGTGTAGCTAGAGGGGGGTGGAAGGGTAAGTACGGCAGACTCCACAATGCATAAGAACATAAGAACAGCCCCACTGGATCAGGCCATAGGCCCATCTAGTCCAGCTTCCTGTATCTTAACAGCAGCCCACCAAATGCCCCAGGGAGCACACCAGGTAACAAGAGACCTGCATCCTGGTGCCCTCCCTTGCATCTGGCATTCTGATCATCATGTAAGCACCCTGTTCCCCTTGGTGTCAGAGCCATTTGGGGCCCCAAATGGGGTGGTTCCAATACCAAGAGAGAGGGGCCACTTACATGGTGTGTTGTGGAGCCTGCCATACTTACCATACTGCCCCCTCTTGTGACACTTCTGCTTCCCACTGCACACACACAAACTCTCTCTCCCTAGGAAAATATCACTGTCCTCGGGTCAGTTATCACCAGCTTAAGACAGTGCTCAGCAGCTTCACTGCACAAGCTCAAAAGGGTCACCTCCATGTGACAGGTTGGCACACTTGTGGTCCCTGGTCCCTGGTTCAGTCCCTGGCACCTCTAGGTAGGGAGAGGGAAACTACCACTTCCTGGAAAGAACATCAGTCCAGGCATATCAGTCTGAGGGTCATCTGCCATGCTTGGCTGAGTCTGTCATTGACAGAAGGAAGATAAACATCGGCCAGCCATGCGTCTACCGGCTTGGATAGTACATGTGGGAAAGGCGCCTTGTGTGGCCTCATGCGGACCTCGTCTTCGACCACAGCAATCCAGAGCCAGCCCACAGTAGCTGTGACATGCAAAGCACTGGCAATCTTGCCACAAGGACCACCTACTTGCTGAATGAGTACCTTCGGTTGCAGCCTTCCCTTGCTCTCATCCTGACCTCACTCAATATCAGTGGCATAGCTAGATGGGCTGCAAAGCACTAGGTTTTGAAGGGAGCCTCACCACAGTGTGCAAGTGCCCCTCCCCCTCGGAGCCATTCCAGGCTGCTAAAATAGAACATAAGAATATAAGAACAGCCCCACTGGATCAGGCCATAGGCCCATCTAGTCCAGCTTCCTGTATCTCACAGCGGCCCACCAAATGCCCCAGGGAGCACACCAGATAACAAGAGACCTGCAAGGCCTCTTGGGAATTGTAGTTAAGAACATAAGAACAGCCCCACTGGATCCAGCCGTAGGCCCATCTAGTCCAGCTTCCTGTATCTCACAGCGGCCCACCAAATGCCCCAGGGAGCACACCAGATAACAAGAGACCTGCAAGGCCTCTTGGGAATTGTAGTTAAGAACATAAGAACAGCCCCACTGGATCAGGCCATAGGCCCATCTAGTCCAGCTTCCTGTATCTCACAGTGGCCCACCAAATGCCCCAGGGAGCACACCAGATAACAAGAGACCTCATCCTGGTGCCCTCCCTTGCATCTGGCCTTCTGACATAGCCCATTTCTAAAATCAGGAGGTTGCACATACACATCATGGCTTGTAACCCATAATGGATTTTTCCTCCAGAAACTTGTCCAATCCCCTTTTAAAGGCGTCCAGGCCAGATGTCGTCACCACATCCTGTGGCAAGGAGTTCCACAGACCGACCACACGCTGAGTAAAGAAATATTTTCTTTTGTCTGTCCTAACCTGCCCAACACTCAATTTTAGTGGATGTTCCCATATGCCTTCTGGGAGCATTCCAGGGCGTACCTTCTTGGCGTACACATCCATTTTGCTCCCACTAGCCATGCCACTGCTCAACAGACAACGGATTATGGACGCTCCCCCTCCCCCTGGAGTTGGTCACCAGCTTGGTTTCCCTGTGAAGGGGCAATGGTGGAACCAAGTCTCAGCCTGTTGGGCTACTGATTCTGCATTCCCACCTACAAGAACACACAGCCCCAGTTGTCAGTGGGTTGCAGCAACTTGCCTTCTAAAGGCCAAAGCATTTGTGGCATTTTCAGTTCAGCTAAAAATGCTGAGGGAGGAATATGGCAGAGATCTATAACATTCTGGACAACGCGAGCAATTTTTCTCCCTGTCATAATATCAGAAGCTGGGGCTACCTTGTGCAACTGGATGGGCAAAAAAGTACTTCACATGATGCATAAGAACAACAAAGGAACCTTCTGCCACAAGATGCATCTTGCACAAACATTTTAGGCCATCACTGAGCTGAGCAGAATCAAAACATTTGGTGGCTTATGAAGAACAGGTGGGGGCCACATCTGGTGCCGGAAGAGGTGCTGCCTTGGCAGTGGCGTAGCAAGACGGGGGGGCAAAGCACTAAGTTTTGCAGGCACTTGAATACGCCATGCAAGCACTGTGATATGGCATAATGCCTCATCAAAGATAAAATTTTAAAACACACAGCAGAACAAGCCTTGCTGAGGGAGAATCAGCCTGGATTCTGTACAGGCAAGTCTAACCCTTTAGAATTCCCAGAAAAGGTCAACAGGCATGTGGATGCAGGAGAACCCATGGACATTATACAGCTGGATTTTCAGAAAGTGTTTGTCATGGTCCCTCACCAAAGGCTGCTGAAAAAACTCCACAGTCAGGTAATTAGACCCCTCACACCTGGCTCCCCTGCCTCACCCCACACCTGCCTCCCCTCACAAGTGGTTGCACCTTTCACAGTGGTGAGACTCTGCCTCACCCTGCATGTCTGCCTCACCTCGCCTCACACCTGCCTCACCTTGCCTCACCTCAGAAGTGGCTGCGCTTTTCAGTGGGGAGACTCTGTGAGGTGAGGCAGGCGTGGGGTGAGCCAGGTGTGAAGGGAGGCAGCTGAGGCAGACGTGTGGGGTGAGGCAGAGCCTCCCCACTGTGAAAGGCGCAGCCACTTGTGAGGGGAGGCAGGTGTGGGGTGAGGCAAGTGTGGGGTGTGGCAGACAAGTAGGGTGAGGCAGAGCCTCCCCATTGTGAAAAGCGCAGCCATTTGTGAGGGGAGAACATAAGAACATAAGAACATAAGAACAGCCCCACTGGATCAGGCCATAGGCCCATCTAGTCCAGCTTCCTGTATCTCACAGCGGCCCACCAAATGCCCCAGGGAGCACACCAGATAACAAGAGACCTCATCCTGGTGCTCTCCCCTACATCTGGCATTCTGACTTAACCCATTCCTAAAATCAGGAGGTTGCGCATACACATCATGGCTTGTACCCCATAATGGATTTTTCCTCCAGAAACTCGTCCAATCCACTTTTAAAGGCGTCTAGGCTAGACGCCAGCACCACATCCTGTGGCAAGGAGTTCCACAGACTGACCACGCGCTGAGTAAAGAAATATTTTCTTTTGTCTGTCCTAACCCGCCCAACACTCAATTTTAGTGGATGTCCCCTGGTTCTGGTATTATGTGAGAGTGTAAAGAGCATCTCCCTATCCACTCTGTCCATCCCCTGCATAATTTTGTATGTCTCAATCATGTCCCCCCTCAAGCGTCTCTTTTCTAGGCTGAAGAGGCCCAAACGCCGTAGCCTTTCCTCATAAGGAAGGTGCCCCAGCCCCGTAATCAGCTTAGTCGCTCTCTTTTGCACCTTCTCCATTTCCACTATGTCTTTTTTGAGATGCGGCGACCAGAACTGGACACAATACTCCAGGTGTGGCCTTACCATCGATTTGTACAACGGCATTATAATATTAGCCGTTTTGTTCTCAATACCCTTCCTAATGATCCCAAGCATAGAATTGGCCTTCTTCACTGCCGCCGCACATTGGGTCGACACTTTCATCGACCTGTCCACCACCACCCCAAGATCTCTCTCCTGATCTGTCACAGACAGCTCAGAACCCATCAGCCTATATCTAAAGTTTTGATTTTTTGCCCCAATGTGCATGACTTTACTTACCGACATTGAAGCGCATCTGCCATTTTGCTGCCCATTCTGCCAGTCTGGAGAGATCCTTCTGGAGCTCCTCACAATCACTTCTGGTCTTTACCACTCGGAAAAGTTTGGTGTCGTCTGCAAACTTAGCCACTTCACTGCTCAACCCTGTCTCCAGGTCATTTATGAAGAGGTTGAAAAGCACCGGTCCCAGGACAGATCCTTGGGGCACACCGCTTTTCACCTCTCTCCATTGTGAAAATTGCCCATTGACACCCACTCTCTGCTTCCTGGCCTCCAACCAGTTCTCAATCCACGAGAGGACCTGTCCTCTAATTCCCTGATTGTGGAGTTTTTTCAGTAGCCTTTGGTGAGGGACCGTGTCAAACGCCTTCTGAAAGTCCAGATATATAATGTCCACGGGTTCTCCCGCATCCACATGCCTGTTGACCTTTTCAAAGAATTCTATAAGGTTTGTGAGGCAAGACTTACCCTTACAGAAGCCATGCTGACTCTCCCTCAGCAAGGCCTGTTCGTCTATGTGTTTTGAGATCCTATCTTTGATGAGGCATTCCACCATCTTACCCGGTATGGATGTTAGGCTGACCGGCCTATAGTTTCCCGGGTCCCCCCTCTTTCCCTTTTTAAAAATAGGCGTGACATTTGCTATCCTCCAATCTTCTGGTACCGTGGCTGTTTTGAGGGACAAGTTGCATACCTTAGTCAAGAGATCTGCAACTTCATTCTTCAATTCCTTAATAACCCTTGGGTGTATGCCATCAGGGCCCGGTGACTTATTGATCTTTAATTTATCAATGAGGTCTGAAACATCTTCTCTTTTAACCTCTATCTGACTTAACTCCTCGGTCAGGAGGGGCTGTTCGGGCAGCGGTATCTGCCCGAGGTCTTCTGCCGTGAAGACAGATGCAAAGAACTCATTTAATTTCTCTGCCATCTCTAAGTCTCCTTTTATCTCCCCTTTCCCTCCCTCACCATCCAGAGGGCCAACCGCTTCTCTGGCGGGTTTCCTGCTTCTAACATATTTGAAGAAGCTTTTATTATTCCCCTTAATGTTGCTGGCCATGCGTTCCTCATAGTCTCGCTTGGCCTCCCCTATCACCTTCTTACATTTCTTTTGCCACAGTTTATGTTCCTTTTTATTCTCTTCATTAGGGCAAGACTTCCATTTACGGAAGGAAGCTTCCTTGCCCTTCACAGCCTCTCTAACTTGGCTGGTTAGCCATGCGGGCACTCTCCTGGATTTAGTGGAACCCTTCTTTCTTTGCGGTATACACCTCTGCTGGGCCTCTATTACTGTTGTTTTAAGCAGCCTCCATGCACTCTGGAGAGACTGGACTCTTTTTACCCTCCCTTTCAACCTCCTTCTAACCAGCCTCCTCATTTGAGGGAAGTCCGCCCGTCGGAAGTCAAGGGTTTTTGTTAGGGAGGCAGGTGTGGGGTGAGGCAAGTGTGGGGTGTGGCATACATGTGGGGTGAGGCAGAGCCTCTCCACTGTGAAATGCGTAGCCACTTGTGAGGAAAGGCAGGTGCGGGGTGAGGCAGTCGTGTGGGGTGAGGCAGAGCCTCCCCACTGTGAAAGGCGCAGCCACTTGTGAGGGGAGGAAGATGTGGGGTGAGCCAGGTGTGAAGGGAGGCAGGTGTGGGGTGTGGCAGTCGTGTGGGCTGAGGCAGAGCCTCCCCACTGTGAAAGGCACAACCACTTGTGAGGGGAGGCAGGTGTGGGGTGAGCCAGGTGTGAAGGGAGGCAGGTGAGGCAGGTGTGGGGTGTGGCAGTCGTGTGGGGTGAGGCAGTGCCTCCCCACTGTGAAAGGCGCAACCACTTGTGAGGGGAGGCAGGTGTGGGGTGAGCCAGGCGTGAAGGGAGGCAGGTGAGGCAGACGTGTGAGGTGAGGCAGAGCCTCCCCACTGTGAAAGGCGCAGCCACTTCTGAGGGGAGGCAGGTGTGGGGTGAGCCACGTGTGAGGGGAGGCAGGTGAGGCAGACGTGTGGGGTGAGGCAGAGCCTCCCCACTGAAGAGCGGTGCCACTTGTGAGGGGTGGCAGGTCTGGGTTGAGGTGGGTGAGGCCGGTGTGCGGTGAGGGGAGGCAGACGAGGCAGGTGTGGGGCGGGGCCAGCCGTGGGGCGAGCCCCTCCCAAAAGAGTGACCCTGAGGGCAGCGCCACCCCCGGGGGCCTTCCCGCCGCGTGCTGCAGCGAGGGCCGGCCAGCCGACCTGCGCAGCGCGTGGACGCCTCGAACCGCGACCCCCGCCCTCGGGAGCGGCCGAGACCCCCGCGGAGCCGGCTGGCGCTGCAGGACGAGGCGCGCGCAGGCGCTCTTCAGGCGGCGGGGCGCGCGCTGCGTCCTGGGGGGCTGAGAGCAGCAGCGCTTCGCTCGCGCGTCCCGAGGCCGAGCTGGGCGAAGTGGCGACTGTGGGGAGGGGCAAGCCTGTCGGGGGGCGAAGCGCTGAGCCTTGCGGGACCTGAGCGCAGCGTGCAGGCAGCCCCCCTTCGCAGCCTTCATCCTTAAGCATCCCCACTGGCTCGGGGTGCGAGGGGTTAATGGGGAGAGGGGCGGGCCTTGCAGCTGTCGGTAGGTGAAGTCTCTGGACGTCGCCCAATAGGGGCCTGCCCTGGTGACATCATGCCTGCCGACGGGGGCTCTCATTGGCCGAGCCCGCTGCTTCTCCAAGTGCTCCTGTAGGATTCCGTGGGGAGGGGGGTCAAAGCGGAGCCGGTGGCGTAGCTGGAGGGGGCGGAGCACTCAGCACTACGCCACCGAGGCACATGGCAAGTGGAAATAACTGGAGGTCACCAAGCAGAGACTGCACAAGCACCTGCTGGAGAGGAGATGATGCTCTAGGAGGAGTTCCTGCTGCAGGCAGGGGTGGGGCTGGATGACCTTTTGGTCCCTTCTATGAGTCTGCCAGGTATGGGGTGCCTGCAGGGTTTGCACCAAGTGCCCCAAGGTGCAGGCTGCCCTTCTGTCCCAAGCTGGGGGAGTCACTCCTGCTCGGGGAAGAAGGAGCATGCAAGGGGCCAGCTGGCCGTGCCTGGGCAGAGGGTCTCCAGGCGAGCCCCCCACCAAGAGCCCTGTGGCCCCCTTGGCTCCGGTCCCCCTCAGCAAGAGGTGCTGTGCATTGCAGGCCCCTTCCTAATGCACCCCAGCTGGGGCGCTCTAAGGGCTGGGAAGTGCCTGCCTGTCATGCTGGTGAGCACTCCCAGCAGTAGCATCGCAGGAGGGGGTGCGAAGCACTAAGATTTGCATAGTGGCTCACCTTGGCATGCAAGCAGTCCCTCCTGCCCCCCTTCAGAGCCATTCTGGGCCAGCAGACATGGATGCATTATTGAAAGAGCAGCATTTGCAGCAGCAGTGCTCTGTCCACCATTGTATCTTTTTTGCCACAAAGACATCATGATCTTCACCACCACTTGCAGTGCAGTTGGGAGGGTAGCAAAGAAGGGTAAGCAGCATATGTGGTCATTTCTTGGGGGAACACCCTGCCTTCTGGGCAGTGGCCTTGCCAGTGCAGTTGCTGCCCAGGGAGGGTGTCACACACCCCCATGCCACAACACACACACACACCCCATACTCATCTAAAACAATGCATAGCACCCAGAAGCTCAGTGGTAACATCATCACCTCATGGTGCAAATTGCCACATTGCTTCCATTCAGAGCCTAGGAAAGAAGTCCCATCTGCCTCCAAACATGGCACAGGCCTCCACTCAGCAGAGGGTCAGGTAGGCTACCCATCACTCCCCCCAACATGCTCCTGAAGCCCCGCCCCAGGCATTCGCCATGTCTTCATATCAACAAATGGTGAAAGCAGGGAGAGCTTCAACTCTCATCCACTACTGTGATTCATTCCCATCTGATGCTGTTGTTGTCATATAGTTGACTTCAAGCATTTTCTGCATTCTCTTTCTTTGCTTTTATTCAGAAATAATGTGTGATTTTTTGCAACCTCAGCTTGTTCAATGTGTCCAGGCACAGGCTTTTTGGGGCTCCCTCACCTTTCAAATAACTGCCTCCTCTTTGTAAGTTCAGCCCATTTTATTGCTTCCATTGACATCAACTGAGGATTAGTGAGGAATTTCCTCTTGCATCAACTCTCTGTGAGTGGCCCCATGTCAGTTTTCATTTCCACAAAGGAAAATGGAAGGAAAGAAACATTTGATTACTGATTTCCTCTTCTTATTTTCAGGATACAATTTTGCCATTTTTTTTTTTTAAAAGTGATGAAATCAGCAAAATTCCCCCTTCTAGGAACAGAGAGAGATATGGGGCAATTACTCAATTGCAATCAACAAAAGTGATATAATGCTCTGAAACTGCAATTAAACAAAAATGATCTGAAGCTGTGTTTTGTCAGATTCCCAGTCCATGCTTCACTTAGAGAACTTGTGCCCACTTTAAGGTAATTAGCTCCCCATTGTTCCCCAGCAATGGCCCTAGTTCTGCATTGCTGGACCCCACCACTAGGGTAGCTCACCTGTTCAACCTGCAGAGGTGCTCCTTCCTCCCCTCTTCTACCAGCAGCTTCTCCAGCCACCACAGCAACACCTTGCTCCTCAACAGGTCGACTCAATGTGTGGCGGCAGTGAAGAAGGCCAATTCTATGCTTGGGATCATTAGGAGGGGTATTGAGAACAAAACAGCTAATGCTATAATGCCGTTGTACAAATCTATGGTAAGGCCACACCTGGAGTATTGTGTCCAGTTCTGGTCGCCACATCTCAAAAAAGACATAGTGGAAATGGAAAAGGTGCAAAAGAGAGCGACTAAGATGATTACGGGGCTGGGACATTTTCCTTATGAGGAAAGGCTATGGCGTTTGGGCCTCTTCAGCCTAGAAAAGAGACGCCTGAGGGGGGGCATGATTGAGACATACAAAATTATGCAGGGGATGGACAGAGTGGATAGGGAGATGCTCTTTACACTCTCACATAATACCAGAACCAGGGGACATCCACTAAAATTGAGTGTTGGGTGGGTTAGGACAGACAAAAGAAAATATTTCTTTACTCAGCGTGTGGTCGGTCTGTGGAACTCCTTGCCACAGGATGTGGTGTTGGCGTCTAGCCTAGACGCCTTTAAAAGGGGATTGGACAAGTTTCTGGAGGAAAAATCCATTACAGGGTACAAGCCATGATGTGTATGCGCAACCTCCTGATTTTAGAAATGGGTTATGTCAGAATGCCAGATGCAGGGGAGGGCACCAGGATGAGGTCTCTTGTTATCTGGTGTGCTCCCTGGGGCATTTGGTGGGCCGCTGTGAGATACAGGAAGCTGGACTAGATGGGCCAATGGCCTGATCCAGTGGGGATGTTCTTATGTTCTTATGGATGTGGCAGCCACGCACCAATGTCCAGTATCTCCAGCAATCTCAGAAGTTCATTTGCCCATCTTTCTGTTAGTCCATTGGTCATTCAGCAGGTCCAGTAGTCATCAGCCAGTCCAACAGTTCCTCAGTCCATTTATTCATCAGTTCTCTCTTCTTCATTCCTCCAAGCTTTTCCTCCTTCTACTACCCACACCCTTTTCCTTATTGCAGGTGCTGCTTTTAACCTTTTTTACCTCCAAATGGCTGCAACTATACATCACACTCACTGCAATCCAAGGCCCTGGTTTCAACCCCATGCTTGTCTGCCAGAGCAAGGGGCCACTGTTGACACCACACCCTATCTCCTTGAGGAATCTTGCACATTGCCATTATAAGCTGCCAGGGAACTGCAGAACAGACTTTACTTATAAGTATATACAATAGAGAGTTAATGTAGTGTTATCCTAAATGTTGTGTGGAACTTCCATTTTAATTACATTTGCAACTAATAGTGAAAATTAATGCCACAAGAGCACTAAAAGGCTCTAGTGTGGACACACCCTGCCTATTTAATTGTACAATGCATCTGGGTTGCCCCTTGCAAAACACATGGCAGCTCCTGGAGGAGGAGAAGTGATTTAAATTAGGCTTAAGACAGCTTCCTCCAGAGCCCTCCTCCCACCTCATTCCCCACCCTGTTCCCTGTAGCTACCCTTTTAACTTCAAAAATACAGGAGATCATGAAAGTTGCTCTGGAAGTGGCCGCCACTCAGGGTCCCAGAGAAATGCAGTTCTGGGGGAAAGCTTGATGGTTAAGGGCCCAATCCTATCCAACTTTCCAGCACCGATGCAGCTGCAATGCAGCCCCAAGGCAAGGGAACAAATGTTCCCATACTTTGAGGAAGTCTTTGTGACTACTCCACCAACACAGGATGCAGCGCATGCCCCGTTGGCATGGCTACCCTGGCACTGGAAAATTGGATAGGATTGGGCCCTAAATTGACTTAAATGTTTGAAATTGGCTTGAATGTGTTGATGCAAATCTCTGGTACAGTGTTGCCCACTGGCTAAGGGACAGTGGGCTCTGATGTCTGCATTCTACCCTCAGCGCATCAGGTGAACTGCAGAGCCATCCTTGAGCATTCCCCACGCTTCATCCCTGCTCTGTGGAATGAGATGAGAATGTTACACTTCATAATGGGTGGAGTCAAATAAGAGCTGCGTGAGGAGGGGTGACATTGCTGTGAGAGATTCCTTGGAAGCAGTTGTCACTGCATCACCCATCTGTTGGTATATACTGTTGGCATAGCTGCATCACTGCTGGAAAGTTGAGTTGGATAGGATAGGATAGGATAGGATTGGATAGGATAGGATAGGGCTCTTAGGGGCGCAATCCTAACCAACTTTCCAGCACTGGCATAGCTGTGCCAATGGGGCATGTGCTGCATCCTGCAGTTGGGGGCAGTCGTGGAGGCCTCCTCAAGGTAAGGCAATGTTTGTTCCCTTACCTCGGAGTTGCATTGCTCTTACGTCGGTACTGGAAAGTGGGTTAAGATTGTGCCTTTGACTATAAGTTCCTTGGGGACAGGGATATGTTGGGGTGTGTGTGTGTGTGTGTGTGTGTGTGTGTGTGTGTGTGTTGTTGTTGTTGTTGTTGTCTTACTCTATTTGTATTCATTTATTTATTGAAATGATTTCTATCTTGCCTTGCGCTTCAAATAAATGAATACGCAAGGTGGCATACAATAAAGAGAAAAATACAGTAAAATTTTAAAATAATAATAAAAAAATATAAAGTGCTTGAAAAAGCTAAGCAGGATCAGTTGCCTGGATGGGAGACTGGGAGCTCTGGAGGCTGCTTACGTAACTGTGGAGGAGTGTGAAGGAGTCAGCTGGCAAAAGGATACCATCTTTGAGAAGCTGGTCTGAAGCCTGCTTGCAGCTACCCATGAGAGGCTTGGCAAGCACAAGCGTCGGCAGCCAGGAGGACGACTGCACTGGGAAGGGAAACATCTGGAGAAATTGAGGCTTCTATGAAGCTCCTCATGGAATAATGTTAAAAGTCTCATTTTAAAAATGGATTAATGTTCAGCCTGCCTATGTAAACTGCCTTGAGTGTGTTGAGAAAGACAGTATAGAAGTACTTAATTAATTATTAAGTTCAGATCTGCTTATGCAGAGGGAGGGCAACCCAATACAGAACAGGGTTTCAAGATGTGCATAAGTAGCTGTTTAAAGCCCATAATTGTGTGTTTGTGGTGGGAGACTCTGGCCTAACACCCGTGTTTGCTGTGGGAAAGGAAACAGAGATCTTGGCATACTGTAAAGGAGATGCCCTGAATATATTTTATTATGAATAAGATTGGAATACAATACAGTAAATAGATAAATATTTTAAAAACACAAACAACATTCATGTTAAATTCCCTTCAGAGTCACCTTAGTGACATAAAAAGTTATTGCCAGCTACTTTGAGATTTATCATCCCCAAGTTGTATGCCATGTGGGGGTGGGTGGGAAGAAGCACTGACTATAATTTCTGAGTGAGCCACTAGATGGCACTGTTACTCCACATGTATCAATGTAATAGAGCAAGTCTTTGGCGGTAGAAGTGTAGCAGGGGTCCTAAAGCAGGCCTCTCCCCCACCACCACACCACCACCACATCATCCACTGTGGACCTGTGGCCAAAACTCCGAGGATGTACACCTCTGTTTTCCAACCACACCTGGAATGGCTCTAAAGGAGTGGGGGAGGGGCTGCTTGCACACCATGCTGAGGCTCCCTGCAAAACTTAGTGCTTTGCACCCCATCTAAGAGAAGTATAAGTATTTCTTTTTTAAAAACTCAAGAACACAAGTTCTTCTGAACATGTGCAAAGCATCCCTCCTCTCAGAAGAAAACTAGCTTTTGATTTTATTTTTAAAAGGAGCCAGGGAATTTTCTCTGAGCATTTGCAGTGTCCTTCCTCTATATAAAGAACTAACTTCTATTGTTTTTTAAAGGAGGTATGGAAGCAGTTCTTTGTGCAAGGACAGACTGACCATTCTCTGTGTTAGGAAGGAGTTTTTTTTATTATTATTATTTAAAGCCTACCTTTGAGCATTGACCTCTAAAAGTAAAGTGTATCTCAAAGTAGGAACTAACAATGAGAATATTAAGAAATGCACTTCATTTTGTCCTGGTGTTGCGTCTCCTGTTCCAGTGTTTTGGCAGGAGATGGGATTCTGGCCAGGATCATGGCTGGTCAGCCTCTGAGACACTGATGGTCCAAAAGGCTGTCCTGGAACCAAATGTAGAGGTTAGGAAGAGTACAAGATGTGAATTCATGGTGCAAATTCAGTGAGGGCCAGAGGGAAAGGAAGTGAGTGGCGTGAGAAGCAGGGCGCCTTCCCCAAGGGAAGCAGCTTGAGGTGGAGCTGGATTTATGGGTGGGTGGCTGGGCAAGCCTCCCACAAAGGCCCCTCAAAGGCCCTGGTAAATAGCTCTCCCCCCACCTCAGCTCCACAATGCATCTGTGTCCTTTGAATCTTGTGTGGAGGCAGAGGTGGTAAAATGTCACCAGCTGGGCCATAAAATGCCAACAAAGAACAGCTTTTGTTTGGGGATTAGGTTCTCTGGGGGCTGTAAAGAGCAGGCGCTGAGCCACCGAAGGGGTCCTCAGTATCAAGCAGCATGCCACAGCCTTTGTTCCCAGGCTGCTACCTCCCCATGCAGTGCCACAGAGCTTCCTAGCCGGGGGGGGGGGGGCAAGGCTTTGGGGCAAAAAATCAAAACTTCACATATAGGCTAGGGATTCCAGCTCGTTCCAGGACTGTGTGGTTTGGAACTTTGTCCTGCCAGGTGATGCCAAGGATGCGTCGGAGGCAGCACATGTGGAATGCGTTCAGTTTCCTCTCCTGTTGTGAGCGAAGAGTCCATGACTCGCTGCAGTACAGAAGTGTACTCAGGACACAAGCTCTGTAGACCTGGATCTTGGTATGTTCCGTCAGCTTCTTGTTGGACCAGACTCTCTTTGTGATTCTGGAAAACGTGGTAGCTGCTTTACCGATGCGCTTGTTTAGCTCGGTATCGAGAGAAAGAGTGTCGGAGATGGTTGAGCCAAGGTACACAAAGTCATGGACAACCTCCAGTTCATGCGCAGAGATTGTAATGCAGGGAGGTGAGTCCACATCCTGAACCATGACCTGTGTTTTCTTAAGGCTGAAACAGAGACGCCTGCATTGGCTTGGTCATGTTGTGAGAATGGATGATGCCGGATCCCAAAGGATCTCCTCTATGGAGAACTCGTGCAAGGAAAGCGCCCTACAGGTAGACCACAGCTGCGATACAAGGTCATCTGCAAGAGGGATCTGCAGGCCTTAGGAGTGGACCTCAACAGGTGGGAAACTCTGGCCTCTGAGCGGCCCGCTTGGAGGCGGGCTCTGCAGCATGGCCTTTCCCAGTTTGAAGAGACACTTGGCCAACAGTC
The DNA here is from genome assembly GCF_035046505.1 of Tiliqua scincoides. Classification (NCBI taxonomy): domain Eukaryota; kingdom Metazoa; phylum Chordata; class Lepidosauria; order Squamata; family Scincidae; genus Tiliqua; species Tiliqua scincoides. Next base: position 237,664,453 of record NC_089823.1, on the reverse strand, counting down.
TGAGGCAAAGAGGCAAAGAATGAAGGCCCATAGCCAGGGAGACAGACCAGGGACACACTACACTTGCTCCCGGTGTGGAAGGGATTGTCACTCCCGAATCGGCCTTTTCAGCCACACTAGACGCTGTGCCAGAACCACCATCCAGAGCGCGATACCATAGTCTTTCGAGACTGAAGGTTGCCAACATATAGGCTGATGTGTTCTGAGCTGTCTATGACAGATCAGGAGAGAGATCTTGGGGTGGTGGTGGACAGGTCTGTATGAAAGCAAACAAAAAAACAAGGTTCCTTTCTTGAAGAACACTAGTGCAAGGAGTAAACTTAGTGAGAAGATGCTGTCTTGTGTGTCCATGTAGGGAAGGGCTTCGTGTCACAGTAAAAAACAGCATCTCCCACCAGTAATGCAAGGTGCTACAATCCAGCCTACAGCTGCAGGATTTGGCCACCTCCTTGCGCTTCAAAAATGGGCACAGGAGAAGCCTGTGAGCCAGGCTTACTTTTGACCAGAGGTCAACAGAGAAATCTGATGCTAGGGGCAGGGGGAACCTTGCAGTCAATGAAGCAATAGAAAGGAGTTGGGCTAGTGAGGCTCCGTTTTGCTGCCCCCGCCGGGAATGGCTCCGAAGGGAGGGGCCGCTTGCCCACCCCGCTGAGCGTCCCCGCCAGCCTGATTGCTCCGCCCCCCTCCAGTTACGCCACCGGGGGTGCAAAGCACTACGTTCTGCAGGGAGCCTCAGCGCGGCGTGCAAGCGGCCCTTCCCTTCCTCTTCGGAGCCACCCCAGGCGGGAGTGCACAACGGAAGCCTTCGCCTGGCTCTAGCGGGGGAGGGGCTGCAGTGAGGCTCCCTGCAAACCGAGTGCTGCGCCCCCTCTCGCTACGCCACCGGCTCTCCCCGCCCGGGACTTGGAGGCGCCCCGCTGCGCTCAGCCTCGTCCGTTCCCACCCCTCGCCCGCACTCCGGCCTTGTAAGGCAATGCTGCAGCGGGCCGGGCAGGCGGGGAGGGAGGCAGGGAGGAGGCTGCCGGCGCGCCGCCTCCCTCCGGGCGCTGCGACTGGCTGCGCTGATGAGAGCCGCTCGCCGGGGCGCCCGGCTTGCTTGGCTGCGGGCACGATGCGCCTTTGTGCGGGCAACGACTGTAGAACCTCCATGGACAGCGGCAGTGTATCTTGCAGCGGTGCCAGGGGCTGAGGACCGAGCGAGCAGCAGTGGAAGGCGGCTGCCTGCATGCCCTGCCTGGGGGCTTCCTGGCAGTGCCAGGCAGGCATGCAGGCGCCTGGGAGAAACCTCGTGCTGGGTGGGCGGAGGGCGCGGACGTGCGGTGGGTGGGCAGGCAGGTGAGGCAGAGCCTCCCCACTGGAGTCCTTTGAAAAGCGCTGCTGCTGCCGCCATGTGAGGAACTCAAGCACCTCACTCAGTGGTAGCGGTGCTCTTCCAAGAACTCCAGTGGGGATGCACTGCCTCACCTGCCTCCCCACCCACCACACATCCGTGGTGGAGGGACCTCCAAGCAGAGCCCCCCACACTGGTTTGAAACCGTGAGAAGCACCCATGGGGGGAGCGCTCCCCTGGAAGTGCCTGGCCGGAGGATTGTGTAAGCTTTTGAGGTTGACCTCACAGCTCAGGTGCACTGCTCTCTGCTTTCTTGCCCAGGAATCATTGGCAAAGTGCTGCCTGGCCCTGCAGCCTGATCTCCCAAGGCTAAGCTACCTTTTCTGTCCCAAGGGGATCCACACCGCTAAACTGGTAGGCCGAGCACCTTTAAGGCGCCAGCGCACCCCGCCCCAGAAGTGTCTGCGTTCAGAAACGGAGCCAAGAGCCCCCTGAGTTCTGAATGCATACTGCCCGTTAATCTATCAGCCATTCTCTGCCCCATGAAAAAGGGCCTTTGTGTTCCAACTTCTGGTGCAAGCGAATGGGTTTCCTGCAGCAGCTGCCAGGCAGTGCAGTCGGCTGGGAAGGGAGCCAGCTGGTGCCTGGAAAAGGCCCTCCACTGCATTGCGGAGGGAAGTTTGCGCCTGTCACTTACTGCACCACCAGTGATTCCACGTCCACCAGCAGCCACATCCATGGTTGCGGAAGCACACATTGGGTGTGGTCTAAATCCTGCTGCAAAATATTAAACCTCTGTAGTCTGGATTATTTTATTCATTCAGATGTGACATGTAAGCAGGGAACCAGCAAAAGCAGCCAGCAGGCACTTCTACACCCCGATCCATTCTGGAATTCCTAAACCATCCCTAGAAGCTTCCAGTCGGCTGTAGTGGTGGTGAAGGAATCCAAGGGCTTCCAAAACCCTCTTTGCCTTTCACTCTGCACTGCTGCTCTGGTGCCCTCACCAGCTCACCCACCCTCCTTCCACCAACACATGGCTTCTTCTTGGAGCACTAGAGAGGAACAAAGGATCAGAGCTGCCCTGGCAGGCATGTGCTAATAATGTTACCCTGCCCTCCCTCCAAAGGGCTTGGGGCAGTGAACATGATTATCCCCCCTCTGTGTCCATCCTCACAAGAACCCTGAGTGGTGGGTTGGCCTGAGAGAGTGAGTGGCCCGATGCCACCCAATGAGCTTGGTGGCTCAGTGATTTGAAGCCCACTGTCTCCAGTCTGAGGCTGACGGTAACTGCCTCGCCACACTGATGCTTGTGCCAGCACTCCCAAGCTGCTGGGACAAGAAGGCCTACAACGGAAAGCACACGTGCTGGACATGGACATTTGGCTCAAGGAATTCTCCACTTTCTAAATCCAGTCAGCATTTCTTCTCCACCCCAAGAAACATCACCAATCAGCCCCCACAGACTGAGCCATCGGCCCTCCTCAGGCACAAGACTTCCCACCACAGGAGCTCATCAGTTTAATCCTGCTGAATGATTAATGTGTTTTTGGCTTTCAGTGTAAAGGACTGATCCAATGATTTCAATGTAAAGGACAGATTTGCCTCCGTTTTGCTCCCCCTGCCTGGAATGGCTCCAAAGGGGAGAGGGAGGGGCCCCCTGCGTGCTGCAATGCTCACTCAGCAAGCGCTATACAAGCATTAAGTATGATGAGGGTCAGACAGTTTCCTTGCCTCCCAAGCAGTAAACAGGAATGATCAAGAGACCCCTAAACTGGAGTTGCTTTACCAATAACTGGGAAGGTTTTGCACAGCAGTCCCTCCATTTTGTGGCCCAGAATAGCTCCAAAGAGGAGTGGAGGCCACTTGCATGCTGCAGTGAGGCTCTCTGCAAAAGTTAGCGCTTTACACCCTCTCTAGCTATTAAATCCCTCTGGACTGATCAAACAGGATGGCAGTTCTGGCAAAGCCTGCAGTTCACTTTCATGATTGGTACTGCACAACATGGTGGTTGCAGGACTGAGAGAAGTTGCCTGATTTGGGGAGAGGGGGAAGGAGGCCTGAGATATCTGGATTGCAGGCAGGAGATGCAGAATTCAGATTAGTGATGCATGGCCTATTCTGAACTTTAGGCACATGTTCTCTGTGGACAAAGATGGAGCTGTTGGTCTGCCTCTGTGATGTGGCTTTGTACTTAAGAGGTCAGTGTAAGGTTGGAAGTGTCAGAGCTCAGTTCATCAGGACTGGGCTCCTTCTTGTCTGATCAGAAGTCCAACTTCTTGGTGGGGAATGCCATGATTCCCACCCCAGACTGCTTGTTCTATCTGTCTTTCAACCTCAATGGGACACACTTTCAGTGGGTTTCTCTTTGGGTGTCACCATACTCATCAGCCAGGCACATGTGACTAAGAGGAGTGGGGGGGAAGCATGCAATGAGGACTACGTAGCAGTCTTCTCTCTGTACTCGGGGAGGGGGCTGGTTTGCAGCAGGGATTAAGGCTTGGAAAGCAACAGCAATTACACTGCAGCATATAAATAGATAGGAGTTTATCCCTTGGCCTTATCTGCTGACTGGTCCTATTGGCCACTCCCCCTACCACACTCCATTCCCATATCTGCTGACAGAGGTCAGGCCCTTCCAGGCAAGAGGTGTTTGAACCCAGCTGCCACTGGAGCAGACCTTTCCACCACAGAGGGGGCATGAGGTGAGGGCCAAACTTCTGCATGATGCAAAGGTGGAAGGTGGTGCATGTGTGCATGCATGAACATGTGTGTGTTCTTCTGGGGCTGCTAAAGCAAACCTGCAATAACTGACTTATTCTGGGCAGTGTGTATCACCAGCAGCAGCCCCAAACTCAGCCGTCATCAGCCTAGTTGTGGTCTGAAATTGGGCAAGGAGCCCAAAACACACCCCCACCCGCCAACATCTGCTCAAAGGAAAAGCAAGATTCAAGGTTCTGTAAGGAGTTGAGGTGGGTGGGACATGGACTCAGGTGCCTATTCAGATGGTATACTGGTCCTGGTATTCAGAAGCATCACTGAATACCACTCAACCTGGAGGCGGCCTAGAGCCATCATAACTAAGCTGTGGGTTTGTCCATTTAGAGCCATCCAATCTGGTGGCCATCACCACATTCTGCACCAGTGAGTTCCATACATTAATTGCGGGTTGCTTGAAGAAGCCCTTTCTTTAGTCTGTAATGACACTTCCTGCATGCAGAACATTGGGTGACCCCAAGTTCTAGAATTCTAAAAGGGAAAAAAACCTTCCATCCAATTTTTCCATCCTCCATAAGGTTACTAATAAATGCCAGATATTCTATTAGGAGTCACTCCAAGCCTTTTGGTTCTGGCTGCAGTTGCTTTGATTCTGCCCAGGAAATAAATTTTTTTGAATCCAAAGTTAGCAGCAGTCACCACAAGCTGCAGACTAAAGTCTATGGCCAGTGGTGATGGGAGCTTAAAAGACAGAGGATATATTTACACCACAAGCTTGGGGCCCAGTCCTATCCAACTTCCCAGCACTGATGCAGCTGCAATGCTGCCCCAAGGTATGGGAACAAATGTTCCTTTACTTTGAGGAAGCCTCCATAAGAATATAAGAACATAAGAAAAGCCCTGCTGGATCAGGCCAAAGGCCCATCTGGTCCAGCTTCCTGTGGCCCACCAAATCTCCATAGCTGCTCCCCCCCCCCACATTCTGCAGGATGCAGCACACGCTCCATTGGCACAGCTGCATCAGCAATGGGACCGACTCATCCCATAATCTCATTTTTAAGTCATTCTCTCTCCCCAGGGAACTCTGGGAACTGTAGTTCTCTGGAGGAGTTAAGCCAGGGGTTTGAAACCTTTTTGAGCAAAGGGGCCGGATATTCAGTGATGACATCATCACATCATCATCAAGTTTCTGGGTTGCCAAGCTCCTGCGGCTGCACAGAGTTCAGCTTGGGAGGCAACACCTCCCGCCCAATTTGCCGGCACCAGACAGAAGCTCATGGAGTCTTTGTGCGACTGGAAGATTTTGGGTGGCAGGCCAGATCTGGCCCACTTAACAAAGAATTATCATCACCTACTCAAAACAATTTCCTGGAGAACGTTCTAACAGACAGGCAGACATTTATTATGTAGAAATGTCCACAAGTTTGGCAGGCCACTTGTTCTGAAAACAGGTCCATTTTCCACCTGTCAACGAACCAGCCCAATTTTCCTGCAGGCAGGAGCGAATATACATCCTGCCGCTGGCACATTTTAACTGGTATGGCTGTTTCAATGAGCAATAATTTAAAAGGAAATACAAAGTAGGTCAAACGGCATTGTTGTCTATGGGATTTTTTCGGCTGGTGCATGAACATGAGTGGAGTTTTAAAGAATTGGTGAAGAGGACTGTGGGATTCAGGATTGCGTGCTTGGCTCCACAAAGGAGCAACTATGGCAACCATACCAACCTTCAACTCAGAAAAACCGTACACTCAGTATCTGCCAGACCCAGATATGTTTTGAGAGGGGTAAAGTCCAGAAAATGCTGGGAAGTGGAAAACAAAGGGCCAAACCCCACTTTTCATACCCCACCATTTGCCAGCAGGATGGTCTGCAACGATTAATCCTCAGCTTAGCTTGTAAACCCAGAGGGGGAGAGAGTGTGCACATCAGGCGACAGATTGCAGAGTGCGCAGAGGCAGCAGGCTAAGAAGACATGTGGCAGCCTCAGGAATGCCTGAAAGCAAAGGCACAAATAAAAGATGTCATGAGTCATACAGCCGGAGATAGGCCAGCCTGTGCTGTGGTCAGAGCCCCTGAAATGGAGGGCTGTGCCTCCACATACGGCTTGTCACATGACTTACATGAAAACACAGCATGCTTGGAGGCCTGAAACAAGACAAGTGAGGGCAGCCGGTGCACCTCTGGACCATCTCATCACCCTCTGCCTAAAAAATGACTTCCTGGTTCTAAAGTTTGCACAAGCAGAGAACGTTCGTCAGGGACAGCTGCCCGCCTCCTTAAATAAGCAGTGGCAAGATTAAAAATAACAGCTTCCCACACACTTAGGAATGTTTTGGTCACAGTGATCCTCTGGACCACACTTCCCTCCCCAGGAGAAAAGGATTGACTCCCACTGAACTGTCTGTAAATGGCAATTGGTTCATGCAGCCTGAGGTCACTGCAGCTGACCTTTCCCCACAGCTGGGTCTGAGTCATGGGGTGGGTTCAACCAAGCTTGAGCTTTCGCTTGCCATCATTTGCATCTCATTTCCTGCCCCTTCCGGGCTCAGGCCTGCACAACAAACATGCTCCTCTGTCTCATTTGCAGCCTTCAATCCACCTGCCTGACCTGAAAGCTGTGCTTCTCTTGCAAGGACATCACTGCATTTGCCCAGCAAGCAGCCTTCCTCCCACCATTCTGTGCTGCCAGGACGAGTGGGTGGAAGGTGGTTGTGTATCCCACATCTGCACAAAAGGCTATTTTTAATTGGAGGCTGAACGTAACTGATGTTGCGATAAAACCAGAGAAAACAGGCCATTGTCTCATTGAGGTCACCATCCAAACATAACCTCTGGCAGAAACAAAGGAGGGGAGGATGTAAGGGAGGCAGGAGTAAGAAGGCCGTGACATGCCAGCGGTACTGGGCAGGCAGAGGGCTGATGCCTTCTTGTGCCAACCCACCCCCAACTCCAGTAGTTTCTTTGCCTTCAATATCCCAAGTTTTCTCCAGATCACAAACTGTTCTTCTTACCCACAGTGTCCTTCTGATGAATTCTTTCTTTCTCCTATTTTCCCAGCAGTTTCCTGACCCTCTCTGCATTCCCCTTGCTTTTATTCCTTCTCCACCCACAATTATTCTTTCTTTCTGTCCTTTTTTCCTTATTAGATAATTCTAGCCAGCCAGCCCTGCCTCTTTGCTCTCCAGTATGCCCGCCTCATGCAGCTATGCTGGTGGTGGGTGTTGTTTTTAAGTGACTAACATCAAAGTTAACCAAGCCCTTCCGTCCTGCTGCTGCCATCACCCCAGTTTGGGAGCCCTGGGTTGGTTTTAAACTCTATTTTTATAGCATCCTTTGGAGACCGTCTCTGCTGTCTCTTTTGCACATGTGCAGCCAGGCTGGGACCAGGCAGCAGAGACACCCAGCCCGGAATTTTCTCATTCCAATGCTGTATTTTCCAAGTGCAGTGGGTGAGTCACTGGGGTTGGCTTTCATCTCCCTCTTGATCACTGCAGTCATTCCCAGCCTCCACAACTGCCATTTTTCACCACCCACCCTCCCAGGCCTGTAAGAGGTGTCCTGTTGGATCAAACCCAGCATTCATTTAGTCTGGCATCCTGTTTTCAACAGTAGCCAGCCAGGTGCTTCCAGGAGGCCCACCAGCAGGACATCAAGGCAACACTGTTCATTTCCCAGTGAAGGATATGCAGAGATACACTGTTTCAGAACATGGAGGTTCCATTTAGCTGACCACCTGTTGAATCAAGGTCTTGGAGGCTGTATCTCCAAAGACTGGCTGTTCTTCTTGAGTGTTATTTTATTTTAAGACAAAAACTGGATGGAATGTAGCAGGACATAAGCTTCATTAAAATGAATGTGGGCTGTGCAAGAAAGTGCTAGTCTGCTCCTTGTGATTATACCAGATCATCATCCTTCAGACCTTTGCCTGCTAAACTTCATGCTTTACTTTGCTCCTCTGTAACACCCAGCCACATATTCACAACTCAGAAGGAAGTTGTGGGAGTGGAAGGCTTCTTTACCCTTTTGGTGTACCCTTACTTTTGAAGTTGTGACCTCTACTCTTGGTGAAAGTCATTCTGCACATGCTCCAGGGCATCTTATAGTTACTTATCATATTACGCCACTGCTGTGATTGCTTCCCAACCCGAACACCCAAATCAGCAGTGGATTCATAGTCCCATTTTACAGGCAGAGACCAGAGGCTAAGGGACTGCAATGGTACAAAGTGAATCCACCACAGCAATGGTGCTTGTACCAACATCTCCACTGACTCGGCCACGCTGAGCTCCTGGAGCCCAGCCCGACTGCAACTAAGCCCAGCACCTGGCATTTGTTCTTCTCCCTGGACCCCAGGTGCCGACAAGGAGGTCTGCCTGAAGTCTTTCATGCTTCTTCGCTCCAGCGGCCCTCCAGCCCTCCATGAGCTTTTTCTTCTTCTTCTTCTTTGCCCTGTGCAAATCATGCCCTCCATTAGGACAGCTCTCTCATCCCCTTGGAGCACAACACCAGGCTATCCTGGCTCCCAACCTCCTCAGGCAAGGGAGATGCACCCCTCACCCACTTATCATGCATGCTTCATCCAGCCCAGCTGTGAACAATGCTGGGGGAAGGAGGACATTTCCGCCTCCCACCCCAAAACATGGGTGGTACATGCCTGCCAGTCTCCCTCCTTGCTCCATTGGTACAACCCTCTTCCCTGGAGGCCTGGATGTATTTTTCCATTACACCATTCCAGGGTCTTTTGTTTCCTGCAGTGGAATAAGGGCTGTGCCTCCACTTCTTGCCATGCTCACACAGCCCAGTCCCAGGGGTTCCATGTGCTGCACCTTTGGCAGGGATTGGAAAGGCAAAGCTGGTTCACAGCCTTCTGCTTTTTTCCATATATTTTCTCACCCTATTCGAAGGAGTTCCTGCTCAATTTATTTCAGCAACATAGACAGAATTTTTAAGAAACAAACACCCCACTTATTTTCCCACCGATCCCCTCCTCACAGCCTCTGTGGGGAGACTGCACTATGCAGAAAGAGGAGATGGGGGAAAAGGCTGTGTCTGCTTGACTGTCAGCTGTTTTCAAAAGCAAAGTTTGCACCAAACACCCTCCCATGTCTGCAAATCCAATTTACAAGCAGCCTGGGTAAGAAAAAACTGTGCCTCCCGCTTTAAAAGTACTCCCGTTGGTTTTCGTCCCTATAGTTACAAGGGAGGCATTCCAAGGTGTAGTTTACTAAACTGTTTGCTCAAAGTGAGTTCAGCAGGGCTTTCTCTCAAGTATGTGTGGGCAGGAAAGCAGGCAACAAGGTGTTCCTTCTAGAGCATGACTTTTTCAAGACCACCAGTGGGGTGGAATCTCCCAGCCCTAGGACTGTCTTCTTTCCATAACTGAGGCTTAAAACTGCTTCATCTGAAACCAAGATGCAAAGCCTAAACTGGGGAGAACTGGCATTAGAAGCAACTTCCACAGGTGAAAAAGGGCTCCCCTTAACCTTAGACTTGGGGAGGAAACTGCAAAAGCAAAACACCCTCTGAAAACATCAGAACATGTTTTCTCAGCAGAAAGTGCCAGTGGGACTTGCCCTGCACAGCCAATCCCATCTCCCCCTGCACAAGTATCTGTATCTCGCCTTCCTTTTAGCCTCACAAGAATCTAATTAAACCGACTACAGGGAGAGATTCCGCCTGGCTTGAGATTTGACCTGATTCTCCCCATCCAAGAACAGCACTCCTTGTTCAGCCCAAGAAGAGGAGCACTGTTGTGACTAGCTCCTTAGTCCTCACCTCTTACTGGAACTAGGGCTACCTGGGTGTAGCTGAACACATACTTTTTCCATGAGTGTCCATCTTCTGCCCTCCCTCTCTCTTGCCTCCCTGGTCTCAGTTTTTACACTGCAAGCTTCCCAGAGCACAGACTTGCCATCCTGCTTGTACAAGCACCATAGTACAGGCAGCAACAAAAGGACTGGAGAACCCATGAGATTTGCACTTCACAAATCTAGCAGCCCAGAAACTATCATGGGGGAAAGAGAGGAAAGGATGGAGAAATGAACAAGGGATCAGTGCAAGAAATGGATGAGGTCCAGATTCCAGGCCTGGAGGCAGAGCAAGGAAAGAGGGTGAGGAGTAGGGGGAGTTGGCAACCCTGCATGAGGAAGGCCAGCTTCCCACACTGCCACTTGGCAGAAAACAATCCAAGGAGATTTAGCAGGCTAATAGAGAGGTCCATTCAAATCCTTGCCCAGCTGTCAACCCATCCTTCACATCCTTCAGTTGTCCACCTGCCCAATGGAACCAACAGCCCAAAGACCAGATGTGAAAGCAAGGGTCACAATGAATGGAAGTAAGTCTTACCTGGGAGTAAGTCCTAGTGATCGCAGGCAGGGAATTTGCTTTGGAGTGCCCTGCAAGCATGGTAAGAGTCATGATGGTGCATGCCCTAAACCTGTCACTGACATAAGGAGGAGGCAACCTTATGCATGGCTACTCAGAAGTAAGCCTCCCTGAACAGAAGCCTACTTCGTGCATAGCAGACACAAAAGAGCAGAAGGTGTTGTGGCTGAATATGAGAAGCACAGATGAGGGGAGATGAGAAAATAATCTTGGGGACAGAGAGAAGGAGCAGCGAGAAGAGGGGCTGGGCAGCAATACTTACCTGAGCAGATTTGCACGCAAAAAGAACAACACTTGGAATCCTCCTTTAAAACACAAATGAGTAAGACGATTTCTTGGGGGAAAAGGAATTCCCGGACTGCACGTGTGGACGCGCCCCGCTCAGTCTGCGCGTGCAAAATCAAGACCCCTGCGTGTGTGTGAAGATCCGGATCCCAGCCTTTGGCTCCCAATAGATTGTCCAGTGGCGTAGCTGAGGGGGGCAAAGGCCTGAGTTTTGCAAGGAGCCTCCCCGCGGCATGCAAACGGCCCCTCCCCTTCGGAGCCATTCCGGGCGGGGGGAGCACAAGAGAGGCGTAGTCATGAATGGCTCCGGGGGGGGTCGCTTGCACGCCCCAAAACTCAGTGCTTTGCCCCCCCAACTACGCCACTGGCGTGTCCCAACCCGCCTCGACAGGCACCGGGCAGCGACTGTGCCCGGCCGCCCCCCTTTCCGGCAGCGACGCCAGCCATCCTTCCTCGGGGACCGCGGCGCCCCCGCCCCGACATGCCGCTCGGAGCAGAGCGCGGCGCGCACGGCAAGCCAGCCCGGTGGCTGCAAGGGCTTCTCCAGCCTCGACCCCCGAGGGGCGCCGCGGGGGTCCTGCGGAGGCGGCTCCGGGAGGAAGAGCGGGACGCCCGTCGGTTCCGGGGCGCGCGGGCAGCAGGCAGAGCTCCCTGTCGCTCGCTCTCCCCGCCGCGCCCTCCTCGCGGCTCCCCGCAATGCTCTCGCCGGCCCGGCGGCGCCCCCTCCCCGAAGCCTCGTTCTTCGCGTCCGTCCCTCTCCCGCTCCGCCTCTCCTCGAGCTCCAGCGCCTCTGCTTTAAACGAGCCCCTTTCATTCCCCCACCTAGGAAGCGGGCGGGGGCACAGAGAGCGCCCCGCACGGGAAGACTCGGGGGCACGCAGTGCGACGGGCAGGCTGCAGACAAAGGACGTCTTCCTCCGCGCGGCGCGTCATCGTTAACCCGCGGAACGCACCGCCACTGGATATGCTGATCAGGCCGCGGGTTTGGGGGTTTTGTTTTGGCACAGGGACGTCCGCGGCTCTTCGTTGGGGTGAGCCACGCAGAGCCCCCGTGTGCCGAGGCAGGCTCCCTTCCATCAGAAGGGCTGCGGCTGCTGCCTCCATGCCCTACTTGTGGGCGCCCCGGAGCCTCTCGCAGGATGCCGGCCGAGCTGCGTAGTGGGGCGGTGGCGTAGCTAGAGGGGAGCAAAGCACTAAGTCTTGCAGGGGATGGGGGAGGATCTGGAAGAAACTGTTGCAAAGCCGGGAGTCAGTGGCGTAGCTAGAGGGGGGCACTAAGTTCTGCAGGGGGCCTCCTTAGTGTTTTGCCCCCCCAACTACGACACTGGCTTTGCAACAGTTTCTCCCAGACCCTCCCCCTTCCCTCGATGACTCTCCGTCCCCCCCGCCTTGAGACTCCCACCGCAGCCGAGCGCGAGGGATCATGCATAGGATGGAGGAGGTGGCTGGCGGGTCAGGGCTCCCCCCCCCCCCGCCCAGCTGCTCCTTTTCCACGGCCATCAGCAAGATTCCCCTCCCCCTCCCACCCCCCAAGCTGCCTGATGCTACTGCCATCCATCTCCTCCCCCCCCCCCCAGCATGCAGATGCTATTAATACGCTGCACGCCTCGGACGTGCACGAAAGTCCCGCTTGATCTTTTGCAAGGCAGAGGGAGGAGGCGGAAGGATTGATTGGGGGGGAGCGCTGTCCGCTCTCCCTGCAGAGGGACATTTCCGCCGCTAGGTGCCGCCACTGAGCCCGGCCGCGAATGTAGGGCGCCCACTGAACTGCTCTGCTCGCTTGCTCAAGAAGGGAAGGAAGGTCAGTGGCGTAGCTAGAGGGGGTGCAAAGCACTAGGTTCTGGAGAGAGCCTCCCTAGGGCGTGCAAGGGTCCCTCCCCTTCGGAGCCATTCCAGGCATATGCCTCCGTTTTGCTCCCACCGCCCAGAATGGCTCCGAAGGGGAGGGGCCCCTTGCATACCCCGGGGAGCCTCCCTTCAAAAAGTGCTTTGCAACCCCTCTAGCTACACCACTGGGGAGTTCAGTTGGCAACCTTCAGTCTCGGAAGACTATGGTATCGTGCTCTGGATGGTGGTTCTGGCACAGCATCTGGTGTGGCTGAAAAGGCCGATTCGGGAGTGATAATCCCTTCCACACCAGGAGCAAGTGCAGTCTGTCCCTGGTCTGTCTCCCTGGCTATGGGCCTTCCTTCTTTGCCTCTTAGCCTCAGACTGTTGGCCAAGTGTCTCTTCAAACTGGGAAAGGCCATGCTGCACAGCCTGCCTCCAAGCGGGCCGCTCAGAGGCCACGGTTTCCCACCTGTTGAGGTCCACTCCTAAGGTCTTCAGATCCCTCTTGCAGATGTCCTTGTATCGCAGCTGTGGTCTACCTTTAGGGCGCTTTCCTTGCACGAGTTCTCCATAGAGGAGATCCTTTGGGTTCCGGCCATCATCGATTCTCACGACATGACCAAGCCAACGCAGGCGTCTCTTTTTCAGCAGTGCATACATGCTAGGGATTCCAGCACATTCCAGGACTGTGTTGTTTGGAATTTTGTCCTGCCAGGTGATGCCGAGAATGCGTCGGAGGCAGCGCATGTGGAAAGCGTTCAGTTTCCTCTCCTGTTGTGAGCGAAGAGTCCATGACTCACTGCAGTACAGAAGTGTACCCAAGACGAAAGCTCACCAGTCATTGAGGAAAAGAGGAGAGCTCAAGCAGCATACAAGGCCTGTCCCAGTGAGCGCAACCTGCAGGTCCTCCGAGCTGCTCGCGTTGCTGGTGGGGCTATATAAAGATGTCATTAAATAGAATAAATCTGGGTGTAAAAACACCTTGCAGACAGACTCACAATGGAAGTGCAGAGTGCATGTTTCTGACTGCAGTATGTACTCCAGGCTGGGACCTAGTGGGGCACAAGTATCAGGAAAAGTCCAGGGTCCAGCTGCTGGCATCACAAACTTCTAAAAAGGAGCCTGGAGAGGTGTTGCAGTCATGGCAGACAGGACAGGGCAAGGTGAACAGAGGCCTGGTTCAGAATTAGGCAAGGTCTGGTGTTTGCGGCAGGCAGAGGTGTGCAACTCAAGAATGGCACCCTTGGCTTCTAGGGCACACCTCTTGGATGGTGCAGTCAGTGCAAAGTGTTTGGGAATAGCCCAGCATCTGGGTAGATGCCCTGACCCCGGGGACCCCAGGTTGCTGCTTTGCTTACATGCACAGTGAATCTCTGCCACCCTCACTTCTTATGAGTACAGCCACTTGCCCATGGAGATGGCAAAGCGGCCTACTGGTCCATTCAGAAGTGGAGCTAGAGAGGGAGATGGAGTGGTAAATATGGCATGCTCTGTAAATATGGAACACACCATGTAAGTGCCTCTCGGCATCAGAGCCTGTAGGGACCCTCCCCTGGAGGGGCCTGGAACAGACCTGTTCCTCCCCAGGGAGGCCTCAGATTGGCTGGAGGGAGAGGGGGTTCCAGCACCCTTGTCCTCCTCCCTAGCAGAGCTGCCAAACCTGGCCTAGGAGCAGGAGCTGTTGACCTCACAGCTCCCTGCTTCACACTAGCTGCCTCTCATCCCTGGCCCCCCTGTTTTATGGAGCAAGCCTGCCCCCTTTGGCCCCTCCCCTTCCTCCAGGTGGGGCAGAAAAGGCCTTTCCTGTTCCTGGCTTGTTTCCTGTAGTGTTCCTTGTTGGCCCTGCCAGCCCCCTCTGGCTGGTTGAGGTGAGCCAACCCGCTTTGCCCCCTTTGGGGGCAGTGAAGCCTCCCCACCCTGGGCAGGGGGTGCCTGCTCCCAGGTAAGTCGGGGGTCAGGGCATCTGGGAGGATCCCCGACAGAGCCGTTTGGGGCAGTGATAGCAATGTACCACTGCTGCCATGAATGGCTTGGACGCCAAGGGGAATGGGCACTTATGCAATGTGTTGCAGAGTATGCTGTGCTTACCACTCTGCCCCCCTCTAGCTCCACTTCTGGGTCCATTGATCTGTGTGGAGTAGTGAGTACAGGAATGGGTGTCTGCTGCTTTCATCCCTTGTCACCTATGAAAGTGATTGGGTACAGCAGATCTTATTCATTTTACAGGTGGGGGTAGCTAAGGCTGTGACCTGCCCAACGGACCTATGGGGAAAGTGTCTCTGCCCCAGTTCACGCATGACCTAGGCTGGCCCCCTTTTCATGTAGTGGCATTGTTATACTTCCCCACCACCACTACTATGCAGACAGTAACCTAACAGCAGGGTATTCCACCCAGTTGTGCAGAGGCTTCTCAAAAGAGGAAGGGGAAAATCACACAGGCCATGCCACCATCTGTGTCAGGGAGGTCACCCAATGCCCCAACATGCGAGAAAGCAGGCCGCCCCAGAGAACTGGAGTGAGAGGCCAACTGGATCATTAGTGGGCTGGTAACATTTAGCATTTGTTATCACAGCAGTCCTTGCGCCAGTCCTGCCAGGTAGGACATCCTTCCCATAGTGCAATTGGGGGGAACTGAGGCTCAGTGATGGCGGCTTGCCTGAGATCACCAAGTGTGTTCCTGGCAAAGATGAGACCTAAAGGACTCAAGATAGTCAGTCTGTGCCTCGGCTGCACCACTTGAGGATTTCCATGCCTGGATGCTCCTTCAACCAAAAAAACTCCCCTTGGCAGAGAAGACAAGCTAGGAAGGCCAGCCTAGAACCCTCCTCCCTGACATCTTGATTTCCACCTGGGAGAAATGTTTTCACAGGGCAGAGCAGCCAGTTGTGGGAGCCTCCACTGGCAGTCCAAAGGAGAGGCCAGGTCTGGCCCCAACACAGGGGGACCACCTCAGCTTTCACTCCAACACTAGAGCCATCCATGTTCACTGCCTCTCTCAAGGATGGTCTTTTGAAACCCTGGCTGCCTACAGAGGAGAGAAAGATTTCTTTGCCGGGAAAGGGGGAAGCGGGCTCTTCCCTGTACCTGAAGACTGGCAGTTATCCTGCTCACTACCAGTCCAACCAGCCCAATGAGTAACTCTCACTCTTGACTCAGAATGGCGGGGCTTTCCCAGCTGTTCCCAGGATAGCAATGGCTCACCCTACCCCCAGGCAAAACACATTTGCTTTGCAAATGTATAGTTCTTTGGTAGTCAGAGCACCCAGATCTCCTGACATGCAGGTGTGAGGTGGGGAATCCAGCCAACTCCAGACAGTGAAGACTGGAGAATATGGGACAGAAGTCTGGTGTCTTTCAGCATTTTGGTTTGTTTTATTGACTGTATTTATAAGCTGTCATCAATGTGCACAGCACTTACAAGGTAACAGGCAGCAGAGAATCCATGGTCCTGTGGCAGCCAATTGTGCGTGGGCCACCAAGTGTGTGCAGGGATATATGCAGCAGATGGACTAGAAGCAGTGGCGTAACTAGAGATTTGCCTCCGTTTGGTTCCCACTGCCCAGAATGGCTCCAAAGGGGAGGAGTCACTTGCACAGTGCATTCAGGCTCCTGCAAAACTGAGTGCTTTGCACCCCCTCTAGCTATGCCACTCACTAGAGGTGGTCCTGCATGACACTTCTTATGCTCTTAAGCAAGAGTTGTGTACTCAGGATCACACAACAAGGATGATTAATGATGCCTTATTTCTTCAGAGACCCAGGGTATGCTCTCTTGCTTTGTAAACTGAAAATACATTGGGGGTTCCAGTAGGAAAGGAGGTCACACCTGGCATAAGCAAAAAGAGACATGCAGAAGAATGTGAGCCTGTGCTGTTGCACATGGATACAGAGAAATCCTATGCAGATTTCAGTCCAACCGAGTTCAAAGAGCCTCATCTCCAGGTATGTTTGAAATCTCATTGACACACACTGCTCCAACCTCACCTCTTTATTTTGGAATGTATAGCATGGGATGGGCAGGCAAAACAGCACAACACCTAACTTAGCCCAGAAATGACACCCTCCTTTCATTCATCTGCTGCTGCAATGCACATTTAGGGACACTCTTCAGCTTTCCAGGAAAGACATGAGTCAGGCAGGAAGGAACAGGGATGGGGTTCATTTCCTGAAACAAAGTAGGTCTAGAGGGCTCTGGCTATGGTGGCACAAGCAGCCACTTTGAGGCACTCAAACTCTCCTCCAGTAAGCTCTATTTTCCAAAGATCACTAAAAGCACAATCCAATGCATAATTATCCAGGAGTAAGTCCATCTAGCTCAATGGGACCTATGCCCAGATAAGTGCACATAGGATTGTAGCCTAAGAGGCAACAGGATCCCCCATTACAGCACGAACCTTCAAATACCCAGGCAGGTTTATTTTACTGCTTTACTACATGGACTTTATTACTCTTTCTTTTGAAAAGTCTGTACTCCCCATTTAAAGGCCAGCCTATTCAGTAAAGATTATTTGAGCTTTCCTCTTCCATGAAACTAGTATACTACCTAAGCCTTGGAAGCTTTTCCTTTCAGAATCATCCCTGTGATTTTTCTCTCCAGTCCATCTCAAACCCCCCACCTCTTTGTTTGAATAAAAATGCCTGAGCACCTGCAGTAGTCCTTCCCATAACAATGGCCACAGGAAATGGCCTCTCCTGCACTTTCTCCACTACATGCATGATAAAAGACCTAGGTTTTGATCCTTCCTGTAAAGCAGGGCTTTTCAAACTGGGGCGTTGCCAGTTTTCAAACTGGGGCATCTACTTTCACTGCTGCGGGGAGCCCTGCTGCAGGTCGTGCTGCAGGGGCTTGGGTACATGTACCCAAGACCCTGCGGCCCCCCTGAGCGGCGCGATCCTAGGTATCGCGCTGTTGCCTCCCCCCCTCCTGCCTCCCCCCCCCCTCTTGCCCACACAAGAACTTAGTGGCTCTCAAACTCTCCCAGAGAGTTTGAGAACCACTGCTGTAAAGATTTAATTGATGCCCTCCCAAAGTTAGATGGCTTTTGGAAGGGGTGGGGAAGAAGAGGCCTCCTGGATCAGACTTTCTATCTGTTTAGTCCAGCACCCTGTTTCTAGCAACAGCCAACCGGATGCCTCTTGGAAGCCCTCAGCCAGGCCTTGAAGACAACAGCCCACTTCCATGACTGCCAGAGGCATTCAGTGGCAAACTGCCTCTAACCATGCCAGTTCCTTACAGCCATCATAATTAGTATTTGTTGACAGATCTCTCCTCCTCCATTATCTTGTCTAGTCCCAGTAGCTTAGCCAGAGGGAGGGTATCAAGGCAAGGAATGCAAGCACCACAAT
The DNA here is from genome assembly GCF_035046505.1 of Tiliqua scincoides. Taxonomy (NCBI): domain Eukaryota; kingdom Metazoa; phylum Chordata; class Lepidosauria; order Squamata; family Scincidae; genus Tiliqua; species Tiliqua scincoides. The sequence continues at coordinate 237,646,558 of NC_089823.1, read as the reverse complement.
GCACCCTGTAAGCCGTTCCTCCCACACACCTTTGGAGCTATTCCGGGCAGCGGCAGCAACTCTCTGCCTGGAATGGCTCCAATGGCAAGTGGGGTGCCGCATAAGTGCCTTGTGGCACCTGCAGTACTTACCATGCTGCCCTCATCTGGCTATGCTACTGGCAGGTTGTCTGGGGCACAGCTTTGTTTGCAAGGTAGCACATGCCATTGGAGAATTTCAGGACAACCTGGGTGCACCTCTTGGATAACAACCTGCTTTATCACCACCCCAGAAATAAAAAAAATTACTGCCCCAAGTAAGTGCTCAAGGTCCCTGTGCAGCTGGGACAGTGCACTGTTGGAAGACTGCATTTCCAGCAGAGGGTTGTAAATATTATGGAGATGTAATAAGTGTTAAGTAAGTAATGTAAGTAAGTAAGGCCCAAATCCTAACCAAGTTTCCAACACTGGCTGTCATGATTATGTACAGTTTAGGCCTAGGTTAGCATGTGAAGCCTGAACCAAACTAAGTCAGTAACAGAGAAGTGGCTAGCAGTTCCGAGCTGCAAGAATGTGAGTAAACAAACAACAAGAATTACAACCCATTGGAATGTTTAACACCTCAGTAGACTGAGGGGCGCCTGATCAAGTGGAATGGAATGCAGCTATGGATCTCCAGTTGGGAGGGGTAAGAACTGGGAGGGCTAGCAACCAGACCCACTCCCAGAAGGTTCTGTCCTCAAAAGTTTCTGATTGGACAGTCTAAATAAGTATGAAGTCACCTCAGTACTATTAGCATAAGAAGTATAATAATGAGTGCCCCAAGGGGTGTGTCCACTTCTCCTTGAACAGAGTTTTTTGGGTGCAACATCCTGACCCTTCGAGCTCCATTGTCTGCCATGGGCATCTGGCCTCACAGGTAGCCTGGAGCTAAAAGATCTGCAAGAGTAACTGACCCAGGTGAGAGATAGCTATTAATACAGATAGCCAGCTAGCTTTATTATTTTATTGCTGATATGTTTCCTAGATGCTTATGCCTCTAGCATTTGCTGCCTTATGTAACCTTATGTACTTAATAAACTAAAATCTCTCTTACCAAGTTGTTTCACTGTCTGTTGGGGACAAAGTTTCAGAATCCTGCCTAGCCGTTCAGCAAGCTACCAAGTGCTCATTAAGGTCTAGTAACTTGAGGACTGAAGCTTTAATTGGAGAAAGAGTTCAGTCCCTGCAAGGGATATAGTTAAGCCTAGAGGGTCTCAGTGTGCTTGGACTGAGGCACTGGCACATACAGGGTGGTGGCAGTACTACTGGGCAGGGGGGGCTTGAGGGCTTTAGGGTTCTAGAACCAAGAACTCTGAACACCCTAAACCCCCCTAAGTTTACAACACTGGCATAGCAGTGCCAACTGGACGTGTGCTGCATCCTGCAGTTGGGTGGCACTCATGGAGGCCACCTCAAAGTAAGGGAATGTTTGTTCCCTTACCTCGGAGCTACATTGCCCTTATGTGCTGGAAAGTGGTTTAGTATTGCGCCCTAAGTGTAACCTGTGCCCTTACTCAATTTAAGTAACCTGTGCATTTACTCAATGTAAGTAAGTGTAAAGTAAAGTACACTGGGGCAAAAAACCAAAAACTTCACATATAGGCTGATGGGTTCTGAGCTATCTGGGACGGATCAGGAGAGAGATCTTGGGGTGATGGTGGACAGGTCGATGAAAGTGTCGACCAAATGTGTGGTGGCAGTGAAGAAGGCCAATTCTATGCTTGGGATCATTAGAAAAGGTATTGAGAACAAAACGGCTAATATTCTAATACCCTTATACAAATCCATGGTGAGGCCACACCTGGAGTATTGTGTCCAGTTCTGGTCGCCACACCTCAAAAAGAATGTAGTTGAAATGGACAAGGTGCAGAAAAGAGCTACCAAGGGCACCTTGGACCTGCGCAAGACATTTGCGCCTCCTTGAGAGTTGGCTGGGCTGGTGCAGGGATGCATGCTGGCCCACAGAGGCTGAATCCAGCCTCCACGCCAACTTGACATGGGAGACTTGCGTCTGCTGAGCTTGGATAACGCAAGGATCTGGGGAGGGTGGGAAGGAGGCGGGAGGAGGTGTTCTGGGGCGGGGGGAGGGCAGGCAGTCCTGGGGCGGGTGTGTGGGGAGAGGGAGGAGGGGTTGGGACCCGGCAAATATGACCCGCCTCCTAAGGTGGCGCAAGTCTGAGGAGAACCATTGGGGCTATGGTGGCTTACTTGAAACTTGAAGAGTTTCACCTTACCTCCAGCTGAGCCACTTTGGTCCTATCTTGCACTGGAGACAGCGCAGGCCTCCTGGCCTGTCTGTTCCAGCGCAAGATAGGATTGTACTGTAAAATGATTACTAAGGTGGGGCATCTCCCTTATGAGGAAAGTCTACAGCGTTTGGGGCTCTTCAGTTGAGAAAAGAGGCACCTGAGGGGGGAAATGATTGAGACATACAAAATTATGCAGGGGATGGATAGAGTGGATAGAGAGACACATTTTTCCCTCTCACACAACACCAGAACTAAAACTGAGTGTTGGGAGGCAAGGGAGATCACCAGGATACTGATCCGGTCTTGTGTGCTCCCTGAGGCATCTGGTGGGCCACTGTGAGATACATTAGGCTAGACTAGATGGGCTTTTGGCCTGAACCAGCCGGGCTTTTATTATGTTCTTATGATGTTTGCCATGCTCATAAGAACATAAGAACAGCCCCACTGGATCAGGCCATAGGCCCATCTAGTCCAGCTTCCTGTATCTCACAGCGGCCCACCAAATGCCCCAGGGAGCACACCAGATAACAAGAGACCTCATCCTGGTGCCCTCCCCTACATCTGGCATTCTGACTTAACCCATTTCTAAAATCAGGAGGTTGCGCATACACATCATGGCTTGTACCCCATAATGGATTTTTCCTCCAGAAACTCGTCCAATCCCCTTTTAAAGGCGTCTAGGCTAGACGTCAGCACCACATCCTGTGGCAAGGAGTTCCACAGACCGACCACACGCTGAGTAAAGAAATATTTTCTTTTGTCTGTCCTAACCCGCCCAACACTCAATTTTAGTGGATGTCCCCTGGTTCTGGTATTAAGTGAGAGTGTAAAGAGCATCTCCCTATCCACTCTGTCCATTCCCTGCATAATTTTGTATGTCTCAATCATGTCCCCCCTCAAGCGTCTCTTTTCTAGGCTGAAGAGGCCCAAACGCCGTAGCCTTTCCTCATAAGGAAGGTGCCCCAGCCCCGTAATCAGCTTAGTCGCTCTCTTTTGCACCTTTTCCATTTCCACTATGTCTTTTTTGAGATGTGGCGACCAGAACTGGACACAATACTCCAGGTGTGGCCTTACCATCGATTTGTACAACGGCATTATAATACTAGCCGTTTTGTTCTCAATACCCTTCCTAATGATCCCAAGCATAGAATTGGCCTTCTTCACTGCCGCCGCACATTGGGTCGACACTTTCATCGACCTGTCCACCACCACCCCAAGATCTCTCTCCTGATCTGTCACAGACAGCTCAGAACCCATCAGCCTATATCTAAAGTTTTGATTTTTTGCCCCAATGTGCATGACTTTACACTTACTGACATTGAAGCGCATCTGCCATTTTGCTGCCCATTCTGCCAGTCTGGAGAGATCCTTCTGGAGCTCCTCACAATCACTTCTGGTCTTTACCACTCGGAAAAGTTTGGTGTCGTCTGCAAACTTAGCCACTTCACTGCTCAACCCTGTCTCCAGGTCATTTATGAAGAGGTTGAAAAGCACCGGTCCCAGGACAGATCCTTGGGGCACACCGCTTTTCACCTCTCTCCATTGTGAAAATTGCCCATTGACACCCACTCTCTGCTTCCTGGCCTCCAACCAGTTCTCAATCCACGAGAGGACCTGTCCTCTAATTCCCTGATTGTGGAGTTTTTTCAGTAGCCTTTGGTGAGGGACCGTGTCAAACGCCTTCTGAAAGTCCAGATATATAATGTCCACGGGTTCTCCCGCATCCACATGCCTGTTGACCTTTTCAAATAATTCTATAAGGTTCGTGAAGCAAGACTTACCCTTACAGAAGCCATGCTGACTCTCCCTCAGCAAGGCCTGATCATCTATGTGTTTTGAGATCCTATCTTTGATGAGGCATTCCACCATCTTACCCGATATGGATGTTAGGCTGACCGGCCTATAGTTTCCCGGGTCCCCCCTCTTTCCCTTTTTAAAAATAGGCGTGACATTTGCTATCCTCCAATCTTCTGGCACTGTGGCCGTTTTGAGGGACAAGTTGCATACCTTAGTCAAGAGATCTGCAACTTCATTCTTCAATTCCTTAATAACTCTTGGGTGGATGCCATCAGGGCCCGGTGACTTATTGATCTTTAATTTATCAATGAGGTCTGAAACATCTTCTCTTTTAACCTCTATCTGACTTAACTCCTAGTTTAGGAGGGGCCGTTCGGGCAGCGGTATCTGCCCGAGGTCTTCTGCCGTGAAGACAGATGCAAAGAACTCATTTAATTTCTCTGCCATCTCTAAGTCTCCTTTTATCTCCCCTTTCCCTCCCTCACCATCCAGAGGGCCAACCACTTCTCTGGCGGGTTTCCTGCTTCTAACATATTTGAAGAAGCTTTTATTATTCCCCTTAATGTTGCTGGCCATGCGTTCCTCATAGTCTCTCTTGGCCTCCCATATCACCTTCTTACATTTCTTTTGCCACAGTTTATGTTCCTTTTTATTCTCCTCATTAGGGCAAGACTTCCATTTACGGAAGGAAGCTTCCTTGCCCTTCACAGCCTCTCTAACTTGGCTGGTTAGCCATGCGGGCACCCTCCTGGATTTAGTGGAACCCTTCTTTCTTTGCGGTATACACCTCTGCTGGGCCTCTATTACTGTTGTTTTAAGCAGCCTCCATGCACTCTGGAGAGATTGGACTCTTTTTACCCTCCCTTTCAACCTCCTTCTAACCAGCCTCCTCATTTGAGGGAAGTCCGCCCGTCGGAAGTCAAGGGTTTTTGTTAGAGATTTGCCTGGTATTCTTCCCCCAACGTGCACGTCAAAACGGATCGCAGCATGATCACTGTTCCCCAATGGCTCAGTAACATTTACATCTCTAACCAGGTCCTGCGTACCGCACAATATTAAATCCAGAGTCACCTGTCCTCTGGTGGGCTCCGTGACTAGCTGATCTAAGCCACAGTCATTTAGCACGTCAAGAAATCCGATTTCCTTATCATGACCAGAACACAAATTGACCCAGTCAATATGAGGATAATTGAAGTCCCCCATGATTACAACCCTGTCCCTCCTTGTCACCTCCCTGATCTGTTTCCTCATTTCAAGGTCCCCATCAGATTTCTGGTCTGGAGGACGATAGCACGCCCCCAGTATTACATCGCTGCACAAGCCTGGTAATTTAACCCACAGAGATTCTACGGTGGAGTCGGACCCACCTTCAATCTCTACTTTGCTGGATTCTATCCCTTCCTTAACATAAAGTTTGTTTTGCTCAAGTTTGATTTCCTGTGGCCCAGGGTGGGTTACTGTCTCTCATGGTTGCAAATTCCATCAGAACCTCTGGGTCACCCAGTGGCATAGCTGAAAGGGTGCAGGGGGTAGCAGCTGCACTGGGCATCAGGCTTTAGGGGGGCAACAAGCTGAGCTTGACACTAGTGACCAAAATTGTGAAAACCATGGTATGTATGAATAATACCATCAGGTTATACATCATTGGAAAGATAATTTAATGCAGAATGCAATGAAGCAAACAGCATTGGAATATCTGTATTCTATCCAAAGTTATGACCAATTAAGCAGAAAATGAAAACACAATTGCCTTATGGAACAAAAAAATGGGTTTTCTTCACTCAAAACCGACCTATGAGACTGATTGTTCTGAGAACCAGTGACATATTATAATGTTATTGACATGTTGCAATGACATGCTATTATAATACAACATGGAACCAATGAGTCAGCTCTCATTTCCCTCTTCACCCCAGCACAGTGTCTCAAACCTATCAGGGGCACACTTTTTTATTTATTTACTTAATTAATTTGATTGTCTGGGTGGGGCTACAGATCTTCTTTGATCCCAGGTAGCAGATAGATGCTTTAACTATGCCACTGACTGGGGGGAGGCAGCAGAGCAATTAGGTGGCAAGCTGTCGGGGGAGGAGGTCGGTTCCTCCCAATTTTTACTTTTTCAAAAGCCCGGGCGCGACGTCACTTCCGGTTGTGACATCACTTCTGGGGCAACATTTTGAGCTTGGCACCCAGCTACACGATCATTAGCTATGCCACTGGGGTCACCAGATTATTGTTAGAGTTAGTACAACTCCGTCTACTTCCAAGAGGTGGCAGGATACTGTCCTAAAAAGGGTTAAGCCATAGCCCAGTGACCCTACACTTTACCTGTCCCCTTTGGATGACCTATGTGGGGGCGTGGCCCAGACACTATAACTTACCCTTTGCTCCCAGCAGGGCTCTGCTGGCATTGCCATCTTGACCACATGGCACATGCAGGACGAGGCAGCTTCAGGGCCTTGTTGTCTTTAAGTTAGTGTACCTCTGATCTCAATCAGATGCTGTAACCATACTTCTAATGAACCGTGAGTAAATGAATCTCTTTTGCAACTTCAACCAGCCAATGTTGTTTGTCTTTCTTGATTAGCAGTCAGCCGGGTGTGGGAAGCTCCCTGGGTTGATTCCCAGCAAGAGGGGGGGTCTGCTGCTGAAGCTACTCTGCTTCCCCCCTAAAGAGGAAACCAGTTTTAAGAAATTCCTCGAACAATTATACATCTCCTGGATTCTGTATAATTTCTGAATTTGTGGGGAACAGGCTTGCAAAAGATACAGAAGACAAGGCATAGAGAGCATCACATTTTGCTACCAGTTGAAAAATGGGTCCAGGATGCATTTTCTGACTCCGTATGGGCCCTGCATATGTCACAAACCAAAACATGACCACCAGATAGCACAGGGGTGCCCAAACCCTGGCCCTGGGACCACTTGCGGCCCTCGAGGTCTCTCAATGTGGCCCTCAGGGAGCCCCCAGTCTCCAATGAGCCTCTGGCCCTCTGGAGATTTGTTGGAGCCCGCACTGGCCCAATGCAACTGCTCTCGGTGTGAGGGCAACTGTTTGACCTCTCACAGTTCTCGCGTGAGCTGTGGGATGAGGGCTCCCTCCTCTGCTTGCTGTTTCACGTCTGTGATGCAGTAGCAGCAGCAAACAAAAGGCCAGCCTTGCTTTGTGCAAGGCCTTTATAGGCATTGAGCTATTGCAAGACCTTCATTCATTCATATAAGATCATCTTTAATATATTCATTTATGTAAACTTATGTAAATTTATTCAAATTTTAAATGTAAATTAATTATTTTTCCCCGCCCCCCCCACATTGTCAGAGAGATGATGTTGCCCTCCTGCCAAAAACTTTGGACACCCCTGAGATAGCATATAGTGTAAATTACTTGAATAACAACAACAACAACAACAGTATTTATATACCGCTTTTCAACAAAAAGTTCACAAAGCGGTTTACAGAGAATATCAAATATCTAATGGCTCCCTGTCCCAAAAGGGCTCACAATCTAAAAAGATACAAAGGAATAAGTAGATAAACCGCCTTGCAGAACATCTGAGGGATGCTTCACTGCTTCAGTCCCTTCTTAAAAACCCACCTTTTCCATTAAGACTTTGGCAATATGCCTTAGTTTCCATTTACTACAACTATATAACTGAATTTAAGTATATGTAGCTGCACCAATCATATAAGCTTCCCTTGCTTACCCAGTCTCCACCCCCCCACCCCGGTCCTCTGTTGTCTCCCTTCTGTCACCATCTAGATTGCAAACTACTCAGGGCAGGGACCTGTCTCTCAGTGTACACACCATATACATGGATAGTGCTATATAAATAACAAACAACAACCACCAGAAGATAGGAAGGACTCACTGGCTACTAAAGGAAGCCGCCCTCCCAATAGTACGATCTGCTCCTACCATCTCCTTGCGTATTTTCCTCTCAACCACATGGCTTCCCCCATCTTTCCTGGGGAACTGCAGCGCCACATGTCTCTCCCACACAGCCACATGGTGAGCTTGGCACGTTGCATCTGCTGGATTAGAAACCGGCTGTTCTCATCCAGCAGCCTTAAATGAATGGATGGAGCCATGCAATAAATGCGGGTGAGCAACAAGACAAAGGCAGCCTTCCCCCTGCACACCATTCAGTGGCTCAGGTCCTCTATTGAATCAGCTTGTCAGGAGGCTTGTCAGGAGGGCTTCGAAGGGACACCAAGACAGACTTCACGTGTTACTTGAACCAGGGGTCGAGGAGGCATGAGGGAATTCCATCCTTCCTTGCCAGACCTTGTCTAGGTCTCCTGCAAAGGGGAAACCCTCTTTCTCTCTCCTGTGAGGGAAAGGCACAACCGGTGCCCATATGCGACAACAAAAACTGCCATGAAGGAGACACATTCACACTCCTTCGCACGATACCCAAAAATGTGGAAAGAAGTCACACATATTGTGTCACCAGCTCCTTGGAATATGGAAAGCAGCCCTCAAAACGACAGCCACCCCCACTCCGTTATTTGCGCGCATGTGTGAAAGCAGCTTTGAATGCCTGGGAACCCTGTTTTGAAGCTGATTAAGTGCAGCTTTCCAAGCACATTTCAACATTCGTGTGCTTTGATGTCACATGTGAACAAGCTGTCTTCGCCCTGTCAGGCACTGTCAGGATCCCACCAACCTCTATTCCCACAACAAGGCCTGCCCAGGGCATCCAAGGCCAGAGGGGCGCCTGGAGGGGGAGGACAACAAAGCAGTAAGTTTCTTCAGGTGCTGGGACGCCTGTGTAAAGTGGCCCCTTCCCCTCAGCTTCCAAGCCCTTCAGGAAGGTGGGTGCAAAGCAGAGGAAACAGCACCACTTTGCTTTCGCAGCTGGAAGCTGAGGGGTAGGGGCCACTTTACATGGGCATCCCAGCACCTGAAGAAACTACTGCTTTGCGCCCCTCCAGGAACACCTCTGTCCGAGGCACAGGGGAGAATGAGGGAGAAAAGGGGCACTCTCCACCCCCAGGGGCAGAGCCCTAGAGCTGACTTTAGTGGTCACTGAAGTGTTCACCTGATTGCTGTAACAACAAAAAAAGTGGTGTTCAACAGTAGCTATGGGGGCAGCACGGTAAGTATTGCAGGCACCACAACACACCGTGAAAGTGCCCCTGCAATACTTACCATACCGCCTCCTGTAGCTGCACTACTGGTTTTCAATTTTAGTCCCCCCCCCCCCGAGAAGTATATAGGGAGGAATGGATGGACAAAAAAAGGAAAAGACCTTTATGTGTTTTCTGCCATTTCCCCAAGGAACTCAATAGTGGCTCCTTCTTTTGGGGTCAGATAAGGTGTGGCTCTCATGCTTCTTGCTTGTGTGCCTGCCCTGCCTGGAGTGGGGGGGGGGTGGTTTTTTGCACTAAAAGGAGACTCTTCCCCTCCCTAGTCTTTCCTCCATGTTGGCCCTCCAGAAAAGAACATAAGAACAGCTCTGCTGGATCAGGCCAAAGGCCCATCTAGTCCAGCTTCCTGTATCTCACAGTGGCCCACCAAATGCCCCAGGGAGCACACCAGATAACAAGAGACCTGCAAGGCTTCCTGGGAATTGTAGTTAAGAACATAAGAACAGCTCCACTGGATCAGGCCATAGGCCCATCTAGTCCCGCTTCCTGTATCTCACAGTGGCCCACCAAATGCCCCAGGGAGCACACCAGAGAACAAGAGACCTGCAATGCCTCCTGGGAATTGTAGTTTAAGAACATAAGAACAGCCCCACTGGATCAGGCCATAGGCCCATCTAGTCCAGCTTCCTGTATCTCACAGTGGCCCACCAAATGCCCCAGGGAGCACACCAGATAACAAGAGACCTGCAAGGCTTCCTGGGAATTGTAGTTAAGAACATAAGAACAGCCCCACTGGATCAGGCCATAGGCCCATCTAGTCCCGCTTCCTGTATCTCACAGTGGCCCACCAAATGCCCCAGGGAGCACACCAGAGAACAAGAGACCTGCAATGCCTCCTGGGAATTGTAGTTTAAGAACATAAGAACAGCCCCACTGGATCAGGCCATAGGCCCATCTAGTCCAGCTTCCTGTATCTCACAGTGGCCCACCAAATGCCCCAGGGAGCACACCAGATAACAAGAGACCTGCAAGGCTTCCTGGGAATTGTAGTTAAGAACATAAGAACAGCCCCACTGGATCAGGCCATAGGCCCATCTAGTCCAGCTTCCTGTATCTCACAGCGGCCCACCAAATGCCCCAGGGAGCACACCAGATAACAAGAGACCTGCAAGGCTTTCTGGGAATTGTAGTTAAGAACATAAGAACAGCCCCACTGGATCAGGCCATAGGCCCATCTAGTCCCGCTTCCTGTATCTCACAGTGGCCCACCAAATGCCCCAGGGAGCACACCAGACAACAACTTCTGTGAATTCACCTCTCTTGCTTCCCCAGATTGCTCCTCAACGCTCCCCTTTTCAGCTGCAGCCCCCTCCTTCCCAAAGGGACAAAAATAGACATGCACCGTCTGGCACCAGGAAGAGGAGTGTGTGTCATCAGAGGAGTGTCTTCTTCCCCAAAAGGTGCTGTGGGGGAGAGGTCTCACTGGGACCAGGTGGGCTGAGGAGGGGGAGCTTCTCCCTTTCCCACTGCTCTATTATGTGGCTGAAAAAACCTCTCCCCTTGAAGCAGGAATATAGTGGGGAAATGCAGTCATTTTCCACCCTGCCCCCAAGTTTGCCACCCATGGCAGGAGTTCCACATCACTATCAAGCTGGGCCAGTTCAGCCCACAATGAGAGACATCTGTTGGCCAGGAGAGGCACCATCCTGGGCTGGAAGACATTTGCAGGGAAGTCTCCAGGCAGTCGAGCTCTCCCTTGCAGCTGGGATGGCAGCACCCCCAGCTGGCTCCCTCCTTCCCAGGCCCAGAGTGTTTCTGAGGCTGATCTAGGGGGAGATAAACTGGCAGCGGAAGTCTGATGGGGTGAACTCCCAGCTGCATCTTTGTTTGGCGACCACAATGGCTGGGGATATTTTTAACTTCTATTGTTGGATGAGTGGCACACTCCTCCCTCAAGGAGGAGGCGGGGTGGGGGCACCAGAGATTTCAGGACTCTGTGGAGATGGTAGCACTGGAGACGACAAACAAACACCTCACCTTCTCCCCCCCCCCTCTCTCTCTCTTTCTCTCTCTCTCTTGCCAGGCCTCCTCCCTACTGAGTCACCCACTTCTCACTTGTTCCTGGCTGCTGTTCTCTTCCCACCCACAAAGTACTCTCTCTCTCTCTCTCTCCCACATTTCCAACCTTCTGTTCACCTGGCTGTTGCACACCTTCTGTGCATGAACATAACGTTGCCTGCAGGATCAGACCAAGGCCCCCTCATCCAGCCGCTTCCTGCTTCCCACAGTGACCAACCAAATGCTTCCAGGAAGGCAAGAACGCTCCCCTGCTGTCACCTCTCCCCAGCTAGTATTCAGACATCAGCCACCCCTGAGCCTGGATGTTCCAATGCTTGAGCCATCTTGTCTATGGAATGCAGCTAGTCCCATCCTACATGAACTCACGCAGGATGGCCATTCAAGCCAGTGGTCATCATCAGCATATCCAGAGAAGTTAATCAAAGGTTGTGTGAAGAAGACCCTTCTTGACTCTACTGGCCATCCACTTCTTTTGATGCATCCCAGTTCTAGTGCGATGGGACCCCCCACTTTGTGCTGCTGCCCGCCAGACATTGGAGAGCACTTGGCCAGTTACTGGTGGCCTGCCTAGTGCTGAATTCCCTGCAAACCCTGGTCTGATCCAGTAGGTTTTAAGACAGTATTGCAAAGGGATGCTGAGTCAGCACTCTAGCTCTGTTCTTTGACAACGTACTGGTGGACAGGGAGATCCTCCAAGCCAAAGACAGGCCGTTCAAGTCTAACAGCAGCTCAGCCAGGCTACTACGCAGGATGTCCCTGTCACACAGGCTTACACGAGAAGACACAAATGATGCAGGCTACTGGCTGCTGAAACACGGTGCTGCCATGCCGATCACTGGGGTTGGGCTTTGGAACATGCAAGCTCTTCTTCGGGGGAGAAGTCAAACGTGAAAGTAGCCTTCCAGCCTGCCGTGTTTTCTTCTTTCACATCACATCAAAGCAGAGAGACATTTCGCAAGATACAACTAATACAAGAACTGCTCTGGTTTGCTGGGCACAGAAGGGCACCTGCCTCTTTGTTTCTCATGGCTACTGTCTTGCTATCAATGGCGTTCCTGGAGGGGGGGCAAAACACTAAATCGTGTAGGCTCTCAAACCCCAGTGTAAAGCAGCTTCTCCCCCTTGCCATCTGAGCTAGTCATGACTGTGAAAGTCGTGGCACTGAAAGGGGCAGCTATTACTTTCAGGTCCTGCTCGTGGGCTTCCCAGAAGCAGTTTACTGGGCAGTGCTGACTCGGTGACTCCTTCATCCGATGCAGCAAGGAAATGCTTATGTTGTTATGATCTCTTGCCAAACACAACCAAAAGCACATATCCTGGCTGTACATATTTTACCACCAGCTGTTGCAATTGCTAGTGCAGTCTGACATTCTACTTTATAATCTGCTATATTGTGCCAGCTTTCTTGCACTAGGCTGGCCCTAACAACTTGGTCAGCAGGCGTCTGTTGCAGAGGTCCAAATATTATAAAATTTATTTATTTCAAATATTTATACCCCACCCTCCCATTATCAAGGCTCACAAGAATCTATATTTCTAATACTGTGAAGTTAGATTTACATCGCACATTGAGAAGCATGCAGGTCTTGACTGGTATTTAAAAAAAGGTAGAAAAATATGTTTTTTCTAGGCGGTACATTTTGGAATGTTTAAAATCCTACAATGAACCACCTTCACTAGACCTCATAAAGGCAGTTTTTTCACACATTTCTTCCCTGCCCACACACATAAAACAAGGAAAAGGTTCTTAGGCAACTTCACACAGTATTTTTCACTAGGGCTGCAATACTTGATTGACTAATCAGTTGATGAATCTTTTAAAAACACTTCTGATCAACTTAAAAGATGCCCCTGATTAATCAGACAGCAGGTTTTTTAAAAAGTAATATTTTTCTCCAAGATGTGGGTTGGTGGCATTCCTCTTCTCTCTCATACATAGGGGACAGGTGGCCCTTGGATCATGGAGGTGCATTGTCCTAAAGGGAAGCTTGCTTTTTGCTTCAGCATTACTGCTCATACTTATTTACAGATGTATGCACATTTAATTGATTGATTAATTGATCCCTTCCCAATTTCTATCACACCTTTCACTGGATAGTCCCAATAATTCAAACAGGGTATCTCTAACTGGGCTGGTAGGTTGGTCACTCTGTCACTCTTCTGCTTTGTGGTTTGTCAGTAGGGAGAGTTTAGGTTCCTCCTGCCTTGTCCAGCTTTGACCCAGGGTGTTGTGCTTTGCTGGGTTCAGTCAGTTGAAGTAGTATAGCTACGGGGTGGGGCGGCATGGTAAATATTGTAGGCACTGCAACACACTGTGTAAGCATTGCCATCGCTGCCCAGAACGTCTCAGACAGCAAGTGGGAGGGGCCACTTACCCAGCGTGTTGCGGCGCCTGCAATACTTACCACCACCGAAGCTAAGCTACTGATCAGTTCACACCACTGCCACAGAAGCGGAAGCAATTGTTTCTCACACCCATGCACACAGCATGCGCTCTCTCTCTCTCTCTCTCTCTCTCTCTGCCTTTCCTCCACCCGCCTCCCTCTTGGTTGTGGCTCCGCTCCCAGCACAGGGCCCATCTGCACAAAGGAAGGGCCAAGAACATTTTCAGGATAAAAACACAAGCCTTGCCCAAACCAGGAGGAACTGGGAAGGAACCGAGCTTGGAGACAGCACATGGCAGAGGAATAAGAAGGAAGATTTTCCTCTTTAAAGGCACAGCACCCGGACTGCCTCATGCTTTCTCAAGCCATAGCAGAGCCTCCCTAGAAGAAGAAACAAGCAGTTTGAACCTCCCCAAATATACCTAAGAGGGAAACAAAGATCACTAGCTTACAGTCCCATCCATCGCAACTCCCCCAGCAGTGATACAGTGCAGCCAATGTGGCTACTGCTGTACCCTGCAGCAGTGGCACAGCTAGAGGGGATGCAAAGCACTAAGTTTTTCAGGGAGACACTCCATGGCATGCAAGTGGCCCCTCCCCCTCCTCTCTGGAGCCATTCCAGGTGGTGGGAGCAAAACTGTGGTGAATGACCAGAAGGCCTCCCTGGAAGGCTCCCAGAAGGCAAACACCTCTGTTTTGCTGCCCCGGCTAGAATGACTCAAAAGGGGGAAAGGAGGGGCTGCTTGCACGCTGCAGTGAGGGTCCCTGCAAAACTTAGTGCTTCGCACCACCTTAGCTGCACCACTGCTCTGCAGAAGAGTTTTGGCCTCTGGTGGCCTCCTTGGGAAAAGGCAGTGGTTCTCAACTCTGGGAGAGTTTGAAAGCTACTAAGTTCTTGCGTGGACGGGAGGGGGGAGGTAAGAACATAAGAACATAAGAACAGCCCCACTGGATCAGGCCATAGGCCCATCTAGTCCAGCTTCCTGTATCTCACAGCGGCCCACCAAATGCCCCAGGGAGCACACCAGATAACAAGAGACCTCATCCTGGTGCTCTCCCCTACATCTGGCATTCTGACTTAACCCATTCCTAAAATCAGGAGGTTGCGCATACACATCATGGCTTGTACCCCATAATGGATTTTTCCTCCAGAAACTTGTCCAATCCCCTTTTAAAGGTGTCTAGGCTAGATGCCAGCACCACATCCTGTGGCAAGGAGTTCCACAGACCGACCACGCGCTGAGTAAAGAAATATTTTCTTTTGTCTGTCCTAACCCGCCCAACACTCAATTTTAGTGGATGTCCCCTGGTTCTGGTATTATGTGAGAGTGTAAAGAGCATCTCCCTATCCACTCTGTCCATCCCCTGCATAATTTTGTATGTCTCAATCATGTCCCCCCTCAAGCGTCTCTTTTCTAGGCTGAAGAGGCCCAAACGCCGTAGCCTTTCCTCATAAGGAAGGTGCCCCAGCCCCGTAATCATCTTAGTCGCTCTCTTTTGCACCTTTTCCATTTCCACTATGTCTTTTTTGAGATGTGGCGACCAGAATTGGACACAATACTCCAGGTGTGGCCTTACCATAGATTTGTACAACGGCATTATAATACTAACCGTTTTGTTCTCAATACCTTTCCTAATGATCCCAAGCATAGAATTGGCCTTCTTCACTGCCACCGCACATTGGGTCGACACTTTCATCGACCTGTCCACCACCACCCCAAGATCTCTCTCCTGATCTGTCACAGACAGCTCAGAACCCATCAGCCTATATCTAAAGTTTTGATTTTTTGCCCCAATGTGCATGACTTTACACTTACTGACATTGAAGCGCATCTGCCATTTTGCTGCCCATTCTGCCAGTCTGGAGAGAGCCTTCTGGAGCTCCTCACAATCACTTCTGGTCTTTACCACTCGGAAAAGTTTGGTGTCGTCTGCAAACTTAGCCACTTCACTGCTCAACCCTGTCTCCAGGTCATTTATGAAGAGGTTGAAAAGCACCGGTCCCAGGACAGATCCTTGGGGCACACCGCTTTTCACCTCTCTCCATTGTGAAAATTGCCCATTGACACCCACTCTCTGCTTCCTGGCCTCCAACCAGTTCTCAATCCACGAGAGGACCTGTCCTCTAATTCCCTGACCGTGGAGTTTTTTCAGTAGCCTTTGGTGAGGGACCATGTCAAACGCCTTCTGAAAGTCCAGATATATAATGTCCACGGGTTCTCCCGCATCCACATGCCTGTTGACCTTTTCAAAGAATTCTATAAGGTTGGTGAGGCAAGACTTACCCTTACAGAAGCCATGCTGACTCTCCCTCAGCAAGGCCTGTTCGTCTATGTGTTTTGAGATCCTATCTTTGATGAGGCATTCCACCATCTTACCCGGTATGGATGTTACCGGGTCCCCCCTCTTTCCCTTTTTAAAAATAGGCGTGACATTTGCTATCCTCCAATCTTCTGGCACCATGGCCGTTTTGAGGGACGAGTTGCATACCTTAGTCAAGAGATCTGCAACTTCATTCTTCAATTCCTTAATAACTCTTGGGTGTATGCCATCAGGGCCCGGTGACTTATTGATCTTTAATTTATCAATGAAGTCTGAAACATCTTCTCTTTTAACCTCTATCTGACTTAACTCCTCAGTCAGGAGGGGCCGTTCGGGCAGCGGTATCTGCCCGAGGTCTTCTGCCGTGAAGACAGATGCAAAGAACTCATTTAATTTCTCTGCCATCTCTAAGTCTCCTTTTATCTCCCCTTTCCCTCCCTCACCAGGCTAGCAGGCTAAAGCGGAAGTGGAGCATAATTGCTCCGCATCTACATCCATCCATAAGGCCAACTGAAGCAGTCACCTCAAGCAGCAGATTGGTGGGGCATGCACATCTCTGTCCACCTAGTTGCCTTCACTGCTCTTCCTTCTCCTTCCACTCCCTGAATTGGAAAAGGGAGAGAGGAACAGAGAGGAGGAGGAAATGTGGGGAAGAGCAGAAACTGGCATATCCTTGGGTAAGGGGGGCAGCATTTGGCCTGCCCCCTCAGGCATCTGGAGGTCTTCAGCCAACTCTGTTCCCTGAGATGGGATAAAGGGGGGAAAACAGAAGGAGCTGCTAGCAAGAACTTTGAGGGCTGTCTCCTGGTTACAAAAATCATGGGGTGGAGACAGACATCCTCCAAATGAAGGGAGTGGGTTTATTCTTGCTCTGCTCTGCTTCCTGCCCCTCCTCCACTCCTGAACTGAACATGTGCAAATGTGCTGTCCATTGACTGAAAATATGCAGCCCTCTCCATGCTGTGGGCAAATGTAGAGCTCCATTTTGGGGTTCCCCTCCTTCCAAAGTGCCTGGCACATTTTTTTCCCTCCAACATTTGTTTGCTACTTCATTTTATTTTTGTTGCCCTTAGAGAATTCGTGTAATGTAGTGGCTAAGAAAGAGACTCAGCTGTGAATCCTACACTGAAGTCTCACCTCTGCTGTGAACTCTCTACTAGCCTTGGGCCAACCACTCCCTCTCAGCCTCAGTCTTCCCTAGATGGAATATGGGGATAATAATTCTGACTGCCCAAACCTATCTCCCGCCACACTAGAGCATTCAGTCATGCCATAAAGGCACACCCTGCATGCTATAGTGGGGTGTGTGTGTGTGTGTGTGTGCGTGTGTGTGGCAACCTGAAGGCAAACTAGAGTTAAATAAAAACTTTTTTACTTACTTCTGCGTAAGCCTACAGGCTGCCTATGGGTCTCCTTGGTCATACCCTACCATTTTGGTGGTGTAAGTCTGCGGAGAGAAAAGGGACAGGGAGGTTTTGAAAAGAGGGCATTGGATCTGGCAGCGTGATACCCACCAGATTCACCCCTTTCCTGCCTCCAGTTCCTCTCCCAACTGCAGCTCTCGCTGTTTACCCTAAAGCCAGGAGGCTGCAAATGTCTCCAGGGTGAAAAGTCAGCAGAGTGTGTGGTGGAGCCAGCCCAACTATGCTAAAATATTCCCTGTCTGAGTGCAGATTATGTGGAGTTAAGGAGCTAATTAGTGGGAGATCTTGGAATAATTCCAAGTCACTGGTCGGCATGTCTGAGAGGCCTTCAGTCGGCATGTCTGAGGCCGACTCTTGCCATCCATGGCGGATACAAAACAGGCCTGGCTGAAACCAGAGGGTTGGTTTTTGCTCCCAGGATTGCTCCAAGAGGTGGGCAATGCCTTCTTTGCAGGAAAGAGCAATGGAGACTTCGGAAAAAGCCGGCATTTTCACACACAGGCAGGCTAGAACAGAAGGCGAGGTCCCCAACACTGCGGGATGGCATATTGGCACAGGAGGCAATGGGGTAGGTGTGCACAGGGCCACATCCCAGGCAGGGGTCAGTGGGTGCACAGCCCCACCTGGAGCACTAGTTTGACTTTTTGTCCCTTTCCCCTCTTTTAAAAAGAGTCTCTCAGAGCTGCTGACAGAGAAAAACCCCTTTCAGAAGCATCAAGGGAAGAAAACCAGAACTCCAAAGTAGCTTTGATGGTGGCTGTATAAGACTTTTGCTACTAAAGGGACCTCTGTGGCAGGTACCCTTTCAGCCCTGCTCTAACCCACAGCCTTCTCTGCTCCTCTCTCTGCGTTGGTTTACATGCCCTACCCACCTGTCCTCTCTTGTACGTCAAAGAGTCAACGTCTCCAGGTTGCCAAGTCTCCAAGCAGGGACTGAGCAGTAGTGCAACCCTGTAGGATTCAGGGCCCTTCAAATCAGTCACATAAAAGACATTTCAGGTCCCCGAAAGGCTGAACCACATGACCAGGTTCAGCTTCAACACAGACCCCCCACCCCCAATAGGCACCTGCCATAGCTAATGATCGTCTAGCCTGGCCCTGAGCTCAAAATGATGCCCAGAAGTGATATCATGCCTGGGCTTTTAAAAAAGTGAAAATGGGGGAATATCCGCCCCTCCCCCAGCAGCTTGCCACTCACTTGCTCTGCCACTTCCCCCCAGCCAGTGGTTTAACTAAGGCAGCTGCTGCCAGGGGTCAAAGAAGATTTTGTAGACCCCCTCCATGATGAAATCAAATTTAATTAAGTAAATAAATAAAAACTGTGCCCCTTATTGGTTAGAGACACTGCGCTGGGGTGAAGAGGGACAGTTATTCCCCCCCTGCTAAACATAAGAAGGGCACCATTTGAAAAAGTGCCTCTTTACCCAGCTAGCAGGGGCAGTTGTCTTATGATACATGGAAATGAGAGCTGACTCTTATTAACCCCCTAGCAGTTCGCTGCTGTCTCATAATAACATCTCATTGGCTCTCGGAGCAATCGGTCTCATTGGTCAATTTTGAGTTAAAGAAATCCACTTTTTGTTCCATAAGCAGCTGTGTTTTCATTTTCTGGTTATTTGGCTATAACTTTTAATAGAATAGAGATATCTTGCTGTGGTTTGTTTCGTTGCATTCTGCCTTAAATTCCACACTGAATGGTATATATAACACGATGGTATTCTTTGAAAATACCAAGGTTTTCACAATTTCGACCATTAGTGTCAAGCTCAGGCCATTAGTGTCAAGTTCTCCCGGGTTTGTTGCCTGGTGAAATTCCTACTTCCTGCACCCACTTAGCTACGCCACTGCTGCCAGGGCTCCAGAATCCCAGCAGGGCTCTACACAGGAACCAACTCTCAGGCCCTCTCAGGAAGAAATCAGCCCAGCTGCTGTTTTGCTGGGGCCTGCTGGTGCAAGTGGCTTCTCCCCCTCCCCTTTGGAGCCATTCCAGAGCCAATGCCTCCATTTTGCACCCACTGCTCACAGTGGCTGCAAGGGGGAGCGGGGAGGGCGCTTGCACGCTGTAGTGAGACTCCCTGCAAAACTGAGTGCTTTGCACCCCCTCTAGCTATGCCACTGAGCAGAGGGTTCTACAAGGCACCTGACACCAGGCCACCAAAGAGAGGCCCTGAACCCCCAAGGTAACTTCAGCCACCTCACAGATCTTTCTAGACCAAAGTGCAAAACCTCTCTTCTTTTCACTCCTAGCTCACACCTGCCCCATCCTCTTGGCCCAAGCTCAGATGGGTGTCATATTCTGATACCAACCAGTCATGACGGATTATTAAACAGTGATCTGTTTCAAATGGACAAGGAATTGGCTCTCCTGCTTTGCTGTGCAGGGCACGTGGCAGCAGAACCCATCTGCTTTTGTGCATGTTATTGTTATACAAAGGGGGGGGGCAGAATGCAATTAGCAAATTAGCAGGGGAGGGGCTCCCATAAAGTGTCCTTCCACACAGCAGAAAGGCAGCTGTGCCATTAGGTGTGTGTGCGGAAGTGAGAGGCCTCACGCTGCCTTTCTCTGCGCTGGAGTGCTTTTTTGTGAGACTGTGTACGAGTGGGTGTGTTTGTATTTGAGTTTCTTTTGTGCATCTCCTGGGTGTTCGCCTTCCTGGCAGGTGAGTGTGGGCAGGAAACTCTGGCAGGAAAGGGGAAACTCTGTTGCGCATATGTGAGATGGTGTGCGCATACACTGGTCAGATACAAGCTGTGTGTGCTCTGCAGGGGTCTTGTGGCACACATACAAAAGGTGACACTTTTGTCTTTGGATTAGTTAATCCAGAACTGCTATTGCCACCTACTCCTGTGTGTGAACATCATAAGAGCCCTGCTGGAGCAGGACAAAGACCCATCTAGTCCAGCTTCCTGTATCTCACAGTGGCCCACCAGAATCTCAGGGAGCATACAAGGCAGCAAGAGGCCTGCATCCTATAGTTACTGGCACAGGTCAGTCAGGAAAGATTGCAAACACAGCAAGCATGCTAGAACCTGAAAAAACGAATGTGACCAGCGTGCTAGAAGGAGGATAAAAACCCAGCTCTCCAGACTTCTAGCACTGGAAGCCGAAGAAGGAACGCAGCCCCTGTCTCTCTAGCCCTGCCTTGCCCATCTAGTATAGCATCATTAGAGCCTTTGGGTAGGGGACTGTGTGCTACCAGCAAGGATCCAATGCAGACAAGATGTCCCACATCGCCAGGGTCTCTGTCCTTAGGAGTCTGTGTTTATATCCATCTGTCTCTTCCTAGCACAGCCATTTATGGGCAGGTCATAAGTGGATTTATCTTTTAATTATTTATGAAGCATGTATCCCACCCTTCAGGAGAAAAAATGATCTCAGGGCAGCTTTGCAATGACTAAAGGCAATGTAAACAACAAATCAGTAACCACTACCAAAATAAAACCAGCAGCAGCAGTAATGAGAGCAGGATGAAAATAATTCTGCAGGAATTTAAACAGGCCCGGAAAAATCACGATTTCTTCTCCTGCTGCGGAGGTGGTCAGGGAGTCTCTCTGGGGAGAAGAGTCCACAAGCAGGGTGCCAGAGCTGAGGGGATCTTCTCAATGGGTGCTACTCACCTTCAGCAAGTGGTGTACAGGAGAGTGGGCTCTGACCAATGGCGTAGCTACAGGGGGCAGCACAGTAAGTACTGCAGGTGTCGCAATGTGCCATGTAAGCTTGCCACTGCCTTTGACAAAGATGATAATGCATCTAGGAGGCTAGTTGGTCCCTAGTCAGGCCACTGGTCCAGCTGGTTCAGCAACTGACTGCCAGCAGCTTTCCAGGGTTTCAGGCAGGCAGCCTTCGTACTCCTACCTGGAGATGCTGTCAGGATTGGAACTTGGGGCCTTCTGCATGTAATGCAAGAGTTGTAACTGAACTGCAGGCCTCCCAATGGACAGTTACACACTGGAAAAAGCTCGAAGGCTTGTAGGGCACTCAACATAAGCACCACACCAGCACTTTGACTTGTGCTCTCACATAACACCAGAACCAGGGGACATCCACTAAAACTGAGTGTTGGGAGAGTTAGAACAGACAAAAGAAAATATTTCTTTACTCAGTGTGTGGTTGATCTGTGGAACTCCTTGCCACAGGATGTGGTGATGGTGCCTGGCCTGGGCGCCTTTAAAAGGGGATTGGACAAGTTTCTGGAGGAAAAATCCATTACGGGTTACAGGCCATGATGTGTATGTGCAACCTCCGGCTTTTAGAAATGGGCTATGTCAGAATGCCAGATGCAAGGGAGGGCACCAGGATGAGGTCTCTTGTTGTCTGGTGTACTCCCTGGGGCATTTGGTGGGCCGCTGTGAGATACAGGAAGCTGGACTAGATGGGCCTATGGCCTGATCCAGCGGGGCTGTTCTTATGTTTTTATGTTCTTATGTGCTGAGAGATGGACAGGCAGACAGTGAAGCTGTTTCACAACTGACATCTCTAGGACCAGTCTCAATAAGCACCGTCACAGCTGTAGGCTGAATTGATGTTCAGCTGTCACAGCTATCAAGTCTGGGGCGCTCTTAAGAAAATGTATTTGTGTGGAGGAACTCGTGTGCCAGACATACACATGTATACAGGAAAGGGCTCTCTCAAGCATGCGTATGCATGTGCCCATGTGTTGGTACCACTGGAATTTGCTTCTCCTCCAAAGATCTCAGCGAAGAAGTGTCTTTACTTTCGCCTCCTAAGAACTCTGGGGCTGAGAGAAAACAAAATGAGGGTAAATCCATAGTGGGGGGTGGAGGAGTTAGGTGCCCTGCCACAGCACAAACACACATTCACTCTCAGTGGAAGAGTTTTTCCCAATTAAGACAGTGCTGTGGGGGAAGGGCATCATTCAAATGGAAATGAAAAAAAGCATAGGATCACGCATTCCATGTAATGTGTAGTTTGATCCGGAGACTGGGCTGCAAATCTTGAACTTCCCAAGATCAAATCTAACTAGATGGCCTTGGGATGGCAAGCTGCTGCCTCCCAGCCTCAGCTACAACATGGGGATAGCAATTCTTACCCCATACCAGTAGCGTAGCTATCGGGGGCAACGGTGTGGTAAGTGCTGAATGTGCCAGGTAAGCGGACTCTCCCACTCAACATTGGAGCCATTCCGGGCAGTGATGGCAACACGCAGGTGCTTGTCTGCACATTGCCATTGCTTCCGTTAATGGCTCTGATGGCAGGTGTGAGGGTCTGCTTACATGGCCATTGTGGCTTGGCACTACTTACCGCCCCCCTGTAGCTACACTACTGCCCCACAGTTTGTTTTAAGATAACAAGATGCTTTGTTTGGAGTACTGTGAACCTTTGAAAGCACTAAACATCATCATCATCGCTGTGATCTAGCGAATCAGCTCTGTGTGAAGACTTATGCCTGTGGTCAGCCGTGCTTGAGAGCGGGAGAGAGTCCTTTCCTTTCTTCGAACCCTTGTTGCTCGATTCACAGGCGTTCCATTTGCCTGTGAGTGTACGTTCCACCCTATGACTCAGTCTTGAGTGGGGCCGCCCTGTGGGCAGGCCGGCCTCTCGCACGTGTAGGTCTGTGTGCACAATTGCGCCCCACTGTTGCCACACAGAGGCTGGCCTTGTTCTTCTCAGGACAAGCAGCTTCTGTTACGGCCTCGGGCACTTTCCCCTCTTCTGATGAAACAGCACTTTGGCAGCCAGGGAGCTGCCTGTAACAGTTTCGCACTAGACAAGGGTGCGGCCACTGCCAGACACTGCTGGCTGTTCCTCCCTCCCTCCCTCCCTCCCTCTCGCTTGCTCGCTAAGGAGGCTCCAAGGTGAAAGGCAGAATGTTCCTTCCTTTGCTTGGCCAGGCCACACCTCTGCTCCAAGCCAGAAGACCTGTGCTCCCACAGTGCCCACACTCCCTGGGGGTATTCTTAGGAGGGGGCAGAGCACAAGGAACCAGACCCTTCCTGTCAGCATGATTTTGGTCTGGTGGCTTGCAGGGGGCTCCTCAGAAGTCGGGGTGGGGCTTCACAACGAGATGACTAGTCATGGTGGCCAGAGGCAGAGGCATGGTGGTGAGAGGCAGTTTGCCTGCTGATACCAAACTTTCTCTGGAAGCCCCCAGGGAGCATGGCCCGGTGCTCTCCTCTCAGGGCAGGTTGGAACACAATCGGCTCAGCCCACCAGCCTGTCCCACTGGTTAGATCACGCACACGCCCCCTGACCCACTCCTGGCACATGACGGGAGTGCCTTAGTCTGAGTGTGAGGGGTGTCTCAGCCGCCATACAACATATAATGTAAATATTAGAATCTAGCATTTAAATTGCGTGCGGAGAGATGGTTCAGACAATCCACCCCACACCCATTTAAGCAACTGTTCCTGAGCATGCTGGGGGTGGGACTGGACATGTGCTGTCCACATGGAAGAGGGTTGGTCTGGTGAGCATGGTCTGAACCAGCCCACTGTCTTAATAGTTCTTTCTTCTCAGCGAACTCTGGGAACTGTAGTTCTGGGAAAAGGGCTAGAGACAGTTTATGTTTCTCAGCATCTTTGCCAGCTGTGATCCTTAGGATTCTCTGGGGAAGCCACGACAGTCAAATGAGTTTCAAAACCAATAGAAATGTGTTACGGAGCAGATTTTGGTTCCTGTGGGGCCAAATTAACTCCATGGATACAGGGCAGCAGAGCTGGTTTGAACGCACATTATCTGCCCTGAAACAAAATGCTTCAAAATGCAGCCACTGTGTTTTCAGCCCACTTCTGCCACACTTCAGGACAGATGTCTGGCTTCACCCCAGTGGCATTGCTAGGGAGGTGTGGGGGGGGGGTGCAGGCCACACCAGGTGACGCACACAGGGTGTGTGTGTGATGCACACTAGTGACACAAAATCACTAAAATTGTGGTTTGTAGGAATAATACCATCGTGCTATATACCATTTGGTGTGTAATTTACTGCAGAATGCAATAAAAAACCACATTGAAACACCTGTGTTCTATCAAAAGGTATAGCCCAGAAACCAGTGGAGTGGGGCAATGGTACATCACCACGGCCACCACCCGAGTCACTGCCCACTGCATGAGAGGAGGTCCATCATGGGGGTGACACGCTGGTCTCCCTTACTGGGTAACACAAACCCTAACGACGCCACTGCTTTACCCTGAGTCTGTGCCTCCTACAGCACTTCACAGAACCCTCAGAAACACAGAGTGGTCATAGACAACAGATTTGGGTCATATTAAAACAACTCATGGTGAATTCCCAAGCTGAGGTGTGAGCACAGCCCCTTTCTCCCTTTAGGGCAGGGGGAGGGCGCATGCTTTGCACAGAGAAGTCCCTCAGTTCCACTCTTTGACAAATTGCACTAAAGAGCCAAGTGATGGTAAAGGTACCAAGTGATTCGAGGGGCCCCCAGCTGAGAGAGCCCCTGCTGGTTGGCTAGTGGCTGAAGGGCTGGGCTGAGGCAGGCATCCAGCAGCTCAAGTGCTCTTTTGTCTTTCCCCGGTCTCAAAGGAACTGCCCCCTTTTTTTTACTCCTGACTGCTGAGAGGACATCATTGGGTGCCTGTTCACATCTTTCCTTATTGATTTTCTGTTGTTGAAGGAAATCCTTTTCAAAGTGCAAACCTGCTCTGGGGATTGGGGCAGGGAGGTTTCTGGGTGACATCATGGAGGGGGAGGAGGTCTTTGCACCACACACAGCTGGTTTCTGCTTCCAACTCACTGAGCCATTTTTGTTCAGAGTGCGACCCTGGAGATGCATAGGAACATCTGAGCTGAGCGTGGAGAGGTCTCTTCTGGAGTGGCTCCTTCTTCTGAAGTTGTGACAACAGTCTTGGAAACCATTACTGTCACTGAGAAGGGGCCCAACAGTCCTCCTTGGAGAGGTACTCTTGTTAGCTGTTTTCCTCACATAACGTCCACCAAGGCCAGCCAATCCATGAGGCCACGGGCAACCCAATCCTGAGCAGCCTGGCACACAGGGCTGCTGTGGCATCCTAAGTGTGCCGGGCAACTGGCTGCAGCTCCTTGGGGAAGGGGACATTCAGCACGTTGGCAACACTGCACACTGGCACTGAGCTGGCCCACCATGTTCAGGATCGGGTCATGATGCAATTGTTTCAGGCAAAAGATTGGTGGAAGGCACCTGTCTGTCTGCCTACTTGCCTCCACTGCCGCTTCTTCTCCTTCTACAACCTGGATTGGAAAAGGAAGAGGGGGACAGGAAGAGGAAATGTGGAGGGGAGGAACTGCCTCAGGCTTCAGTAGGTCTTGAGCCCTCCCTGATGCCCCCTAGTTAGAAATCCTTTTGTCATCACACCTCAGGCCAATAATGTGACTGGGCAGTCAAGCCTTTGCCATGGCAGTCAGCCCAGCAGGAAGCAGGATCCCTTCAGATGTATATTTTGTATCCTTTTTCTGTGCACCTGAAAGGTCTCCTCTCTGAAGGCATTTAGGTCAGTGTTGGTTCCCACTCCATATAAGAGAGTGCAGGATGGTGCAGTGGTTGTAGCATCGCACTTATATTGGGAAGATCCAGGCTCAGCCATGAAGCTTCCTGAATGACCTTGGGGCATCTCTTAGACTGACCTGCCTCACAGGGTTGTTTGGAGGTCAAAAAGGAGGGAAGGAACCATGTGCACCACCCTGAGCTTATTGGGGGAAGGGCAGTACAAAAATCTGAAAAATAAATGAATATCTTTCCTCCCTCCATCTTTAAACTGTTTTAATCTTTCTAACATTTTTTTTTTTTTGGTGTATTTTATGTATTATGTGAACTCCTGCAGTGCATTTATATGATACTGTGTCTTTGGCGTGTGCTGAGCACAGTTGACGGGTTCCCTGTAGGAGTATAATTATGGTATTTTTCTTATTGTTGCAGTTCTTCGTAGAATATCTAACTTTCCCACTGAGGTCCAGTTCTTGGTGCGAATTCGAGGCCTGTGGGGGAATCAGAGGTTTAGCCTTGACAGTAAAGTGGTGTCCCCATCTTGAGAGGCCTCTGTACGACTCTGTACAAGTGTCAGCTAGAAGAAACGAGGAGGGTTGCTCTGTTTGTGAAAGTCCCAGTTGGGGTGTCAGGAAGTTTGATGTCTTTGGCCATTTGATCCAACCTAACCAGGCAATTTGGATGATGTGGAATCGCCCTACTCCAGATTTCCAGTCCTCCAGCCTGCTCCACTATAGGGCCGCATTCCACATTAGGTGTCTTAACAGGCATTTGGCAAACATGAGTGGAGGCCGTTGTTGGCTGCGGGGGTGGAGGGGGAGGGGTGGAGTTCCATCAGAACTCTCTGAAGTTGCCATCCACGTGTTTGGCTGCCAGCCCAGGGACAAGTCCACCCCACCTGTCTTTCCTGGAGTAAACTATCAATATCCATGTTGCCTGGCTTGCCTTTCCTGCACAAAGCAGCGCACTGCAGTTTTCCCTTATTGATGGAGAAAGATAGTTTGGGGCCGAGTGGGCTAGAAAAGCCTGGATCATAAGCGACAGGAGGACCCATGTTTGCGGGAAACCAAAGCGGTTGTGGAAGGCAAAATAAAGAACAACCAAGGTGACTCTGAGCATGGGCAGAGCACACATCCCTCACCACTGAATGGCCTACTGCCATACGTCTAAGGACTGTGCTACAACAACCCCAGGTGGGGCCTTCTTTCAGTTACTATGGCATATAGACACAAACTCCACCAATTCTAAGGATCCTCTCCCTTTTCAGTAGCTTCTATTTTTAACATTAATTTTATTTTATTTTGCCTAACGGGCAAGAATGAGAAGCCAAACTAGATGAAACATGAGATGAAACATGAGATGAAACCTGTCTATCTTGTTAGGGAATTATTTTTACTTGAAAATACCAGCTGCAAAGGGCCTGATTCAGATCCGGACTCCAGCACAGAGGTAGGAGGTGTTTGCACTTTATACATCCACATTGTTTTCCTGCTCAAAGCTGTTATGGGCCCTCCTATAGTGGAAGTGAACCCCCTCCACCTCCTTGCTGGAGTCCTGAGCTGGGTAAAGCTCCTATGCAGCTGCTACTTAGGATTAAGAATAAGTCCCTAACTAGACAAAGATGGGTTTAACATCTCCTCTAGTTTGGTTCCTAATATCAGGGATGTGTGATGTGGGGGCAGCAGGTGAGGCAGAACCGTTTCAGCAGAGGTCTTCAAAAAGTGCTGCTGCTGTCATGTGAGGTGCGCAAAGACTCACAACCCACATGCAGGGCAATTGGTTTTCAATTCCCATACCAGCTCTGTTGTTAGCATAGTGTTCTGCTGGTTGGGATGTGTTCATCGATCGAAAGGGGCTTTAGGATATAACATGCATCTACTCCTTGACCAACCCGTGTCTCTACGATGACAGGACTCTTTCTGTACCAGTGTCTGATGGCCTACGCATATCCTATGCTGCCTGGACTGTGGTTTCTGAAGTACCAGACTGCATCCAAAGTGACCTTAGGATGGAGCTGCCATTATTACTTCCTTGTGTGTTTGTGTGTGTGTGTGTGTGTGTGTGTGTGTGTGTGTGACTTGCTTAACTCTTAAGGGATCATCCACTCCAAAGAAATGATAGTTAAATCGCCACAAAAATAGTGTACATGGATGTCACAGACACCATATCAAGTTTAAAGATTGCAATAGCCAGACCATTATGGGAGGTGCTGCTTTTGACCTCTGAAGCCCTCATGTGCTGCCTGGGCCCAGTGTCTCCTCAGGAGAACCTAGTCCCATACGAATCACCTGAGCAGTCATTCAGATCTGGCCAGAAAGATCTAATGAGGATTACACAAATTGACAAGAGTTCAATCTGTGGGTGCCCAAGGCAGGGCCGCCTCTGCGGTGCTATTGCAGCTGTGGGACGCATAGTTTGGGAGGCCTGCCTGGCTACGTCTCTTGTTAGGAAATCAGGAAAGAACTTCCAGTTCCAACAAGATTTTCCAGAAAATTATTGATCAGAGGCAGTTAGTGCTATTTCACTATGACACACACATTGGGAACAGAAGCGAAATGAGGCGGTTCATGAAAAGACAATTCAAAGGGCAATCACTCACTAATCCCCAACCCAGCCAGGATCAACAGAAGCAATAACACATCTTTACCTGCAAACAATAGACTTTTATTTGAAGCTTCCAGCAGGATGTGCAGTGGGGGGGGGGGGAGGTGAAGCAGGTGAGGCAGAGCCTCCCTACCAGAGTCCTTCAAAAAGTGCTGCCGCAATGTGAGGCACCTACAACCCATGCCTGGAGTGTGTGGATTGTGGGTGCTTGGGTGCTTCACATGGTAGCGGTGCATTTCAAATGTCTCTGGCTTCCAGGGTCTGTGAAATGGAGTTATGGAATGGAATTCCATTGAATGGAATTATGGAAGGATCTTGGTCATGGGCAAATGCATTGATAGATAATTAAGCACTGGGTAGAAGCTCTAATCCCGCTTGCAGATAATTGCGGAAAAGTGAGACCTTAGCAGCACTAAAGGGATGTAGGTTGGAAGCAGCTGAAGGCTTGTGGCTTGTTCTGTAGCAGTTCCATGTGCTTTTGTTTATCATTGAATTGTTCGATAGCATTTAATCACCATTGGTGTTAATTTCTACACCACTTTGGGCATTTCTTATAGACAAGCAGCCTATGAATTTTTAAATAATTTCCTGGGCAATCATACATCTGTCAGCATGGCTTAGCACATTTGTATTTTTCATTTTCCAAGACATCCCACCTGATCAAGAGTTCAGTGTGACTCAAAAGCCTGCATTTTAAACACTATTTGGGTCAAATGACTGTTTCTTCTCACTTTGTGTCTGGAGCACATCACACAGAGCAAATTTCATGGGCAGTGGGTTCTGACAGTCTGCACACAAAGCCAAACATGTGCATGCTTGTCAAAAATGATGGTGTACATGCAGAATACAATTTCATTCACCAAACTAATATACCTGTAGGAAATGTGCTATGAAGCCACCTTGTGTTTCCGCAAAGTGGAATGTACTGTACTTTGCTATAGATTTTGACCTGAACAAAATATATATAACATGCAATGTGTCTGCAAGCCATGAGGTGTCAGCCTTCTGCCACAATTCAGTTTCAGCAAAAGAGCTGATGTGCTGTTTTTAAACTGGATGCATTGCCCGGAGGCGGTGAGGCCACTGGGTCAAAAAGGGAAGCTTCCACAAGACGTGCAATTTCTGAAGAAGAGGGCCTGAGGACTCTCTGGGAACCTGGGCCAGCCTTAGGAGACGCAGGGCGCAACTGGAAACATCTTTTGCCGGGCCCCAGGTTCGCAGCCAAATAAAATAAAATGTCATATAGATTTTATAATCTATACAAAATTTTACAGATTTTTTATCTACTATCCATGGAGCATGTGGGTTGTGGGTGCTTGCACACCTCACACAGTGGTGGTGCTTTTTGAAGGACTCCAGTGGGTAGGCTTGAGAGGCTCTGCCTCCGCAGCCTCCCTACCCACCACATGCCCCTGCCGCATTGGCATTGCCACCCCAAATGGCTCTGATGGCAAGTGGGAGGGGCCGCTTACTTGACACATTATTATTATTATACTTTATTTTTACCCCGCCTTTCTCCCTGAAGGGACTCAAGGCGGCTGCAGTACATACTGTGCCACCTGCCCCTTTGGTTACACTACTGTAGACAACACTGAGTAAGATAGTCCAAGGTTGTCTGACTCAGCAGACAATGTTTTGTCTGCTTTGAATGTTTTCATCAGTCATTTTGAAAACAGATCTAAAGATTCCATACATAAAAGAAAGTACCACATCATGTGGTCCTATTTTAGTAACAACCAGCACTTATAAGGTGAACTTACAAGATGCTCAAGGTGAACTATCAAGCCTGCTCTAGTGATTCCACTCCACATTTCCACCCCATGTTTTTCCAAGGAGCTCCAAGTGACATTCATGGGGAGGGGGAGCTCTTTTTTTTCTTTTTGATGCCAAGTGGAAAGGTTTGCAAACAGGGCCAATCCTATCCAACTTTCCAGCACTGATGAAGCCATGTAAATCTGCTGTCATCTGCTGCATTCTGCAGTGGTAGAGCAGTAATGGAGACCTCCTTAAGGTAAGGACACATTTGCTTCTTTATCTCATGGCTGCATTGGGGCTGCATCAGCACTGGAAAGTTGGCCAGGATTGGGCCCCAAGTCTCCCAACTTCTAGCCTGGCACACTAGCCAGTCTGGCACATCACCAGCCACTGATTCCAAGGTAGAGGTAAGGAGTCTGTTCAAAAGTGAATTAAGAACGACAACCTCTCATAAAATTAGCAGCACTTGTTTCCCAAGACTACACTGCAAGCTCTGGAGTTTCAATATCCTCAGATTAGGGATCAGTTTACGCTGCAATCTGGAATTTATTCTGTGCAGACATGCATAGGATTGTGCTGTCTGACAGTTTACTGTGTTGACTGCAGAAGGAGAGGTTGAGAGACTGGACTTGCAAAACTATTAGATCATAATATCTTTGGTCCAAAAGAAAAACTGTAGATGAAAAATCTAGGAAATTTTAGAAATATCATCTAGCAGGTGGTGATATTAGACATAAGAACATAAGAAGAGCCCCGCTGGATCAGGTCAAAGGCCCATCTAGTCCAGCTTCCTAGGGAGAATCAGCATGGCTTCTGTAAGTGTAAGTCTTGCCTCACGAACCTTATAGAATTCTTTGAAAAGTTCAACAGGCATGTAGATGCAGGAGAACCCGTAGACATTATATATCTGGACTTTCAGAAGGCATTTGACACGGTCCCTCACCAAAGGCTACTAAAAAAACTCCACAGTCAGGGAATTAGAGGACAGGTCCTCTCCTGGATGGAGAACTGGTTGAAGACCAGGAAATAGATAGTGGGTGTCAATGGGCAATTTTTACAATGGAGAGAAGTGAAAAGCGGTCCTGTCCTGTCCCAAGTCCTGTCCCAAGGATCTGTCCTGGGACTGGTGCTTTTCAGCCTCTTCATAAATGACCTGGAGACACGGTTGAGCAGTGAGGTGGCTAAGTTTGCAGACGACACCAAACTTTTCAGAGTGGTGAAGACCAGAAGTGATTGTGAGGAGCTCCAGAAGGATCTCTCCAGACTGGCAGAATGAGCAGCAAAATGGCAGATGCGCTTCAATGTAAGTAAGTGTAAGGTCATGCACATTGGGGCAAAAAATCAAAACTTCACATGTAGGCTAATGGGTTTTGAGCTGTCTGTGACAGATCAGGAGAGAGATCTTGGGGTGGTGGTGAACAGGTCGATGAAAATGTCGACCCAATGTGTGTATTGGCAACCTTCAGTCTCGAAAGACTATGGTATCGCGCTCTGAAAGGTGGTTCTGGCACAGCGTCTAGTGTGGCTGAAAAGGCCAATCCGGGAGTGACAATCCCTTCCACACCGGGAGCAAGTGCAGTCTGTCCCTGGCCTGTCTCCCTGGCTATGGGCCTTCCTTCTTTGCCTCTTAGCCTCAGACTGTTGGCAAAGTGTCTCTTCAAACTGGGAAAGGCCATGCTGCACAGCCTGCCTCCAAGCGGGCCGCTCAGAGGCCAGGGTTTCCCACTTGTTGAGGTCCATCCCTAAGGCCTTCAGATCCCTCTTGCAGATGTCCTTGTATCGCAGCTGTGGTCTACCTGTAGGGCGCTTTCCTTGCACGAGTTCTCCATAGAGGAGATCCTTTGGGATCCGGCCATCATCCATTCTCACGACATGACCAAGCCAACGCAGGCGTCTCTGTTTCAGCAGTGAATACATGCTAGGGATTCCAGCACGTTCCAGGACTGTGTTGTTTGGAACTTTGTCCTGCCAGGTGATACCGAGGATGCGTCGGAGGCAGCGCATGTGGAAAGCGCTCAGTTTCCTCTCCTGTTGTGAGCGAAGAGTCCATGACTCGCTGCAGTACAGAAGTGTACTCAGGACGCAAGCTCTGTAGACCTGGATCTTGGTATGTTCCGTCAGCTTCTTGTTGGACCAGACTCTCTTTGTGAGTCTGGAAAACGTGTAAAGAAGGTCAATTCTATGCTTGGGATCATTAGAAAAGGTATTGAGAACAAAACGGCTAATATTATAATGCCGTTGTACAAATCGATGGTAAGGCCACACCTGGAGTATTGTGTCCAGTTCAGGTCGCCGCATCTCAAAAAAGACATAGTGGAAATGGAAAACATGCAAAAGAGAGTGACTGAGATGATTACTGAGCTGGGGCACCTTCCTTATGAGGAAAGGCTACGGTGTTTGGGCCACTTCAGCCTAGAAAAGAGGCACCTGAGGGGGGACATGATTGAGACATACAAAATTATGTAGCGAATGGACAGAGTTGATAGAGAGATGCTCTTTACACTCTCACATAACACCAGAACCAGGGGACATCCACTGAAATTGAGTGTTGGGAGAGTTAGGACAGACAAAAGAAAATATTTCTTTACTCAGCGTGTGGTTGGTCTGTGGAACTCCTTGCCACAGGATGTGGTGATGGCATTTGGCCTGGATGCCTTTAAATGGGGATTGGACAAGTTTCTGGAGGAAAAATCCATTACGGGGTACAAGCCATGATGTGCATGTGCAACCTCCTGATTTTAGAAATGGGCTATGTCAGAATGCCAGATGCAAGGGAGGGCACCAGAATGAGGTCTCTTGTTATCTAGTGTGCTCCCTAGGGCATTTGGTGGGCTGCTGTGAGATACAGGAAGCTGGACTAGATGGGCCTATGGCCTGATCCAGTGGGGCTGTTCTTATGTTCTTATGTTCCTGTATCCCACAGTGGCCCACCAAACGCTTCAGGGAGCACACAAGACAACAGATAAAACCTGCGTCCCGGTGCCCTCCCCTGCATCTGGCAATCAGAGGCAGCCTGCCTCTAAAACCAAGAGCTTGCACATGCCTACTATGACTTGTAACCTGTAATGAACTTTTCCTTCAGAAATTTGTCCAATTCCCTCGTAAAGGCATCCAGGCAAGATGCCATCACTACTTCATATGGCAAAGAGTTCCACAGACTAATTACAGGCAGGGTAAATAAATATTTCCTTCTGATTGTCCTAACTCTCCCAACAGTCAGCTTTCGTGGATATCCCCTGGTTCTGGTGTTATTTGAGAGGGAAAAGAGCATCTTTCTATCCACTCTGTCCATCCCCTGCATGATTTTTCAATTATCGAAATATCAGCTAGCAAGTGGGCTCAGATCCATTGGTGATATTAGACGTAAGAACCTTTTTCAATTTATTTTTTTCAGATCTTTTTCAGTCTGTACCTTTCAGTCTGTACCTTTCCGAAGCAAACTGTAAAACACAGTTTTGTCTACACTGTCTTGGACTCCTCAGAGACTGAATAAAGTTTGTCAAGTAAATATCTTCCATTGTTTGTGTGTTTGATGTTAACATATGACACATGTCATTTTAGGTGAGCATGTCCAAGAACACAGCATTATTGGACACAGGACGATTTCATTTGTTGCAAAGGAAAGGCAAACCTTTTAAATTGTATGACATGGATGTTTGGGGGAAACAAACTGATTCTAATTCTCTTGGCAACAGCCAAAATTGCTTGGCTCTGGAAATCAGGGGCTAGGGAAATGTACTACTGACAGAGCTGGGTGTGATTTATATGGGCAAACTTACAGATTCGGTTCAACAAAAGAAGGTCAATCTGAACAACAATTTTTAAGAGGAATTAGTACAGTGGAAACTTAAGATTTGGATCTTAAATTTGGAATATTTTGAGTTTTAATTTTAAAAAAGCAAAAGGAGACTTGAGTAAAGGTGGGGAGAGCCAGAGCAAATTCTTTTCAGCAGGTGAGAGGAGATATTGAGAGAAAAGCTAGAGGAACTCAGACATATAAAAACTCAGGTGCCCTTGCATGCTCGGGCAGGTGGGTGCTGCAGTCTAGATTTTACCCTTGAACCATAGAGTCCCCCAGGGCACTGGTCAGGGACTGGAGTGCTGGAGGACAATCTGTTCCACACTGGGGCAGTAGCATAGCTAGAGGGGGCAAAATGGAAAATACTGCAGGTGCCACAGTGTGCTGTGTAACCTCCCACTCGCTGTCAGAGCCATCCCAGGCTGTGACAGCAGTGTGCAGGGAGAGAGCACCAGAGACTTACAGAGCCCTTTAAAGAATTTTTCCCCCTATTTATTTACACAGCTAACATGGGTATTTGGGGGGCACAGCACAAGGTTGATGCTAGTGCCACAGGAACAGCAGTTGAGGGTCCTCCAGTGTTCAAACCCTTTCCTCAAAACATTCTTGGCAGCTTCTAAATGGCAAATATTTCCACTCTCCACAGCTTTGCAGGTGCATGCAACTTGCAGGTCCCTTCCAGGTTGCTTGGAACAAATGGATTTAGAGTCCCTGATCTGGCTGGCCTTGAGCTCCTGGAATTTGCTGGAAGACTCTCCCTTGGCTTGAGTCTTGGGAGAAGAGCCCAGAACTCTGAGTTGGGACTCTTACAGCAGGCTACATCATTCCACCAGAGCAGGGGATGCTCTGGCACTTGATGACACTTGGATTCTTTTTCGGTTCCGGGGCTCACACTCTAGAATAGGAATAAGCAATGTCTGCAGAAGGGGGCAAGAAGAACTTGGGAGGTTTCGAAAGAACACAGAAAAGGTTGCCACATTTTTACTGGCTCTTCCTGATATCAAGAAGAAAGGGATGATGGGATGCTTCAGTTTGGCACCTGGGTAGGGAAACAGAGTGGGCCAGAGAATGGAGCCCAGTGGACTCTCCTGAGAGCAGAATGAAGGGCAGAGTCACAACTTGGATGCCAGAGCAAATAACAGATTCAATGGATGTGCTTCTCTGCTTCTCCTGCAGTGAAGAACACTTTTCAGCTTGTGTGGTCTGAAGACGCAGACCAGGTTCTTCGTAGAGTGAGTCCAACCACATGTGCGTTCAACCCTTGCCCATCCTGGTTTGTGAAATTGGCTAGAGAAGGCTTGGCTGATTGGATCAGGCAGGTGGTTAATGCCTCCCTCAGGGAGGGTGTTCAACAAACCTGAAAAGGCCATGATTCAATTGCTGTTGAAGAAGCCTCCCCCCACAACCTTTCTCTGACAACCTTGGGCCAGTGTCAAATGTTTTGTGGTAAGGTGTCTGAGCACACAGTGGCTTCCAGGTTTTGTTCTATTGGGTTATCTAGATCTATTCAAGTCTAACTTCAGGCCTGGATTTGGGATGGAGATCACTTTGCTTGTCTTGGCAGATGCTCTGTTCTCTATTCTCTGTCACATTTATGACAGATGACTGGGATGACTGGGAAGGTCATCCAAAAGTCTGAAGTTGGGTGCCATCAGAATGAAGATGTCCCCCAGCTTTGTCTTTTCTTTCCATTGTACTCCAGGGAAGCTGTTGAAGTCTTGAACCAGTGCCAGGAGGCAGAAATGGACTGGATGAGTGCAAAACACCTGAGGCTTAATCCAGGCAAGACAGAGGTGTTCCTTGGCAGCAAATCACTGATCATGGAATGGGGTGGCAGCCTGTGCACAACCCCTTGAAGGTTCGGACTTGCAGCTGGAGGGTGCACCTAGACTTGGTTTTGAGCCTGGATGTCAATGTTTCTGCTGTGGCCAGGAACATCTTCATCCAACTTCAGTGAGTTCACCAACTTTACCTGTTCCTAGTTTGTTTCTGGGCACAATTCAAAGTGCTAGTTTCAGCCTTTAAAGCTCTACATTCCTTAGGACCAGGACACTTGAAGGGGCTCTTCTCCTATATTAGTTTTGTTTTATTTACATTGTTTGATGTGATGTGTCACTTTTGGGGACAGAAAGGTGGGATGTACATTTTAAAAATACAATTTCTTAAAAAAAAATTATTTTTCTTTAATAAGTTGAAGGATGACAACATAGAAGGAAAAGAGCCCAGATATTTTGTGTCTAATATGCAGAGACTGGTAAGTGGCTGAGTCCAGGTATTCCTCTGAGCAGAGGGGAAGCCACAGAGTTGGGAAGCCACTCTGCAACATGAAAGCAGGACACTTTTGAGTGTCCCTTTTGAGACAAAGTGGCTCTTCTGGGATATGCATGAATACAGATCCCTTATTAAACTCTGAGTGTAGCAAAGAGGAGAAGACAACATAATGTCACTGGGGCCAGGGAGATCTGGATTCACATCCTGGGCACTGCCGTGAAGCTCACTGGGTATCACTGTGGCTTGGACTAACCTATATCACAAGATTGTCATGAGGACGAAAGGGAGAAGGGGAAGAGCTGTCTATGCCACTCTGAGGTCTTGGAGAGATATAAACAGAGTTCAGTAAAGGGTCTGAGCCATTTGCAGAAGGTGAGAAAAGTGAAACCCTCAATTCTGAGGAGGAACATGTGGGAAAGAATAGGACATTTGCAAGGGTGAGACTCTGGCTCAGGGCAGATGTTCTTGGGATCATCCTGGACTTGGAAGTGGGACAGAGGGACAGACATACCACAGCTTCCTCTTCCCCCTGCCTACCTTCACCACAGGGACCCAAGTAATACAACTGAGGCCCAAGAACTGAGCCACTACCCAGGAAGTCTCTTGCTCATGTCTCACCTCTGCCTTGCCAGGTGCACAAGACATGTGTGGTATTGATCTACCTTCCAGGAATGTTGTAAGGACAACTGAGGGGAGGGGAACTAGATCAGGACCTATCATTAGCCATCTCACAAAACCTGTGTTTGAAAGTCAAGATATCCATCTCTGAAATAGACAATATATCATTGTGAGTATTGTTTATATGGCACCATCAATATGCAGAGTATTTCACAACAGAAATGCTCCTGCCCTGATCTTGCCCAGTGCTCAGTTGCCAAAGTTAGGGGTTGAGACACCTGCAGGGAAGGATCGGGGAGAGATGAATTCCCTGTCCCCAACTAGGCTCGCTTCTGGCTTTGGAGCTCAGCTGGAGAGAAAGCTTTTAAAAACACATATAGGTTGATTTGCAGGTGAGAAGCACTAAGAACCCTCAATTATGTCAGTTTTCCCCTGCAAATTTGATAGTCCCTGCATTTGAGTTGCAAAGTGAAGGAATCCGACTCCAAGACAATCAGTCTGTCTTGCATATTCCCCACCTTCCATTCCCCAAAATATTGATCAAGACTGTATGTTTTCCAAAATAGTGAGAAGACCTGGTCCCTTGTCCTACCCTCATGCCTCATCCCAGAAGGGTGGGAAAGGCTGTCCCACTTGGGCCATGAGATCCAAGGGAGCAGCAGGGAAGGCGGAAATGAGTGGAGAGTCTCACTTCATGCATGTTTTGCAGCCTCGTCCTTTTTTGCTGCAAAGTACTTCTCAGCGCAAGCTTTGGAGGGCAGCCGCAAGGTGACCAGCTCAGGGGAAGGGCAAGTTGGGAGAATCGACTGATTGGACAAGCGGCTTTTGCAAGAGTGTGCCTTATGCACGCATGCTGAGCTGGAGACCTGCCCAGCCACATGGTCTGCCTGGCTGCTCCCTGCATGAGGCCTTAAAGCACCTGCTCGCTTTCTCTGTGCACTGCACAAGCAGCACGGCAAAGTGTGGCAGTGTGCTGCCAGACAAATGGTTGTCACTGCAGTTTATAATGTAATGGAGGGAAAACCACTGGGAGCTGCTGCAGACTGCCCCACCCTACTGCTGAATATTACTAAGAAATACAATCCTAAGCACATTTGTTTGGAAGTCTCATCATGTTCAGTGGGGCTTCGTCCCAGGAAAGTGTGCATTAAGGGTTAAGCTATCCTGATCATCAATAGATCTGTACTGCACCAGATCAAGCAAGGTCTCTCAATGGACACACTGGTTATATGGTCTATATACAGCCTCTGGGTTTTAGAGGTCGCCTGTCTCTGAGCGGCAACAGGATGCAAGTATCTTGCTGTCTGTGTGCTCCCAGAGGCATCTGGTGGGCCACTGCGAGATACAGGAAACTAGACCAGATGGGCCCTTGGCCTGATCCAGCAGGGCTCTTCTGATTTCTTATGGGCTGCCCTTTCCTCCTAACCATCACTAACCTACACACCCACACCCAATTCCAGGTAGCAGGTTTCCTTATGAAATTGCACGACTAAGCACATGGCAGTCAAGAAAGGCACACTGGTGGCTCTAAGAAAGAGCAGGTGCAGGAGGTATTTGAACGGCCTGAGGACAACTGATTAAGGGGTGGGGTTGGCCTCCCAAGACACTGCAATTAATGCTCAGCGCTTCATTTGAGCCAAGTCTCAACTTCAGAACCTGTTTTTCCATGCCAGGGTTCTCAAGAAAATGGAAAGGGGGCCTGCCTACAGCTCATTGCTGCAGCCGAACATGTGGAGCTGTCTTGTAGCAAGAAAGACCGTCAGTCCATCTCAACTGGCATCATTTACTGACTGGTAGCAGCTCACCAAGCGCCTCCTCCAGCCCTGGAGATGCCAGGGATGGAACCTAGAAATGCCATGCAAAGCATGTGCTCTGGCACTCAACCATGCTTTAAATGCTGGGTGCAGCAGGGAGGGAAATATCCATCTTCCTTATGAAGAATGAGCTGTGGAATCAGGGAGCAAACCAGGCAGAGGGCTCTGGAACAGTAGAGCAGCCAGAGGGGGAGAAGGCGCGATAAGTACTGCAGGTGCTGCAGTGTGCTGTAGAAGTGGCCCCTACCAATCTCCCTGGAGGGGAGGTGCTCTTGGCATCATGCACCCCACTCCTTCTCCTCTGGAGGCTCCCAAGGAGAAGAAATGGGATGTGTGAAGCCGTCAGTGCCTCCTCAGTAACTACGGCAGAGCCTGGGGGCAGTCATGCACCCCCACTTGGAGCAGTGCCTGAGCCACTTGCCTCTCAGGCTCCGCCCCAGTTACGGCTCTGAATGCAAGTACTGTATATACTTCCATTCATCATGTAATTACATAGCACGGTGGTTCTCAAATCTTTTTACCCCCATGACCCAACCCACCTTCAGTGCAGAGCTTGGCAACCCGGAAATTCGGAGGTGATGTTATGCGATGATGTCATCTCGTCACTGCCAAAACTTCTGGGTTTCCATGTATTTGTAATTTTTTACATGAAAAACCCACCTCTAGAGCATGTTTTTGTCAATGAGAACATGACATGACTCGGCGCAGAGCAGACTGAAGACCACTGAGCACTCTGTTTGGCCGCTCTGGGACAAGTTGCATCATATTCTCACTGACAAAAACATACTAGTCAGTAAGAACATGCTCTGGAGGCATGTTCTTTTCAGGAAAAAATGCAAAAATTGGGCAACCTGGAAGCTTAGCAGAGGCTTGAGCAGCATTCCGTGACCCAACAAAAACTGAGTCTCAACCCAAGTGTTTGAGTGTTTGAGAAACACTGATAGCACCATCAATGTGCACCTCCTTTTACCAGAGTGAAGAGTGAAGAGTTTCCTACCCTGAGGGGCTTATGGTCTATTGATACAAGGAAGACAGAGAGAAGGCAGGAGAATGGAGAGAGGAGGAAGCAGATTGTTCTTTGCTGCCCCTTATGCTTGGAAAAAATATTGACCTGCATCTTTTAATTTCTACATTACTGATGCACACATGTGCTTTGACAAAACACTGCAAAAATCCCATCTGGATGTGCTGATATGTGCAATCACATCAAGATTCTTTTGTGCAGTGTTTTTTTAATGATGTGCACATGCAATATTCTGCCTGGGTATTGGCAAAAACCGTGCATGAAAAAGACTCTTGATACAACCGTAGGAACAATCGCATTGAATTCCTTTTTTACAGTGCACTATCAATGTTCATACAATGCATTCTGTAAAGAGATGCAAATGAACAGAAAACTGCAGCCAACAACATATGCATAGTTTGCTCTGTAGAAACTTGGGAGACTAAAAGAAATAGAACCACAGAGGATTCCTGAGGATCAGTTCTTCCCAGCCAAGACCAGGAAATTCAGAACTCTAAAATCCAAGAGGGCACTTTGCGAAATCCCTAACCTGAAGCTGAGTCTGCTCCTACTGCTTCTTACCCTTCCTCTTCTTCCCTGTATCATTTCCTGCAGGGTCAACATTTGGATTGCAAGGTCCTAGGGGCAGAGGCCTGTCAGATTTGGGGTTGCTTATGTTACTCTGCAAACATAAGCCAGTTTTGCCATAGAAATACACCCCCTGTACAGTACACGTCGCTCACTCCCCCATAGGCTTGTGCCAGTGAAGAAGCTTCCATCCTTCCAGTTCACAATCAGGTTCTGTGCAAACTCTCATGGGGGGGGGACGACATCCAAACCCTTTGCTTTATGGCTCCAATTTAAGACAAAGCCCGAGGCTGCCTGGGGGCCCCTTTGCTGTGCATGAGGGGGCAGGAACAGTGAGCTCATTACTTCCACACAGCTGCACACCCTCCCATTGGCACTGTGCTTGGAGAGATTCGGGAGTCATGGTGGAGTCTGCTGTGTCTTAAACCAGTTTGACTAGCCAAACTGGTTGGGCTGCTAGTGTTAATACTAACTCTATACTGAGCCTGTGAGCCTTGAACAGGCACACCAAACACGCTACAACACCATGGGGGTGCCAAGGCCTTGCATGCCAGGAATCTACACAAGGATGCTTTGTGGTTTGGGGTACAAAAAGGAGGACCAGGCCTGAAACACAAAGAGTCTCTCACAAGGCCAGAAGTGGCTGTGTTCCGAACTCCAAAAGTTGCATTTTGGGTGGCTCTTGTGACCCCTCATGGCCTGTTCCATCTTGTCTTCCTGAATCCACTGCAGCTTCGCTCCCCCATGATGATGTGTTTATGAGACATGTTGAGACAACTGAACGTCTCCTCCGCACGAGTCAGGGTGCACTCGCTCAGCAGCCTTCTCTCAGACCAGTCTTTGACACTAGACCCACAAGTTCCTCGCGTTCATGGCAATATCATGCATTCTCCAGGTCACTGGTTGGTTCATGCAAAAACAACACAAAAAAAGCAAAACACTGCAAGAGGAGAATAAACTGGTGAGGACACCACCACCAAACAGAAATGCAGAGATTCCGTATTCAAGGGGTTTGCCAGTCAGTGGAAGTAGGAGAATTTGCCTGACTTCAAATGGGTATAATTTTTAACACTGTAAACACAGATTTACACAAACTTCCCCATGTTTTCAGAGGAGATAGCAATGACATCCCCACTTCAAATCACACCTTAGTAGTGAGAAGTCACTCTCCGTCTCAGCCCACCCTCTCCAACTGCAATACAGGGATCAAACAGCTGTCCTAACTTAGAGGTTGTCACAAGAATGTTTCTGATCACATATTTGAACAGTATAAAATCCTATAAAATGGCATGTTACTGTACGTGTATAACACAACCACACAACTGCTGGTGCTGGTGTCTCCTCAGCTTTACACAGAGCTGGCTCTGAGCATTTTGATTTTTGGCTCCTCAGAATTATTTGAAATGTTTTCCCACCCACTCGAGTTCACACAAGGATTGACATGCAACCTGGCACCGTCTCTATGCAACCACAAGAGCAGCAACAGCCACCGAGAGTCCTCAACGTGAGGACCTCAAGTATCTGCTGTGTTTCTGTCTCTGAAACCAAGCAAATCTAGGCCTGGCCAGTGCCCAGAAAGGAGATCTCACGAAAACCTCATACACACCTTCACACTGCACTCCCTGAAAAGCAGGGAGCATGGATGTGATTGATCAATCAATACTTTTATTCAGCCGCTATCTGTTTGGGAAGGGGTCTCCCTTCACAAATCCAAGCACTCATGGTCCTTCTCTGGGGTCTCAGGCTCCATCACAGCTAGGCAGCATTTCAGATAGAGTGGAAATGCACTCCAAGAAAATGAGACTACTTTCTGGTAATGCTTTGGGATTTGGTTCATACTCAGGTTCTTATAACCACCAGACTGAGCAACAAGATCTCACTCCATCCATCACCACCACTCTCGCATTAAGTGGGCTCCATTTTTGTAGTTTGATAAGATTATGGAGACAGCTGTACAAGAGAGCTTGCTCACCCCACAGAATTGCAATTCCCATTATCTCCTTGGAAGAAGTAACCGGTTTAAGCCATTTCTGCCCAACTTTGCATATATGTAATTATGCAGGGGATGGACAGAGTGGATAGAGAGATGCTCTTTTCCCTCTCACACAACACCAGAACCAGGGGACATCCACTAAAATTGAGTGTTGGGAGGGTTAGGACAGACAAAAGAAAATATTTCTTTACTCAGCATGTGGTTGGTCTGTGGAACTCCTTGCCACAGGATGTGGTGACAGCATCTGGCCTAGATGCCTTTAAGAGGAAAAATCCATTACGGGTTACAAGCCATGATGCATATGTGCAACCTCCTGATTTTAGAAATGGGCTGTCAGATGCAAGGGAGATTACCAGGATGCAGGTCTCTTGTTATCTGGTGTGCTCCCTGGGGCATTTGGTGGGCCGCTGTGAGATACAGGAAGCTGGACTAGATGGGCCTGTTGCCTGATCCTGTGGGGCTGTTCTTAATGTTCTTATATGCAACAGGGATCAAATGTGTACACCTGTGAGCTGGGTAGAAATGGGTTAATAGCAGTTCTTTCTCTCAAAGGGATCACAGGAACTGCAGTTCCGTGAGGGGAGCAAGGTTATCCAGTACAGAAGTCTCAACACCCTATCACTCTACAATTTCCATGATCCTTTGGGGGAAACAATGAAAGTTAAAGTGATATAAAAATGGTTTTGCCTGCCCCAGTGCCCAAGGACTGACCAGGTGTGAGCACCTCACAATAGTTCACCTTCTCTTCCTGTGTATGCAGCACACTGGGCTCCTGTCACGGAAGGGAGGATGTTGACATGTTGAGGGCTCTGCATTGGGGTCTTGCACTTTGGAGCCATTTAGGGTCTTGGGCTCCTAAGAGCTTCACCTCAGCCATGGTGGGACCAGATGGAACTAAGAGTTTGAAAGAGCACTTATGGGAGGGGAAACTTCTCCTGCCTGGACACTCACACCCTGAAGTGGTGCCACTCTGGAAAGGTTTGGCCCCTTGGTTCTTCTAACTGCATAAACTAGCATGGTGAGGGTTAAACTAGCTAGTACAATGTCATTGTTAGCATGCTGGACTAGGAGAAGGGAGACCTGAATTTAAGCCCCCAACACAGCCATGGCGCTCCCTGGGATTATTGGCCCACTCATAATCCAGAGATGGGAGAAACAACTGGGATGATGCAGACTTTACAAGGTGAAAAGCATAGGAGTGGCACCTCCCTCCCCATGTTCTAAACTGGCCCAGCCCATCCAGAGCCTCAACTGATGTCAGTTTGAGTCCTGTGGCTGTCTGCCCTCGGACAGGATCCCTCTTGTTCGCAGCCCTGCCAAATAGCCCTGATCTGGGCAGCCTGCCTGGGAGGACTGAAGATGCTCCTACACTGTGTACAATGGCATATGTGGGTAGCAGAGACATGTGGTGGCTGCAGAGGCAAGTGAGGCAGAGCCTCCTCACTGGAGACCTTCAAAAAGTGCTGCCACCGTGTGAGGTGCCCAAGCACCCATGACCCACACGCTTTTCAAAGGACTCTGGTGTGGAGCCTCTGCTTCACCTGCCTCCCCACCCACCACATGTCCCTGATAGGAAGTTCCTATTTTGAATGCTGCGCAAACCAGGCAGTGGCCAGACTGGCCTTTGATTGCTGCAAAAGCACAGACCAGTGCCAAGAGGCAATGCCTGAGAGAAAACTCATGTGTGCG
This sequence comes from Tiliqua scincoides, assembly GCF_035046505.1. Lineage (NCBI taxonomy): Eukaryota > Metazoa > Chordata > Lepidosauria > Squamata > Scincidae > Tiliqua > Tiliqua scincoides. Next base: position 237,602,619 of record NC_089823.1, on the reverse strand, counting down.
AGGACTGTTACAAAAAAGACTGCTCCCCCCCCAACTAAAACATACCACAACTAAAACATGGTGGGGCACAGAGGGGGCAAAGTGCAGTTCTGGAGAGCAATTTACTTTTTTCCATGTTAGATTTCTAATTGACAGCAACTGTTACCCTGCACATGCCTGATCTTGTCTGATCTTGGAAGCTAAGTAGGGTCAGGCCTGGTTAGTACTTGGATGGGAGGCCGGGGAATGCCGGGTGCTGTAGGTTTAAACCATAGTCTTTCGAGACTGAAGGTTGCCAACCATTAGATTTCTAAATGGCATCTTTCATATTTACAGACCCACCCTACCTGACCCAAACAGGAGAGTGCCCCTGAGAAATTATGTTTTTATACCTTGTTACTTTTTATACATGCAGTAAATGATGGGGATAAAGAGAAACACTCAGAATGCTTTCTCTTCAGATTTTCAAAGGATCCACCAATGGGGTGGGTTATGTAACTTGTGGGGGGGGGCTCCTCACCTGCACAACCTGTGGTCATAGCCATTTGTAGTAGTACAGACATAGCTTTATCCTCGCATGTGGCTGATGGGACTGCAGCAAGTAACAACCACCACAGTCTCCATTAGGCAAACAGCTCTTGTTCGTGGGCCTTGGGGTTCCAGAACCAAAGCAGAACCTGGTCTGCCCACACCTGCCCTAAGGGCTGCTATCTAGGTCTGGAGAAACCATGGAGTTGCAAGACCTAGATGCTAGGAGGCAAGGATATTATCCTACCTTCCCATTCAGATCTGTCATAGGGGCACACCTCCATGCCCTACTGCCAGCAGAAATGCAACTGCCAGGGATGCATAACAGGGCCTTCTTGGTTGTAGCACCTGGCTTGCCCCTGGAGGCTTGTTTGAACCCTTCTCTGACCAAGCTGGCTGATTAGTGACTTATGGGCTGAGCTACACAGACATCTCCTAACTTCTCCCCAGTGAGCTTTACTAACATGCTCTGCTAAATGTACTTTAAAGGAAGGTCTAGCACCACCATGCTATTAGCAAAATTAAGAAGCGAGAAAGGAGGGGCCACAATGGGGCACACAGCAGGAGCACACAACATTACTAAGTACATGGGGCAGGTTTGGGCACTACAGTATTGCCCAAACCAGCCCCAAGATACTCTGTCATGCCTTTTGGCTTAACATATTGTTGGCATCCTTCAGTCTCGGAAGACTATGGTGTCACACTCTGAATGGTGGTTCTGGAAGAGAGTGTCCTCTCCAGTGCGCGAAGCCTAGGTAAAGTAGGTATGGACGATAGGCTGTTACCCATGCAGCAAATCCCCCCTCTCCACGTCGCTGAAATGGTCCTATGGAAAGGCAGAGGCCAATACGGTTGGTTCCAGTGGCGTCGCAGGAGTTGCCAGAACGTGACTGTGTTCAGCCATGAACTGCCTCAGGGACTCCGGCTCCAGATTTTGCCTCAAGGTTGACTTCTGAAGCCTTTTCCATAACTGGATGTAGCCACAAGGCAGTGGAGGTTTGGGATCAGAGTTTTCCTTCTCTCAGATGAGCTGCCTTCCCAGACTGACGAGTCCCATCTACCCGATAGATGGGGTAAGATAGATAGTAAGAGGCTGTTTAGTCGCCTCTTACACAAGTACAGCCAAACTGAGGACCTATTCTTATCCCCAGCCCCCAGGGGAACTTGGCTTAACATAAGAACATAAGAACAGCCCCACTGGATCAGGCCATAGGCCCATCTAGTCCAGCTTCCTGTATCTCACATCGGCCCACCAAATGCCCCAGGGAACACACCAGATAACAAGACACCTAATTCTGGTGCCCTCCCTTGCATCTGGCATTCTGACATAGCCCATTTCTAAAATCAGGAGGTTGCACATGCACATCATGGCTTGTAACCCGTAATGGATTTTTTTCTCCAAAAACTTGTCCAATCCCCTTTTAAAGGCATCCAGGCCAGACGCCATCACCACATGCTGTGGCAAGGAGTTCCGCAGACCAACCACACGCTGAGTAAAGAAATATTTTCTTTTGTCTGTTCTAACTCTCCCAACACTCAATTTTAGTGGATGTCCCCTGGTTCTGGTGTTATGTGAGAGTGTAAAGAGCATCACTCAGTCCATCCCCTGTATAATTTTGTATGTCTCAATCATGTCCCCCCTCAGGCACCTCTTTTCTAGGCTTTTGCTAGGCTTGCTATGTTTTAGCTGCTGTGTTGCATTTTTTACCACAGAGTTCTTAAATGTTATTTGCCATCGTGCAGGTCCCATTGATGAGATGGGAGGAGGGGGTAACAGAACTTGTTTTCTTATTTAGTTAAAGCTCTGTCCCCCTTCACCCCTGCTTCTGTCCCATGGATGGGAACTGAAAGATGGCTAATAAAATGGGCAAAACGGGATGCAACGATGTAGATTTCTCCACTAGCATAGCTAGAGGGAAGTCAAAATGCTAAGCTTTTCAGGGTACCTCACTGTGCCCTGCAAGCTGTCCCTCCCCCCTCGCTGTCAGATCCAGTCCCAGCAGGGAGAGCTTTGTGGTGAGGCAGTAGCATAGCTAGAGGGGGTGCAAATGGTTGGCAACCTTCAGTCTCGAAAGACTATGGTATAAGCCTACAGCACCCGCTATTCCCAGGCGGTCTCCCATCCAAGTACTAACCAGGCCTGACCGAGCTTCGGGGATTAAACCATTCTGCAATTTGAATAGCCAAGCTTAGACACTGACGTACACTCAGAGGGGGTGCAATGCACTAAATCTTGTTTTGTGGTAGCCCCACTGAACCCTGCAAGATGTTCCTTCCCCTCACTGTTGGAGCCAGTCCTAGTAGGGAGACCTTTGCAGTGGGGGTGCAAAGCACTAAATCTTGCAGGGAGCTTCACCACAGTGTGAAAAACACTAAGTTTTGCAGGGAGACTTACTGCAGCATGCAAAACAGAGGCAAATGCAGGGTGAGGCACCCGGCAAAATTTAGTGCTTTGCACCCCTCTAGTTACACCACTGCAGTGAGGCACCTTGCCAAACTTAGCGCTTTGACACCCCTCTAGTTATGCTATTGGATTTCTCTCCTTACATCACTAGACACGTGTTCATGGTGGACAGGACAGGAAAGGGATTCCACCTCAATGGTTTGCCCCAAGCATTTTTCATGACCTTGGGTTGACACCTGCCCTGCAAACTGGAAGCAGGGCAGGGGTGTTGCCCCCATTCAATTTAGAAAATGAAGCCAAATCTCAGATCCCCCTCCCCCTTCCCTCCCCATCATCACCACCCGGCTTGCACATGTTCTTCTGCTCCAAGTCCCAGCAGCATCTCATGATAGATCGCGTGAGAATCCAAGGACGGGAAGGCAAAACCAGGCAGCTCCAGACCTGCCAGGCGGTAACACGCAAGTGACACCAAAAGGAACCCCCACATGCTGGCCAAGTCGCGAGTCTGCCTTAGCCAGTCCTGAGAACGGTGGACATCAGCCAGCTGAGAGCCCCAGCCTATGCATGTCTACTCAGAAGTCAGTCCCATTATACTCAATGGGGCTTACTCCCAGGAAACGCGTGGAGAGGGTTGCAGCCCGAGAACCTGCATTCATCTTTGGAGACAAAGTTGCAAGACAGAACGACAAGCTGAGCTTGGCTTTTCCTCCCATCCTTTGCGCACAACGAGCCCGTTTCTTTGGAAAGCAGCAGCTGCAGCACTAGACACGTGTCAGCCCCGGAGAACCGAACTCGCAGCCATCCCAAGTCAGCTCAGATCGTCGGAGTAGCAACGAAAGAACAGCCTTGCTCAGCAGCAGTGGCGTAGGTAGAAGGGGGTGCAAAGCACTAAGTCTTGCAGGGAGCCTGATCGCGGCGTGCAAGGGACCCCTCCCCTTTGGAGCCATTCTGGGCTTACGCCTCCGTTTTGCTCCCACCGCCCAGAAAGGGGAGGGGTCCCTTGCACGCCGCGGTCAGGCTCCCTGCAAGACTTACAGCACACTCCTATGGAGGTATACTCAGAAGTAGGTTCACTGTGCTCCATGGGCTTACTCCTAGGAAAGTGTGCCTGGCATTATAGCCTTAGTGCTTTGCCCCCCTCTAGCTACGCTTCTACCCCCAGGAGCTGGCTGGGCAGGTCCTTGCTACAAGCAGACATGCAAAGGTAAACTGCACCTGCACATGGAGGTTCCACCACGCACCAGCTGCTAGGACTCTCCAGCAGTGCCCCACATGAAGGTGGCAGCTTCTTCTGCCCCCCCCCCCAGTACTTGGCTAGGGAAATTCCCCACTCTGGGGTCCGTCAGGTCAGCTTTTCTGCCCCCTTCCCACGCACTCACAACCCCCGCCCAAGCTTCCCTTGCAAGTGATGAGCAGCCTGCAAAGATGCTCCGTTCCGCACTTGGCAGCGCGATCCACATTCCGGGTTTTCCCTCCAGCCCTTTGTGCCGGAGCTGATTCAGCCGCGCGCCTCCCCCCTCGTATTGTCTTAGCCCCGCCCCATCAGGGCTAAGCCACGCCCCCTGCATCCCTCCTCCTTTTCCTCCGGCCGCCATTTCGCGGCTCTCTCCAGTCGCCTCCCGCCAAAGCTCCACATCATGGACGCCCGACGTCAATGTGGGCAGAGACAGAAGAGCCCCGCTGGCTGGCTGACTGGCTGGGAGGGGGGAAGGCCTCTGGCAGTCCAGTCAGCAGCACACGCTGCATGCAGTGCTAGGCATGCCTACACAGGAGTAAGTCCCACTGTGTTCAATGGAGCCTGCTCCCAGGAAAGTGTGCATGGGATTGCAGCCTCCCAGCCCCAGCCCATGCAGGTCTACTCAGGAGTAAGGCCCATTGTGCCCAATGGAGCCTGCTCCCAGGAAAGTGTGCATGGGACTGCAGCCCCCAGCCCATGCAGGTCTACTCAGGAGTAAGGCCCATTGTGCCCAATGGGGCTTACTCCCAGGAAAGTGTGCATGGGATTGCAGCCTCACAGCCCCATTCTATGCATGTCTTCTCAGGAGTAAGTGTTCAATGGGGCTTAGACGCCTGCGTTGGCTCGGTCATGTCGTGAGAATGGATGATGGCCGGATCCCAAAGGATCTCCTCTATGGAGAACTCGTGCAAGGAAAGCACCCTACAGGTAGACCACAGCTGCGATACAAGGACATCTGCAAGAGGGATCTGAAGGCCTTAGGGATGGACCTCAACAAGTGGGAAACCCTGGCCTCTGAGCGGCCCGCTTGGAGGCAGGCTGTGCAGCATGGCCTTTCCCAGTTTGAAGAGACACTTGGCCAACAGACTGAGGCAAAGAGGCAAAGAAGGAAGGCCCATAGCCAGGGAGACAGACCAGGGACAGACTGCACTTGCTCCCACTGTGGAAGGGATTGTCACTCCCGGATTGGCCTTTTCAGCCACACCAGATGATGTTCCAAAACCACCTTTCAGAGCAGGATACCAGAGTCTCTCCAGACTGAAGGTTGCCAACAACAACTCCTCCCAGGAAAATGGGGAAAGGATTGGAGTCTCACAGCACCATCCTATGTGTGTCTTCTCAGGTGTAAGTGCCATTGTGTTCAATGTGGCTTACTCCCAGGAAAGTGTACATAAGATTGCAGCCTCAGTGACTTCCCCAAAGAACAGTGCAAGAAGCCCCAATCCTGCCCCTGCTTACACATAAATAGGGGTTTGTTATGGGAGGGGGGTGATTTTTTTGTCCAAAATTTCTTGATTAAAATAGCAAATTGTGTGTTCTGTGTTTTTATTTCAAGGCTGTATTTTAATCAATTTGAATTGTTTTGAAAATGTACCTATGGATGTGATATAGGTGACAACAGTGGTGTCACCAGAGTGGGGAACAAAGCACTCTTTTGCAGGGAGCCTCACTGCACTATGCAAGTGGCCCCTTCTCTTCAGGGCCGTTCCAGGAAGTGTGCACCCCTGTTTTGCACACACCATCTGGAAAAGTTAGTGCTTTGCACCCCCTCTAGCTACAGCACTGGGTAACTGTCAGCAGATGCAGCCACAGTATTTTTTCTAACCAGAAAAATAATCTATTTCAATATCTGGAAAAAATTTTAAACACCAAACTGCAGGATTTTGTGTTTTTGTTCAGATATTTTAACACCCAAAATGGGGTGTTTTGTGTTTTTATGCGTTAAGAAAACAACAAAAAAAGCACCCAGCTCATAATCAAGTCCCATTGAGTGAAATGGCATTTGCTCAGAAGTATTGCAGCCAGTGGCATAGCTAGAGGGGGTGCAAAGCACAAAGTTTTCCAGGGAGCCTCAGTGCAGTGTGTAAGGGGAGACCCCAGGCCCCTCCTCCTTGGAGCCAAGTGTACTCTTCCATTTTGCTTTCACCAACTGGAATGACCCCAAAGGGAAGGTGGAGGGGCCCACTACGGTGAGGCTCCCTGCAAAACTTTGTGCTTTGCACCCCCTCTAGCTATGCCACTGACTGCAGCGCTCTCAGACACTTCTCTTCCCTGTTGTTCAGATCCTTCTTAGTTTTGGCAACACACACAAAACAAGCAAAAATAAATCACCTTTGCAGCCCAGCTTATAGCCTTGTCTGGAGAGCACATCTGCTTTTCTGTCCCTCCTCATTGAGGACAGTTAGAACTTTTTTTTTTGAGGGAGCTAGGAACATGGTGCTTCTAAACATGTGCAGAGTGCCTTTATACAAATAGCACAAACTGCTCTTTAGAAAACACACACACACACACAAGAAGTGTTTCTCTTAAACCTTCTTAAACCTCAGGCAGCTGTTTCCTCCTCAGTAGGTCACTTGGAGCTTTGCAAGAGAGTAAGTTCCACCAAATGCAGAAAGACCAATTTGATCATTTTTCTTAGCTTTTATATAGTGTTCAAAATGCTTCAGATCTTTGCAGTAAGGTAAGTCCATACAGTGCACCATCAACTTACCAGATTTTTTTTTGGGGGGGGGGGGGGGAAGAGATGTCCGTTAATGTTGAAAGCCTGTTAAATCTGAACGCACATAAATCAACGGGGGACATGCACACAAAGAATATAGGGCTTGTTTTTAATGGAGCAGAAAATACCTGTTGTTTCTGAGGCTTGTTAAAGTAAGGTCAGTTTAATCAACGGATGTTTAGGGAAGGGGGCTGAGAATGGCTTGCCTTTGTGAATTCATTGCAGGTGTAAGACTTGAATGAGGTGTACTTGTTTGTAGTTCAGTCTTGTGACATGCAAATATGTGCATTTACTTCGAAATTCCATTGTATTCAGTGCAATTTACTCCCAGGCAAGTGTCTATAGTAGGGGTGCCCAGACCGCAGCCAGGGGGCCACTTGCGGTCCTTGGGGGCTCCCAATCAGGCCCTTGGGGAGCATCCAGTCTCCAATGAGCCTCTGGCCCTCCAGAGACTTGCTGGAGCCCGTGCTGGCCCAACGCAACTGCTCTCAGCGCGAGGGCAAATGTTCAGCCTCTTGTGTGAGCTGTGGGATGAGGGCTCCCTCCACTACTTGCTGTTTCATGCCTGTGATGCAGCAGTGGCAGCGAAGGAAAGGCTGGCCTTGCTTTGTGCAAGGCCTTTTATAGGCCTTGAGCTACTGCAAGACTTTCATTCATTCATATAAATTCCATCTCTAATATATTCATTTATGTAAATTTATTCAAATTTTAAGTGGTAAATTAATTCTTTTTTCCCCTGGCCCCCAACACAGTGTCAGAGAGATGATGTGGCCCTCCTGCCAAAATGTTTGAACCCCCCTGGTCTATAGGACTGCAGCTGTAGCCATTACACTACTCTGGCTGTCATGCGTTTATGAGTAAGTAAGGTATGTTTACTTGAACAGTGGTTCTCAAACTTTTAGCACAAGAACCCACTTTTTAAAATGAGGATCTGTCAGAATCCACTGGAAGTGATGTCATGACCAGAAATAATATAATCAAGTAGGAAAATTTTTAACAATATAAGGCTAAAATCCTACCCACACTGACCCAGGAGTAAATCCCATTGACTATCATTGTTAAAAGCATATACACAGCAGCTGTTAAAAGTACAGATGTGTAACATTTCTCCGAATGAAGTCACATACCATAGTAGCATAAAGTCTAATATATTCAAAATAAAATATTGAAATGAATGGGGACCCACCTGAAATTGGCTTGTGACCCATCTGGTGGGTCCTGACCCACAGTGAGAAACACTGAATTGAAAGTCCATAATTTTAGGATTGCAGCCATGCCACCTGACCTTTTGCAGGTTAAACTGTGGGATTTAATTTACTATCAGTGGCTTTACAATTGCAACATGAATTTTCTTCGTGGATTGCCCTGGCTCACTCCACCATGCCAACCTTCTATTCCACAGGTGAGTGTGTGGATGCCTGCAGATCTCTCTCTCTCTCTCTCTCTCTCTCTCTCTCTCTCTCTCTGTGTGTGCGCGCGCGCGCCTGTGCACAGCCTGTTTTTGCGGCTGCATGCAGCAAGTCTGGATTGGGGTATCAATTCAAGCATTGCACGTAGACAAACATCCTTAGTGGGAATTTCTCTTTAAATTCCTTTTCCTTCAAGTCAGGTTAGGATAATGAGGTGGTGGAGGCACAGTTCCACAAGTCCAATCTTTTGTCCTAGATGTGTTAAAGCCACCCAGTTGGTGGCTGCTGTTAGAGGAAGGCTCCAAGGTTCTCCAGATCTCTTTGTCCCTGGAACTCTGTGCATGTGTGTCCACTTCCTAGCCTAGTTTGAGAACATAAATGACAAAGAGAAGTTGTTTTAAAACATTGTATAAATAGGAAAATGCTTTGCGTGCAACTTAGTTATCAAAAGTTCTCAATAAGTCCTTCAAGGGAATTAAATTGAGTTTCATCCAAGGGAGAATTTCCATCAGGTGCAGCTTTTCCCATCACACTCACAGGGTCCCACAGTGTCTGCAAATAGTAAAATCACCCCTTTGATGAAAGTGTATGCATGAGTCTCTTAAAGCAAAAACAACAGTGCTCACATTTCCACACACACTCTCCCAGCTTTACAGCCTATGCTGGCAGCTGGCCAGGATAATAAAATTCTGGCTAGGCCTATAACACTCCGGCTGCTTGGCAACCCTACCACCTACTGGATACTTATGTTATTATTGCTGTGTAGCTGAGGACCTCCTTAGGAGTGAAAATGAGATTGCTGTATGGTTAGAGGGGTTTGTCCCAGTGCAGTGTTGCACTGATCTTTTTGCAGAAGATGCAGGGGGGAGGGATAGTAGTACTCAGGTAACATGCAGCTGCACAAGATCTGTCGCATAGAACCAGGGACATGTGGTGGATGGGGAGGCAGGTGAGGCAGAATGCGTAGGCTGTGGGTGCTTGGGCACCTCACATGGCAGCAGCGCTTTTCGAAGGACTTCCGTAGGGAGGCTCTGTCTTACCTGACTCACATGCCTCCCACCCACCGCACTTCTCTGCATAGAACACCCTCTGCGACACTAGCACTGTGCAGACAACTTACCTGTGTGGAACTGACGTGCAGAAGGGGGCAAGTGAGCTTGCTCTCATTGGCCCTGCCCCAAGCCTTTTCACAGGGATGCAAAGCTTTGCAGGGGCTACTTGGTATCCTACAGACCTTGTTCTAGAAAGTGATCCTGAAACTTAATATGGTGGTGAAAATGTTAACGTGATGGTGGTGCTTGGCCTAAGGCTTGCTGATGGTGAGCCTCAGAGCAGAGTGTAGGACACACCACTGACAAACAACTTGAAATACAGGTTGATAATACAGTACTGAGAACTTACCTGCCTTTCTTTGAGACCTGTGTGGCTAAGGGCCCAATTCTTTCCAACTTTCCAGTGCTGATACAAGTTAAGGGAACAAATGTTCCCTTATCTTGAGGAGGCCTCAGTTACTGCCCCACCACCAGAGGATGCAGCACATGGCCCATTGGTATTTTTTGTATTGGCAACCTTCAGTCTCGAAAGACTATGGTATCGCGCTCTGAAAGGTGGTTCTGACACAGCGTCTAGTGTGGCTGAAAAGGCCAATCCGGGAGTGACAATCCCTTCCACACCGGGAGCAAGTGCAGTCTGTCCCTGGTCTGTCTCCCTGGCTATGGGCCTTCCTTCTTTGCCTCTTTGCCTCAGACTGCTGGCAAAGTGTCTCTTCAAACTGGGAAAGGCCATGCTGCACAGCCTGCCTCCAAGCGGGCCGCTCAGAGGCCAGGGTTTCCCACTTGTTGAGGTCCATCCCTAAGGCCTTCAGATCCCTCTTGCAGATGTCCTTGTATCGCAGCTGTGGTCTACCTGTAGGGCGCTTTCCTTGCACGAGTTCTCCATAGAGGAGATCCTTTGGGATCCGGCCATCATCCATTCTCACGACATGACCAAGCCAACGCAGGCGTCTCTGTTTCAGCAGTGAATACATGCTAGGGATTCCAGGACTGTGTTGTTTGGAACTTTGTCCTGCCAGGTGATGCCGAGGATGCGTCGGAGGCAGCGCATGTGGAAAGCGCTCAGTTTCCTCTCCTGTTGTGAGCGAAGAGTCCATGACTCGCTGCAGTACAGAAGTGTACTCAGGACGCAAGCTCTGTAGACCTGGATCTTGGTATGTTCCGTCAGCTTCTTGTTGGACCAGACTCTCTTTGTGAGTCTGGAAAACGTGGTAGCTGCTTTACCGATGCGGCTGCATCAATGCTGGAAAGTTGGATAGGATTGGGCCCTAAGTTGCCCTATCACATTTCTTTGCCTTTTGTTTTGGAGCTATTGCTGCATTGATCATTCTTGAGGTGCGCAGTGGTTGTTTCAGAGGGAATTCAGTCTTCATTTTTTACCACAAAGCCATTGCAGGCTCTCTACTAATACGCAGTCATTAGCCTGTGTTAGTCTTCTGATGAAAGTCAACAGAATAATTTTAAGCCCCCATACAAAGGCAAGAGCCCAAGAGCCTTCTGCCATCAGTCAAAATTTAGGCATGTGATGGTCTGCTACCAAGAGCCATTCTCAAAAACAAGACACTCTGCAGCTAATAAATCAAGTGCCGGGAAGCAGCTGGTGGAACAGAATGGCCAAATTCACTGCTTGCAATAAACTTGAACATTCCAAAAAATGCCACTACTGGGAATGGTGGACTTCATCTGCTAGATATACCACTTTTCAGTGGCGTAGCTAATTATCATGTTGCCTGGTGCAAAGCTCAAAATGATGTCACAAACGGAAGTGATGTCACGCCCAGGCTTTTTAAAAAGTGAAAATCAGAGGAAGACCTGCCTCCTCCCTCCAGAAGCTCACCACCACTTTCCCCAAGCCAGTGGCATAGCTAAGGCACCTATCTGCTACATGGGGTCAAATAAGATTTTGTAGTCCCCCCCATGACAAAATCAAATTTAATTAAGTAAATAAATGAAAAGTGTGCCCCTTGTTGGTTAGAGACATTTTACTGGGGTGAAGAGGGACAGTTATTCTCCCCCTGCTAAGTATAAAAGGAGCAGCACTTTAAACAGTGCCTCTTTACCCATTTAGCAGGGGCAACTGTATTAAGATACATGGAAATGAGAACTGACTCTTATTAACACCTTATTGGTTCCATGCTGTATCATAATAACATCTCATTGCAACATGTCAATAACATAATAACATGTCATTGGTTCTCAGAGCAATCAGTCTCATAGGTCAGTTTTGAGTTAAGAAAATCCACTTTTTGTTCCAAAAGGCAGTTGTGTTTTCATTTTCTGGTTAATTGGCCATAACATTTGATAGAATGCAAATATTCCAATGAGATTTGTTTAATTGAATTCTGCATTACGTTACATTTCAAATTATAAATAACATATATTGGCAACCTTCAGTCTCGAAAGACTATGGTATCGCGCTCTGAAAGGTGGTTCTGGCACAGCGTCTAGTGTGGCTGAAAAGGCCAATCCGGGAGTGACAATCCCTTCCACACCAGGAGCAAGTGCAGTCTGTCCCTGGTCTGTCTCCCTGGCTATGGGCCTTCCTTCTTTGCCTCTTTGCCTCAGACTGTTGGCCAAGTGTCTCTTCAAACTGGGAAAGGCCATGCTGCACAGCCTACCTCCAAGCAGGCCGCTCAGAGGCCAGGGTTTCCCACTTGTTGAGGTCCATTCCTAAGGCCTTCAGATCCCTCTTGCAGATGTCCTTGTATCGCAGCTGTGGTCTACCTGTAGGGCGCTTTCCTTGCACGAGTTCTCCATAGAGGAGATCCTTTGGGATCCGGCCATCATCCATTCTCACAACATGACCGAGCCAACGCAGGCGTCTCTGTTTCAGCAGTGCATACATGCTAGGGATTCCAGCACGTTCCAGGACTGTGTTGTTTGGAACTTTGTCCTGCCAGGTGATGCTGAGAATGCGTCGGAGGCAGCGCATGTGGAGAACGTTCAGTTTCCTCTCCTGTTGTGAGCGGAGAGTCCATGACTCGCTGCAGTACAGAAGTGTACTCAGGACACAAGCTCTGTAGACCTGGATCTTGGTATGTTCCGTCAGCTTCTTGTTGGACCAGACTCTCTTTGTGAGTCTGGAAAACGTGGTAGCTGCTTTACCGATGCGCTTGTTTAGCTCGGTATCGAGAGAAAGAGTGTTGGAGATGGTTGAGCCAAGGTACACAAAGTCATGGACAACCTCCAGTTCATGCGCAGAGATTGTAATGCAGGGAGGTGAGTCCACATCCTGAACCATGACCTGTGTTTTCTTTAAGCTGATCGTCAGTCCAAAATCTTGGCAGGCCTTGCTAAAACGATCCATGAGCTGCTGGAGATCTTTGGCAGAGTGGGCAGCCCCACCCCTGCTCCCTCTCTCTGCAATCCTCCATTAGCCCCACCCCTGCTTCCTCTCTCTCTGCAATCCTCCATTAGCCCCATCCCTGCTTCCACAATCTTCCTTTCTGCCCCTCCACTCCTGCATCATCCCCCAGGGGCTGGGGATAAGAACAGGTCCTCAGTTTGGCTGTACGTGCCGTAAGAGGAGACTAAACAGCCACCGGGTAGATGGGGCTCGTCAGCCTGGGAAGGCAGCTCATCTGAGAGAAGGAAAACTCTGATCCCAAACATCCACTGCCTTGTGGCTACATCCAGTTATGGAAAAGGCTTCAGGAGTCAACCTCGAGGCAAAATCAGGAGCTGGAGTCCCTGAGGCAGTTCATGGCTGAACACAGTCACGTACTGGCAACTCCTGCGACGCCGCTGGAACCAACCGTATTGGCTTCTGCCTTTCCATTGGACCATTCCAGTGACGTAGAGAGGGGGGATTTGCTGCATGGGTAACAGCATATCCTCCATACCTTCTTTACCCAGGCTTCGCGCACTGGAGAGGACACTCCAACTTCGCCATACGGCGTCGGCACAACACGGGAAGCAGCAGTCTACCGGTTATAAGTCTTCACTCGAATGGCGTAGAGCGTGACGCCAGGGGCTGCTTCTGACGGTGGGAGAGATCATTGCATCTCATTGGGCAGCTACCGCCCGCCTTAAGCTTGGCAGTCCCCAGCCAGTAAGGTGTTGCCTCGCCACGGTCTGTTAACCTCATGGGGTGCATGGGGTTTAGGGTGAAAACCGACAAGCGGATCGACAACTCTGCACCATGCAACAGAAAACAGAAAACTCCTGCCCTAAAACTGGGCACCTGGAACGTGAGGACAATGACACCTGGCTTCTCTGATGACCTGCAAGAAATAGACAATGCACGCAAAACAGCTGTCATCGACATGGAGCTGAGCAGACTGCAGATGGACATCGTCACCCTTCAAGAGACAAGGCTGCCAGATTCTGGATCTGTCAAGGAGAGAAATTTCTCATTTTTCTGGCAGGGAAAACCACCAAACGAAACCAGGGAACATGGCGTTGGCTTTGCGGTCAGAAATACTCTGCTGGAATCCATCATCCCACCTACTGTGGGAAGTGAAAGAATTTTGTCCCTACAGCTCCAGTCATCAGCAGGACCTGTCACACTCATCAGTGCTTATGCACCGACTCTGTCGTCTCCAGCAGAAGCCAAAGACAAATTCTACGATGACCTGGCCACCACTATCAAGAAGATCCCTGTAAAAGAGCTATTGTTCATCCTCGGCGATTTCAATGCTAGAGTTGGTGCTGATAACAGTTCGTGGCCCACTTGCTTAGATCAGTTTGGCACTGGGAAGATGAACGAAAATGGCCAACGCCTGCTAGAGTTTTGCTGTCATCACGGTCTCTGTGTCAGCAACACATTCTTCAACATGAAGGCCCAACATAGAGCCTCTTGGAGACACCCAAGATCAAAGCACTGGCACCAGCTTGACCTGATTCTCTCCAGACGCTCCAGCCTTCCCAGCATCAAGATCACACGCAGTTATCACGGTGCTGCCTGTGACACTGACCACTCCCTGGTGTGCAGCAGAGTGAAACTGCAAGCAAAGCGACTGTACCACACGAAAAAGGAAGGAAGACCTCGCATTGATACCAGCAAGATCCGGGATCAGAGAAAAGTGGAGGAATTTGCACAAGCACTTGAGGAATCTCTTCCAAGCCCGGCCGATGCAAACGCATCCAACAGATGGGAACATTTCAAGAATACCGTTTACAACACCGCCTTGTCCATATTTGGCAAGAGGACCAACAAGACGGCAGACTGGTTTGAAGCCCACTCTGAGGAGTTGACACCAGTCATTGAGGAAAAGAGGAGAGCTCAAGCAGCATACAAGGCCTGTCCCAGTGAGTGCAACCTGCAGGTCCTCCGAGCTGCTCGCAGCAAAGTCCAGCAGGCTGCCAGGAGATGTGCTAACGACTACTGGCTCCAGCTCTGTTCCGAGATACAGATAGCAGCTGACAACATCAAGGGGATGTATGATGGTATCAAGCAGGCCCTAGGTCCAACACAGAAGAAAATTGCCCCTCTGAAGTCTGCCACAGGCGAGGTCATCCAGGATCGGGCGCAGCAGATGGAACGCTGGGTGCAGCACTACTCTGAGCTATATTCCAGAGAAAATGTAGTCACCGAAGAAGCGCTGAACAACATTGAGTGTCTGCCTGTGTTGGAGGAGCTTGACAGTGAACCAACCCTAGAACAACTTCACGTGGCCCTGGACTCCCTTGCCTTTGGCAAGGCACCAGGAAAAGACAGCATCCCTGCTGAAGTCCTAAAGTGCTGCAAAGAGATCATCGTCACTGAGCTGCATGAAATCCTCTGTCTCTGCTGGAGAGAAGGTGGGGTACCTCAAGACATGAGGGATGCAAACATCATCACACTGTACAAGAACAAAGGTGACAGGGGTGACTGCAACAACTACAGTGGCATCTCTCTCCTTAGCGTTGTAGGAAAGCTGTTTGCCCGAGTTGCACTAAAGAGGCTCCAGGTACTTGCAGAGAGTGTCTATCCAGAATCGCAGTGCGGATTCCGAGCCAACAGGTCCACCACTGTTATGGTATTCTCCCTTAGACAACTGCAGGAGAAATGCAGGGAACAACAACAGCCACTCTTTATAGCCTTCATAGATCTCACGAAGGCTTTCGACCTGGTCAGCAGGGATGGCCTCTTCAAGATTCTCCCCAAGATCGGATGTCCACCCAGGCTCCTCAGCATTATCAGATCCTTCCACAAGGACATGAAGGGAACTGTTGTCTTCGATGGCTCCACATCAGACCCCTTCGACATCCGAAGCGGCGTGAAGCAGGGCTGTGTTCTTGCACCAACCTTGTTTGGGATTTTCTTCACTGTCATGCTGAAGCAGGCCTTTGGAACTGCAACAGAAGGCATCTATCTCCGGACCAGATCTGACGGAAAGCTCTTCAACCTCTCCAGACTGAGAGCAAAGTCCAAAGTCCAGCTGAAATGTCTGCGTGACTTCCTCTTTGCCGACGATGCAGCTGTCACTGCCCACTCTGCCAAAGATCTCCAGTAGCTATAAATAACATGATGGTATTATTCATATATACCAGTTTTTTTTCCACAATTTTAGCCACTAGTGTCAAGCTCAGCTTGTTGCCCCCCTAAAACCTGTTGCCCAGTGAAACCGCTACCCCCTCCACCCCCTTAGCTACGCCACTGCCACTTTTATAGTTAGGAAACCAGGCATGCACAATAGATATCAGTTAGTTCATTTCTCTTCTTTGCATCGTCATTTCAAGTTTTCTTTTCATAAAAGAAAGGACTGAAATGAAAGATTATGCAAACAGCATTAGTTCTTCTAGCTGAAAGGAACCACACAAGTCAGGGGTGGCCAATCTGCAGCCAGTGTGACACAGACACTTCCTAAGTGGCACACAGGAAGCCTCCTGTCACTGCCACACCAGCTGACACAGGGTTCCACAGGTATGAGCATATGCCATGGCACTTCTCCCAGCATGAAGCCCAGAAAGGGAGTGACAAGACCTGGGCAGAGTGAAGATAACCGAGCAGAGTCATGGCAGGTCACGTGTGCCAGCGAAACCACCAGAGCAGGTTCGGCCGAAATAAGTTGGGAATGAAGTGTTCAAGATTCTGTTTATAAAAAGTGGCATGTTGCAAGTTGGCCACCCCGATATAAGTAAAGAAGTTAGGATCACACTCAGGTAGAAAAGGACTTACCATATTCTCTGAGTCTTGTGGTGATCCAGTAATGCTTCTACAGCCTACCATGCAGGGGCAGGGGGAGAGGAAAGCACTTGACCTTCCCATGCACCTTTTAGTATCCTCTGGAGTGACTGTGACAGGCAGGGCATGTGAAATTAAAAACAGGTCATTAACTTAGGGCACAGTCCCAACCCATTATGTCAGTGCTTTCCTGCACTGGCATAGCGGTGCCAATGGGATGCGTCCTGCATCCTGCAGTTGAGTATCACTCACAGAGGCCTCCTCAAAATAAGGGAATGTTTGTTCCCTTGCCTCAGAGATGCAAGATATGCCTTCAGATGCAAGGGAGGGCACCAGGATGAGGTCTCTTATTATCTGGTGTGCTCCCTGGGGCATTTGGTGGGCTGCTGTGAGATACAGGAAGTTGGACTAGATGGGCCTATGGCCTGATCCAGTGGGGCTGTTCTTATGTTCAGAGCTGCAATGCTCTTATGTCAGTGCTGGTTAGCACTGACTTAAGGGGTTAGGATTGTGCTCTTAGAAGCAAATGTAATGAAATAAAATCCTAGCACCATCTACCTAGTTTTCCCCCTACCTAGACTTATGTATGCAGTTGCTTTTCCTCTGTCTGTTCCCCAAGTTCTGAAGAGGTGTGACAACAATGGACAGGTTACTTTCCATGTGCTGAAGCAAAACGCGCACAGTCCAGCCCCCTCTTTTCATGAGGTTCAGGGGAGTCGAGATTCTGTCAGCTTGAGTTCTGAGTGATGCAGAACCAAAGCTTACATGTTGGTTCAGCGAGCAGGTGCAGAGCAATGATTCAGCAGAATCAACAAGCACCTGGGACAGGCACATCCTGGGTGTGACCAAGCCAAATACTGATTGGCTGGGCTGACTATATGAAGATAGTCAGGAGGAGCCTCAAGTGCAGCAGTAGGGGAGTTGATGGAGTAACTGTGAGACTGTTGCCAGTGACTGAAGAGGCTGGATACTGTATGTATGTGATATTACTGACTTATGGACTGAACCTTTGACTGTGTATTATTGGAACTGATTTGGATTTGTTATACTGGAACTGACTGCTCTCCGTGCTGACTCTTGGACTGTTAAATGACTACTCTATATGTAATATCCCTTGACCAATACAACTGCTGAAAGTACTCTTCTGTAGTTGAAGTGTTGTTCTTGCAACCTGCTCATATTGGGACAAGACTGGGAACCTACACCAATCCTCTTATAATTTTATACAAGCCCCCCTTAAACCTTATCAGATTCTACCTTTCCCATTGTCACTTCCAGCAGCAGTAAACTCTAGCTTAGCCCTCAGAACTCTGTTTAGCCATGATCAGGTGGGTAGACCTGAGCAATGGACAGGTGTGAGCAAACCCCAGTAGGGTACCAGTGTTGTCCTCCTGGCTCGTTGTTTTACCTAGCTAGGTATCAGACTCCCAGGCACTGGCAATACACATTTGGGGTTAAGCCCCAAATCCCATCCAACTTTTTAGCACTGACACAGCTTTGCCAATGGTCATGTGCTCCATCCTGCAGTTGGAAAGCAGTCATGGAAGCCTCCTCAAGATACGGGAATGTTTGTTTCGTTACCTCAGGGCTGCATTGCAGCTGCATCAGTGCTGGAAAGTTGGTTAGGCTTGGGCCCTAAGTCATTTTTGTGGATGTGTCATAAGGGGGGGGGCATAAAGACAACACATGTGCACACACACATGCATGCCTTTCCTATTAGGGCAAAAGGTTTCCTGTCAGTGCAGCCCTGCACTCCCATTTTAAAAGACACAGGAGTATGTCTCAAATTAAGAGACAGTGGCAGTTTTCTGTTCTAAATGGTAATATGTGGATATTTTTCATCATAAAACCTAGTGCAGCAGTTCCCAGACTGTGGATCCTTGGTGCATTACCCAATTTTTGGTGGGTTGCAAAACTGACAAGACAGGTTAGGCTCTTGCATCAAAGGTTAAACAACCTGTTACTAAGGGGAGCACTGCTGCCCAATCACCATTATATAGCCCCAGAGGCATGATCAGCTGGTGTGGTTAAACTTTTTTTAGGTGGGTTCTGATGCTAATAAGTTTGGGAACCACTGACCTAGAGAGATCCTGTTTTGTGATGGGTTCTGGAGCATGGTGAGCCAAACATCAGTTTTGACCAGCTACCTGTTCTGTTTGGGAGAATATTTATCATATGGTGTGTATTTAACCACTGTGGTCACTTTTAAGAGTTACCTGAAATGCACGCGTTTCTTTTCCAGGCTCACCAGTGAAGCTGTCATTAGAGTCAAACCAGACATGGCATTAATTCTATATCTGCTTACAGGGGTCCTGCTTGAGTGAAATCCATCTGGTTCTCTTGTCACACGTATCTGTTTTCTGTATTTTCTTGCATGATTTCTTGCTACCTGCGCACTGCAGTTTGACTTAACAATCACAACTTCATTGCTTCACCTCAGCCAACATCATTGCATTCTTGAGCATCTCTGTATGCAGTTCAATAGCCTCTGTGATTAAGTGTTAATTTAACTGATAGTCAATCCATGACTAGAGAGTCAGCTGGGAACTGAATACAGGGTGACCGAAAATATTTTGCATCTGATGAAAGAAAAAAAGGGCTTGCTGGGTTACAAAGAAAAAGTGGAAGACAGAGGAGCAAATAAGCAGTTATATCATGTCTGGCTTGACCGTTCACAGGTTGTGTTCTATAACATAACATGTTGGGTGAGTGATTGTACAACCTTTGACCGGAAAGCAATGGCCTTCCCATGGTGCTGAAAGATAGACCTGTTAATTTATATAGCAACATCTGTACATACTGATTTTTACTTTGGGTGCATTTCTATACAGTACTTTAAAAATGCCATTCTGAGCAGCATAGGATATGGTGTGTATCCTTGGATGCCAGCACAACAGTCGCACCATTGTCGATGGATGTGTCATTGATGCTGGCGCAACACCATGCTGTGGTACCTCTGATGCTGGTGCAACTATGACCAGAGGAAATGTCCAAACAGGATGGAGACATGGGCAGAATGAGGAATCCTAAACCACCTCCAGATGACAGACATGCCCCAAACATCAGTAAATGCTATACCAAATGCATAAAGGAAAATAATGCAAAATTGGATGAGAGAGACACTAAGATAGCAAAAGATGAAGCAACCATAACAAACTTGGAAGACCAACTGGGAAACTGTGTCCTTGAATTCTAGGTAAGGGAAAGCAGGAATTCGGGGAAACCAGGGATGAACGCAGTCTAGTGCATATATTAACAACAGTATTTAGAACTCCTTTAGAATATATAGAACTCCTTTGAAGTGTCAAGTCCTTTGCCATCTGTTTGCCTGGTCTCAGGGCACTCAGGGTGGGAAATTAGTTAAAACTAAGAACACAATTATAATCAATGGAATGTTCAGTATTATGATATTCTTTGTTGAATTAAAATTTCCTCATTTAAGGTCATTCCAAACAGGAAGATTGTATTGCTAGTGCATTTTCATACCCCAAACATTTCATTGCATTTCTGGTGTTTTGCATTTCATCAGTGCATTTCCTGAAATCTGTTGTTTAAAGATTTGATTTCTTCTGTTTCCTTCTGCACAAGATTCACAAATGCACACAAATACTGGGAGAGAGGCCAAAGGCACCTTTTGTGTCATGTGGGTAAAGTGGCTTCCCAAAACAGTCATTCTCTAACTGATCCAGACTAGATAGCTACAGACCTGTCAGCAGAATCAGGTCTGTCATCAAATTCCTATCTGCTGCAGCAGGAGTACAGTTTAAAGTACAGCACAAGACGACAGAAGTAGGGAGGAAAACTATCTCTTGCTTGGGCTTCCCTTTCTCCACACCAGGTTTTTTTTGGTCTGAAGGCTCTTTTTCTACCTGTGGAGCTCCAAAACAGAAAATAATCCCGCTAGGAAAAAAATGGCTTTAAAAATGGTTTGGGGTGGAAAGATGGGGTCAGATGAGGTCAGCTTCCCTCTCCCATCCAAGCTGTGCTTTAAATCTCTCTTCCTTCCACGATGCCGCTTCCTCACCAACTCACCATGGGCATACATTAGGATGTACCTGACTTATTCACACCTGTTAACCAAAAAGCTGTTAACTCGCTGTGTAAAGATTGTGCTGTGTCTTTCTCTTGGACAGGTTTAGAAAATCACTGGAAATAAGACTCTGTGTGCCCTTGAACACCGGGCTGGGTCAACCATGAGGACAGCTGAAGCCTCAGTCAGCAGCTGTTGGTGAAGGGTGCCCATCTCTGTCCATCCATTTGCCTCCACTGCTTCTCCTTCCACTCCCTGGATTGGAAAAGGGGGGGGAGAGGGGAAGAGGAAATGTGGAGGAGAGTAGAGTGCTGAGCTAGAGCATTAGAGAGCAGGAGGAGCAGAGGCTGGCACATTGCTCGGTAAGGGAGGCAGCTTCTGGCGTGTCGCCTAAGCTTGGGCTGTTTGTTGGCAACTTTCAGTCTCGAAAGACTCTGGAATCGCACTCTGAGTGGTGGTTCTGGAACAGCGTCTAGTGTGGCTGAAAAGGCCGATTCGGGAGTGACAATCCCTTCCACACCGGGAGCAAGTGCAGTCTGTCCCTGGTCTGTCTCCCTGGCTATGGGCCTTCCTTCTTTGCCTCTTAGCCTCAGGCTGTTGGCCAAGTGTCTCTTCAAACTGGGAAAGGCCATACTGCACAGCCTGCCTCCAAGCGGGCCGCGGCCCTGCTTGAACATGGTGCAGGGGTGGTTTTACAACCATAGGCTGTGTGGTTAAGAAGGGCACCCATATTCAGACAACGCAATAGGATACAAGGGAAGAAGCATTGTTTTACAGCAGCATTTTGAGCTCAGAAGGCAATATACGTAGCCAATGAAGAAACTAAGCTTACAACTGTAACATGCTCTCTGTGTTAGAGGTTGGTGGTCATATTCTGTACCAGCCGAAGCTTCCACAACAACTACTAGGGGCAACCTTGTATCAAGTGTTTTGCAGTTGTGTTGCTGGTCTCACACTTCTCCTCTTTGCTGTCTCTGCTCAGTGGTTGTATTGGCTGACCTTGGAGGCAGCACAGGAACAGTTCCACTTGGCAGTGTAGGGTGGGATGGAGGCTTTGAGTCTGTTTCAGTGCCAGGAGTCTCTGTCCCTGCTAGGCTGCGTGTCTGGTGCCTTTCCACATATGGCCTATCGGGCAACGTCCTTTAGAAAACCCTCTCCTGTGCCTCCTTTGTCGTCATGACAGTTGTGAAGTCTCTCTTTCAGCTCCTCAGAGGCAGGAGGAACTGGCCTTCATTCTGTTCTTGGTTCCTCTTCCTGCAGAGCTTCCCCTTTCCCCCTCAGCCTCAACCCGTCTTCCCACCCCTGCTGTGTCCCTATCACAGAAGAGGTCATGTGCAGGAAGGGAAACCCCACAGTTACATGCTTTTTCAAGCCTGGCTTTCTGAGGACCAAACTTCTTTCCTGCACACAGTCTTCCAACAGAAGACCAGGGAACAAATTCACCCAGGGAGCATCACTTGTTCCCTGGTGAATTTGGCCTGCAAAAGGACTCAGAAAAATGACACAGAAATGGGGTTGCTGCCACACAGTGTCTCCTTTTGAAAATACCCTTTTAGGCTCCCTGACTGTTATTCACCATGGAGGACAGGCTGGCAAACAACCCAAAAGAGGCCACTTTTTTGGGCAAATTAGTTATGGACGACACTGCAGCCATTTTGTTTTGTTCATGTGTGTGGCTCATTCATATATAAAGCAAGAGCATGGGAGGGGCATGTGGTGGGTGGGGAGGAAGGAAGGTGAGGCAGGTGAAGCAGAGCCTCCCCACCAGAGTCACTGGAAAAGTTCCACTGCTGTGTGAGGCCCCCAAGCAGAGTGTATGGGTTGTGGGTGCTTGGGAGCCCCACATGGCAGCAGTGCTTTTTGAAGGACTCCAGTGGGGAGGCTCTGCCTAGGTGCCTCCCGACCCACTGCATGTCCATGAAGCATGGAGTCTTTTTATAACCAAAAGAAGTGTGCAGTGAGGGGTATTGAGTCCTCCCTCACTTTATCTCCTGGCACTCCATCACTTCAGGGGTTTTCGCCCTCAACACAGCTCATTTTTAGTATTGCGGGGAAAGTTCAGCTCTCACACAGGGGGAAGGGGAGGCTTCAGCTGTTATAAAAGTGTTCAGGCTCCCTGACTCTTATTTCCGACTCTAGCTCCTGTGGACACCTATTAATAATGCACATCTCTTTGGCCCTGACAGGAGCGGTCCTCATCCCTGTGTCAGACCACCACACCCTGAATGGCCGCCCTGGGATGTTCAGTAAGGCTTCCCATGATCCAAGCCTAGCTGGTACTGAATACATCTCAAAAATGAATACCAGTCCTTGAAGCCTCAGCCTCCCATAATGTGGCAGGGATGGTTTTACCTGGTCCTTTAAATATCTGTATGCTGCTGTTCAGACTCAAAGCAGTTGGAAACTGAATATTAAAATCACAAGCAAACAACAAACAACTAATGACAATTTTTTATGTCAGAACAGATTGATCTCCCAATTCTCCTTATTGAGCGACTAAGATGATTACGGGGCTGGGGCACCTTCCTTATGAGGAAAGGCTACGGCATTTGGGCCTCTTCAGCCTAGAAAAGAGACGCTTGAGGGGGGACATGATTGAGACATACAAAATTATGCAGGGGATGGACAGAGTGGATAGGGAGATGCTCTTTACACTCTCACATACCAGAACCAGGGGACATCCACTAAAATTGAGTGTTGGGCGGGTTAGGACAGACAAAAGAAAATATTTCTTTACTCAGCGCGTGGTCGGTCTGTGGAACTCCTTGCCACAGGATGTGGTGCTGGTGTCTAGCCTAGACGCCTTTAAAAGGGGATTGGACGAGTTTCTGGAGGAAAAATCCATTATGGGGTACAAGCCATGATGTGTATGCGCAACCTCCTGATTTTAGGAATGGGTTAAGTCAGAATGCCAGATGCAAGGGAGGGCACCAGGATGAGGTCTCTTGTTATCTGGTGTGCTCCCTGGGGCATTTGGTGGGCCGCTGTGAGATACAGGAAGCTGGACTAGATGGGCCTATGGCCTGATCCAGTGGGGCTGTTCTTATGTTCTTATGTTCTTATGAGAATAAGGCCAGATTGATTTATAAACAACAAACCAGATTAAAGAAATCTTAGAGCCTGATCCTACCCCGGGCAGGCGCCAGTTTCCCATGTGCTGCCTGGGAGGTGGCTGATGCAAAAGTGTCATAAGCCACTTTGTGGTGGCCAGAATGACAGAGACACTGGTGGGTAGGCCAGTGTGGGTGGGCGCTTGGCCTCCACAGTGGTTTTTGGAGCCCTGGGAATCATCAGTGGTAAGTACCCCCGCTGAGTGGGGAGGAGACATTCTAGGGCGGAAAGGGGGCACAGGAGCAAAACTGGGTGGGAGAGGGTGGTTCAGGCCTGGGAGGGGAGTGAGGATGGCAAAGGAGGCTGCTGCTGCATCCTGTCCCCCTTCCTGCACCTGCAAGTCCTACACGGGTCTACTTGAATCTTCACCAGTGATTGAGCTTGTCCAGATCTGAGTAGACCCACAGCGGCTGCTAAGGCCCCGGCTGCTTCCCTGGCCCCCTGGGGTACAGTGGTAACTGGACAGGCACAACCGCAGTGCACCACGAATTAGAATTCGGCTGCCCAGGTGTAATCCTGTTCAACTTACCTGAGAGCAAGTTCCATTCAACATAGTGGGATTTACTTTTGAGCAAACATGTATAGGAGCGTACCTGATCAATGAATTCAATGAATTCTAATCTATCACAAGAAGCAAGAGCATTGCTTTTTTAGATGACGCGCGCGCGTTTGTGTGTGTGTCACAACAGGCACCATTTTAGGAAAGGGATTCCCTCGTGTAAAAGTGCAGGGGAGATTCCTATATCAAGATGGCTTTTGCTATTTACATTGTTTATAAGTGCTTATAATGAACACTTTTCAAAATGTGAAACCTGAATGATCAAGAGTGTCTTTTTAGTCAATTAAAACATTTTAAATTGATGAACTGATTAATTTGTTTAAGGTTGCAGTCCAACTAAAGGTTGCATTGAAAACTGTTCAAAAATACCCCTGCTATTATTCATTAGCAGTTCAAAAAGCCAGCATTTGTTTAATGCCCCAGAGACTTTTCAGATATATGGGCCTTTAATCACGCTACATGGTGTTGGCAACCTTCAGTCTCGAAAGACTCTGGTATCGTGCTCTGAAAGGTGGTTCTGGAACAGCGTCTAGTGTGGCTGAAAAGGCCCATTCGGGAGTGACAATCCCTTCCACACTGGGAGCAAGTGCAGTCTGTCCCTGGTGTGTCTCCCTGGCTATGGGCCTTCCTTCTTTGCCTCTTTGCCTCAGACTGTTGGCCAAGTGTCTCTTCAAACTGGGAAAGGTCATGCTGCACAGCCTGCCTCCAAGCGGGCCGCTCAGAGGCCAAGGTTTCCCACCTGTTGAGGTCCACTCCTAAGGCCTTCAGATCCCTCTTGCAGATGTCCTTGTATCACAGCTGTGGTCTACCTGTAGGGCGCTTTCCTTGCATGAGTTTGCACGCTACATGGAGAGGCACACAATCAGATCACACTCTTATACTAGGTTGTTCTAGAACCTTGGGCCATTACTGAGAAAGCTCTGCTCATTGCTGGAGATGTCCTTAGTTCCCACATGGATGCAGCAAAGATCAAGGGTCTCAAAGATGATCTCAGCAAGCAGACAGATTCATATCTGGGAAGGTGCTTCCTAAGAAATACTGGCAGGGAAAGTGTGTATACTTAACATGTGCAGATTATTCTCACCTCACCAGTGAGTCACCAATGGCATGGCTTTCAGTCATGAATCAGCACTTGCATCTCTTTTTAAAATATAAATGAAACAACATACATACTGATCACTGGAACAGATCTATCTTTCATGTTCTTGGTGTGGGAGAGCTTTGGAAATCTTGCCCAGAAGAAGTAGTAAAATGGGACTGGTTGGCCTCTTGGGACAATGACTTGGAAGCATCTGACCTTCAGAGAGTAATTGTTTAACTATGTCATTTATACCCAGCCATTCTTCTATCATGAAGCACAGGGGAGCAGACACAGGATCCCAGATGGTCTCCCATTCAGGTGCTAACCTAACCAAGACCTGACTGGCGTCAGCAGGTTGACTGCATCATGTGCCCGCAGAGGGCTAGGTTGAGAACACTCTCTTAGCACAGATATACAAGATGTTGCAGCTACCGGTAAATCACAGACCTTACAAACTCTTACAGGCGAGTTCGAGAACCTTTATTGGCATAAAAACAATTTGAACAGAACAGAGAGCAAAATAAATACAATCTACAACCAAAATTCTGATTGTACTTATTTTGCTCTCTGTGTTCTGTTCAAATTGTTTTTATGCCAATAAAGGTTTTCGAACTCGAACTCTTATAGGCTGTGCTCTAAGACCCAAAAACGGAACTAGCGACAAAACAAAGGGATAAGGCCGATAACTCACATTTGGTTATATTTACAGATACAAAATGTAGCAAGAAGATGTTCATTCAAAAAAAAAAACAAAAAAAAAACAACTCCAGATACCTGCATTATATTATTTCATTTTTTTTCTCCACAGGGCAAACAAAACCTGTGTGTGTGTGTGATCTGCTCAAGAAAACAACACGGGGGGGGGGGGAATAAAATCCTCCCTTACTTAGTGCCAATCAAATGGGAGGCACAGTTGCATGTCATTAAAAAAGAAATATCAGGAGATGCCATCTGTCTAAGCACTTCCTACGTATGATTGTGCTGTTAGCCTTATGACAACAATCCTGTAGGGTGAGTATTATTATCCTTGCACTGCAGATGATAAACTGGGGTCTGCATTACCTGAGGCTCC
Organism: Tiliqua scincoides; assembly: GCF_035046505.1. Classification (NCBI taxonomy): domain Eukaryota; kingdom Metazoa; phylum Chordata; class Lepidosauria; order Squamata; family Scincidae; genus Tiliqua; species Tiliqua scincoides. The sequence continues at coordinate 237,576,330 of NC_089823.1, read as the reverse complement.
CTCGTGAGCTCCTGGCAGAAGACAGTGTCAAACTGGGGCTTTCTGGTACACAGCTCAGCCTCTTAGCCACTACCAGGCCAGCAACCTGACTTCAACTCTGAATGCCTTCTGTTGCAGTGGTGGTTGAGGGGTTAACACCTTCCTCCCTCTACACCATTTTCCCAATTAAAATGTGGGCCTGCACAAAAGCTGCTGCTTGCCTCATGGGGGAAGACATGCAGGTGTCAACAAGACCAATAACAACTGTAGGGCAGCTTTCAGTGGGAAAACAGGAGCGGGGTGGGGGTTAGAGGTGCCTCCCCTGGTACTATGGTCCTGATCAGATCCAGGAAGTTGATTATCTTTCCTTATTTGGCTCTCAGATAACTCCAAACTCCCCATTTTGTAACTCTGCATTTCTTAGTATGCTTTCCAGAATGTGCTCACTGGTCCTCACTTCCATGTGAACAGGTTGAGAGCAGTGGCGTCACTAAGGGGCTGCGGGGGTTGCAGACCCTCGGGGGATGTGTGACACCACAAGTGGCCAACATTTTGAAAATCTTTGTATTTTTGAATAATATCGTATTATATATCATTTGATGCATAATTTAATGCAGAATGCAATGAAACTAACTTCATTGAAATACCTGTATTCTATCAAAAGTTATAGCCAAAAAACCAGAAATTGCCTTATGAAACAAAAAGTGGATTTCCTTATCTCGAAACAGACTAATGAGACTGACTGCTCCAAGAGCAAGTTAGGTGTTATTATGACACAGCAGGGAACCAAGAAAGCAGAGATTTCCAAACTGGGATGTTGTGACGCCCCACCTTGGGAAGCCCTGTCTCTGACATTTTAAGGGGTAGGGCAGAGGGATGGCAGCAATGTGACTGTGACACTGCCAGGGACAGAAGATGGGGTTTAGACTTACCTAAGCCTCTGTGCTGGCCTCTGGGGGGGGGGCAGGAACTCCCACAGACCGCTCTGCAGGGCTTCCCATGTCTCAGAACAGTTTAAAATAGCAATTATGACCCACATCTGGCTTTGCGATCACAAACCAGAAGTGGGTTCTGTATTCTGTATGGTCTGGTATGGGAGAAGGTCCATTATGGGGCTGATGCAAGGAGCGCTCACACCAGGTGATGCAAACCCTTGTGACCCCTCTGGTTGAGAGGTTCGAAACATAAAACTGAACTTCTGGGCAAGCTTACTTAGAAGGAAGGAAGCCCAGTTGACGTGCATAGGCTCTAAGATGACATGTCTGGGATGAGGCTGCCGGCACTGCTCTCTCATCCACCAACCCCTCTCCCCCCAAACTTCCAATTTCAGCTCATGCTAAAGACAATGCAACACCAGGAGCCCTGCCACCCAGCCCCACCTCCTTTTCCTCCATGACTTTAAGCACTAGTCCTCACTGCTCTTTGAGAACCGGGAACAGGACCCAGAAGTCCCATCACTAAGTAGCCCCCCTGCTCACCCGCCCCCCACAACTTTTTCCTGAATCAGAGGTCTGTTGGGATGAAGGGTTATAATTACAGCCACTGTTCTGCCATTGAAGTCTCTGTCCTTTTCTGGCTACCATCAAAGCACTGATAATAACAATCGTGCTGAGCTAGGTGGAGGGGGGATTGCTGTCTGCCTTTCAATGGCAGGGCAGGCCTGGGTTGCTATGGGGAGAGCCAGCATCTGAACTGCAGGCTGCACTTTCTCTAGTATGTCCAGATTGGCTTAATCCAGGGGTGTCCCAACTTTTTGGCAGGAGAGCCACATCATCTCTCTGACACTGTGTTGGGGGCCAGGAAAAAAGGAATTCATTCACATTTAAAATTAGAACAAATTTACATAAATTTACATAAATGAATATATTAGAGATGGAGCTTATATGAATGAATGAAGGTCTCATGACAGCTCAAGGCTTAGCGCAGAGCACGCCGGTCTTCACAGACATGAAACAGCAAGCAGCAGAGGGAGCCCTTGGCCTGCAGCTTGCACAAGAGGTCAGTCAGCCCTGTGCTGAGAGTAGTCACATTGGGCTAGCAAGGGCTCCAGCAAGTCTCTGGAGCACCAGAGGTTCATTGGAGGCTAGGGGCACCCCGTGGACCGGATTGGGGGTCCCTGAGGGCTGCAGATGGTCCCCAGGCTGGGGTTTAGGCATCCCTGGCTTAACCCCATCTGTTTTCAGGGGTCCAAGAAAACATGCAAAGCATCTGAGAACCAAAAAGAGGCCTTACCAACATTGTTTCACAAGCAGCAACCACCAGTGAGCACCTCGTTCCACATTGCAAATATATGTTCAGAAGCCAGGCTACACTTGGGAGAGTGGGCACCAGAATGCACCCCAACGGGTGTCCTCTTGCCCCCTGTTCTTTTTGGGGCAGTACTTGATCTGCCCCCACACACTTCTACTGCTATGTCCTGCCCCAGCTGGCCATCTCTGCGCCTGCTATATGGAAAGAGCAGCAGGGCAAGGTGAAGCTTGGGCTGGATCTGTGCCTGTGTGTCTTTCTCCTTGAACATGAACAGGGGAATGGGATGGGATGACACATTCAGGCACCACCCACGTATGCCACTGAGCCCATTGCACCCCTCAGCATCTAGGCATTTCAATGACAGCAAGACTGGATACCAAGACAGATCAATTTTAATATGACTGGACTAAGGGCTGGCCCATCCATGAGGTCAGCTGAAGCTGTGGTCTCATGCAGCAGACTGGCAGGGGGTGCCCTGATCTTTCCACTTGTTTGTCTCCACTGATCCATTCCTTGGACTGAAAGAGGAAGAGAGGGGCAGATTTAAAGTGTTGAGGAAAGGCAAGCAGTAACTCCCCAGCCTGCGGAAAGTGAAAGCAGAGCGATCGCGCTCCACTACTGGTTTTGCGGAGGAAGAGCGCAATCGCTCCGCTTTCACTTTCCGTAGGCTGGGGAGCCCTGCAGACACTCACGCAGGGCTCCCTGCACCCCAGGACGGCTGGGGTGTACATCCCAGTCCCTGCAGCCTCCCTGAGTGACGTGATCCTGGGGATCGTATTGCTGCCTTCCCCCCGCCCCCGCTGCCTCCCTCCCCTCCCCTGCAAGGATTTACTGCGGTTTTCAAACTCCCTGAGAGAGCCAGGGTGGTGTAGTGGTTTGGGAGGTGGACTTAGACCTGGAAGATCCAGGTTCGAATCGCCCCTTAGCCACGAAGCTTCCTGGGTGACCTTGGGCCAGTCACTTTCTCTCAGCCTCACCTACCTCACAGGGTTGTTGTGAAGACAAAAAGAGGGGAGCAGCTGTATACACCACCCTGAGCTCTTTGGAGGAAGGGCGGTATAAAAATGTGATAAATAAATAAATAAATAAGCAGCAAATATAATTCCAATATCTCAACATTCAATAGTTATCATGCTATAAATAGAGCACTGAATAAGTTGCTTAAAACAAAAGGCCTCGTTGTAATAAGGTTTGCCTATTCCTATTCCTCCTGCCCCCATTTCTTACAGGTTTTTTTCTTTCTTAGACGGACACGGACAGTGGCAGAGCTGCCATCCAGATTGCTGGAGTCCAGTAGAGACCAGGACAGGGTGAATATCTGGGCAGTGTACAGGAACATATTGACACAAGGCATGCCAAGCAGTTGGAAGGCGCATGCGAGTCTCTCTCTTGCCAGCCCTCCTCGAATGCTGTGAGTGGCTTGCAGCACATCCAAAGAGGTTGGAGCAGAATCATGCAGTTAAGAACATAAGAACAGCCCCCCTGGATTAGGCCATGGCCCATCTAGTCCAGCTTCCTGTATCTCACAGCGGCCCACCAAATGCCCCAGGGAGCACACCAGATAACAAGAGACCTGCATCCTGGTGCCCTCCCCTGCATCTGGCATTCTGACATAGCCCATTTCTAAAATCAGGAGGTTGCACATACACATCATGGCTTGTAACTCGCAATGGATTTTTCCATAGGCCCATCTAGTCCAGCTTCCTGTATCTCACAGCGGCCCACCAAATGCCCCAGGGAGCACACCTGATAACAAGAGACCTGCATCCTGGCGCCCTCCCTTGCATCTGACAGCCCATTTCTAAAATCAGGTGGTGGCACATACACATCATGGCTTGTAACCCGTAATGGATTTCTTGTTGTTATTGTTATCAGCATATATATATATATATACACCGCTTTTCAACAACAACAAAAAAATTCAAAAAGTTTTCTCTTTTTCTCTGCCCCCTTGTGTTGCTTTGCTCCCCATCTCCAGTCCTGGTCTTAGTTCTACTAAGTTCTGCCTGCCTGCTGTATGTTCCACAACTGGGCTCAGTTCCAGGATTCAATGCAGAGGCTTAGACCCACAGCAATTTTTACATATTGGAGTTTGTTTTTTTTAGTATTGGGGATCATTCAAAGATATCTGCTCCTTGTAATCATTCGGTGCCTTCAGGAGCACTTGACTGCCTCCTTACTGCTGAATGTGAACTCTGTTCTTCAGATTCAAGTCCAGCTGTCCAATCTTTCTGCCTCTTCAGCCCTGGTTTTGCTCCCCCCCCCCCATGGCTCTGAAAGGGAAGGGCTGCTTGCACAGTATGTTCAGGCACCTGCAAAACTTAGTGCTTTGCACCCCCTCTAGCTATGCCACTGGCTGCGAGGGGAAAGAGGAGGTAAAGGAGGATTTGGATACTGCAGAGAAATTAAATGAGTGAATTTCTCCAGGCATCTGGCCTTGAGCAAGTTGGGATCAATTTAAGTTTACAGTTGCTATGAGGATAACATGATGTTTTTGAAGCCTGCCCTGAGCCCTCAAGAAAGGGTCTGAGAGGACTTTAAAATGACAAACACATTAATGTGGCAGAAGCTTTCCAGGGCCAGAGACCACAGCAAATAAAGAAACATCTTATTGTAATGTGAATCTGAACTTGCAGGAGCCTGAAAATCGCCAGCAGGGGGCAGGCTTGGATCACAAGTGCTTCCCACATGCATCTATTAAAACCTATTTCTGCCTGGCCCACCAGTGTACACATTTGGTCCCTGTTGTGTATATGCAACGTTGGGCAGAAATGGCTTAATTATGAGAAAAGTGAGCTAGAGAAGGCTGCTGGTTTAGCCTGCTGCACCAATAAAGAGTCTTGCAGCCCCTGAAAGCTGAACACATTTACTTTAACAGACAATCCCATGGAAGAAAGCTAATTTTGACATTGAACCCATTCACTTCCATTTTATTGGATTTAAATGGGCAGCCAAAAGTGCCATCATGAGATGAGGATTGAACTGGAGGGCAGAAAGGCTGCTTTTTGTTTTAAAGAAGGACACCAAGGGGAAAGCTCCTGCTAAGTCATGCTTGACATTTTGAATGGGAAATTGACCCATTGCTGCATCAGGAAGGCAGCCAACTTTCCCTACTACCCCTGTGCCTTTATGTGCAGCCTGAATCTATTAGTCACACAGAATGTGGCAAATGAAACTTCCTTTGGCGTGAGGATCTAGGAAAGCTTCACCTGCTACATTTCTGCTTGCAGGCTGCTCTTAAAGATACAAGAATATTTTATAAAGTCCATCACAGGTTATAAGTCATGATAGGTATGTGCAACCTCCTAATTTTAGAAGTGGTTTTACCTTTGATTTTATCACAGAATGCCAGATGCAGGGGAGGGCACCAGGACGCAGGTTGTGTCTGTTGCTTGTGTGCTCCCTGAAGCATTTGGTGGGCCGCTGTGAGATACAGGAAGCTGGACTGGATGGGCCTTTGGCTTGATCCAGCTCTTCTGATGTTCTTTGTTCTTAAGTACAGCCAGTTAAAAAAGTTTGCCCTTCAGGTGGAGTGGACATTCAGCAGCAGCAGCAGCACTCTGGGATCTTACTCTTGCCCATGCTGGGCATTTAAAAGAACCACTTTTCCTTACAACTGCAAGCTGGCTGGGGGACAATGCAGACTGAATCAGCTCTCATTTTCATGTATCAAAGCTCATCTGATTCAGTTGTGTGAGTGGCAGCAAGTTGGCGGTTTTTTTGTTACTGATTTGTTGGGTGACCTGTACTGTCATATATTAAAATAAATAAATAAAATAAAGTGAATGGAGGTGACACCCACCCTAGTGATGCCACTGCATTTAGCCTGTGCATAGAACATTGCAATTTATTCTGTATGGTCTGGTATGGGGAGTGATGCAATCAACTCTCACACCTGGTGATGTAAACGTGGACATTCCTGTCCAAATGGTTGATGCCAATGTCCCCCTTTTCCAATAAGGTGCAAAACTTGCCTAAAGCCATGCTGGTTTCTAGCTGACATTCTTAGGAGACAGCCAGGACTTCGCCTGGAGGGTGTGAGGTCAGGCTGAACTCTTTGGGGAGGTCATGCTAACTGTTTTGGGGATGGCCATGTAGGGGAATGGAAGGCTGTAGCACTGCAGGGCATCTGTGTCCTCCAATGCCTTGCTGCCTCCTTCTCCTCTCCCTGGATTGGAAAAGGAAGTGTGGCAAAGAGGAGGGTGGTGGACTAGAGTGTCAGAGATGCCTTAGCCCAGCATTCCACCTCCACACCTCGCTCTGGGGGGACCTTTTAGCCCACCCTTAGCACTTACTGGGTCTGAATGGTTTCCTGATGGCCTGGGAAAATCTTCCTGCTAGCCGGGCTGGCAGTTTTATCCATGGTCAGGTGGTCTGTCTATGGAATAACCCTGGCAGCAGACAGAGCCACTCCCAAATGCCGAGAGCCAAGTCAGCTGAAGGTGGTGAAGCAGGAAGACAATGGCTGTATCTTTGTTGGATAACTTGTGATGGATTCAATGGAATGTGGATCCCAGCCCACCTTTAGACCTACTCAGGGGTGGTGATGGCAGTCAGCGTTTTCCTCAGTCTCTGCTGCATCAGCCCAGGGAGAGCCAACAGAACTGTTTTTGGTGCAGAGACCTTTCATAGTTTGGACCCCAGGGAGAGCCCATCTGTCTGGTTTTATTGGATCGATTATGGCTTGTTCAACCTGAGGACATGAACAGGATGCTTGGATTTGGGTGCAAAACCACCTGAATCCTTGATTCTTGCCCTTCCTGGCTGCTTATTGCAGCCAGATCAGGATGGGGCCTTCAGAGGTGATCAGTGCCTCCTAAAACGAGGGGAACCGTCTGCCACCAGTGCGGAAGGAGGTGCTGGTGCATTCCTCCTTGAAAGGCCACCATTGGATTCCTCTGATCTTAACCGCCATTGCCCTGTGTCAAACATCCTCAGCAAGGTGCTTGAGCGAATGGGGACATCCCTGTCCCAGGTCTTCCTGGGTGAGACTGATCATCTGGATAACTTTCTGTGTGGCTTTTGCCCAGGTGTCAGGACTGAAATGGCTTTAGTTGCTCTGGTGATTGGAGAGAAACAGGGAGAATAAGATCCTGTTGATTTTCCTGGATATTTCAGTGACTTTTAAGACAACTGATTATACAGTGTTCTTTTGGGCCTCCTGGCAGGAACTGGTGTGGGAGACATCTTGTACTGGTGGCTCCATTCACTTCTCAAGAGAAGGTGGTGTTAGAGGACTTTTTGTTCTGTTTTGACTTTGGAGGTTCTACAAAGTTCTGTCTTGTCCTGTATAACATCTCCATGAAATCACTGACTGAAGTTGCCCAAGGATTTGGGCTGAGGAGTTGTATGTAGATCTATCTCACTGTTGCAGTAACCAACAAAAAACCAATGGCCAACTTGATGACGCTCACAACTGAATAAGGGTTCTAGTGTTAGCTGATACACAGAAATGAGAGCTGAAAAACAGGGTATGTACATAACCAAAAACTACTGTATACGTAAACTGTAGGTTGATTGCACAGTGGTTCAGAAAGGCTCCCTGGTCTTTTCAGAAGTGACCTTTTGAAGTGTACACTCAGGTTATTTCTAGGGATAAGCTATCGATCAAATGGGTGTTGTGGTCCCACATGGGTCATTCCAAACTCCTATAAAGTGGCCAGGGGAGAGCCTTGTATAATTTAAAGTTGATTCCTCCCCCCCCCCCCGTCACTTTTCTCCTAGCATGAGTTAATTTCACTCTTCAAGGCCCACTGAGAAAGCTGGCTGGGAGAGGCATTTAGGGGCACAAAAGCCCTGGTCACAGGAAGGGGTTAGCACTCCCCCCTCCCTACCTGCCCATGTGGTGCTCTAGATTCCTGCATCAAGAGGAATTCAGCACTGACCTGGGTCATCTCACACACAGGTCTGCTGCTGCCACGTCTGGCTTGCCCATAAGTGTACCCATAAAATGTGGAAATGTGGCAGGTGTGTGTTACACAAACACTTGGTGGTGAGTGGTGATTGGCTGCAGCCCCCTGTTGAGAGACTACACTCCATGGTAAATCCAGGTTTGTCTTTTTGTGTGTATTGACCCCAACTGCTGGCAAAGGAACGCCTGCAGCCTGCCCTTCCTTCCTTCTCTGGCCTGACTACTGTCCTGGTTGATTCCATCTGTCAGCACTGGAGGGCATCAGTGGACTGAGAACAGCTGCTAAATGGGAAACTGAATCCCTAGCTGGCATGTGTGGTGGTGAGTTGAAAACAGTGATGGCCCTAACGGCCCAATTCTGCCTGTCCTGGGCTAGCATGGAGGGTGCAGGGTGGCAAGAGCAACATATGCTGTGTCCTGCGCTTCAAATGTGGACCAGGGCTGCTGGGATAAATAAGGAAAAATTTTACTTCCCAGCCACCACATGGTCCCTGATGGAACTCCTCAGATCAGCTCTTTTACTGGTATAGTTATGAGGAGCCTGGCAGGGGTGTGTCAGGCCCAACATTGTTGGTTGGTCTGTGGAACTCCTTGCCACAGGATGTGGTGATGGTGTCTGGCCTGGACGCCTTTAAAAGGGGATTGGACAAGTTTCTGGAGGAAAAATTCATTACGGGCTACAAGCCATGATGTGTATGCGCAACCTCCTGATTTTAGAAATGGGCTATGTCAGAATGCCAGATGCAAGGGAGGGCACCAGAATGAGGTCTCTTGTTATCTGGTGTGCTCCCTGGGGCATTTGGTGGGCCGCTGTGAGATACAGGAAGCTGGACTAGATGGGCCTATGGCCTGATCCAGTGGGGCTGTTCTTATGTTAACATGGGTTTGGATATGGCCAAAGTCGGTGCTACCATGATCCTCCCCATCCTGCCCCAATCCTTGCCCTAATCTGCTCCAAACCCTGCCCCTTTCCAGCCTTTCCGTCAGCAGAACAGCGGAGACAGCTGACTGAGCTGTGCGACCAGAGGCATTCAGCTGAACCAAATGGCATCTCCTGCACATTGTTGTCGCTGCCCAGAATGGCTCTGACAGTGAGTGCGATAGGCTGCTTACATGGCATGTTGCGGTGCCTGTAGTACTTACTATACCCCCCATCTGGGTATGCTACTGTTCATCAGGTGAACTTAGGAAAGCCACTATGCTACCTGGCCGAGGCTCCCACCTGCAAAACAGAGTACCAAATGATGATAAGACTGACCTACTTTGTCAGGCTGTAGTGTGGATTCCTCGGATTGAGTATGCCAAACACTTTTCTCACTTAGGAAAAGTTCTACATGTGTAATAAATAGTGAAACTGATATTAGAGCACTAAAGAGTGAATACATAGGTTAAGACTATGTGTGTTTACTCAAAAGTAAACCCCAGTGATACTTACTCTTCAATAAGTGTGCATAGAATTATGCTGTGGTCAGCCATGCTGGTCATAAGAACATAAGAACAGCCCCACTGGATCAGGCCATAGGCCCATCTAGTCCAGCTTCCTGTATCTCACAGCGGCCCACCAAATGCCCCAGGGAGCACACCAGATAACAAGAGACCTCATCCTGGTGCCCTCCCTTGCATCTGGCATTCTGACATAGCCCATTTCTAAAATCAGGAGGTTGCACATACACATCATGGCTTGTAACCCGTAATGGATTTTTCCTCCAAAAATTTGTCCAATCCCCTTTTAAAGGCGTCCAGGCCATGCCGTCACCACATCCTGTGGCAAGGAGTTCCACAGACCGACCACACGCTGAGTAAAGAAATATTTTCTTTTGTCTGTTCTAACCCTCCCAACACTCAATTTTAGTGGATGTCCCCTGGTTCTGGTGTTATGTGAGAGTGTAAAGAGCATCTCTCTATCCACTTTATCCTTCCCCTGCATAATTTTGTATGTCTCAATCATGTCCGCCCTCAGGCGTCTCTTTTCTAGGTTGAAGAGGCCCAAATGCCGTAGCCTTTCCTCATAAGGAAGGTGCCCCCAGTAATTAACCCTGTCTTTAGGTCATTTATGAAGAAATTGAAGAGCACGGGTCCCAGGACAGATACTTGGGGCACACCGCTTTTCACCTCTCTCCATTGTGAAAATTGCCCATTGGCACCCACGCTCTGTTTCCTGGTCTTCAACCAGTTCTCAATCCATGAGAGGATCTGTCCTCTAATTCGCTGTGGAGTTTTTTTAGTAGCCTTTAGTGAGGGACCGTGTCGAACGCCTTCTGAAAGTCCAGATATATAATTTCCACAGGTTCTTCCGCATCCACATGCCTGTTGACCTTTTCAAAGAGTTCTAAAAGGTTCGTGAGGCAAGACTTACCCTTACAGAAGCCAGGCTGATTCTCCCTCAGCAAGGCCTGTTCATCTATGTGTTTTGAGATTCTATCTTTGATAAGGCATTCCACCATCTTACCCGGTATGGATGTTAGACTGACTGGCCTATAGTTTCCCGGGTCCCCCCTCTTTCCTTTTTTAAAGATCAGCGTGACATTTGCTATCCTCCAATCCTCTGGCACTCTGGCCATTTTGAGGGACAAGTTGCATATTTTAGTCAAGAGATCAGCAACTTCATTCTTTAATTCCTTAATAACTCTTGGGTGGATGCCATCAGGACCAGGTGACTTATTGATCTTTAATTTATCAATGAGGTCTGAAACATCTTCTCTTTCAACCTCTATCTGACTTAATTCCTTGGTCAGGAGGGGCTGTTCAGGCAGCGGTATCTGCCCAAGATCTTCTGCCGTGAAGACAGATGCAAAGAACTCATTTAATTTCTCTGCCATCTCTAAGTCTCCTTTTATCTCCCCTTTCCCTCCCTCACCATCCAGAGGGCCAACCGCTTCTCTGGCAGGTTTCCTGCTTCTAACATATTTGAAGAAGCTTTTATTATTCCCCTTAATGTTGCCGGCCATGCGTTCCTCATAGTCTCTCTTGGCTTCCCGTATCACCTTCTTAGATTTCTTTTGCCACAGTTTATGTTCCTTTTTATTCTCCTCATTAGGGTAAGACTTCCATTTACGGAAGGAAGCTTCCTTGCCCTTTATAGCCTCTCTAACTTGGCTGGTTAGCCATGTGGGCACCCTCCTGGATTTAGTGGAGCCCTTCTTTCTTTTTGGTATACACCTCTGCTGGGCCTCTATTACTGTTGTTTTAAGCAGCCTCCATGCACTCTGGAGAGGTTGGACTCTTTTTACCTTCCCTTTCAACCTCCTTCTAACCAGCCTCCTCATTTGAAGGAAGTCCACCCATCAGAAGTCAAGGGTTTTTGTGAGAGATTTGCCTGGTATTCTTCCCCCGACGTGCAAGTCAAAACGGATCGCAGCATGATCACTGTTCCCCAACGGCTCCGTAACATTGACATCTCTAACCAGGTCCTGAGTACCACACAATATTAAATCCAGAGTCACCTGTCCTCTGGTGGGCTCCGTGACTAGCTGCTCTAAGTCACAGTCATTTAGCATGTCAAGGAATCCGGTCTCCTTTTCATGACCAGAACACAAATTGACCCAGTCAATATGAGGATAATTGAAGTCCCCCATGATTACAACCCTGTCCCTCCTTGTCACCTCCCTGATCTGTTTCCTCATTTCAAGGTCCCCTTCCGATTTCTGGTCTGGAGGACGATAGTACACCCCCAGTATTACATCGCTCCTCAGGCCTGGTAATTTAACCCACAGAGATTCTACGGTGGAGTCGGACCCACCTTCAGTTTCTACTTTGCTGGATTCTATCCCTTCCTTAACATAAACGGCCACCCTACCTCCAACACACCCCTCCCTGACCCTCCTGTAGAGTTTATAGCCCGGGATTGCGGTATCCCACTGATTCTTCGCATTCCACCAGGTTTCCTTTATGCCCACTATGTCAATGTTTTCCCTTGTCACCAGACATTCCAGTTCTCCCATCTTTGCCCGGAGACTTCGGGCATTCGCATAAAAGCATTTGTACACGGAATGCCCCAGGATGGGCTGCTTATTCGCTCCTTTATCCCCGAATCCCATCACACTACCATTCCCAATTTCTTCTCCTACGCTGCCTTTACCTTGTTGTTCTCTAACCTCCCCATCCTCGTCCCATAGGGATGAGGAGTCCCGAACCGGATGCCCCTCGGCTCTTGTCGGCTTTCCCCCCAAGGATGAGTTTAAAAGCTGCTCTGCCACCTGTTTAATGTTATGCGCCAGCAGTCTCGTTCCATTCTGGTTCAAGTGGAGCCCTTCCCTCTTGTACAGGCCCCGCTTGTCCCAAAATGTTCCCCAGTGCCTAACGAATCTAAACCCCTCCTCCCTACACCACCGTCTCATCCACGCATTGAGACCCCTGATCTCCGCCTGCCTAGCTGGCCCTGCGCGTGGTCATTACCCCATCTCTCCAGCATTTCACATGCTGTTCTTTTAAATATGCACATGATATTAAAAAAACATGCTTGCAAACATGTTTATCCTCCTGGTCCACTTCCCAGGGATTCTAGATTGGCCATGGCTTCATTGGGTGTGGCCATTCAGTGACCAATCCTGGGCCGCTGTGAGATACAGGAAGCTGGACTAGATGGGCCTATGGCCTGATCCAGTGGGGCTGTTCTTATGTTCGTCATGTAATGTGTGAATGGCCTTCAGATGTTTTCTTCCAAAGGAAGCTTGCCAAACAAGTGGTCCCTCTGCAGCTTCAAGCATACTTCCTCCAATCAGGTTACTTGACAACATTATCAAACCTTGGCTACTTAAGTACAAGGAAGTTCTTTGTGTTCTGCCTAGGATATCTGATGCTGGCTTGTGGGAGGTGCACCTTCTAGTAAGTGCAGGGACCACGGTTCCTGGGGCAATGCAAGTAACTAGGGATCAGGATTGTAACCCTTGTAAAAGCTGCAGGGAAATTTTTATTTAGCTCTGTTTACCTTTTTTCCCCCACTCTGAGCCAGCGTACAAACTCCCCCAATTTAATGATGTGCTGGGGGAGGTTTGTGGACTTTGTTCTTGTGCAGCATCCCAACTCCTTCTGCTGGATATTGCTGGTTACCGTGTCCATTTGATCAAGCTGCTGCTGCTGCTGCTGCGTGTTCATGCAGCTGAGCTCAGACATTTTCCAAGAACCTGCTTGTGCTTGCAGGTGAAAATGATTTATTTCCATGCTGTGAAAAATGTCCTGATGTAAGACCTTCTGATGCCTGAGGTGGCATGTCAAATGCCCTTACCAAATGATGGGCCAGCCTCTGCTTCTCTCACTCTGCATTCTCTTCTCCGCCCCACTTCCTTTTCCAGTCCAGGGGGTGGAAAGAGAAGGAAGGGCGGTGGAGGCAAGCAGGCGGGCAGAGATGGGTGCCTTTTCCAGCAAGCTTTATCTGAGGTGACTGCTTCAATTGGCCTCATGGATGGGCTGGCCCTGTTTTAAAGGCCCAGTAGCAGGCCAGTGAGAGGTCATTTGCCAGGCCTAGTACTGCTAGATCCTTGGCTAGCTGCACCTTGACTGAAAATGTTCACTGGGTAAGAGGCACTTTTTCTAGTAGGTGCTCCTCTTTTATCTTGCAGGGGGAGAGTAACTGGCCCACCTCACCCCAGCAGTGTATGTCATTGCATGTACATCTCCCAGAATGCCTTTCTTCCAGATTGTGTGTAGAGGGTCCTTAGGTGGTCACCCAGCCCAGCTCTACCAAGCTCCAGATCTTGACCTGCTTTGCTTGAGCAAGGGAGGTGCATCAGGCATCAGATGCATGCCCTGTAACAAAAGGGCATGGATGTGCAATGCAGGCATGCTACAGTGTCTCTGTTCTTTCCTTTTATGCCTCTCCCTTTCCCTTGTGCTGCTAGCACAGTTTTTGGAACAGAGATACTAGGAGGGGAGAACACAGGCAAGGTGCCATTGAAGCTTGATCGTTTTTAAGGGGGGGGGAAGCATGCATTAAATATCTCTATAAATGGATGCAGCCCGCTGGGCCCATGTCCAGCCTCCAGCTTGTTCACTGAAAGCAACCAGCTCACATCGGCACTGCAGCACTCCCATCTGATGCCCTCCTTTTAGTGTCTGGCAGCTGCCTGCAACCCCATTTCCGGCCCAAATCCAATTTGGTGATTATCCTAATTAGATCCCAGGCAGGCAGCTGCGTGGCCCAACTCCAGTGCCCTTTGGCTGTTCTGGGAGCACTGGCACGGAGGAGGACATGTCAGCAGCAGCAGCAGAAGAGACGGCCAGGCGCATGGGCTTCCATTGCATCTGTGGCGTGCAGGCAGGGGGAGCAGAAAAACTGTATACTCCCAGCATAGTCCATGAATAACTCTTGAGTGTTAAGTCAATTAACAGGAGAGTTAATTATTCAGCCTTCTTCCAGTCCAGAATGAGCCAGTGGCACTCCTCCCCACCTGCAGTTTCAAGACTGGACAGCAGCAGCTGATTTGCTTTGGTTCACATCTGAAGCTGCTTTTAAAGGCCCAGGAACAGAAGCCAATAAAAAAAGTTGCTAACCTGAAGCCACTGAGATTTGCTTTCCACCTACTAAAAGTGAGTGGAGAGTGGAAAGTGGGTCACCTGCCTCCTTGCCATGCTCTTTGCAAGGTTTCCTCAAACACAGAAATGCAGAACTTCCAGTTTTATTTGCAGGAACGTGGAAGCAAAGGAGCTCCTTCATCTGTGTAGTAAAAGCAGAAGTCCTGCACTTCCACGTTCAAGGAAATCACACAAAGAGCATGGAAAGGGACTTTCCCCCTCTTTTTTTCTTTGTAGCGCAGAGTTAGCATCAGGTGACTTTCTGGGTTGCACCACCCCTGACTTCTATGTAACAGCTCCAGGGGTGGGGGAATCAACCACCTTAGAGCAGGGGTGCCTACATTTGCAGCCCCTGGGGACTTCCAATCCAACCCTCTGGGAGCCCCCTATCTCCAATGGGCATCTGGCCCTCTGGAGACTCGCTGGAGTCCTTGCTGGCCTGGCTCTCAGCGTGAGGGCGAATGTTCAGCCTCGTGTGAGCTGTGGGATGAGGGCTCCCTCCACTACTTGCTGCTTCACCTCTGTGATGCAGCATCGGCAGCAAAGGAAAGGCCGACCTTGCTTTGTGCAAGGCCTTTTATAGGCCTTGAGCTACTGCAAGACCTTCATTCATTCATATAAGTCCCATCTCTAATATATTCATTTATGTAAATTCATTCAAATTGGAAATGTAAATTAATTCTCTTTTTTTTTGTTCCCAGTGTCAGAGAGATGATGTGGCCGTCCTCCCAAAATGTTTGGACACCCCTTCCTTAGAGGACTGTTGCTTTCATGACCAGCTCATGGGCTTTCCAGAGGTATCTGATTGGCTATTAATGGAAGCAAGATGCTGGATTAGATGGAGCTGATCCAGCAGGGAAATTCTTCTTAAACATAATCAGTATCGGAAGGAGCCAGTGAACATAGAGCTGCCGACCCACCCATGCAGTCATTTGATGCTGTTTCTGTCAGCAGCAGATTTTGGGGTCTGAAGGGGTGGTGGGTTCAGGTGCATTTCACCCCAAATCAACTGCTGTTGCTGCTACCTCCTTCCACCCTGCTTCCTGCTCATACAGGTCATTTTCCCCCCCCTTCCCCCTTGTGCACCGTTGTCAAACCTGGAAGTCCTGCACTTCCAGCTTTTGCAGCAGCACACAAGGAGTTTGGAAAAGGAGGGTTGTAGCAAAGAGGCAGATGCACTTAATACTCAGAACAATATGTGGGTAACATTTATGAAGTTATCCTCAACTGCTCCACGGACTTCTTGTCTACCCCACTGGACTCTTTTTGTGTAGTGTTGATTTCAACCCTCCATGATTGACCTGGAATCAGTCTCAACATCTCCTGAAAGCAGTTCTGGGGATTGGAACCAGAGTTGAGCCTTGGCTTAATGGCATGACTTGCTGTTTGGGGAAAAAAAATTCAGGAACAGCTTCAGTCAGAGCTGACCATCCCGTCCTGCCTGATGTATTCAGAGTTTGTTTCAAAGGACGTTTCTCTCCCGTGTGGTAATGGGGCTTTCAAATGTTTCCAATGTTGCCCTCATTGTTCCAACTCGTTGTCCACTTGGGGTCTCTGGAGCGTCTCTCTGGAGGATGCAGCAGGTCTGTCCCTGTCTTCTGGGAGTTATGCAGTGAGTGCTCTGAAAGAGGCCAGCACAAAAGCAGGCAGTGCTCTTCCGCAGCAACAAATCGCAGAACTCGGAGCCTGGCTTAGTCTGACTCCTCACTGCAGGTCAGGGAGTCTGGCTGGCGTTTGCGTGCCCTGATTCGCATGTGCACGCACAGCAGCTCTTCTCTCCCTCCTCCAGGGCCTTTGCTCTCTGGTCGCAGGGGAGCCAGTGGGCTTACTCAGCTGCTCCATTTGCATGAAGAATCCATCTGTAGGGCGGCCTCCCTAACAGAAAGCCGCCAGCTGAGTCCATCATGTGACGTGTGCCATGCAAGGTGATTGACAATGGTGGCCTTGTTGCGCAAACTGCGACAGGCACAGGGCTTTGAAGCAACCCTGCAATAACAAGATGCTCTCTGTATACTGAGAGGATTGCATCCAGTAAAGTACCACAGGGAACTCCAGCATTCTCCTGGACCCTGCTTCTCTGCAGACCAGGCTCCCATACTCATTGGGAGGTGCCTTAAGGACCTAGAGTTCTGCTCTTGCAAGGGGGGGGGGAGAGTAGGCAGTCTTGACATGCTCCTATACAAATCTATGGTGCAGCCACATTAAGAATGTTGTGTGATATTGGGGTTGCCTTGTCACCGAAAAGATACCCCAGATTTTTTGCAGGGTAATTAGCAGCTGTCTGGTTTTTGAATAGCCTTGTGGCTTGAGGCAATTCATTATCTGATCTTTCTATCATCCTCTGGTGACCCACCAAAAATCAGGTCATGACTCACCAGTGGGTATTCACAGTTTGGGAATCATTACACCAGACCAGCATCCTGTATATGAGAAGGTTAAACTGATTGCCGCTTTTTCATTTAGACAGAAGAAGTCTGCGGAATGGAGGTTTATAGTGTGACGAATGGTGTGTGGAGTGAGGCATTTTTTCTCCCTCTCCTATAGTCCTGGAACTTGGTGTCACCCAACAAGATGGATGGATAGCGGATTCCAAAACAGGCGGGTGAGAGACTTCCTTATACAAGACAGCACTGATCTATGGGATGATTCAGGACCACAAGCTGTGGTGCTGGGCAACAGTTGAGATCCCTTTACCAGGGAATCTGACACATGAATGGGGAAGGAGAGATTATCCGTTGTTCAGCAGAGCCCCTCCGTTCAGAAGCAATACACCACAACACACGACAAGTTGCTGGTCAGCAGCATAGTGTGTGTGTGCAGTGGCATAGCTAAAGGGGGTGCAAAGTTTTGCAGGGGGTCTCACCATGGCATGCAAGCAGCATGTCCCCCTCCCCTTTGGAGCCTTTGCAGGTGTATGCCTCTGTTTTGTTTCCCCACCCAGAATGGCTCCGAAGGGGAGGGGCCGCTTGCACACTTCGGTGAGGCTCCCTACAAAACGTTGTGCTTTGCACTCCCTCTAACTACTCCACTGCCTGAAGGCATCTGGACTGCTTGCGTGGGAGGCAGGATGCCAGATGAGATGGACCTTGGGTCTGATCCAGCAGGGCCTTGCTTATGTTCTTCATGTTCACACAAACAAGCAGTGGAGGAATTATTAGAGAAAAGTTCTCTTTGAAGGACAATTCTATACCACTCCACCTGTGAAGAGTTATTCTTATTGAGTCAGCAACATCTAAAGGCAGTGTACCCTCTGAGTTGGGTTAAGAACATAAGAACAGCCCTGCTGGATCAGGCCATAGGCCCATCTAGTCCAGCTTCCTGTATCTCACAGCGGCCCACCAAATGCTTCAGGGAACACACAGGACAACAGACACAACCAGGGAGAGCCAGGGTGGTGTAGTGGTTTGGGAGGTAGACTTCAAATCCCCCCTCACTCATGAAGCTTCCTGGGTGACCTTGGGCCAGTCACTTTCTCTCAGCCTCACCTACCTCACAGGGCTGTTGTGAGGACAAAAAGAAGGGAGCAGCTGTGCATACCACCCTGACCACTTTGGAGGAAGGGTGGTATAAAAATGTGAAAAATAAATAAAAATAAACCTGCTTCCTGGTGCCCTCCCTTGCATCTGGCATTCTGACATAGCCCATTTCTAAAATCAGGAGGTTGCACATACACATCATGGCTTGTAAACTGTGATGAACTTTTCCTCCAGAAATTTATCCAATCGTCTTTTAAAGGCATCCAGGCCAGATGCCATCACCACATCCTGTGGTACGGAGTTCCGCAGAGTTGGCATGCAAGAGTCAATGCTGGGAAGCAACCACAGGGTGAGACCCACCCACCCAAGACAGTCTTTTAAAGGCTGTCAGAGCAACATGGAATCAGCTCCCACTGTGCTGATGTTGTAGCAGCATTGTGGTCATTGGGCAATAATGACTTCTTCTCAAATCCTTTGTCTTCTACAATGTGTACTTATGGTGCAGTGATGCTTGCTTAAATGAGCTTTGGTGGTTCATGACTACTAGCTTCTGAATGCTCTTTTTCTTTGCCCAGCATATAATTAGCCTATGGAACTCCTTGTCACAGGATGCGATGATGGTGTCTGACCTAGATGCCTTTAAAAGGGGATTGGACAGATTTCTAGAAGAAAAGTCCATCACAGGTTAAAAGCTATGATGAGTATGCGCAAGCTCCTGGTTTTAGAAGTAGACTACCTCAGAATACCAGGTACAAGTGAGTGACAACAAGATGCAGGTATCTTGTGTGCTCTCTGAGTCATCTGGTGAGACACTGTAAGATACAAGAAGCTGGACTAGGTGGGCCTTTGGCCTGATCTAGTGGGGCTCTTATACTTGGGTTGAGGCACTTCTTATGCTTGGATTGAGGCACTTCAGTTCCTGGAATGGTATCTCCAGGTTTGAAGGATCTCAGGAAAACAATTGCATCGATGACGTGGGGAAATCAGTGCCAGTCAGAGAAGGTGTTACCATGTTGGATGGCAAAACGGTCCGATTCAGTATAAGGCAGCTTCATAGATTCATACATGTGTGTTCAGTCATTGAAAGTCTGTAGAGTTAGACACATCCAGACCCTCTGTGTCCTGATTTATGGAGGACTTCAGTCCTGACTTCAGGAGCACATTGTACATTTCCTATGCAGAAACCAGTTCAGTATAAAAAATAGCATGAAACCAACTCGTAGATCAGAGATTGGCAACCTTTTTGGCAAAGGGGCCAGACATTTGGCAATGATATCATCATTGAACGTCTGGGTTGCTCAGCATCTGGAAATGGTTGCATGGAGCTTGGCTTGGGAGGCAAACCTCTCACCCAATTTGCCACATTCTGGGCATGGAATTTTGACTTTGGTTGGTGGGCTGGATTTGGCCTGTGGGCTGTAAGTTACCAACCCCTGATATAGATATGTTAAGAATTTTGTCATGATATTGGGATATGTGTTTCACGGTAACCAAGTTGGGGAGTAGCATCCAATCAGCTTCTCACCAAGTCCATATGTAGTGAAATGCACATATTAGTGTCCATAACCTATGCAAGGGTGCAATTGTGTGCATGCACCATTTGTTAAAGCCCCAAAAGGGTAAATTAGGCTCGCAGTGTGAGAATGAAGAAGCTTGCTTGAGGAAAAAGAAGCTGTTTGCAGGGTTCGTACTATGATGGGGAAGCAAGACTGAAAGGACTGGTGTAGCTTCATCAGCACTCATGGTGCCTTACAAAGTGACATGAGTTAAAAAGAGTGCAGGCACCCACTGTGAGAAATTTGCAATCTAAATTTCAACACAGTGGAGAGAAAGAATGGAACTGATGCCGGGAAGGAAGGAAGGAAGGAGAGCATGTGCAGTTCAATTCAGCCTTTGTTCACAACGGGTGATGATGCCAGCCTCCTGCCCAGGGCAAATAGCAGCTGCCAGAAGAGCAGAAGCATAGCTACCGGGGTGCTGGTGCAGTAAGTCTTGCAGACACTTGCAGATTGGACAAATTCTGGAAGAAAAATCAATTAGGGGTTATAAGCCATGATGTGTATGTGTCACCTCCTGATTTTAGAAATGGACTATGTCAGATGCAGGGGAGGGCACCAGGATGCAGGTCTCTTGTTATCAGGTGTGCTCCCTGGGGCATTTGGTGGGGCTGCTGTGAGATACAGGAAGCTGGACTAGATGGGCCTATGGCCTGATCCAGTGGGGCTGTTCTTATGTTCTTAACTACAATTCCCAGGAAGCCTTGCAGGTCTCTTGTTATCTGGTGTGCTCCCTGGGGCATTTGGTGGGCCGCTGTGAGATGCAGGAAGCAGGACTAGATGGGCCTATGGCCTGATCCAGTGGGGCTGTTCTTATGTTCTTATGTCACTGCAACATGCTGTGGAAGCTGCCCCCCCACTCACCTTCGGAACCATTCTGGGCTGCGACTGCAACACGCACATGTTGCTATTGCTGCCCAGAATGTCTCCAACGGTGAGTGGGAGGGGCTGTTCCCGGGCATGTTATGGTACCTGCAATACGTACTGCACCTCCCCTCCCATAGCTGTGCTACTGCAGAGAAGCCCCAACTCAGACCTGGACTATGCTGGATCCTAGGGCTAAACCTCTCCTTCCCCACCCCACTATCCCAGTTCTAATCCCAATCTTCCCTATAGCAGTTCCTGTTTGGGGAGGGGGTGAACCAAGCATACAATTCCCCAGCATGAGTGTCACATGTGTGGTTTGGTGCCTGACAACAAGGCTGTGGATCTGACATCCAGGGCGGCTGGCAGGCATCCTTCTTTCTTAGGCGAAATGCAGGCGGGTGTGATAATAGCAGGTTTGGAGACGGAGGAGCAAAACAAGGTGTGTGACGAACCATTCAGAGCCCTAGAGATGCATTGCCTGCGATTGACATGCACCCAGCCCGTTCCCTTCTCCCACTGGTAACTGGCTGGGTCTGGTGTCCTTGGCTTCACCTTGGCCAAGAGTACTTATGGTGTGAGAACACCACCCAGCCTGCCTGTCCCAGGTGTACAAAGCAGCTGGTTCTCGTAGAGGTCACAGACTGCAGCCACTGGGCATGTGGACTGCTTGCCCCCCAGTGGACAAACTGACTCCTGTCTACAGCTGCCTGAAACCGATTTGCCCTGGTCATTTTCAGGACTCTCTCTGGAGACTGGAATATTATCAGAATACACACACTGTACACCTATTTTCTTTGGCTCAGCCCAGGGGGCTATCAGGAGAACTTTGTAGGCTCAGAGCAGCGTGTCTGTGCTGGGGCTGAGTTACAGCTCTCTCCACCAGCCATCGCTTCCTCTAGTCCTTTGTATTCAACCCACTACCTGCTTGGGGCATGTGTCACTTCTCCCAGCACCTGCTGGCTCCATATGGTCAGCATGACTCGTAGGCATTGATAGCTGTATCCAGAAGCCCCAGTGGCACTTAGCAGGTGTGCTTGTGCTGGGTCAGCATTCCTCAGACTTCGAATCAGGAACCACTAGGTGGGTTGCAAGCACATTTGTGGTGGGTCCCCATTCATTTCAATGTGTATTTTATTTTTAATATATTAGATGATGCTACCATGGTATGTGACTGTATTTGGGGAAATGTGACAGATCTGTACTTTTAACAGGCTACTAGGTGTATGCTTTTAACAATGATAGGCAATGGGGCTTACTCCCAGGTAAGTGTGGATAGGACTGCAGCCTTTGGAATGTTTGACAAAGTTTTTTTAAACAGATGAGTAACTTCTTGGGAGGGGCAGGTGGGTTCTTCTTTTTAATTTTTTTTTTTAAACTTATTGTAAAATTTTAATTTGGTAACTTAATTTGATTTGATTTTGTTGTATGAGAGGCTGTTAAAAATTTTTCCAGCTTAATGATGTCATGTCCAGCCATGAAATCATTTCAAGGTTAATGACATTACTTCTAGAGGGTCTTAACAGATTGTCATTCTTGAGAACCACTATGCAAGGTGATCCCCACAACGATCACAGCTCTAGGACCCACACCAGCATTACACTTTCTGGTTATGTTCCCATGAACTGAGAACCATGAGAGTGTAGTGACTGGAGGGTTGGGCTAGGATCTGGATTCAAATCCCCACTTACCCTTGAAGTTCAGTGGGTCGCCTGGGAACACCTCACCTATCCTACCTCACAGGAGAGTGATTGAAGGTGGGGAAGGGAGATGGGAGTGCTGCAGAGAACCAAGAGGCCTAGTGGAAAAGGACACTGGATCATGTAGGCTGAACACCAAATCGGAAGGAGGTGATCGCTGGTGGATACAGCTGCGACTCAGCTCTAGAAAAGGCCTCCTGGCCTTGCCCTGATACATACCACTTGGTACAAACTATTGAGGGCACACTGATGCACACTGGATCTCTGTATGGCAAGGGGGAAAGAGAGCCTGCCCTTAAGGATCCCTCCCAGTTATTGCTTCTATGGTTTCCTCTTGGAGTAACTGGGCCCTGATTCCTGGGTCTCAGAGGGAGGAGTAGCTGCCAGGACACACATCAGTCCAGTTTGTCAGATGATGTCAGAGACCCAGGCTTCACTCCAAGCCTCTTCGAATGCAAGGGAACCTCTTGAGGGGCAGGGTTTATTTCCTTCCCTTGTACACTATACAGCTTGCAGAGTCATACACCACACATGTAATGTGTGATGCAGCCTTGAATTGGCACAGCCAACAAACAACTGGGGCCAGGGACACCAAGCAGCAGACTCTCATATTACCAATTCAGATCTTGCATGTTACATGAGTTATGCTGCCCCCAGCATGGAGGTAACAAGTGGAGGCTGGCTAGCATGCTGCAGTTGGGTGCAACTGGGAGAAAACGGAAACTGTGCTTACCAACTGAACAGGGACCATTACAGAGTATGTACAGGGACAGAGTCATTCAGGGCCGTAACTAGGCATTCCTGTGCCCAGGGCTCACTCCAAATTCCTTGCCCCTGCAGACTCCAGCACCACACAAATTCCAAAGAGTATTTTACCTTCTGGGAGATTACACAGAAATTAAGGGCCAAATGAATGTGCTGTTAAGAGATGCTCCAAGGCATCTTTGATGTCCTTTTCTTTTTTGCTAAAAGCAGTTGCAGGGAAAGGAAAGCAGTCCTTTCTTGCCATGCAGTGGCACTTGCTACTCTACCCCGAATTTGCTCATCAGAATGGCTTTGCTGGATTAGATCCAGGTTCCTGCAACATCAGTCATCTAGGCAAGCCAATAAGCGGCCCACCAGCTATCTCTAAGAAGCTCTAAAACAGGGTGTGACGGCAACAGTCATCACCTGGTCTTCACTCCCAACATGAGGCAACAAGAGGTAGGCTGCTTCTCAGCAAGCGGGTTCACTGAGCTGTCACAGCTAACAGCTGTTGAGACACCTACCCTCTTCTTGTCAAATAAGCAGGTCGTGTGCCTCTGATTGACTCCTTGCAAACCACAGGCTACTCTATATGTGCAGGAAATGGGGTGGCAGAGCACCAGGCAGTCCAGGGGGCCATACCACTTCATGCTGGGGCTGGAGGGGGCACAAACAAGTTTTACCATTGCCTACATTGTTATTAAAGGGGTTGTTATCAGTTTTCTGCTGTATTTGACCAAGCATGGTAAATAAGCAGCATCCAAACCCAACATTTCTGTATTTATTTCTTATTCCCATCCTCAATGCCCCCCCCCAACCCTCAGTTACCTCTCTTGAGGTAAAGCATGTATGTTTTTTAAAAGCACCTCCCTGCAAGTAGAAAACTAGCACCTAACTAATCAGTTAACTGCTTTGGCCTCCAAAGGACCCCACTTCCTAGCCTTGCTTATGGCTCCATCATCTGTGTGAAGGGTTGCTGGAGAGGCTTTGTGCCTGAGAGCTCTGCTAGAGAAACCCAGCTCTGCTTTCCTCCCCGCCTCCCTCCCCATAACGTGCCCGCCTTGGCATCTCCACGGCCCTGGTGGTAAGGTGTGGAAAACAACCCCAGTGTGACAGCTGTCCCTTTTGGCAGCTGGTGCAACTCCAGAGATCAACAACACCCAAGAGAGGAGGAGCCCTGTAGTCTGGTTGAGCTTACACTGGCGTCAGCCTGGAATCTGCTGGGGACACAACTGACATGGCAGTAATATGACCCCCCCCCCCCCACAATCCCTGCAAGGTGTGTTGGTTCTTGTGGGTTTTTATGCTTTTCATTTCTAGGCCACTGCTCCAAATCCAGGCAGGCCAAGGGTGACAAACTATTTGCTCCAACCCTCTCAGTTTGCTGCTAATCCTACCATCACCTAATTGTGTTAGTTTCCCCCCTTTCCCAACCCCTCAATTAGCTAGTTTTATGAAGGCATCAGCAATGCATACAATCTAGAAGGAGGCGGAGAAGTTTCTATCACATTTCCCTGAAGTTAGTGGCAGAGAAACTAGAGGTTGAAAGACTCCAAATTTACAACAAGGTGTTAACATGTAAAGGGTATACAGATGCCAGATGCAGGCCCCCTAGTTAGCTAAAACATACCTGGCCACAAAGGCTGCCAGCTCTTTTTAAAACTAGCCCCCTGCCCCTGTCACCTGATTTCTGCAGCTCAAGATGCTGCTTAGAGGAATAGAAACAGCTTATTTTTTGTCTGATCAGTTGGCAACTTTAGCCATCCATTAGCAGGCCCATGTGATGAGTTGTTCCAAGCTTTCAAGGGAGGAGCAGGATAGAAATAGAATAATACAGGCCAGCCACTGAGGGCCAAACTACACATTACAACTGCTCTATTATTAATACACCTGCTTAATCTTGGAAGTGACTCTTCTCCAGCAGAAGAGCTGGGGGGGGGGCACAAATCCAGAATTGGAACTGGCATGTGGGGAGGCTGACCATTTCCCGCTGCAGTTTTTCTGCCACAAATTGCCCCCCAGCTGCTCTTTGCCAGTCCAGAGTGACCAGATGGCATAGCTACAAAAGAGGACTCCAAGATGCAGGACATCCAAGGAAAATGTAGGACATGACAAAGTAAAAGATGAAAGCACTTGTATATTGATTTCATGTGGTTAATTTAAACACTATATTATTAAATTTAAAACTATATTACGAAAATTTATTACATATTGTTTAGTAATTACAAGAAGGCTCTGTGCTGCCTGCAGGGGCCCACTCACAGAGAAAAGGAGGACACTTAAGTTCTTTTCCAGAACATGAGATTAAAAAAGAGGGCATATCCTGGAAAAAGAGGATGTCTGGTCACCCTGTTTGCCACAGATTGCTCATAAAAAGTGACATATAAGCTGTGTATATGTGTGAGGGAGGCATGATTGTTTTCAAGAAAACATTCAAAGGAGGATGGAATTGGAATTGTGGACGGGGCTCTATGCTTGCTTTTTGTTAAAAAGATCTTTCAATAAGCATTTCTTCACAAAAGACTTTGTTGCTACCATTCTGTTTGGCCCTCATAAAAGTCTGGCCTGACCTGCTCAGTTCTCCTCCTCGTGCGCTACAGACATGAAACCCAGGAAGGCACAATGCTGAATGTGTATTTCTTCCTCTGTTTACCATGACCTCCATCTCCGTCTTCCTCTCCCTCCCTCTGCAGCCTTGCCTGTGACCCATGCTATATTGTAAGCTTCTCAGGGCTGGGACCTTTTCTCTTGTTTACTACACCTTACAAAGTGTTGTGGCAATTGATGGTGCTCTGTCAACAATGTTATACTGTATTTTAATGACAACAGGCAAATCAAGATGCAAGGGAAGACGCTCTCGGACCCAAGTCACTACTAGCCAGTTCGATTGACAAGGGGGGTCAATTGCCTGGAATTTGGGGGGCCTCGTTAGACCCGAATCCTCTTGGCCATTTTCCAGAAGAGAAGGATGTAAATGGAGGGCAGATCAAAATGCTTGTGTTTCTATTGGTCTTCCCCATTTTCTATAAGGATTTTTTTTTTTAAAGACGGTATCCCTTCAGAAAGGAGATACATGCTCAGAGGTCCGGCGTCCCTTCAACTTTTTCAAAAGCTGATTTGTTGCTGAGGGAAAAACTTCCCATCACATTCTTAGAGGCACTAGGGCTTTAGATCCAGTTTTTAAATTATTTTCATTTCTTATATCCATTTCAAGTCCATTCTTCTTACAAAAATTTTATTTTGTTTTTCAGATTCATAACTCATCATTTTCAGCAGAAAGAGATTTCAAGGGGGGCTTAAAATAAAACCGTCATAAACATGTAAAATCCAATAGAAGCAAAAATAACAGTTGAAACCATTTCCACAATACTGAGTGTAGTTGCACAACACAGAGGTGGGCCTGTCGTTTTGCTAATTAGACTACCTGTCATTCCACACTAGCTTCTCAAAGCAAGAAGATGTCTTCTTTTTTTCTCAAAGCAAGAAAATCTCTTTTTTCTAAGTTGCCTTTAAGAAACTTAACGTGTTCATGTGATCCAAGAACAGGCAAGTCTTCCTGCCTGCAGTTTCAAAATAGGACTCAAGGGTGACCTCCCCAAAAGCAGACGTTCTAACCTTGCCACCCACCTCCTGGAGCAAGCATGACAGGTGCCTGCCACTAACCCTTCAAGCCGCTGAGGAAGTGGGTTCTAGTCTCTGAGCGCTGATGCGACCAAACACTGCTTTGTCTTCAAGGAGCCATACGCGTTTTGCTATTTGAGACACCTGCCAAGTTTCTGCTCCAGGCTCCCCACAGTGAAGAAGGTCTGAGCCCCCCTTGGCAATAGCTTCATCCTAGGTGGGATTTGGATTTTTCCTCTCTCACTTGGAATTGTAGCCATCAGGCCATCTGGCTGCAGCCAGTGACCGCTAGGGAGCATCCAACTGTCACCAATGAGGGCCAGTGCCAGACAAAAGGCACAGCTCAGAGAGGCACAGTCTCTTCTTGCAGTCCACAAAACAGCCTTGCTATTTTCCAGTTGGTCAGGGGAGGGCACAATCTGCTGGTTCAGCCATTTTTGGCCGGGGGGGGGGGACATGCAGAAACAAGGCACTGCTGCGGGCGCATGCTTGCCTTGCCACACTCACGTAGGGACTGTAGCTCAGCACTTGCTCCAGATGCAAAAGCTCTCAGGTTCAATCCTGGCTCCTCTAACCACAGGAGGGCTGGCAAGAAAAAAACCCTCTGCTTGGACCCCTACCGCCAGCCCAGGTGGGCAACAGCGCTGGGCAAGATAGAACAGTGGGCTGACTCTGCTGTTAAGGCAACTGTCCCTATCCCCATCACGAACACAGAGCGCTGCCTTCCACTGCCTTCCATCATTGGCCTACCTAGCCTGGCCCTGCCAACACTGAGCAGCGGCAGTTCTCCAAGGTGTCTGGCTCCTGGCTCTGTACAGGCTGGCAAGGCTGAGCCAGATGACCTCTGAACATGTGAAGCCGCCTCCTCTGGAGTCAGCCCAGTGGTCCTCTGGCTCAGGAATGTCAAAGGGGAATGGCAGTGGTCTTAGGCTGGGTCTTTCCCAGCCCTACTTGGCGATGCAAGGGATTGGGTCTGAGCTGCTTGGCCTGGAAGGCACATGCTTTGCCACTGAGCAACAGTATAATGACTGTATGGACGTCTAATTTAGAGTTACGTTTTTTTAGAAAACTAGAGGCAGGTCTATCTATAGCTATGATCTAAATAGGACTAAATAGAACCTCCATAATCAGGGGCAGTGTAGCTCAGGTATTGGGAACAGGGCCTCTGAGAGGAATTTTATCAGGGGGTGCAAAGTATCAGGGGGTGAAACAGAGCAGGGGAGGGTGATGATGGTTGAGCAGAATAGGGGCAGGGAGGGGCGAAGCAGGGTGAGGGGAGGGTAGAGACAGCTGGAAAAGTCCTTGGAGCCCAGGTCTACTCACCCATGTGGCATCAGTAGCGTCCCCAGCAACTCCAGTCATGGTAGTGTCCCCAGCATCTCGTACGGGCAACAAGTCTGAGTAGATAGGAAAACATAATATTCCAGGAAATTTCTGGGCCCCCTCCTTTGGCTCCTGGGCCCCCCTTTTGACCCTGGGCCCGAGTACAAATTATTCCCTTTACCCCCCTCTCTGAGGCCCTGGGGTCTGTTGTCTCTATATCTTTCTTGTGGGCTTCCTTCAAACACACAAAAGCACACCACATAAAATCAAGTGCACAGGAGCAGGTAGGTTTTGTATATAAAATCAAACCTTCAAACAAAGAAGGGTATTTCCAAGCACAGGACAGGAGGCTGGTTATTTGATTATTAATGTGGAACATAATGCACAGAAAGAAGCGTTTATCGCTCAAATGTATGTTCAGACTGATATGAGTGTTACATGCACATCACCATCAAAATGCCTTGAGCCGCATCCGTAATAAGAGTCTAAGAAAACATGCGGATCTATGCATGCTTTACACGTGACTGAGCACGCAAGAAGAATGAGGCTATGGAACTGGGAAGCCTGTACAGCTCAGGTTCACAGGCAGTGCATGAAAGTGAGCTCCATCGTCACCGCATGCAAGGCAGCCACTTTCTGATGATGAAGACCCTGTTTTTGGCTGCCATGGAAAAAAGCTCCCCATAAGCAGGTCCTGCATGGATTTATATCTTCCTCCAGTCCAAACTATCTGTGCTAGTGGCCAGTTCTGTGTGGCTATTTTAGAGGGGGAATAACACAACTGTGCTTACTTGTCTTTAACTGTTTATTAATTTCACTGGATAGGTCTACACAGGCTGTGTTTTTGGTGATAATGTACTCTCCCTCTTCCCCCCCCCCCCCGCATTATAAACCTTCTCCATCCACACAGTTGTATTCTAAGAAATCCATTCTCACCTTTATCATTTTAGCCACCCTTTGCTGCTCTTTCTCCTTCTCTGTTGCTGTTGATTTCATCCTGAGATGGAAAGCACACGACACTCCAAGTGTGACACACCACAGATGTGCCGTTATTCTCTCTCTCTCTTTTCTGGTTATTCCTAGCAGGTGCATGAGGAGTGCATGTCTGAAAACTCACATACCCAATCGCACATGCACACACATAGAAACTGTCTCCCAGTAAACAGGTATGCTCCTACGTGGAGGGTCACAGATACACAGCACTGGTCAGTAGTTACAGCTGCTAACAATGGCTCAGGTGCCAAAGCAGTGAAATGGGCACCGATTCAGCGCGATAATACAGACCAAAAACACCCCTGCCCTGCCCAGAGACGCAGGATGGTCCCCCGCAGGCGAAAACAGCTTCTCAAGGCACAAACACACAGATCGCATCCTAGCATCATACCAAGCCTAACACAAGACAAGACACACGAGGAGAGCAGAGCAGGGCTGCGTGTTGTCGGTCCACATACAGGCACATGCTTTCCACCGACACCAGAACTGCACCCATCACACACACACACACACACACACACACCAAGAGCGTCAGAGAGGAGCAGGCAAGCATGCAGAAGCTGCACATGCCAGCTGGGAGCAACGCCCAGCCATGCACAGAGCCACACAGGCGCGCACCGAGTCCTTGCAGGCACATCAAAGCGGTCAGCTGCACATCGCGACACCCCGGAGCATCCAGCACACCTGGGACGGCGCAGGGACGGCCAATCTCGCCTGGCCACCGCACTTCTCCGTGCAAGAAGCGAGCGGAGCCAGGACCTGCTTCGCTGGGGGGGGGGGGGGAGACAGACCAGCCCTCCCTGATTGGAGAGACGCGCCCGTCTCCGCCCAGCCCCGCGCATCACCTCGGGGGCTGCTGCAGAGATGTGGGGTGCGGATCTCCAGGCAGCCAGCAGGGGGAGCCGTCGGACTGGAGAATGATGCTCAGCAGTGGCGTAGCTGGAGGGGCTCCCTGCAAAACTTAGCGCTTTGCCCCCCTCTGGCTTCGCCACTGGGCTGGGGCCAAGCAGGTGACACTCCAGGGGAGCAGGTGGAGGCTGGCTGGACTTCCTCGGTGTAGCCCCAGCACAGCCAGCCTTGTGGGCTCTCCCTCCCTAGAGATTTCCAAGCAGAGAGGCTGTAGCGGGGTCACTGAGCAGTGCACTGGACTAGGTGACCTTCAAAGTCCCTTCCAACACTAACATTCTAGCAGATTCAAAACCTTGACCTCAGCCATGCTGAGTGCCACAGGCATGTTGTGCCTTCCACTCAGTAGTTGGCATTACAGTGTTTCTGATCCCATTACAACAATCCTGGACGGTAGGCCAGTATCATTAAGCCTGTATTTCAGACAGAGACCTGAAGCAGAGGGGCTTGTAACTGGCCCAGGCAGCCCCCGAACCAGGGCTTTCACATTCCCAGCTCAGTTATCCTTACTTGCTCTCCCAGACCAGCTCTCACTTGTGGTTGTGGGTCCTTGGGCACCTCACACGGTGGCAGCGCTTTTCAAAGGAGTCTGGCGGGGAGTCTCTGCCTTACCTGCCTCCCCGCCTACCACATGTCCCTGGATCTTTGCTGATTCTCCAGAGCCATCATGTCTCCCCACAGAACTTTGAACTCCACCCAGCAATCAGGCTACCACTTCTATATCTGGAGACCAAAGAGAGGTGAGTCAAGGCAGTGACATTGCCATCACTGCCCAGAAAGGCTCCTAGGGTGAGTGGGAGTGGGCCACTTACACGGTGCATTGTGGCACCTGCAATATTTACTGCACCGCCCCCCTGTAGTGGAACTACTGAGTCAAGGCCCCAGGCTGCTCATTTTCAACGTCTCTGGTTCTCTCATTTTGACTTGCTCACGTATCTTTACTTATTCATATTTTCAGTTCACTCATTTTCAAGGTTGTTTTTATATTAATTTCAAAAGCAATTCATGTCCACTGAATCTTGCAATCTTAATTAAATCAAGGATCAATGAAGAAAAAAAAGAAACAGCACACCAACCTGATGCCTGTGAGACAGGAAAGAAAACGCAGCTCATTTCCAAAGGGCAACCAAAACAAAAAGGGGTTTGCCTTTCTGAGAAAGTCAGTAGTTGCTGCACATCCCTGGGAGCCCCAAAGTAGACAGCAGCAACACACTGTTTGCAATGCAGCTCCACCACCATAAGGGCCCACTAGGCTTGGCCCAGAAGTCCCATTGAACTCAGTGGGGCTTACTTCTGAGGCAGCAAGCATAGGATTGCAGTAGTAGGCTGGAATTTGGATAATTTGATGTTCAACGTTGCAGGAGGGGGACCCTCACTCCAGCCTCTAAGTGCTGCTTCACGCCTTATACACTTCCAACCTCTGGGTTTCACACCCAGTTTCGTTTAGGAATTGTGAAGAGTGGCGCTGAAAGCCAATTCTGATCTTCCACATTGAGTGAGACCCCTGGGGGCTGGGCATAAGAATAGGCTCTCAGTTTGGCTGTACTTGTCGTAAGAGGCGACTAAATAGCCACCAGGTAGGTGGGACTCGATAGCCTGGGAAGGCAGCTCATCTGAGAGAAGGAAAACTCTGATCCCAAACCTCCACTACCTTGTGGCTGCACCCAGTTATGGAAAAGGCTTCAGGAGTCAACCTCAAGGCAAAATCCAGATCCAGAGTCCCTAAGGCAGTTCATGGCTGAACATAGTCACATTCTGGCAACTCCTGCGACGCCGCTGGAACCAACCATATTGGCTTCTGCCTTTCCATTGGACCATTCCAGCGACGTGGAGAGGGGGGATTTACTGCATAGGAAATAGTCTATCCTCCATATCTACTTTACCCAGGCTTCGCGCACTGGAGAGGACACTCTGTTCCAGAACCAGCATTCAGAGCACGATACCACAATCTTCCGAGACTGAAGGATGCCAACAACATTGAGTGAGGTGGGGCAGAAGAGGTCAGAGATGTGCTTTGCAGGGATTGCCAAGAGATTCTTACAACATCAGAAGTGCTTATGAGCAGATCCACAGGATGTTGTAGGTTATGAGGTGACATCCAAATTGCCCCAACATGTGCCTTGAATGTGTGAATGAGACAGTTTAGAGTGCGCTCCGGGATTCCTCCTCAGACTCCACTCAGACTGTCAACAGGCAGCAGGAGATACTCAATCTTCTGGGCAGCCTACACCATGCCAAGGAGCTGTAGTAGAATGCCTGGATCTGATGTTTGTTTGTGGAAATAAATCACCCTTCCCCAGAAATTGGGCAAGAACACAAGAGCCTTTATTGTCTGCAGACTGCTGATGAATTATGGAGCACAGCCTGAAAATTATGTTTCCCACTCTCAAGTGTGCAGCAGACCCACCACCTGCAGCAAATCTCTGACTTTGGGTGGCAAACTAGTTCTTCTTCAGAGCACTGGCTTTAAGCCGATTGGACCAAGTGTTCCCAATTGGGTCCTGAGATGGGGTAATCTAGTCTTGTATGCTTAGAACTATTTGGTCCATTAACTCACGTGCACTTTTAAAGTTGCGTGTTTTGATTGCTTCCCACTCTACCATAGAGATATAAAGTCTAAAATACATAAGAACATAAGAAGAGCCCTGCTGGATTAGGCCAAAGGCCCATCTAGTCCAGCTTCTTGTATCTCACAGTGACCCACAAATAATGTTTCCAGTTGGGCTCCCCCCCCCCAGCTCCTAAGGCCAGCCCTGTTCTTCAGAATGTGAGGGTTCAGTCCAAACTCCCTTGGGAGCCAGTGACTTCTCAAGGAAGCCTTAACCCCAACCGCCAGGCATGTGTGGATGAAGAAGTGTGTTAGTGGTAGACTTGACCACCAAGGGCTGCTTCATTCAGGGCAGCTTCTGAGCTCACCCCTCCCCTCCTGTGAAATTGTTTAAAAAATGTGTCATATGTACTGGTAGGTGAGCATTTGATTCGATGGATGGGTTGATTGAGCCTGCACAGAGATGAACATAAGAACATAAGAACAGCCCCACTGGATCAGGCCATAGGCCCATCTAGTCCAGCTTCCTGTATCTCACAGCGGCCCACCAAATGCCCCAGGGAGCACACCAGATAACAAGAGACCTCATCCTGGTGCCCTCCCTTGCATCTGGCATTCTGACATAACCCATTTCTAAAATCAGGAGGTTGCGCATACACATCATGGCTTGTACCCCGTAATGGATTTTTCCTCCAGAAACTTGTCCAATCCCCTTTTAAAGGCGTCCAGGCTAGACGCCAGCACCACATCCTGTGGCAAGGAGTTCCATAGACCGACCACACGCTGAGTAAAGAAATATTTTCTCTTGTCTGTCCTAACCCGCCCAACACTCAATTTTTGTGGATGTCCCCTGGTTCTGGTATTATGTGAGAGTGTAAAGAGCATCTCCCTATCCACTCTGTCCATTCCCTGCATAATTTTGTATGTCTCAATCATGTCCCCCCTCAAGCGTCTCTTTTCTAGGCCGAAGAGGCCCAAACGCCGTAGCCTTTCCTCATAAGGAAGGTGCCCCAGCCCCGTAATCAACTTAGTCGCTCTCTTTTGCACCTTTTCTTTTGCACCTTTTCCATTTCCACTATGTCTTTTTTGAGATGCGGCGACCAGAACTGGACACAATACTCCAGGTGTGGCCTTACCATAGATTTGTACAACGGCATTATAATACTAGCCGTTGTATTAGATGGGACCTTCAGTTGTCAGAATATGGACAAGACTTGCCAAGGATCCTCCAGGATGCCATTTTGGGAAGACTAGGTGAGCATTACTTTGTTGCCTGCACATGCCTGAGAGCTATGCTTCTTTTTGAAAATCTTTTTTCCTTGAAGCAAAGAGCTGAGGCTTCAGTAGTGTGAGAGCAGAAGCCACAACCAGCTAGTTCCTGGAGGTATTTCAGGACAGACCACATGGCATAACTACATGGCCTTGTACCTGCTTCACTCTCTGCCCTGATCTCCCATCATGCTCCTTCTTCTAGCTTTTGCTCTTCCAGCTGCACCACCCTTAGTCACCTAAGAAGAGTGTTCTGTATTCTTGCTGCTACTTAAGCCTAGAATTCCCTCCCAGAATACTTGCAAGATGTGGCACCACCACTCTAAGGTCCTTCCAATTCCTCCCCAAATCTAACCTTTCCACAACACCTTTGGCCCTGAGGCCTGTTGTCGCTTTGCATTCCATGTGCACAAAGGTGCCTGTATATGTGGGACCAGTTTGGATTACACTGCAACTGGCCTCAGACACATAGAGGAGGCATGTGGGCAGTGGCATAGCTAAGGAGGTGCAGGGGGTAGCAAATGATCCAGGCAACATGCTTTAGGGGGGCAACAACCTGAGATTGATGCTAGTGGCCAAAATTGTGAAAAACGAGGTATTTTCAAATAATGCCATCATGTTATATACCATTCGATGTGGAATTTAATGCAGAATGCAATGAAACAAACCATATCAAAATATCACTATTCTATCAAAAGTTATAGCCAAATAACCAGAAAATATAAACAACTGCCTTATATAACAAAAAGTGGATTTTCTTAAATCTGACCAATGAGACTGATTGTTCCAAGAGCCAATTAGGTGTTATTATGATACAGCTGGGAACCAATAAAGTGTTAATATGATTCAGCTCTCATTTCCATGTATCATAAGACAGTCACCGCTGCTAGCTGGGTAAAGAGGCACTTTTTCAAATGGTGCTCTTCTTATCTTTAGCAGGGGGAGAATTGTCCCTCTTCTCCTCAGTACAGTGTCTCTAACCAATACAGGGCACACTTTTTATTTATTTACTTAATTAATTAAATTTGATTCCATTGTTGAGGGAGGCTACAAAATCTTCTTTGACCCCTTAGCTAAACCACTAGATAGGGGAGGCAGCAGATCAAGTGGGTGTCAAGCTGCTGGGGAGAGGAGGCAGATTTTCTCCCATTTTCACTTTTTTAAAAGCCTGGGCATGACGTCACTTGCAGGGCATCATTTTGAGCTCAGCCTCAGGCTACACAATCATTAGCTATGCCATAGCATGTGAGCACATGTTCCCAACTTCCATCCATTGCACTTTCCCATATCACATGGGAGATGGTTTCTTCCAAACTGCCCCCCACCCCCAATGCACAGACACTGATGGTGGCAAAGAAATGTGCCTGCTTGCACTGCTCCCTGACATGTTTAGGAGTCAAAGTGGCCTCCCAACCAGCCAGTGTTCATAAGAAAGAGTGTGCATGTGCTGATTTGAATAATAGACTTCTCATGCTGACATATGCAGGATGGTGAGTGGACATGCACAGAAGGATCAGGATGACCTTTGGATCAGGAGTGCCGTCCCGGAGGTGGATCCATGTGCAGGTGCCTTTTTGGTGGTGTTACTTATGCAGTACCATCGAAGTGCCTGATGCTTCAAAGAACAGACAAGAAGGCAAGTCTTGATCTTCAGGAATTTACTATCTAAAATGCAACATGGGGTGAAAGAAGAAAGGAAGATGGAGCAGAGACTGATGGGGAGGATATTTGGTCAGCTCAGTTACCTCTGTGTGTTTGTCTGTCTGACTTATTCTGCAGGACAGGAGGACTGTGGAGAAGATGGGAAATTGTAGCCTACCTGAGTAATGGTTGAGTAAACGTGTGAATCTAATTGGACTCCAATGAGTTAGTTATGTCTGGCTGCTGGCTACTGTGCATGTATGTTTATCCCTGTGGCCAAGCGTTGTTTATGTCTGCAGTCAGCACTTCTCCTACATGGCCATTATGGTTGGTAGGGAGGTTTATGAAATTGGCATGATTGCACCTCCATCCTTATCTTCATCTTGTAAGGCTGGGGTCTGGCTTGACGGGGTCAGCATGCCCAAGCAGTCACCCTCCTCAGTTTTGCCAGGATGATACCTCTATTAAGCTGCAGGATGAGAAACCCACCCACCAGTTTCTCCTGTCCTGGATTACTATTAATTTTATTTGCTAACAACGGTGTTTCTGCCCAGGGCCTCTCCCTCGGAAATGTTCCTGTCCTTCAGTATGCAAGATGCCTTCCCTTTCTGCCTGCCCCGCCTGGCACAACTTCTCTTGAGGATGGAAACTCAGTCAAACTGCTTTCCACCTCCTTTCCAGGGAGCCTCAGAAGAGTTCCTGGTGACTGGGGACTTGGCATGGGGCTGTGCATGTGTGTTGCTCTAGTATTTCCAAACAGAGGGGCGGATCCTGCACCAGATGTTGGACAAAGTAGCTCCTTGATGTTGCTCTTCACCAACTCCTGGCGAGCCTTTAGCTCTGCCTTTCTGAAAGGGCAGCCTTTGCTCAGGGGTGGCTTTTGTTCCCTGGGGCAAAGCCTTGGAGTCTCATCACAGGCAAGTAACAGGATACACCAGGCACCCTGCCTGCCCTGCTCCCCCAATCTGCTTGACCATGTGTTTCATGCTCATGTTGTTGTTCCCCTGCTGCCGTAACACAAAGACTCAGGGCCAACGCTGCAGGACTAGATCTGTGGGAATTTGCGTTTGGTACTCCTGCTTCCAGAGACACTTAAACTGGTTTCTTTTCTCATTGGGCTCTTCCCAGCATGCTGTGAAAATGGCTCCTGGCAGGGCTGGTTGGCCTTGTGGGGCAGCTGCAGAGGGTCCAGAACTCTACAGAAGGGCTTGTGTCTTAGACGCGGCTTCATTTTATGCTGTGACTTTATTGTTAAGTTGACGAGGTCCTTTGCGCAGTGTGGGCCCCCAGCCCAGGAGGGTTGTTTCAGGCAGGGCTTCTGTGCCTTTGACAGTTGGGAATGGAGGGTAAGAATTCAAAAGGTGAAGCTTTTTCTGGCATTGAAATGCAGTTTCAGTTTGTGAGTTTCTGCTTGTTATGCAGCCATCAAAGGATGGAGGAGGCCAATAAGCAAAACAAGTTGGCAGTTTGACCCACCTTTCTCAGAGGTGGTGGGAAGACCATGACCATGGGCAGAAGGAGCCAGTTGAAGCTGGCTGCCCCCCCTTCCAGCCTGCCTGCCTCTTGCAACTCTGGGAGGGAACCCGCTCACCAGACCTGTGGCTCAGCACCAGATGGTGGTCTCTGGCTTGCTCACAAGCCCATCTGCTGGAATTTGCTGTGCCCCAAATGGATTAAACCTGGACCCCACTAATCCAGCATGGCTGCCTAGCCTTTCCTGCCTGCCTGTCATGCTAGTTCTTCTTCTTCTTCTTCTTCTTCTTCTTCTTCTTCTTCTTCTTATTATTATTATTATTATTATTATTATTATTATTATTATTATTAACAGTATTTATATACCGCTTTTCAATGGAAAGTTCACAAAGCAGTTTACAGAGAAAATCAAATGAACAACTAATGGCTCCCTGTCCCAAAAGGGCTCACAATCTAAAAGGATGCAAAAGAACACCAGCAGACAGCCACTAGAAAAGACACTGCTGGGGTGAGGTGGGCCAGTTACTCTCCCCCTGCTAAATAAAAGAAGGGCACCCACTTAAAAAGTGCCCCTTACCCAGTTAGCAGGGGTTAATATAGACCTGGCCCATGACATTGACTGGCCAAGGAGCCCCTTCCCCTTACTCTTAATTATTGGGGGAGGGCACAAACCCCAGGGACATCTCCTGTGCAAGCCCCACTGAAATGAAGGGGAACACATGGTCTGCTCCCAATCATTCACGAGGTTTGTCCAGGAGAACTTCCCTGAGCACTGAGTACACAACGGGCCAGCTTTCCCAGTCCCTCCCATTTGGCCGCCCAAAACCTGCCCCTTGAGGCCACTGCTACTTCTTCATTGATTGTGCAGTTGTGCCCAGTGAGTCTGAGGGTGTCTTGTTTGGACACTGACAAAGTGCTCTTATGTCTCCGCTTGGTTTTTATTTAGCAGGTGTCTGTTTTGCAATATGCTTTAATGAGATTAGTTTCCCCAGCAGTTCTGGTCACAAGCAGGGGTGACTCGCACCCAGATCTGCCACAGTTAATTATTGTCCTGCACAGATCAAGGGCCAGCCTGCATGACACAGGGTGCTGCCCCGCTTGTGAGCATGCCCATTATCCTTTCAACTTCTCTAAGGGAGCAGGATTTGCCCTCTTGCTGCGATGGGCACGCAGAAGGGGGGGGACAGAGAAGAAGGTTCTAACCTTCCCCAGGCCTTCTGGGCTGGTCGAGCTGTGGATGAGGGTGGGACTGTGGCACCACAGTGGGGTCCCTGCTTTGCTCACACAGGGTCCTGATTCGGTCCCCAGCAGCACCTCTAAGTAGGGCTGGAAAAACCCCAGCCTGAAATCCTGGAGACCAGGCAAGACTGAGCTAGTGCGATAGAAGACCTCCCTGTTGTCTCCGGCATCCTGTATACTCTTTCTGTCCACAGTAGTATAGCGACAGGGGAGTGGCAAGGTAAGTATCGCAGGCATCACAACATGCCCTGTAAGCAGCTCCTTACACTCACCATTCTGGGCAGCGACTTCCAGTACTTACCGCACCACCCGCTGTAGCTCCACCTCACACACACACCCCAGTACTGAAAATCTTGCTCGGTTCCTCTCACTTCCTGACTGGAGAGTTCCCCTGATTGTCCACACCAGGGACATGTGGTCAGGGGAGGCAGAGCCCCCCTTCTCTGTCCTGCTCCCATGAAAACAGCCTCACACTCCGGGAGAGACAAGAAATTTCAGCAGCGACAACTCAGTCTCCCCTGTGTTTGTGCAGGTGCTGTGGGACCTCACTGCATGTCACTGGTCCACAGGCTGTCATGATACACACAGACATTTTTCCAGGTGCGTAAGATCGACGTTTGCCACCACCTTTTGTATCCAAATGATGAATGCAGAGCCCCAAATCCTGTTTCAGGGCGGCTGTCCTCTCAGTCTTTTTCTTCCTCTCAAGCATCTTGATCATATGCCTGATCCACATTTGGTGAGAATTTTATTTAAAAAAGCAAAAATCATTTTTCTTATAGCCAAAAAATGGCTCTGGAAGAGGGAAGGTGCCTTTGTGATGGACAAAATGGCCAGCCAAGCACTGCTGTGACAGAATGTCTCTGCTTGCAGACAGTGGCGTTCCTGGAGGTCTCTGCGCCCAGAGCAACCCCCCATTTTCCGCCCCCACACCCCCTTTTCTGCCCCTGCCACTGACCCAGAAGTAACTGCGGTGACGTCATCATCACTGCAATTATTTCCGTGCAACTACCACCTCCATTCCCCCTTTTTTTTCAAAGGGGGAATGGAGGACACAGCCGAGGCCCCGATGGAGCCTTCCTCACCACTTGTAAGCAGGATGGAGGTCTCCACTGGAGCGGTTTGGGGCTGCTGGAAGCAGCCCCAGACTGCTGCAATATAGACCTCCACGCCGCTTACAAGCAGCGCAGAATGCTCTGTCAGGACCCGGGAAGCAGCATGCTTCCCCTCCACCTTTGAGGGACGCCCTCAGAGGCAGGGGAGGAGTGCCCAGGAGTGCTGTAGAGTGGCAGCGAGAAGCTGCCACTCCAGTAGCACATCAGCGCCGAACTGGGCCGCCCCCTCTCCCCTTCTCCTTTATAGGAGGAGAGGAGGCGGGTGCCCTAGAGCATCAGAGCGACGGGCATCGCAACTCCCATCATGCTGTGTCTCCAGGGCACTCTCCCCTCTCCTCTGGAGGAGAGGGCACCCTAGAGCATCAGCACAACATCAGAGCATCTAGTGCACCCCTCTTCTATCCTCCTATAAAGAGAGAGCTTCTCGCTGCCTCTCCACAGCACTCCTGGGCGCTCCTCTTCTGGAGGGGAGGCAAGGCGAGGAGGCGCTCCCAGAGGGTTGGCTCCCGGGGCTTTTGCCCCATTTGCCTGCCTCCAGGTACGCCAGTGCTTGCAGAATGAGACCGAAGCATACCTGCAAGCCCTCATTATAGCCTGATCCCCCCATTCAGGCTTAATTTGTATTGGCAACCTTCAGTCTCGAAAGACTATGGTATCGCGCTCTGAAAGGTGGTTCTGGCACAGCGTCTAGTGTGGCTGAAAAGGCCAATCCGGGAGTGACAATCCCTTCCACACCGGGAGCAAGTGCAGTCTGTCCCTGGTCTGTCTCCCTGGCTATGGGCCTTCCTTCTTTGCCTCTTAGCCTCAGACTGTTGGCAAAGTGTCTCTTCAAACTGGGAAAGGCCATGCTGCACAGCCTGCCTCCAAGCGGGCCGCTCAGAGGCCAGGGTTTCCCACTTGTTGAGGTCCATCCCTAAGGCCTTCAGATCCCTCTTGCAGATGTCCTTGTATCGCAGCTGTGGCCTACCTGTAGGGCGCTTTCCTTGCACGAGTTCTCCATAGAGGAGATTCTTTGGGATCCGGCCATCATCCATTCTCACGACATGACCAAGCCAAAGCAGGCGTCTCTGTTTCAGCAGTGAATACATGCTAGGGATTCCAGCACGTTCCAGGACTGTGTTGTTTGGAACTTTGTCCTGCCAGGTGATGCCGAGGATGCGTCGGAGGCAGCGCATGTGGAAAGCGCTCAGTTTCCTCTCCTGTTGTGAGCGAAGAGTCCATGACTCGCTGCAGTACAGAAGTGTACTCAGGACGCAAGCTCTGTAGACCTGGATCTTGGTATGTTCCGTCAGCTTCTTGTTGGATCAGACTCTCTTTGTGAGTCTGGAAAACGTGGTAGCTGCTTTACCGATGCGCTTGTTTAGCTCAGTATCGAGAGAATGAGTGTCGGAGATCGTTGAGCCAAGGTACACAAAGTCATGGACAACCTCCAGTTCATGCTCAGAGATTGTAATGCAGGGAGGTGAGTCCACATCCTGAACCATGACCTGTGTTTTCTTCAGGCTGATCGTCAGTCCAAAATCTTGGCAGGCCTTGCTAAAACGATCCATGAGCTGCTGGAGATCTTTGGCAGAGTGGGTAGTGACAGCTGCATCGTC
This sequence comes from Tiliqua scincoides, assembly GCF_035046505.1. Taxonomy (NCBI): domain Eukaryota; kingdom Metazoa; phylum Chordata; class Lepidosauria; order Squamata; family Scincidae; genus Tiliqua; species Tiliqua scincoides. The sequence continues at coordinate 237,535,614 of NC_089823.1, read as the reverse complement.
GGCAAAGAGGAAGTCATGCAGACATTTCAGCTGGACTTTGGATTTTGCTCTCAGTCTGGAGAGGTTGAAGAGCTTTCCGTCTGATCTGGTCCGGAGATAGATGCCTTCTGTTGCAGTTCCAAAGGCCTGCTTCAGCAGGACAGCGAAGAAAATCCCAAACAAGGTTGGTGCAAGAACACAGCCCTGCTTCACTCCGCTTCGGATGTCAAAAGGGTCTGATGTGGAGCCATCGAAGACAACAGTGCCCTTCATGTCCTTGTGGAAAGATCTGATGATGCTGAGGAGCCTGGGCGGACATCCAATCTTGGGGAGAATCTTGAAGAGGCCATCTCTGCTGACCAGGTCGAAAGCCTTTGTGAGATCTATGAAGGCTATAAAGAGTGGCTGTCATTGTTCCCTGCATTTCTCCTGCAGTTGTCTAAGGGAGAATACCATATCAGTGGTGGACCTGTTGGCTCGGAATCCACACTGCGATTCTGGATAGACGCTTTCTGCAAGTACCTGGAGCCTCTTTAGTACAACTAGGGCAAACAGCTTTCCTACAACGCTAAGGAGAGAGATGCCGCGGTAGTTGTTGCAGTCACCCCTGTCACCTTTGTTCTTGTACAGCGTGATGATGTTTGCATCCCTCATGTCTTGAGGTACTCCACCTTCTCTCCAGCAGAGACAGAGGATTTCATGCAGCTCAGTGACGATGATCTCTTTGCAGCATTTTAGGACTTCAGCAGGGATGCTGTCTTTTCCAGGTGCCTTGCCAAAGGCAAGGGAGTCCAGGGCCACGTGAAGTTCTTCTAGGGTTGGTTCACTCTCAAGCTCTTCCAGCACAGGCAGGCACTCAATGTTGTTCAGTGCTTCTTCGGTGACTACATTTTCTCTGGAATATAGCTCAGAGTAGTGCTGCACCCAGCGTTCCATCTGCTGCGCCCGATCCTGGATGACCTCGCCTGTGGCAGACTTCAGAGGGGCAATTTTCCTCTGTGTTGGACCTAGGGCCTGCTTGATACCATCATACATCCCCTTGATGTTGCCCGTGTCAGCTGTATCTGTATCTGTATCTGTATCTGTATCTGTATCTCGGAACAGAGCTGGAGCCAGTAGTTGTTAGCACATCCCCTGGCAGTCTGCTGGACTTTGCAGCGAGCACCTCGGAGGACCTGCAGGTTGCGCTCACTGGGACAGGCCTTGTATGCTGCTTGAGCTCTCCTCTTTTCCTCAATGACTGGTGTCAACTCCTCAGAGTGGGCTTCAAACCAGTCTGCCGCCTTGTTGGTCTTCTTGCCGAATATGGACAAGGCGGTGTTGTAAACGGTATTCTTGAAATGTTCCCATCTGTTGGATGCGTTTGCGTCGGCCGGGCCTGGAAGAGATTCCTCAAGCGCTTGTGCAAATTCCTCCACTTTTCTCTGATCCCGGGTCTTGCTGGTATCAATGCGAGGTCTTCCTTCCTTTTTCGTGTGATACAGTCGCTTTGTTTGCAGTTTCACTCTGCTGCACACCAGGGAGTGGTCAGTGTCGCAGGCAGCACCATGATAACTGCGTGTGATCTTGATGCTGGGAAGGCTGGAGCGTCTGGTGAGGATCAGGTCGAGCTGGTGCCAGTGCTTTGATCTTGGATGTCTCCAAGAGACTCTATGTTGGGGCTTAGTTCAGGCTTAATATGAACCAGGGATTTCTCAAAAGCTCTCAGTGTGGCCGAAATTGCCATCACCTGAGTCCACATATCCACTTCTCTGCTGGTTTCCTGGCTGGATTCCACTCCCTTTTTACTACGGCATGAATTTGTGCAACGTGTCCCACCTGGCTTCTTCTGGGATTTCTTCCTGCTTCAATTAGTGAGGTGCCAAGGAATGGAGATCATAACAGGCAATTAGATGAGCTGAACAAACGATCTGGTTTCAGCTGTTTTGAGCCATGGCCTTTGTCCAGAAAAGGAGAGGTCTCTCTTCACCTGAAGAGGTGGGGAGGGGAATTTGAGAAAGGTAGTGAGGCAAAAAGGACCCTTTATGCAGAGCTGGGAGATGGGGAGCACTTCTTCAATTGTGAGTAATCCTGGTGACCCGGGATTTACAGTTACAGAGATGCTGTTCCAAGGGTGGTAATAACAAATGGTGGGGAAAGATTCACCTGCTGCATTTGTGTATGTTCCAGCCCAACCTTACTGAACTCCCTGCACAACAGTGCAGCAGCACCAACTCAGTGCCCGCTGTATCCCCTGGGGGAGTTTCAGCCTCCAGAGGCCTCCTTGAAGTAAGGGGACATTTGTTCCTTTGCCCTTGGATAAGCCCATGATGGGTCACCAGGATTGCTCACATTTGCACCAGCGATATTACTGGTGCAAATCTGTGTGGAGCCGAGTCTGAGGATTGAGGCTGTGAGGAGGGTTAGGATACGGCAGAAGCCACTGCCACCAAACCTGTCCCACTCCCGGTCCTGATCCGTCTTCCTTCCCACTCCTAGCAGCACCCAGTTCCACCCACCCTCACCCCATTCCACCCACCACCTCCCTCCCTCCTGCTCTTTGTACACACTAACCCATGCCAGATGGCTTCTGGGGAACACTGGTAAGTGGATCCGGCCAGTTGACACTTCTGATGGCAGCCAGGCCACATGCTCCAGCAAGTCACCTTTTTTTTTTTTTGGAGAAACTAACCACTGTGTTCTCATATCTTATGTGAGTTCCATGAATTAACAAGATACACTGTAAAATAATAGTGTGTCACCCTCACTAAGGCATAGCTTGTCTTCCATGAGGTTCTCACACATTAAATGACAAGGTCGTCCAGCCTGAAGGCACACACTATATATTGCTGCTCATTTCAGTTTTGCCTCTAGAAGGTTTTGCAGGGTTTTGTATTCCTTCAAAAACCTGCACCACCTGTTTTGCTAGAGATGAAGCTGGGACAACCCACCACCAATTCATGTATACCAGGGAAGTGAAGTCTCTCAAATCACTTTCAACTCAGGCTGCACCAACTGTTCACCCATTTTGATTTCTGGGGGAAAGTAATAGAACTGCACGGAGAGGAGAGGCCCAAAACGTTTTCCCCCAAAACGCTTAAATGCAGTTGTTTTGGTGATTATTTGTGGTGTTGGGTGCCACTGTATCCCCTTCTCTGCTGTTGCTCTGGCATTTTTTTTTTTGAAATAAGACCTTTTCACCTTTCTGGAATGATGCCAGCCAATCAGGAACATGAAATGAATATGATGACATCACAACACTATTTAGCCATTCTGTCCTGATTGTGCAATGACATCACCAAGGGCAGTAAAGGCAACTGAGACTGAAGCCCTGTGTGGCATTGCTCTCACACTGAATGGCCAAGCACTTTCACTCCAGTCACTGAGGGGCTGTTTTGAGCCCTGCAAAAATTCCCATCTCCTGCTTCAGATCAGCCTTACCTTTGATCATTATCTGTCCACTGTCTGTCTCTAGCCACAGACTGTACAGTAATTCAGTTGCTTTTCACCTTTCTGGTGTTGCCCTGTTAGCTGTTTGAATTCTATTTCGGGGATTCCTTTATTCTTTTCTTAATTTTCCGGGTTCTCATTTCATGTTTTTTTGGAAGAGCCTTCTAAGTCGTTCTGAATTCTTCTGCCAGCCTATTGTCCCTTCCTCAACCGCTCCAGAAATTCCAGCCCCATCAGCACAGCTTTTAGAAAAAGCAAGGCCAGTTTGCCTGGCCTTCCATTCATGTCCCTCTATCACAACATGCACAAACTTCCCTTTGATGCTGCACATAAAAGACAAACCCCTTTCCTTCCCCGCCAGTTTTTCCTGCAAGCAACGGTCCAGGAAGTTGCAGGACAAAAATACTCTGGGTGCACTCAAAAGCTGTGCTGTGGTGGAGTTCAAGAGGAAGCCTGTGGGTATGAGAAGAGAGGCACGTGGGCCTGGACTCTGATGGACAGACAGTCATATATTCTCTGAGGTTTCTTTATCCTCTTCCTGATGTAGGTAATTGCATATGCCTTGAACCTTGGACTTCAATATGAGGGATAACAAACACAAAGTTTGGTTACAAAGGCATTGTTCTATTCGGACTGTTCTTTCTCCAGAACCTCTGATCATGTGCAAAGTGCATTTTCCTCAAGACTGAGTAACAAAAGCAAGGCACCCCACATTTAGGATCAAAAGCTGGGCTTTTAGGTCAGTAGATGCAGCTCACAGATATGCTCAAGACCTTCATATTGCCTACTTGAACCTGCTCAGATCATTTGGTCATGCTCAATAAGAACTGTTGGATTCATTGCCCTGGCTATGCACGCTTGCACAACCTCAACATTTGCAACCCAATGGAAATAAAGAAGAGCTAACTGGAACCTCCCTGTTTGGAGAGTGACCTCAAAATCTCCGCTGTGGGGGGGGGGGGCAAGCAAGTGGAGAGGGCTGCTGCCTTCAGGAGCTGCTTGGCTGCCTCCAAGCTCTTTGGTTAGCCACTCTGGGAAGCAAGATGCTGGAGGGGGTGGACTTTGCTTTGGACCACCAAGGAAACACTGCACCCTGCAGTGTCACTAGAACAATTCTTTTCACAGTCACTGAACAAATGTTTCCTCTTCTTCCATTTTCTTCTGCTGCCACAATCTGACTCCAAACAGGGCACAAAACTGAACTCAACAAGATTTTACAAAATGAGACTGTGCTGTGCCCACATCCCACTCATTTTCAGACATTCGGATGAGCCCTTTTGCCAGCAGAGGAAACCCTGGATGATGGCAATGGAGTCCCTCTATCCTGCCTCACGCTTGCTTTATCAGAGGTGCAATCGACAGGCCCAGTTGGGGCCTCTGCAGACCATTGTAGTTCATGGAAAAGCACCAAAGCTGCCTTGCCCGCTTACACCTGAGGAGGCTCTCCTTACACCTGAGAAAGCTTGTGTAAGGAGGGCCTCCTAGGGTTCAAGAAGAGCCTCCTCAAGTGTAAGCAGGCGGGGCATATTCATGTTGGCAACCTTCAGTCTCGAAAGACTCTGGTATCGCGCTCTGAAAGGTGGTTCTGGAACAGCGTCTGGTGTGACTGAAAAGGCCGATTCGGGAGTGACAATCCCTTCCACACTGGGAGCAAGTGCAGTCTGTCCCTGGTCTGTCTCCCTGGCTATGGGCCTTCCTTCTTTGCCTCTTTGCCTCAGACTGCTGGCCAAGTGTCTCTTCAAACTGGGAAAGGCCATGCTGCACAGCCTGCCTCCAAGCGGGCGCTCAGAGGCCAGGGTTTCCCACCTGTTGAGGTCCACTCCTAAGGCCTTCAGATCCCTCTTGCAGATGTCCTTGTATCGCAGCTGTGGTCTACCTGTAGGGCTCTTTCCTTGCATGAGTTCTCCATAGAGGAGATCCTTTGGGATCCTGCAGCTGCAGGCGGGGCAGCTGTGGTGCTTTTTCATGGACTATGATGGGGTGGTTCAGCCTCACTTGCCCTACTCACGCCGCACATCCCTGGTCAGCAGTGGTGGGCCAGGCTAACTTTCCATGGCTACGATATAATAAACAGGTGAAGCAATTCCGGGCATGGAGGTCCACATAATTCTTGCTGTTAATGGCATCAAAGGGCAATGGCACTCAGGAGTTAACTTCTAAAGGCCAACTAACAGGCAGTAACAGTGATATCAGTAGGGATTGTGTCACCCCCATGGTGGACCTCCTCCAGTTCAGTGGGAGGGGCAATGACCCGGTGGTGTGTGTGGTGATGTACCATTGCCCCACTCCGCTGGCTTTTTGGCTATACCTTTTGATAGAACAAAGATATTTCAATGTGGTTTTTTCACTGTTTTCTGCTGTAAATTACACATTGAATGGTATATAACATGATGGTATTATTTCTACAAACTGTGATTTTAGCTATTTTGGTCACTAGAGCGCGTCACCCCCCTATGTGCGTCATGCAGTGCGGCCTACACCCCCTGCATCCCCCTAGTGAAGCCACTGGGCAGTAATAAAGCAAACATGTAATGTGACCCTTCGGAGGCATGTTCAAGGGGGTAAGACACAAAATCATGATGGGTAGAAGGACTTCAGCTCTTTGTCACTGGTGTGGTTTCCATCTCGATCAGGGGGGACAAAGAACCCAAGTGTGATTTTAAAAGACAAAAATCAAAAGACTAAGTAGCTTCTTTGTAGGGCCGCCTGGTTTGGCCCTCAAGGGGCAGTGGTCAGGATGCAGGCACAGCCCAGCCCTCCTCTGCTGTCCCTGAACCCTTTTCTGGAATCACCCATGTGAATAAGAACATAAGAACATAAGAACAGCCCCACTGGATCAGGCCATAGGCCCATCTAGTTCAGCTTCCTGTATCTCACAGCGGCCCACCAAATGCCCCAGGGAGCACACCAGATAACAAGAGACCTCATCCTGGTGCCCTCCCTTGCATCTGGCATTCTGACCTAGCCCATTTCTAAAATCAGGAGGTTGCACATACACATCATGGCTTGTAACCCATAATGGATTTTTCCTCCAGAAACTTGTCCAATCCCCTTTTAAAGGCCAGATGCTGTCACCACATCCTGTGGCAAGGAGTTCCACAGACCAACCACACGCTGGGTAAAGAAATATTTTCTTTTGTCTGTTCTAACTCTCCCAACACTCAATTTTAGTGGATGTCCCCTGGTTCTGGAATTATGTGAGAGTGTAAAGAGCATCTCCCTATCCACTGAATGAGCAGGTTGTGGGCATGCTGTGTCATGGGGAATGTGCTTTGCATTTTTGTTTTCCACATGCCAGAGGACTTCAGTCCTAGTACTAAGAACAGTTTCCGGCCTGAGCTTATCATATGGTGCTGCTGTATCTAGAAGGCTTGTCAAGGCAAACTGTTGCCTGCACATGGTTGTCTCTACTTTGAAGCAGATAGGATAATTTGGAGGTCAGGAATAGAAGTGGGAAGCTTTCCTGGGGCAAATCTTTCAGATTCCCTCCCCTTTCCTGGTCGAGTTGTTGCCAGCTGACCAGGAAAATATAACATGCCCAAGCCTGCTCTTATGCTTTCAACAGCAGATCTTCTGGGCTCATCCCTCAAACCTTTTCACAGCATGGAGGAAAACATTATCACCTGCTAATGGGTGCAGTACATCATGACAGCAGCTGGTTGAACTGATGGCCACCCTCTTCTTTTTCTTCACTCTTTTTTGCTGGTCAAGCTTTGGAAAAAGGACAAGCACTGTGATTGAAACCAGGACACACCAGGCTGCTTTTCATAGGAGGCTTTTAAACAGAGTCACGCCCTCCATGTGTGTGGTAGGAGGCAGCAGCAGGCTTGACATGCACACCCTCAAGCACAGCAGCGCACCAGGCAGATCCAGGGATGCAGCACTAATGGCCCCTAATGCTGCTCTTTGCTTCCACGCTGTTCCTCTAAGTGAGTTACTGAACCTGGCTGGGGGAATCGGCATCCCATCTCTGCAGCACTCTGAGCATCTAGCAGTGATTTATTGGACACAGAGCAAGATAGGCAGCAAAGTAGCTGAGATGCTGCCAAGCCCTGGAGCACATGGCTTGAGAAGCAAGAAAAGGCAGGTTCGGAGAAACTGAACTCCAGTAGCATAGCTGGAGTAAGTATTGCAGATATCACAACATGCTGTGTAAGTGGCCCTTCCCACTCATTGTCAGAGCCATTGGGGCAGCAATGGTCATGCACTGGCGCAAGCCATTTGCTGCCCCAATGGCTCTGAAGGCAAGTGGGAGGGGCCATTTACACAGAGCATTGTGGCACCAGCAGTACTTACTCCCCCACCAGCTACACTACTTTCAAACTCCAAAATTGTCACAGTTCCTTCTGTTTAGGTAGACCAGGGATGGAAGGGCGTGAAACATCTAACAGGCAGGTTCTCCGGGTGTCTGTCTGGACCAAGCTTCTTCTGGCCTCCATTTTCACACGTATGATGATTCCTTGGTTCCACTTTCCATCCCTGTCATAAAACCGCCATAACTTTGCTCTGCTCATAGGTCTTAATATCTTGTGATCTTTTCAAGTTCATTATCTTCAATTCTGTTGGCTCCTGCAATATCAATTGACCAAACTTGATTTTCCTTTGTTCAGCTATTGTTATTCTTACGAATATTTCTATGCCACTTTTCAACAAAAAAAGTTCACAAAGTGGTTTACAGATAAAATCAAATACCTAAATGGCTCCCTGAGCCCAAAAGGCTCACAATCTAAAACTATGTAGAAGAAACACCAGCAAATAAAACACTTAAAAAAAAACTGTGCTGGGATGAAAAGGGACAGATGCTCTCCTTCTGCTAAATACAAGAGGAGCATCACTTGAAAAAGTGCCTCTTTGCCCAGTTAGCAGGGACATTTATTTCACTCTTATTCCATCCCTTCCTCCAAGAACCATCACTTTCCTGCCCGCCCTGAGAAAACCTGTGAATCATGAATTTATGATGGTTGTGGAATGAATAAAGATATGCAACTTCTGCCTTGTTGGGTCATTTGTGATTATGTAATCATTCATTGGAGAGAAAATAAGAACATAAGAACATAAGAACAGCCCCACTGGATCAGGCCATAGGCCCATCTAGTCCAGCTTCCTGTATCTCACAGCGGCCCACCAAATGCCCCAGGGAGCACACCAGATAACAAGAGACCTCATCCTGGTGCTCTCCCCTACATCTGGCATTCTGACTTAACCCATTCCTAAAATCAGGAGGTTGCGCATACACATCATGGCTTGTACCCCATAATGGATTTTTCCTCCAGAAACTCGTCCAATCCCCTTTTAAAGGCGTCTAGGCTAGACGCCAGCACCACATCCTGTGGCAAGGAGTTCCACAGACCGACCACGCGCTGAGTAAAGAAATATTTTCTTTTGTCTGTCCTAACCCGCCCAACACTCAATTTTAGTGGATGTCCCCTGGTTCTGGTATTATGTGAGAGTGTAAAGAGCATCTCCCTATCCACTCTGTCCATCCCCTGCATAATTTTGTATGTCTCAATCATGTCCCCCCTCAAGCGTCTCTTTTCTAGGCTGAAGAGGCCCAAACGCCGTAGCCTTTCCTCATAAGGAAGGTGCCCCAGCCCCGTAATCATCTTAGTCGCTCTCTTTTGCACCTTTTCCATTTCCACTATGTCTTTTTTGAGATGCGGCGACCAGAACTGGACACAATACTCCAGGTGTGGCCTTACCATCGATTTGTACAACGGCATTATAATACTAACCGTTTTGTTCTCAATACCCTTCCTAATGATCCCAAGCATAGAATTGGCCTTCTTCACTGCCACCGCACATTGGGTCGACACTTTCATCGACCTGTCCACCACCACCCCAAGATCTCTCTCCTGATCTGTCACAGACAGCTCAGAACCCATCAGCCTATATCTAAAGTTTTGATTTTTTGCCCCAATGTGCATGACTTTACACTTACTGACATTGAAGCGCATCTGCCATTTTGCTGCCCATTCTGCCAGTCTGGAGAGATCCTTCTGGAGCTCCTCACAATCACTTCTGGTCTTTACCACTCGGAAAAGTTTGGTGTCGTCTGCAAACTTAGCCACTTCACTGCTCAACCCTGTCTCCAGGTCATTTATGAAGAGGTTGAAAAGCACCGGTCCCAGGACAGATCCTTGGGGCACACCGCTTTTTACCTCTCTCCATTGTGAAAATTGCCCATTGACACATGATATAAAATCATGTTATATCCTGTGATATGTCGATATTGTGAGTGTGTTGTTGGATTGCGTATGTATCTAGTCTTCACCTTACAGCAGGGGTGCCCAAACCCTGGCTCTGGGGCTACTTGCGGCCCTTGAGGACTCCCAATCCGGCCTGCGGGGAGCCCTTAGTTTCCAATGAGCCTCTGGCCCTCCAGAGACTTGCTGGAGCCCACGTTGGCCTGAGGCAACTGCTCTCAGCATGACGGCAAACTGTTTGACCACTCGCATGAGCTGTGGGACGAGGGCTCCCTCCACTACTTGCTGTTTCACGTCTGTGATGCAGCAGCGGCAGCAAAGGAAAGGCTGGCCTTGCTTTGTGCAAGGCCTTTTATAGGCGTGGAGCTATTACAAGACCTTCATAGCCCAATCCCATTCAATTTTCCAGTGCAGGTGCTGCTGTGCCTATGGGGGAAGCACTGCTTCCTGTGTTGGAGGTGCAGTCACAGAGGCCTCCTTAAGGTTTGGGAACATTTGTTCCCTTACCCTGGGGCTGCATTGCGGTTGCACTGGTGCTGGAAAATTGGATAGGATTGGGCTGTCATTCATTTATATAAGTTCTACCTCTAATATATTCATTTATATAAATTTATTCAAATTTTAAATGTAAATTCTTTTTTTCCCTGGCCAATGACACAGTGTCAGACAGATGATGTGGCCCTCCTGCCAAAAAGTTTGGACACCTCTGCCTTAGAGGCAAGCTTGGGATCTGATGTGGAATGCTTGTTTTTAAAAACATTTTAAAGAGAGTTTATATTACATTCCAAAAGGAGGCGACAGACACACTTTTAAGCCAATGCTTTTAAGTCAATGCCAAGTGATCAGGGTTATTATTTAACCCTCCACAGTACCAAATATCCAGCCTGACTTCAGTCTCCATGCCCTTTTCCTCTCTGCCCTGATTCATGTCTTGGAATCAGAAATGCTGTGAAACCATATCATGGAAGCAAATTGGCGCAAGTCTGCATTATTGATTTAGCTTGCAGGATCTCATCTTGATGTCTACTGTGCAAGTTACAGAATCCCTGCAGCCCTAGTTTCATGAATGGAAGAGTGAGGCAAGGACCTATCTCTGTGACAACATGCCTGTTTTACACTGATTGGACAGTTTGCACCTTTCTCAAAAGGATCCTGAGAATTGTCATGTGATTATATGCTGAGACATCTGTTAGATATTCCTCACTCCTGCTCCCAGAATTGTTTACTTTTCACATGTTTATACCACCCTTTCTCCAAGGAGCCTGGGGTGATGTACATCATTCCTCTCCTCCTTTTGTCCTCACAACAATAACCCTGTGAGGTTGATGAGCCTGAAAGAGAGTGACTGGCCCAAGGTCATCCAGGAGCTGAGCAGGGATTTGGAGTAAGTTCAACTCCCAAACCACTGACTACACCATCCTGGCTTCCCAGGGTATAGTGGGAAGAGGGAGTTACTCTAAAGCCAGTGGAAGAGTGTAGTGTAGACATGCTTTACAATCAAGATATCAGTCTTTATCAGGAGTGTTCTTCCCTCATGGAAGGAAAAGCCCTCTCTTTTAGGAAAAATGGGATGTTATCTTTCACTCACGAGTGGTGCATGACGGATCGAGCTTAATCTGAGCCGGGGATCCCTAAAGATTAGTCCCTGAGTGACATATGTGAACTAACAAACTGAAGCTTAATCCAGACAAGCCGGGGGATGGGGGGCTGCTGGGAGGGAGCAGAGCTGACCCAGAAAGGAGAGTTCAGCCTGCACTTCTGGGGGTTGCCGTCCCTCTGAAGGAGCCGGTGCAGAGGCAGCCTGGGAGTGCTCCTGGACCCAGCCCGGCTCCTAGAGGGGCAGCTGGAGGCTGTTTTGTCCTGTTTTGCCTGGTGCGCCAGCTGTGGCCCATTCTGGAGACAGCGGATCTGGTGCCAGGTACCTAGGCTTTGGTCACATCCCAATTGGACTACTGCAGCCCACTCTTTATGGGGATGCCCTTGGAAAGTCTTCGGGCAGTGTAGCTGGCTCAGAGTGCTGCAGCCAGATTGCTGAAGGGGCCATGCAGGAACTTTGCTGGTTTCCCATCTGTTTCTGGGTCCAAGGGGGCTGGTCTTTACCTCTACAGCTTGATACGGCTTGGCCCCCCAATACCTTAAGGACTGTCTTCTGCCATATGTGTCTAGCTCAGCAATTTTCAACCTGTGTGCATGGCACATGGGTGTGCTGCAATGTGCTGCGGGGGTTTGGAGCACAGCAGTTGAAAATCACTGAAAATCTCTTCTGGGTTCTGTAACTCTGTTTTTAGGGCAACTGCCTGGAGTAATGAATTGTCTGTCCCTCTTCCTGAGCTGACGGAGGAAGAGGAACAGACAACAGGGGCAGACCAGGCTGCCTCTGATTGCCAGATGCAGGGGAGGGCACCAGGATGCAGGTTGTGTCTGTTGTCTTGCGTGCTCCCTGAAGCATTTGGTGGGCCACTGCGAGATACAGAAAGCAGGACTAGATGGGCCTTTGGCCTGATCCAGCGGGGCTCTTCTTATGTTCTTATGTTCTTAATTCGTTACTCTAGACGGTTGCCCTAGAAACAGAGCCACAGAACCCGGGCAAGTCTCCAGGAAGCCAGAAGTGACATCCCAAGAGATGAAGACCATAGAAGAGACCATAGAGGTCAGTGTGCCATGAGAATAAAAATGTTGAAAATCGCTGATTTTATTTGGTAAAATCTTTTAGGGAGGCTCTACTCCTTATGCTGCCATTGAGCAAGGCCTGCGGGGCCAGAGTTCTCTCCGTGATAGCCCTCCAGATGTAGAACGACAGCCTTAGGGAGTGTGTGAGGCTTCCTCTCTGTGGGCTTTCAAAACGCTACTCAAGACCTGCCTGACCCACCAAGCTTGTGGCTTGGGAGCTGTTCCTCATCTGCTGCTGCTGCTGCTGCTGCTGGAGGGTTCTATTGCTGCTGCTGGGCAGGAGGTCTGGTCTAGAGGGTAGAGCCTCTGTTAGCCCGGAGATAACATCAGAAGGTCGCCAGTTCGAGGACACCGGCAGCTCCCTGAACGGCTGAGAATGGTGAAACCTTGAAGCAGCTGACAAGCCGAGCTGAGTGATTCCATCTGCTCTTGGTGTGAGCAAGAAGCGTCTTGGCTGTCCTCCATGTGAGAGATGGAGCTGCTTGTCAGCCTGCTGGGAGAACTAGAGGTCAGAAGTGAGGCCAAACCAGGAAGATCCATTCTGAAATGTCATTGGTTCTTGAAAGAGAGAACCTCCATGATTGTCAAAATCCCCTTGAGGGATTTAGAAGTGTCTGCCTATGTAAACCACCTTGAATAAAGTCAGAGGAATAATACGATGACCAGAAAGGTGGCATATAAATACCGAGTTATTTATTATTATTATTATTATTATTATTATTATTATTATTATTATTATTATTATTATTATTGTCCTGCATGTATTCACTGCTGAAACAGTGACACCTGCGTTGGCTCGGTCATGTCGTGAGAATGGATGATGGCCGGATCTCCTCTATGGAGAACTCGTGCAAGGAAAGCGCCCTACAGGTAGACCACAGCTGCGATACAAGGACATCTGCAAGAGGGATCTGAAGGCCTTAGGGATGGACCTCAACAAGTAGGAAACCCTGGCCTCTGAGCGGCCTGCTTGGAGGCAGGCTGTGCAGCATGGCCTTTCCCAGTTTGAAGAGACACCAGTCTGAGGCTAAGAGGCAAAGAAGGAAGGCCCATAGCCAGGGAGACAGACCAGGGACAGACTGCACTTGCTCCCGGTGTGGAAGGGATTGTCACTCCCGGATTGGCCTTTTCAGCCACACTAGATGCTGTGCCACAACCACCTTTCAGAGTGCGATACCATAGTCTTTCGAGACTGAAGGTTGCCAATACAATTATTATTATTATTATTATTATTATTATTATTATTATTAGTGTGTGTGTGTGTGTGTGTGTGTTCTTTGAATTTGATTTTATTGTAAATTGTCCATTTGTTTCATACTTTTTTGGCCACTTTAGAACTCTTTAATGAAAGACAGGATTGAAATGAAAATATAAAATAAGTATGAAGTAACAGACAGTTTCAGAGCACGTGCAGAGTGTTTTATGAGCACCACTACAGCCAGTTCCCTGCCCTTCTCTCCTCTCTTTGAAGACTCTTCCCTGGTCTGGGTTGACCCAGGTCTTCCTAGTGCAGCTCCTCAGCCCAGCTCCTCCTGGGCTGACTGTGCCCAGTCCCAAAGCAGCATATGGACTTTTGGAACTCTCAGCCCTGCCAAGCCACCAGCAGCCACACCTGACGTGCCTTGCCTCACCACAGACTCAGGCAGTCTGGCAGGCTGGGCCAGCCACCCCACAGGCCATAGCTGTGCTCTGATAGACAGTGAGAAAGCCAGGCCTTTGGGCCACCCAGAGATAAGAGCCGGGGGGGGGGGGAGACAGAACCCTCCTCCTGGGTCTGTCACAGATGCAACTCTGAGCCGGAAATGTGTCAGCGCCACTCTGCACTAGAGGGTTCTGGGAAATGATGCCTCACCGGAGGGGGGGCGGCTAAGGGAAACACCTGCCTCAGAACACAGGGGTGGGTGAAAACACCACAAACAACCCACAAACAGAGACTCTGCCCTGGTGTTTCTACCTCATGTCTTGGGTGTGTAAGTCATGAAGCAGAGGTAGAAACAAAAAGCAGCAAGGCCCCAAAATAACAGGGATCCATGTTCATCTTGTTCAACATTTACCAAGAATGAATCCTGGCACTGGATGTCAGGGACCAACTGATAAGATGGAGAGGAGGGATCAGGGGACACCGTTTCCACTGCGTTTTGCAGTGTGGCTGAATTGTCTGTCCCTCTTCACGTGCTCTGCGGAGGAAGAAACAGAGGTAAGAACCCAGAAGCTGGAAGTGACATCGCAAGATGTGAAGACCATAGAAGACTATGGAGGTCAATGTACCATGAGAAGAAAAATGTTGAAAATTACTGGTCTAGATTGTGTGGAGAGACATGAGTGGGTTTCATCATCAGTGCATCAGCGCTGGTGCCAAGCTGCTGGGGGTCCTGGGCCAAAGGCCTGTTCTGGGCCCTCATAATCCCCTGCCTGTCCCTGGCACATTCAGGGGTCATCTTGGCCAGGTGAGCCCTCAATCAGTGCCCGATCCTCACCCCACTCCTGTTAAACACACCTGCCTCTGAGCTGGCTCCGGTTCCTTCCATTCTGAAAACTCCCTGCCACAAGGCAATGAGGTTGTGCCTACATCGAGATGTGATGCTTTCGGCGCGGATGTGTTGCTGCCCACCTGGCGGGCAACGGGAGAACACAGGGCACTGCTGGACTAGGTGGGCTCTGATCTGCTCCTGAAGGGTGCCATTGACATGCTTATCCACCTTCCCATCCAGGCTAGAGTGTTGTACCTCCACCAGCATGAGAGGGTTACTCTTCCTATCTGCTTCCCTTTGCCACTACAGCTCTGGCTGCTTTATTTTTAAACTCTGCTCCCACCCCCAGCAGTTCTAGCAGAACAGGCTCCATATGGTCCCTGCTTGGGTAGGAGCCCAGCAGGAAGCCTGTTTGCCTGGAAGTGAGGGGAATGCTGCCCTCTGGTGACAACTCAACCCAAAGGCCATTTGGCCTGGTGGGATTTGATCAGGAGGTCCCTATGGGCAAAAGCAGAGGGTGGGGAAAGAGGAAGCTCCTCCAGTTCCCACGTTGTGACCCAACAGTCACTTACTGGTTAAGGCTCAGCAAGGGCCTGGGGCTCACTATTCCTGTCCCCCCCTGCCTGGGAGACAAGCCCAGGTGAATCAGGGATGTGCCAGCCAAGGCCTTCCTAGTGGAATTTCACCAGGTCTCCCTGGATTCTGTGTTCCCTTTAGGCAAGCTACAAAGTGTTAACAGCTTCAACAGAACACAGCTGTTGTGCCATGACTGTGAACATGACCTGTGAATCAGGAAGTCCCAAAGCTCACATCTGGCTTCTGTCATCAACTTCCTGGGTGGCCTTGACCAGCCCCAAATAGGGGGTGGGTGGGAACTGAAACAAGATAATGTGCATGAAGTGCTTTCAGCTGCATGTGTGCAAGATCTTGTTAATTATTAGAAGAGGGCTCCTGGGGGGAATGCCTGTGGCTGCAGCTTTTCTCTCCTGCCCACCTGCCTCTTCTGCACAACAGTTATAGGTACAGGATATCCCATCTAACTAAGCACTAAGTTTCGCAGGGAGCCTCAGTGTGGTTTGCAAGCCCTGCCCTTTGGAGCCAATCTGGGCAAGGGAGCAGAACAGAAGCATATGTGATGAGGCTGCGGTCAGGTTACCTGCAAAACTTAGCCCTTTGCACCCCCTCTAGCTATGCCACTGGCAGGTGACGTTTCCCTGCCCCTTCTCCACCTTTCATGCCAGGAAAGGTCTTTTCAGCTACATTTTTGTGTATGAAGCTGTTGTTGATAAGTCAAAGCAAGAAGTGGTGGCCCTGCTCACCTGACCAGTGAAGAGCCAAGGTCCAGAAGCAGTATGGAGAGTTCAGCTGAGTCTCCAGATGCTGCTGTGGAAATAGAACCCCTGAGGGGTGGTGGACACAATACATACACATCTTGTAAATATTTTAGCATCTCTGCTTTGGTAACCCTTCTGGACTGAAGAACCAGATATATCATTTGATGACTTTTCCACCAAATGTGTGCACTCAATCCATTTTAAAGTAAGGGTATCTGAGTATTTTGAGATGGGGTGGAAGACAGCTCTGCTCTCTCTTGGGCCAAACTTCTTAAGTTGTTTTAAGTGCCCACTTGGGAGATAAACAGGATATAAATTTGCAATGAATGCAAGAATGAATGAATGAAAGTGGTGTTCTTAGCCCTGGCAGGCTTACATAGTTTAACTAATAGCAGTTGGATTGGGGTCCCCAGGTCAGGGGCACAAGGAGTTGCTCTTTACAAAAAATGACAGTACTCAATATGCCTTAAGGTTTCCTCCCCTTTTGTTCCTTCATTTGGTGTCCTCCCTTCTTCCCCCATCATGCAAATATGCAAGTCATCACTTGATGGGGCAGTCAACAAGTGATGGGTATCCATGTGCAAACCAGTCTCTAGCTGGAAGACCCAGCGATAAACCGAGGAGAGTTCCATGATATCAAATCTTTGGCACAAGTTAGTGCCTTCCACCCACATGCACACCCCACAAGAACAAGATACGCCTTCATTTCACGGAGTCACATTGCTTCCTTTGTAAAGTGTTGAGGGCAAGAAGAGCTGCCCTTTTTATGGACCTCAACATCCGCACTGTTCTAGGGAGCTGTTCAGTGCACGTTGTCCAACAGCAGCAACTCAGAATGGTCTGCATTGACCTACCTGAACTCTTCCACTTCCATTTCCATAGCCTTGGTTCACCTGCTTCCAGAGGAGGGCTGGCAGCAAGGCACACGCTTTGCATGGAGCAGTCCAGCCCAAGTGGATCACAACTTGGTGATGTAGCAGGGCAGCAAAGCTCTGGGACAAGCTCTTGTCTGCACCCTGCTGAGTCACTGCTGGGTAGGCCAATGACCAGACTCACTAAAAGGTGGCTACGTGTATGTACATTTACTTAAAGGCATTTTATTAGTAATTGTTTGCACAAATAACAATGAATCAACTGTTGTTTGACAGATCTGGTTTGGAGCTACTCGTTAGGCAAATTCAACACATGAAAATCTATCCCAAAAAGGCAACAGGAGGCACTTCAAGTTAGACATTTCAACCACATTAAAACCCTGTTAACAGGGTTACACCCACGTCTTGGAAAGCCCACATCTAAACCCTGAACAGCAATGCTATAGAACCTGAGAATCGTAGTTTTCCAACAGGACTAAGTATTTTTTGCCAGAGACTCTTAGCCTTTCACAGAGTTTGAAGAACCAGGGTTCCGTGTTTGGGAGCCTTGACAGTCAAACAGCCTTGCAATTGGTTGCCATTTTTGGTGTAGACACACCCTTAAAAATTGCATGAATCTCAGTTTGCCCCATTACGAAAACAGGGGGATGGCAGTCCTGAACAAAGCACCAACTGTGAATTCAATCGTCAGTGCTGGGTCAGGGAGCCAAAAGGCCCAAAGCTCTGCAGGCCGGTGACATCAGGTCCGTTTTACCTGGACCGCATCTGTGCAAACCCACAGAGGGGAAGCCACCTGCCAAGAGTTCTGGGCTCCTGATCTTCCCAGCTGGACTTTTCCTTTCCAATCCACAGATGTTTGCTCAGCACCATGAGAGAATGAGGCATGCTGTGGGCTTCCCATAAAGTTTTTCACTGCTCCAAGTTCATTGCTCATACATCTGTTTTTAGTCTCTGTGTGTGTGCATGGTCCACCCCCACGGGCCACACACCCTCCCTTTCCATCTCAAGTACATTAGCTACTATGGAAACAATGATGTCATTGGCATAGGTGGAGCTTAGCAACCTCTGCAGAGGCTGTCTACAAGATCCAGATCTGTGGTTTTCCTCCATGTAAATTTGCAGCCGCTCACACACAGGCAACAGGTCTCTACTGGGGCACGCCAAGACCAGGAGCCGCAAAGTGAGTCCACGTCTGAGCCAGCCTTCCATGCTGTCTCCAGCATGACATAGGCAAAGCAGTCAGTCTTGCACCGAACATATGGAGCATGTGTCCTGTGAGCTGAGCACACGCATGTGTGTTGTGTGAGTGAACTTGTCACCCTCCCAAGCTGGGGAAGAGACCTCCCTGCAGTCAACAGCACCCCGACTCCTGCTCTTCCATTCCTATGACTCTTTCAAAGGATTCTGAGAATTGAGTCCCCACCAGCAGCTGGTGCATTTCTGAGTTTCCTAAGGGCTGCAGAAGGAGAGGAAGAAGCTACACAGAAGACTTGCACAAGCCTGCAAAGCTTTGGGAGCCCAAAACCAGACTCCACTTGTCCACCCACCCAAAGAGTGCAAAAGCCTCTTTCTCTCCATTACGCATGTGCACTCCAATCTTGAAGTCAAAGTAATATGTGATTGGCTTGCCCTCTTGGTTTCACACACAAGACGGTTTCAGTTTCAGGGCTGGTGGTTTCTTGCAACCACATCGCAGAAGCTAGGAACGCTTCTCAGCACCACATGACCTAAGAATGACCCTCCCAGGTTAAGAGAATGTGGTATGTTTCTAGCTATCTTTTCAAAGAACAATAGTTTGCTCCCCAGAGTCAACTGGCAGAAGAGCACATTTGCTGCCACGTACTGAGTCAGGCATTTGGTCCGTCTAGCGCAGTATTGCAGCCAGTGATTGGCACCAGCTCTCAGGAACTCAGAGCGGGACTTTTCCCAGCCCTGCCTAGAGATGCCCATGATTGGTACCATGGTATCCAGCGCGTTCAGGTGTCAGCAAAACTTAGTGCTTTGTTCCCACTCAAGCTATGTCACTGCCGTGATTCACTCAAGGTGTCCTGCCTGCAAAGAAGATGCTCAATCACTGGGCTGCAGCTCATCTGCTAGATCCTTTGGGGAGTATCCACTAACCTGCATGGTGCCAGCTTCAGGGACCAACAGCTTCAGGGAAGGGAGCACTTTTCATTGGGAAAACAGCATAGGAGGAAAGAGTGAAAGCCCCCCTCCCCAAGCATCCTGGGCCTTAGGATTGGATTTGAATCCCTCTGAAGCTCTTACTAAACTTCTAAAAGAATAGCAAGAGGCACAAGTACATTTTTATTTGTATACAACTATATACAACCTAATTTTCAGTCACTGTGCATTGTATTGTATTGGCAACCTTCAGTCTCGAAAGACTATGGTATCGCGCTCTGAAAGGTGGTTCTGGCACAGCGTCTAGTGTGGCTGAAAAGGCCAATCCGGGAGTGACAATCCCTTCCACACCGGGAGCAAGTGCAGTCTGTCCCTGGTCTGTCTCCCTGGCTATGGGCCTTCCTTCTTTGCCTCTTAGCCTCAGACTGTTGGCAAAGTGTCTCTTCAAACTGGGAAAGGCCATGCTGCACAGCCTGCCTCCAAGCGGGCCGCTCAGAGGCCAGGGTTTCCCACTTGTTGAGGTCCATCCCTAAGGCCTTCAGATCCCTCTTGCAGATGTCCTTGTATCGCATAGTAATCAGTAAAAATACAGTATAAAATCATAAAATAAGAACATAGCACAATAAAGAAGGAACCGGAACAAAGACACCATAGTTTCCACAGCGGGTTAAAACCACGGCTAACAACAACTGCAGGGCCAGTTAAGTCAGGGATCTAGTATTGGAGCATAGAACCACCACTCCCCACCCAACTAACCTCCCTCCCACAGGAGCTGGGGGGGGCATAGGGAATTCTACTCACAGAACTTCCACATCATGTCTAATCTGGCCTTTAGACTGTAAACTGTAGAGAGCTTTATTCTTTTTAACTCAGTGGTTGTCACCTACTTCCTTAGGCAACTGCCTCAGCCAACCTCATGGATGGGCCAGCCCTGTTCTTGAGGAATAGAAATAATAATAGAAGAACTGAGGGTGGAGGAGAAGGTATTCACTTCTGAGCTAGATTATGAGTCGCAACTAGACTAACCACAGATCACACATACCATGATTGCCCATCTGGCCAGCAGTTGTAAAGGCCTGTCCAACTAACTTCGCTGAGCAACTCAGCTGGTTCTTTTAACCTGAGAGTTCCTTCCGTTATTGTGTTAACAAACACACAAGCGCCACCTAGTGGCCATAAAATGAATGCGAATCCAGTACATGATTTCTAGATGAGATAGAATAGATACTCTTAAATACCTCCTATCCCAGTGCTGTAGTAGCCAATACTTAATTTTATTTAAAGAAGTGCGCAATTGCTAGTGCTAGTGAAATGTTCCTGAGCTGTGAAGAAGGACCCTGGTAGCCATAGCTCAGTGGCAGCATCCTTGCTGTGGTCACAGGAGGGCATCACCTGACCGTACATTACTTAGGAAAGCAAAAAGTGATGGAACACCTCAGGCAGCAACTCTCAGAGCTGGTGCCAGGCTGCTGGGGGCCCTGGAGCAGAGCACTGAGGGGCTTCCACTGGCTTGGGGGGGGGCGGCTCAGCCAGGTGGGCTCCCTGATGGACAGGGCCCTCAGCCAGTAGCCATCCCAGTAACCACCCATTGGAGCTGATGGGATTGTGTGGTTTTGCCCTAGCATGAGGCAATTTATAATTATTAAGACTAATATTTTATTTACTTACCTATTTTGAAGAAACAAAATTGTTAAAATCTTGGTATTTTTGTACAATACCATCATGTTATATATTATTTTATGTGGAATTTAATGCAGAATGCAATGAAACAGACTGTGTTGAAATATCTCTATTCTATCAAAAATAGCCAAAAAATTATATCTATTATAGCAAAAAAAAAAACAGAAAAGGAAAACACAACTGCCTTATATAACAAAAAGTGGATTTTCTTAACTCAAAATTGACCAATGAGACTGATTGTTCCAACAGCCAATGGGGTGCTAGTATGACACAGTAGGGAACCAATAAAGTGTTAGTATGAGTCAGCTCTCATTTCCATGTCTCTGAGCTAATACTACAACTATTATTCAGTTGTGTGTCATCAAATTGGCCACTGTTTTTGTTGCTGTTGTTGGTCAATGATTTGTTGGGTGACCTGTACTGTTCTATAGTAAAATGAATACATAAATAAAGTTAATGGGGGGTGACACCAACCCTAGTGATGCCACTGCATTTAGGCTGTGCGTATATTGTATTTTATTATGTATGGGATGGTATGGGAGGAGATCTATCATAGGGCTGATTCAATGAGCTCTCGCCCCAAATAACAAAACCCTGGTGACACCTCTAACATAAGAACATAAGAGCAGCCCCATTGGATCAGGCCATAGGCCCATCTAGTTCAGCTTCCTTTATCTCACAGGGACCCCCCCCCCCCAAATGCCTCAGGGAGCACACCAGATAACAAGAGACCTCATTCTGGTGCCCTCCCTTACATCTGGCATTCTGACCTAGCCCATTTCTAAAATCAGGAGGTTGCACATAAACATCATGGCTTGCAACCCGTAATGGATTTTTCCTCCAGAAACTTGTCCAATCCACTTTTAAAGGTGTCCAGGCCAGATGCTGTCACCACATCCTGTGGCAAGAAGTTCCACAGACCAACCACACGCTGAGTAAAGAAATATTTTCTTTTGTCTATTCTAACTCTCCCAACACTCAATTTTAGCGGATGTAATCATCCCAGTAATCATCTTAGTCACTCTCTTTTGCACCTTTTCCATTTCCACTATGTCTTTTTTGAGATGCAGTGACCAGAACTGAACACAATACTCCAGGTGTGGCCTAACCATCGATTTGTACAACGGCATTACGCGTATAATATTAGTTGTTTTGTTCTCAATACCTTTTCTAATGATCCCAAGCATAGAATTGGCCTTCTTTACTGCCGCCGCACATTGAGTCGACACTTTCATCGACCTGTCCACCACCACCCCAAGATCTCTCTCCTGATCTGTCACAGACAGCTCAGAACCCATTAGCCTATATGTGTTTATTTTTTGCCCCAATGTGCATGACTTAACACTTACAGTGAAACGCATCTGCCATTTTGCTGCCCATTCTGCCAGTTTGGAGAGATCCTTCTGAGCTCCTCAATCACGTCTGGTCTTCACCACTTGGTGAACCACCCACCACCCACCACCCACCGGCTCCATAAAACTGACATCTCTAACCAGGTCCTGAGTACCGCACAATATTAAATCCAGTCACCTGTCCTCTGGTGGGCTCCATGACTAGGTGCTCTAAGGCACAGTCATTTAACATGTCAAGGAATCCGGTCTCCTTTTCGTGACCAGAACACAAATTGACCCAGTCAATATGAGGATAATTGAAATCCCCCATGATTACAACCCTGTCCCTCCTTGTCACCTCCCTGATCTGTTTCTTCATTTCAAGGTCCGGTTTTTGGTCTGGAGGACGATAGTATGCCCCCAGTATTACATCACTCCTGAGGCCTGGTAATTTAACCCACAGACATTCTATGGTGGGGTCGGACCCCCCTTCAATCTCTACTTTGCTGGTCTTCACTACTTGGAAAAGTTTGGCGTCGTCTGCAAACTTAGCCACCTCACTGCTCAACCCTGTCTCCAGGTCATTTATGAAGAGGTTGAAGAGCACCGGTCCCAGGACAGATCCTTGGGGCACACCGCTTTTCACCTCTCTCCATTGTGAAAATTGTCCATTGACACCCACTCTCTGTTTCCTGGTCTTCAACCAGTTCTCAGTCCAGGAGAGGACCTGCCCTCTAATTCCCTGACTGTGGAGTTCTTCAGTAGCCTTTGGTGAGGGACCGTGTCGAACACCTTCTGAAAGTCCAGATATATAATGTCCACGGGTTCTCCCAAATCCACATGCCTGTTGACCTTTTCAAAGAATTCTAAAAGGTTCGTGAGGCAAGACTTACCCTTACAGAAGCCATGCTGATTCTCTCTCAGCAAGGCCTGTTCATCTATGTGTTTTGAGATTCTATCTTTGATGAGGCATTCCACCATCTTACCCAGTATAGATGTTAGACTGATTGGCCTATAGTTTCCCAGGTCCCCCCTCTTTCCCTTTTTAAAGATCAGTGTGACATTTGCTACCCTCCAATCCTCTGGCACCGTGGCCGTTTTGAGGGACAAGTTGCATATTTTAGTCAAGAGATCAGCAACTTCATTCTTTAATTCCTTAATAACTCTTGGGTGGATGCCATCTGGGCCTGGTGACTTACTGATCTTTAATTTATCAATGAGGTCTGAAACATCTTCTCTTTCAACCTCTATCTGACTTAATTCCTTGGTCAGTAGGGGCTGTTCAGGCAGTGGTATCTGCCCGAGGTCTTCTGCCGTGAAGACAGCTGCAAAGAACTCATTTAATTTCTCTGCCATCTCTAAGTCTCCTTTTATCTCCCTTTTCCCTCCTTCACCATCCAGAGGGCCAACCGCTTCTCTGGCGGGTTTCCTGCTTCTAACATACGTATTTGAACTCTGGAGCAGTTCAACAAGTGTTGCACTGTTTGTGTATTTTATTTGTTGCTCCTCATTTTCAAATAAATAAGTAAAGATGTTCAGTAAGTTTTGCACTGTTTGTGTATTTGTTTCTATTCATTTTTACAGAAATAAATACATAAATACATAAATACATTTATACATACATTTAGGCTGTGTGTATGATACTGTAATTAAAAGGTGCAATTTTAGGGTCAAATCTAATCCAACTTTCCAGCCCTGGTGTAACCATGTCAACTGGGTTTGTGCTGCATCCTGTGGTGGCAGGGTAGTTATGGAGGCCTCCACAATGTAAGGAAGCATTTGTTCCTTTGCCTAGGCCCTAGGGACTGCATTGCAGCTTCACCAGGGCTCGAAATTTGGATAGGATTGGGCCCTTAGTGATGCGGGGGTGGAGCAATGATGTGGGTGCAAGGCAATGATGCATCACCATGCCCACTGTCTGGGGGCATTGCCCCACCCACCACATAGGAGGAGGTTCATCATGGGGTGATGCACTGGCCTCCCGTACTGGGTGACACACTACTGGGCACCCAACAACTGGACTTCACAGGTGCACTGCCTCCAACCATGGAGGTTCCATTTGTTTAACATGGGAAATAGTCTTCCTCAAAGAGATCAAATCCTCTCCAAGGTGACTTGCACCACATTAAAATGACGCAAACCACTCTCCAGCAGCTCTTGTTCCTTTGGCCAGTGGCACCCGTCGGAGTGAATGGCCTCGCACATCGGCAGTCTAAAGGCAACACTTTAATAACTAAGAACACTATGGAAGTGTTACATATTGAGATGCTTGTTCAGAGCATTTCACAGATGTCATCAGCAACCCTTACAACAACAGATCGTATTAGCATCTCCATATTGCCAGGCACTTGGAGGTGGGCGGGTGTGTGCATTGTTCAGTCTTTTAGCTATGACATTAAAATAGCTCTCAGATGTGTCCAGACTGCAATAATGTGGGAGCAAGTAACAGGTGCTCTGCACATGTTCAGAGACACTCAGTCTCTCCTTTTATGTAACTAACCCTGGTATTGAAGAGGATTTCTGCAGTTTAGACTTGCTTAAGTAGTGCTGACGCCAGGCTGCCAAGGGCCGCAGGGCAAAGGCCTGCTCCACAGTGCCCCCCCGATGTGGGGGGTCAGGGGCCCCTGGGTGGCCCCTGGTGAAACCTCTGCAAATTAGGCACTGACTATTGCCATTGTGGGGAGCATGAATCAACCTCAAACAAGAGTAAGCACAATGCAATAGCAAGTGGGTGCAAAGGACGACTTGGGCTTCAGTCCCTTTTCATAGCTGTACATATATATATTTTTAATTTGCACCTTACCTCTACTCAAAGTGGCTTGCAACAATTTTAAAAACATCAAAATAAACAGTGAAATAAATAAGATAACAAATAATTAAAAGCAATAAGCAGATAAAGTAGCAGACTGATGAAAAACACATGGGCTGACCTAATCCGATGAAGCGGCAACCACGGTGCAGGCAGCAGAGGTGTATCTTGGATCTATCAGCATGGGGTGGGGTGTGTCCGCCATATTGTCAAAAGCTGCCTGGGCTGGAGCTAAAAGCCTTGGGGTTCCATGAGCAGCTGCCCATGGGGCCAGCTGCCAGAACTGCAACATCATTGCAGGATTAAAGGTTGGCCATGGGGTCGTCCCAACAAGATCTCCTTGTGACACCAAGTCTGACTTCCATCTCCCATCCTGGCTTCTGGCTTGCTTCCCAGTCCAGACTCTCCTATGGTTGCAGACTCTCCTGTGGCCCCAGGAGTGTTGTCAGAGATTGGGCTCTGGCTGAGGGGCTTTGTGGCTGAGCTGACCTTGAACCTTCAGCACAGTGGCAGCACCCAACTTGCCATCAGAGGCCAGTGGGGGACCCAGTGCAGCGCTGTGCCCAGTGCCCCCAGCAATCTGGTGCTGCATTGCCCAGCCCCAGAACATATCTTGAATCTTCCCACTGGCAGATCTGGAGTGCAGAGTAATGCCCTTGAGTCTAAATGCTCACCAGAGCAAAACTATTTTTAAATACTGGCAACGAAGGGGACAGTTGTCCTTCTCTTGGGTGGCCATTTCATAATCTTGGTGCAGCACAGATCCTCTCTTGTCTCTGCCTACTGCACACCTGTCACCCGAGGGGCAGAGAGGAGGGCATCAGATGAAGAGCCCAGTCCTGGGGCAGGCTCTGTGGTGTAAGAGGAGGCACACCACACTCTCAGCTCTGGTCACTCATGGCTTTCAAAGCCAACAGCACTCTGAGTTGAGTCTGGAAACAAACCAACAGCTGATCAAGGAGGTGAGGCTCAGTGTCACATGATCCAACTTCCTGGTCCCAGACAGAAAATGGCAGTCATGTTCTGTACCAACCGAAGCTGAACTGTCTTCTAGGGCAGCCTCACTACAGCAACCCAGCCTCTAGGTAAGGAGACAGCAGGAATAAGAGGGAATTTTGGCAGGTGAAGCTTTTGTCACTGCTGCTGAGGAGCGGTACCTGCAGAAATTCTTCCATGAGACTTCCTGGAGCCTCTTGGTCCTCCTTTGCAGTTGGTTCCCTTAAACCTGTAGGCAGTAGCATAGCTACGGGAGGCGGCACAGTAAGTATTGCAGGCACTGCAATGTGCCATGTAAGTGGCCTTCCCATTTGCTGTCAGAGCCATTCTGGACAGTGGCGGCAATGCGCAGGCGCTATCTGAACCAAACGGCTTCTCCTGCGCATTGCTGTTGCTGCTCAAAATGGCTCCAATGGCAAGTGCGAGGGGCCGCTTACATGATGTGTTGTGGCACCTATTGTAGTTATCGTGCCCCCCCCCCCCACACACACACCTGTAGCTATGCAGCTGGACCTCAAAATGAGGAGGAGGATCAGTCGTTCATCTTATCAGACAGGGACTGGACAAGAAACAATTACACAGGCATACAAAATTGAGGGTCAGAAAAGTTTTTCCCAAACTTCATGGTGGTTTGATATGAATTTGGGGTGCCGATTCCAAAAATGGTATCTG
Source organism: Tiliqua scincoides (assembly GCF_035046505.1). NCBI lineage: Eukaryota > Metazoa > Chordata > Lepidosauria > Squamata > Scincidae > Tiliqua > Tiliqua scincoides. Next base: position 237,509,044 of record NC_089823.1, on the reverse strand, counting down.
TTTTGCCCTATCACATCTAGTTTTGGAGATATAGCCTCAGTGAATGGTTCAAACAGCTTCCTCATGAGGAAGTCTACACCATGGCTACCTCACGAGGAAGCTCATGAGGTGTAGGAAGCCTACACCATGGCTTCCTCATGAGGAAGCTGCTTGAACCATTCACTAAAGAGGCTATGCCATGTCTCCAAAACTAGACGTGATAGGGCAAAACGGATGCAATTTTTGGAATCAGCACCCCAAACGTACCCAGGAATTGGTGTAACATTTAAGGAAGCAAAATGTGTGTTGGCCTGTGTTATCAGTGTAAGCTACAAAGGGTACAACTGCTGATTTGGAAGGGTGTTGGAGATGCCAGCACTTTCCACATGGCTCAGGGGATGCAGTGGACTACCGAGTTGCCTCTTGGTATATTGGCATCCATATTCTCCCTTAGAATGCACACACAACATAGACATGAAACCATCCTGTTTCACACCATCCCACTTCCAACTCATGTCGGGGAGAGTTCCAAGAGGCACCTTTCTTACGGCGTCAGTTTCTCACTCTGGATCCTTATGGTAACTTGGAAATAGTCTGTTTACAAATAAGAAGCAGAGCCAATTCTATGCTTTGGATCATTAGGAAGGGTATTGAGAACAAAACGGCTAGTATTATAATGCCGTTGTACAAATCTATGGTAAGGCCACACCTGGAGTATTGTGTCCAGTTCTGGTCGCCGCATCTCAAAAAAGACATAGTGGAAATGGAAAAGGTGCAAAAGAGAGCGACTAAGATGATTACGGGGCTGGGGCACCTTCCTTATGAGGAAAGGCTACGGCGTTTGGGCCTCTTCAGCCTAGAAAAGACGCCTGAGGGGGGACATGATTGAGACATACAAAATTATGCAGGGGATGGACAGAGTGGATAGGGAGATGCTCTTTACACTCTCACATAACACCAGAACCAGGGGACATCCACTAAAATTGAGTGTTGGGCAGGTTAGGACAGACAAAAGAAAATATTTCTTTACTCAGAGTGTGGTCGGTCTGTGGAACTCCTTGCCACAGGATGTGGTGATGGCGTCTAGTCTAGACGCCTTTAAAAGGGGATTGGACAAGTTTCTGGAGGAAAAATCCATTACGGGGTACAAGCCATGATGTGTATGCGCAACCTCCTGATTTTAGAAATGGGTTATGTCAGAATGCCAGATGCAGGGGAGGGCACCAGGATGAGGTCTCTTGTTATCTGGTGTGCTCTCTGGGGCATTTGGTGGGCCGCTGTGAGATACAGGAAGCTGGACTAGATGGGCCTATGGCCTGATCCAGTAGGGCTGTTCTTATGTTCTTATGTTCTTAGTAGGAGAGGAAGCAGGTAACCAAGTCCCAAGAAAAGTCCTCAAAGCAGCTTCAGTTTCCCCCAGAGCCAAGAGCAACCTCCTGGAGCCCTTCAGCCACATTCACATTGCTTTCTCCTTACTTACTCCTTGAATGCTTACACATTCAAACTGCAGTTTTCTCTCCAAGCAAGTGAGATGTGACTGTCTAGCAGGCACCAGCCATCAGTGTCGACAAGCACCTTCTACCCATCAGAGGACATTGAGTGAACATCTTTCGCTATTTGTTTTGCAAAGCTTAGAGACCTTGCTCTCATCACAACTGGGGGAAGGGCAGGGGGAACCTTTCTTTTCCTCCTCTCCAGCAGCCCAGAGTTACAGTTGCCAGGGCCAGCAATTAAAGACATCCTCTGTACCCTTAAGAACTGCATAAGGGGCAGAATAGATGCCCTGGTTTGTTTTTTTCCCCAGTCAAACAGTTGCAGTAATGAGAGAAGCCACAGCTGGTAGAGACAATTCTCTTCCATGCTTCTCTGAAAGGCCTAATAGCCCCCTTGGTGCCTGGTTGGCATTTGCACCAAGAGTGGAGAAAGGGGAACCTCCACCCTAACCAACCAGATACCTGGCTGAATGAACACCCATGATTTGCCTTCCTAGTGAATCCAGGAAAATTACTACAGGGATCTCTCACTTGTTTTCCATGTCTTCAGACATCACTTCCCACTTTCCCTGCCCACTTCCCAGAGGGCAGGATGTAGGGCTCCCTCACTGGAAGGGGGTCACATGTCCTCCTCCCTGTAGGCTTTTGAAGAAAGCCTTTCAACTCACTGAATGCAGCTTCTGGTATTCTTATTTAATAAGGTTTTTTGTTCCTGCAATTGTTTTGTCTATTTTATTATCACTGATTGGTTGTTTTTAATTAGGGCTGCCACCCCTGCAGGACTGGCCTGAGGTCTCCAGGAATTGGCATCCAACTCCTGACTGATTGCATGACTGAAAGCAACCCTGGAGATCTTAACAGGGCCTCCAGGAACTGCCAGCATTTCATTGGAACATGCTGGAATCACTTCAGTCAGAGCTGGCAACTCTCTTAGCTACTATAAGCTGCCTTGGGTGTTTTCTCACTGAAAGGTGGAGTACAACTAGTAGAGCGGCCAAGGTTTGAATGAGCCCTGTGACTGTGCCTTTAACAGCAGCTAGATCTGCAAGCAATTAACAGGTAATAATATTTGTCTCTCTGCCATCAAGAGCTTTGTCTGATAATTTTGGCACAATCAACCACTCTGTGTGTCGCGCCATCTTTTTGTTTGTTTGTCTGGTGAGATGGCAACCTGGAAGATCTCCTACTGGAAGATCACCAGCCTTTTGGACATTGGAACCAGCCTTTGGACATTTTTTCTTTGTTGCATTTAGAGATTGGTTTGATCCAGCAAGGTGTATCCCATGCTCCTAAACAAGAGTAAAGGATCAGAGTTGTCATATAGATTAGCTGTGGTTGAGCTGTTCAGAGCAGGTCTAGCCCCAAATTAGAGGAGGGGACTGTGATCCGTGGCAACCTGAGATGCCATGAGCAGCAACAGTGGGGTGGGGCTTTTGGGTATCAGCATGGCCTCAGGAGACAGGCTGGCAGGCAGTGCTGCCGGTCTGGATCCTGTGGAGTAGAGTGGTAGCAGTGGCAAGGTGGGAGTTCAAAGGGAGAGAGTCATGCAGAGAGGGTGGGTAAAGAAGGAAGGGCAAGGATGGAGGCAAAGGAGAAAGGTGGGAAGGAGGGTGAGTCTGGAAGCAGAGTTCAAAGAAGAAATGGTGAGAAGTGTAGCTAGGTCATTTGACACCCGGGGCCCATAAATTTTTGTCAGCCCATATGACTTAGGGTGCAATCCTAACCCCTTATGTCAGTACTTCCAGCACTGGCATAGTGGTGCCAATGGGACATGTGCTGCATCCTGCAGTTGGGTGTCACTCACGGAGGCCTCCTCAAAGTAAGGGAATGTTTGTTCCCTTACCTCAGAGCTGCATTGCCCTTAAGTCAGTGCTGGAAAGCACTGACATAAGGGGTTAGGATTGTGCCCTTAATTAATTGATTAACATTTTTGTACCACCCTTCCTCTATACCACCCTTCAGCTCAGGATGGGGTACATGGTTCATCCCCTTATTTTGTCCTCATAACCCTGTGAGGTAGGTGAGATAGTAATAGTCATGACATGAAATGAATAATAATTATTATTCATGCAGAAAATACATGCAGTGAATATTTCCCCACAAGCAGTGGATGAAATTTTGCATCAAATGGTATATAACATGACGGTATTATTCCTAAAAGTGAAGATTTCCAGAATTTTGGTCACTAGGGTGTCACACCCCTCCCCCCCAAGGATGTCTCATTGGCCCGTTTTGAGTTAAGGCAGTGGTTCTCAAACTTTTAACACTGGAACCCACTTTTTAGAATGACAATCTGTCCGGGACCCACCGGAAGTGATGTCATGGCTGGATGTGACATAACCAAGCAAATTAAAATAATTATAAATAATTAAAGAAAAACAAATAATTAAATACGGGGAAGCCAGCCCTGTTCTCACCAAATAAATTTTCTCTGTAGCCTGTCTGCAATAACACCCCCCCCCCACACACACACACACACAAATCAGTAATATTTTCAGCCCTCCCCAGTACCCAGTTCAGTGTAAGTTCTTATATTTCAAGCATAGCGCTATCAGGACCCACCTGGCTTTACAAGTCTAAAAACAAATAAAAATTGACCTTACCAGCTAAAGCCTCTGTTTTATTCTTTGGGGGGGGGGGGGGAGAAGCTGCATTCTGGAACATTTGTTTAGCTTCACTTTCATCAGATTTGGACCATCATGTAGCCTGGTGCCAAATTCAAAGTGTTGCCCCGGAAGTGATGTCACAACTGGAAGTGACATCATGCCAGGGCTTTTAAAAAAGTGAAAATTGGGAGGAACCCACCTCCTCCCCCCAGCAGCTCATCACCCACTTGCTTTGCTGCCTCCCCCCAGTCAGTGGCATAGCTAAGGTATATATCTGCTACCTGGGGTCAAAGAAGATTTTGTAGCCCCCTTGAATGACAAAATCAAATTTAATTAAGTAAATAAATAAAAAGTTATTGGTTCCGTGCTGTATCATAATTACATCTCATTGGCACTCAGAACAATCAGTCTCATAGGTCAGTTTGGAGTTAAGCAAATCCACTTTTTGTTCCACAAGGCAGTTGTTTTCATTTTCTGGTTAATTGGCCATAACTTTTGATAGAATACAGATATTCCAATGCAGTTTGTTTCATTGTATTCTGTATTAAATTACCTTTCCAATGATATATAACATGATGGTATTATTCATACATACCACGATTTTCACAATTTTGGTCACTAGTGTCAAGCTCAACTTGTTGCCCCCCTAAAGCTTGATGTCCGGTGCAACTGCTACCCCCTGCACCTCCTTAGCTATGCCACTGCATGCAGCCAGACTTGCATTCCCCTTTTCCTGACTTGACCAGGAGCCAAGGCACGTTTGCTTACTTGCAAGTAAACACGACGTTTGGCTTTCACTTTCCATAGGGCTCAATACATTCGTCTACTTGGAGGGGGGACTTCCATCTTGGGTGTTTTGGGGGGGCTGTTTTCATTGGATAGGAACCATTCTGGTGTCACTGGATTCCTCTCAGCCTGCCCTTTCCAACGGACTAAGGCAATTTTACCTACTCACAAGTAAATGTGCGATATGGCTCAGTTTCACTTTCCATAGGGCTCCATGTATTTTTTGGTTTCCGGTTTTTGGGCCATAACTTTTGATGGAAAGGAGATATTTTACTCCAGATATTTTTTCCATTGCATTCTGTTGTAAATTCCGCATCCAATGGTATACAGCATGATAGGGTTATTCCTAACCTCTTCGATGTTAGTGATGTTGGGTTATTTGTGGTGTCACCCCCCCCCCCCAATGCTGGTACCTGGGGTGGACTGCCCCTCACTAGCTACGCCACTGTGTGCAATCAGTTATCCTGGTACAAAAGAGAGGTGAATCAAGAATCTCTGATTTTGCCAGTGATGACTGACTCACTTACAGTTAGTTTCTGCCTGTGATTCACCCCCAGAGGTAGAAATGAAATAAGGTGTTCAAATGGTTCCAGTACACAATATCCTGCAGGAAGAACAAATATTCTCAAGAACAACAATAAAATCTTTCTATTTCTTAAGCACATAAAAAAGCTAAGACAATATGCCAAAGCAAGGGTGCCCAAACCCCAGCCCTGGGGTCACTTGCGGCCCTCAAAGACTCCCAATACAGCCCTTAGGGAGCCCCCAGTCTCCAATGAGCTTCTGGCCCTCTGGAGACTAGCCTGCACTGGCCTGATGCAACTGCTGTCAGTGTGAGGGCGACTGTTTGACCTCTCACGTGAGCTGTGGGATGAGGGTTCCCTCCACTGCTTGTGGTTTCACATCTGTGATGCAGTAGTGGCAGCAAAGGAAAGGCCAGCCTTGCTTTGTGCAAGGCCTTTTATAGGCCTTGAGCTATTGCAAGACCTTCATTCATTCATATAAGTTCATCTTTAATATATTCATTTATGTAAAATTATATAAATTTATTCAAATTTAAAATGTAAATTAATTCTTTTTTTTCCAGCCCCCCCCCCCCCCGACACAGTGTCAGAGATTATGTAGCCCACATGCTAAAAACTTTGGACACCCCTGGCCCAAAGAATAACAGATAACAACATATAGTACTATTTTCACTTTGTAGATACCTGATCTACATTTCAGTGAGATCAAAGAGACTTGTATATTAGCTAGTTATTCCACCGTGCTTGGTGCTGAATTTTAGCTCCTAGCAGAATCCATAATTGTTAAATTCTGCAAAGCACCATGTACATTGATGGCGCAATAACAAGTTATCATTTCAGTCAGCAAGAGTGATGTACATGTCATTTTATGTAGTTTCATGAATAGAAGGACAGGGCCCTACCCCAAGACACTTACATTCTAGGTTTTAGGATGATGCCATTCCAGGAGGGGAGGGGAGGGGAGGGGACGGGACGGGATGGGACGGGATGGAATAGCAGAGAGAGGGAAGGGGCTGGGGAAGGAAGAGTGAATGGAAGCAAGTAGGTGACAAGCAAACTTGCTCTGGATGAGCAGGCCAAACCTAACTAAATTCCCCTGCACCAATACAGCGGCGGCGGCATAGGCTACACTGCATTCCACTAGGGAATTTCAGCTGCTGGGGGTCTCCTTTAGGTAAGGGGACAATTGTCCCCTTGCCCTGGGGTGAGCCCCAGCAGCTGCTATGGGTAAACTTGGACCTGCGCCAGTGATATCAGTGGCAGAAGTCCAAGTTGATTTGTGCTGGTGGATCTGGCCCGTACAGGAAGGGGGTTAGAAGGTGAAGCGCACTGGTGCCGCCAATCCCACTCCCACCTGGATCTGATCCACCCACCCCCATCACTGTCCTTCCTTAAGAAAGGCAGGGTATACCCTAAATCTGTTTGCTGTCTCATGGGGTGAAGTGCTGCCATCTGCTTTGCACATGGGCATGACGAGATGGGATAGGAAAGATTCACCTTCTGAATTTCTTTGGATCAGACTGCCATCACAGGCACAGGAGCAAAGTGTGTCACAAAGGTGGCAAAAAAACTTCACCTGTGCTGTTGCCAAGGCATGATGGGGTGTGTGCATTTGACTCACATAGAAGCACCAAGGCCAACTGGTTATAACCAACTTCATTGGTTATGAAGGCCAACTCTCAAGACAGCAAGGCATGTAATTACATACACACAATATGTTCCCTGCATCCCATTGTAATTAGAGGCCCTTCTCATAGGAAGAAGAACAAAACTATCCCAGTTTGAGGGAGGAGAAAAGCCTGTTGTTTCTGAAGGAGGAATCCCCTCATACTGAAAACATTTCAGGGTGGAAAAGATGTCTCTCTTGCTCTGTTGTCTGTCTTTTATCACTAGCTTTGGGGCTTTGAGTTCCCATAAGGACGTCAAGGTGTGAATATTCATTAAAAATAATTGAATGTTAGGTAACTCCTTCAAATGAGGCTTCTGTTTCTCCTGGGTGGATTGATAGGAAACGGAGAGAAAGGCTTTGGGCACAGGAAAGCCTAAAGGTGGATGGGCAGACTGGGCTGTGGGGGAGAGACGAGGCAGAGTGGAAGACAGGAAGGAAGAGGTCCTGCCATGACAGTGTGCTGGATGCTTTTCACACTGGCCTCTGCTGCAGATGGGACACTTGCAGAACATGTGAATTGCCAGTTGGCCCCCATTGAGTTAGTGGCTCCTTTCTCTAAAGCTGGGCCTATCACGGGGTACACAGAGGTGGCAGATTTTGTGAATCATTAACAGGAAGCACATTGTCATTTATTTAACTTACTAGCAAAATGCCCATTCATGCCCTAGTAACCTGGAGGTTAGACAACTGTAATGTTTGAAAACTTCTTAGAAGCACCAGTTGGTAGCAAATGCAGCTGCTAGATTACTGAGGGACAAAAAGGATAAAGACATAATTGTGGGCACAATCCTACCCAACTTTCCAGCACTGATGAAGCTGTGCCAAAGGGTTGTGTGCTGCATTGGGGGACGATGACAGGGAGACCTCCTTAAGGTAAGGGAACATTACTTCAGCCTCAGGACTGCATTGTGACTGCATCAGCTGTGGAAAGTTGGATAGGATTGGGCTGTCTCTCCCACTTGTTTTTTATTAGATAGACCCACAGCAGAGGGCGGTTTGATCTAAAATTAGGACTGTGGTATGTTGGGAGAGGAGTCTGACCCTTCTCCCAGTTTCCACTGAAATCACCCCGAAAACTTGTCCCTGATGGTGAAAATGGCACATTTGTAGGCAAATAGCTTGTGGGGTGATTTTCAGCAGGAAAATGGCATAGGGAGAATGGGGGGAGGAATCTCCTTCCCCATGTGCTATGATCCCAACCCAGATCAGGCTATGTCTGCCCACAGTGACTATTTCTAAAGAGAAAAACAAGGGCAGGAGAGAAAATCATGTTGTGAGTATATTTTCTCATTTGAGCCCAGCTTGGTCTGGCTACAGGGAGCATATCTCCCTACAACTCCATTGGCTTTCCAAGCACTGATCATTATGCTTAAAGCTCTAAAATGGTGTGGACTGCCGGTATCTGAAGAAGCTCCTTTCCCCTAATAAGCCTGCACATGTCTTTATCAGGAACCCTTGATGGCCCATCTGAAGCGCCACAGGTAGTGCCTGGGAAAAAGGCCTCTTTGGTTGGAGTGTCCTATACATAAACCCCCTTTGCCTGACACTTCGATAACTTTTTGGTGCCAGGGGACTTGAGTCCAACTTGAGTCCAAATCAATTGACTTGAGTCTACTACATCACTGGTGTGCTGCCCTGGGAGTCTGATGCTGACAGATGGCTTATAAATCTTGACTCTTTTCCCAGAATGCAACTTGTTTAGTTTGTGTTGCATAATTTCACAGGAGCCATTCAGAACCAGTTTGTATATCCCTGCCTCTTCATTTGTATAGCCCCACAGTGGAGTTCCTTTTCTTGGTCACATTATGAAACACTTCTTATTTGACCCTGGTCAGATCACTTCTCAGTTCCTTGTTCTCTGTCTGCAGAATGTGGAGAAAGGCCTAGCAAGAATGAATGGAGCACACAGAGCAGCCGTTATTACTGGAGCAGCTATTTTCAACCTGTATGCCACAAATGGTTCACAGATGTGCCACGGAGGTTTAGGGGAGGGTCATTTATTAGTATGGCCATTGGTGGATGTGAGCCCCATTGGGAGTGTAGTATGTCTTGTCAATTGTCAAAAAACGGATGGGTGACCTGAAAATTTTAGTGTCTTGTCGGTGTGCCATGAGATAAAAAGGTTGAAAATAGCTGTTCTAGAGGCTCACTTCTTCCATACCTTTCCCCCTCCTCTGAAGAGAAATTCCCATTTTAAAAAATCCACCCATCTTTTCTGTGCTATCTTTAACCCACACACCATAATCACCATTTTGCTCTATCTAGTATCAGTTTCTAGGACTCTCTTCCTTTGCCCCCCTTTTTGTTTATCCCCATAGAGGCAGCCTGATCCCTACCATTACCATCCTGGCTCCATCTCTATACGAAGGCATACACTTAAATTGGACAGCTGTTGTCCAATCAACAGCCACCCACTGGTGCCATTACAGCCAACCAGCCTTCACCATGGGACAACCACAGGTCCTGTGCAGCACCCAATGCTAGTCTACATGTGCAGGCAGGAAGTGACCCTGCAAATTTTTTTTATCCTCCTGCACAGGTGCAAGCTCATAGCCTCAACAACTGCTAAGTGTTTTAAAATTGTTCATTGAGAGTTCTTCTCTCCCCCCTTTTAACTGGCACATGTTGGCACACTGAATAAAAATATGCAGGTAGTGGCAGGATAAGATGATCCTGCTTGAGACCTTGCAGAACTTAAGAACATAAGAACAGCCCCACTGGATCAGGCCATAGGTCCATCTAGTTCAGCTTTCTGTATCTCACAGCAGCCCACCAAATGCCCCAGGGAGCACACCAGATAACAAGAGACCTCATTCTGGTGCCCTCCCTTGCATCTGGCATTCTGACATAGCTCATTTCTAAAATCAGGAGGTTGCACATACACATCATGGCTTGTAACCCATAATGGATTTTTCCTCTAGAAACTTGCCCAATCCCCTTTTAAAGGCATCCAGGCCAGACGCCATCACCAAATCTTGTGGCAAGGAGTTCCACAGACCAACCACATGCTGAATAAAGAAATATTTTCTTTTGTCTGTTGTAACTCTCTCAACACTCAATTTTAGTGGATGTCCCCTGGTTCTGGTGTTATGTGAGAGTGTAAAGAGCATCTCTCTATCCCAGCCATTTTCAACCACTGTGCTGTGGCACACTGGTGTACCACAAGTGGTCCACAGGTGTGCCACAGGAATTTGGGGGAAGGTCACTTATTACTAGGGCCAATGAAAGATATGAGCCCCCCACTGGCAGCATGGTGTGCCCTGACAATTTAAGTGCTTTATCACTGTGCCCTGAGATGAAAAAGATTGAAAATCACTGCTCTATCTACTCTGTCCTTCCCGTGCATAATTTTGTATGTCTCAAAATTGTTGAAGAGCAGTGTACACATGTTTAAAATAAAATAAATAACTGGATCAGTAGATTCAGAACTGCTAAGAGAACATACTGCTTCTTAACAATATGCAGAATTCACTGTGACAAGATGTGGTGATGCCTTAGCTGGTTTTGGGGGATTAAACAAACTCATAAGAACAGTCCCACGCTGGATCAGGCCAAAGGCCCATCTAGTTCAGCTTCCTGCATCTTACAGTGGTCCACCAGATGCCTCACGGAACACACAAGACACCTGCATCCTGGTTCCTTCCCTTGCATCTGGTACTCTGAGGGAAGGAGGGGAGACCTGGGAAACTATAGGCCAGTCAGCCTAACATCTATACCGGGTAAGATGGTGGAATGCCTCATCAAAGATAGAATCTCAGAACACACAGACGAACAGGCCTTGCTGAGGGAGAATCAGCATGGCTTCTGTAAGGGTAAGTCTTGCCTCACAAACCTTTTAGAATTCTTTGAAAAGGTCAACAGGCATGTGGATCATGAGGCATGATCAGTTAGAGGTCAACCCATGGACATTATATATCTGGACTTTCAGAAGGCGTTCGACATGGTCCCTCACCAAAGGCTACTGAAAAAACTCCACAGTCAGGGAATTAGAGGGCAGGTCCTCTCCTGGATTGAGACCTGGTTGAAGACCAGGAAACAGAGAGTAGGTGTCAATGGGCAATTTTCACAATGGAAAGAGGTGAAAAGCGGTGTGCTCCAAGGATCTGTCCTGGGAACCTCTTCATAAATGACCTGGAGACAGGGTTGAGCAGTGAGGTGGCTAAGTTTGCAGACAACACCAAACTTTTCCGAGTAGTGAAGACCAGAAGTGATTGTGAGGAGCTCCAGAAGGATCTCTCCAAACTAGCAGAATGGGCAGCAAAATGGCAGATGCGTTTCACTTAAGTAAGTGTAAAGTCATGCACATTGGGACAAAAAATAAAAACTTCACATATAGGCTAATGGGTTTTGAGCTGTCTGTGACAGATCACGAGAGAGATCTTGGGGTGGTGGTGGACTGCTCTATGAAAGTGTCGACCCAATGTGCAGCGGCAGTAAAGAAGGCCAATTCTATGCTTGGGATCATTAGAAAAGATATTGAGAACAAAATGGTTAATATTATAATGCCATTGTACAAATTGATGGTAAGGCTACACCTGGAGTAGTATGTCCAGTTCTGGTCACCACATCTCAAAAAGGATATAGTGGTAATAGAAAAAGTGTAGAAGAGAGCAACCAAAATGATTACTGGGCTGGGGCACCTTCCTCATGAGGAAAGGCTACAGCATTTGGGCCTCTTCAGCCTAGAAAAGAGACGCCTGAGGGGGGACATGATTGAGACATGCAAAATTATGCATGGGAAGGATAAAGTGGGTAGAGAGATGCTCTTTACACTCTCACATAACACCAGAACCCAGGGACATCCACTAAAATTGAGTGTTGGGAGGGTTAGGACAGACAAAAGAAAATATTTCTTTACGTGTGGTTAAAATATTTCTTGGCGTGTGGTTGGTCTGTGGAAGTCCTTGCCACAGCATGTGGTGATGGCATCTGGCCTAAATGCCTTTAAAAGGGGATTGGACAAGTTTCTGAAGGAAAAATCCATTATGGGTTACAAGCCATGATGTGCATATGCAACCTCCTGATTTTAGAAATGGGCTATGTCAGATGCAAGTGAGGGCACCAGGATGCAGGGCTGTTGTTATCTGGTGTGCTCTCTGGGGCTTTTGGTGGGCTGCTGTGACATACAGGAAGCTAGACTTGATGGGCCCATGGCCTGATCCAGTGGGGCTGTTCTTTTGTTCTTAAAACCAGGAGGCTGCACATACCCATTAGGGCTTGTAACTCATGGCAGTTAGAGGTCAATCAAGGGCTATAGCAATTATACTAAATGGAACACCCATTACAAGAGCAGTGTATCCCTCAATACCAGCTGCTGGGGAGCAACAGCATGACAGATCTTGGCTGCTGTCCTAACCACTTTCCTGAGAGTAAGCACCATTGAACAAAATAGGACTTACTTCTGAGTGGACCTGGTTAGGATTGTGCCCTTAATTGCTTGTGCACGCTACCAGTGGACTTCCCAAAAGTATCTGGATGGTGTAGGAGTTTGAATGAGTGGATTTTTTGGTCTGGTTCAGCAGGGCTATTCTTATATTTGTCCTATTGGTTTATCTCCATTCCAAGAAAAGTTTCACCTGCTAAATGTCTATGATTCCAGCTGCCATTAAATGCACAGGGTCAGGGAAAAGATGCAAATCCTCTGCATGAACTACCATTCCAGTTTTGCAGCTTTGACAACAACTGGGATTTGGAAACTGCAGAGGAGACAAAGCCTCTGGTTCCAGGTTTTTTGCAAAGTGCAAGAAAGGCATGTCTGTGCCGCTTCAGGGAAATAGCAGCATTCCGGCTACTCCTACACTGACGTAACTAATAATTTTAATTCCCACATGCTGGATTTATTGAAGTGTTTCAGTGACTCACAAGGATTGCTTTGCTTTTAAGCAACACCAGCCCTGGCTAGCACAAAAGGAAATAGCAGCTGCAGGGAACAGCTAAAACGTCTTGTGCTCTTTCCTTCCTTCTTCTACAGTACGGTTTGCAGGTACAAGCCTACAAGCTTTCTGTCTGCTTCAATATAGCTTTAATCCTCACCAAAACACTTGGAATGAAGAGCAACTGGGTGGAATTCAGGATTCTGTTTGTGCTCGTGGACCAAAAGCACAAGTGGGTAAGTTTATTTTATTTTTTTTAATTGGACTGTGTTCTGCTGCTGTTGGGATTTGCAAGCTTTTGAGTTGCCTCAGCTTGTGCTGTACTGTGGAGCATTATCAAGAAGGAAGAAACTTGTTTCTCTGCTTCTATAGCGCATTGGAGACATAAACAAGCACCAGCCATGCAGGGCAGGCAGAGTGGCTTGTTCTATCATCTTCTCATGTCTCACAGACTTGGAAAACTTGAGCTCAAAGGTATTTTGAATCAGTGCAGATTTTTACCTATCAGTCTTTCACAGGGCTTTGTAAGCATTCATGTATCCTTGGCACTGGGAAATCTGGGAACTAAGGACCCAGACACTAGTTCCAATCCTGCTTCAACTTCTTACCAAGTGATGGTGGTTCATGCCCCAAAGATCTGGGTTACTCAAATATTTGCATTTCCCTCTTGTGCCCTCTTAGACACAAACACTGTTTTGGGCTTTACAAAAAGCAAAGATCTCTAGGTGAAGATTGGAATAATACAAACTAGAGCTCACAACCCATTCTCTCACCTAGAACATAATAAGCCACATTCCTCCCAACTTTGCAATTGAAATGACAGGTGTGCACATTACAGCACAATCCTAAGCTGCACTTGGGCCAATGCAAATTCCTTGCACTGGCCCAGGAGGGTCACAAACGTTCTGTAAAGTATGTTTGCGCCTCCTCATAAGCAAGCCGTGCTGGCACATGGAGATACGCTGGCACATGGAGGCTGAACCCAGCCTCTGTGGCGGCTTGCGTGGCGAGACTTGCATCGGCCCAGCTGGGCCAACGCAAGGCTCTGGGGTGGGCGGGGAGGGAGGCATTTCTAGGTGGGTGGAGGGTGGGCGACGGGTGGCCTCGGGGGCAGGCTGGCAGCAGGAGGTGGGGCTGGGATCTGGCAGTTATACTGGATCCCACCCTCTGTTCCTGGGGAGTTTGGAGCCGCTAGAAGCCACTTCGCTCTCCTCGGACTTGCGCCACCTCTGGAGGTGGTGTGGGTCCGAGGAGACCCATAGGGGCCAGGGCGCCTTACCCAGAGGTAAGGGGAAAAGTTTGCCCTTGCCTCTGGCTGAGCCAACTCTGCCCCCCTATCCTGCGCTGGATACAGCACAAGCCTCTTGGCTTGCCTGTTCCAGTGCAGGTTAGGATTGTGCCCTTAGTAAATCAAATGGTAGCCCTGCCTCTAAGAACATAAGAAGAGCCTCGCTGGATCAGGCCAAAGGCCCATCTAGTCCAGGTTCCTGTATCTCACAGTGACCCACCAAATACTTCAGGGAACACACTAGACAACAGACACAACCTGCATCCTGGTGCCCTCCCCTGCATCTGGCAATCAGAGGCAGCCTACCTCTAACTTGCACATACTTACCATGACTTGTAACCCGTGATAAATTTTTCTTTGCCCCGCCCTCACTGCTGGGTTTGCACCAGGTTGTTTAGTGCCCAGGGCAAAACCCTGCACTTGCCACCAGCAGGGAGAAGGACTGGGCACTACTGTAGCTGCCAGAATTGAGGACTCAAAGGTTGGCCTAGCCAGATGGGCCTTTTGAAGAATGTGAGTGCACAACCTGGCCAACCAGACACAATCCTGTCCTGCTTCTGGTCAGTGTGCACCTTATTTAAATAATAATAAAAACAAAGCACTGAAGAAACACCCATGTGTTTGTTTGTTTATTCATTCATTAACTTCTTAATTTAAAAATGAATCTGTGAGAGAGACTGCTCTGGAGATTGGGGGAGGGATTAGTGACAGCACAAGAGACCACCAATCAGTACTGTGAACAGATGGTTTCTTCTTCAGACTTGCAGGATGAGGGATTTCCCCCCAAAGCTTAATGACAGAAAGCTGCATGTTTACTGAGAAACAAATCTCACCAGGTTTAGTGGGACTCCCAGCTAAAAGTATACAGAACTGCAGGCACAGACTGTAGCAAGGGCTCTTTCCCAACAGTTCCACTGCACTAAAAATATTACACCTCTCTTTGGCTGCCAGTCTGGCTTTCTTTTGACTTAAAGCAGCTTTGCATATTACAATATCATTGATCAGATAACTTCAGGCTCCTACAACGTTGCCCCCAGGAATATTATCTTACGAAGGGGGTGACTAAGAGAGAGGTGCTCTTTAAGCAATGATGGCTCCCTTACACTTAGCAGGGGACTTAGCAAGAGTCCCTACTCACCCCAGCAGAGCACTCTCCCAGTGACTGTTGGTTGGTATCTCTTCCTCCTCTCTTATTGCTGCTTCCCCAAGCAATTTCCTTAAAGTTTCATCCTGGACCTGAATCTCAATAAAGATGGGATCTGAGGACCACTTGGGAAAAGAGTATTTAAGGTCTGCTGTTAGCTTGCCAGTCCCTTATCTCCAGAGTCTAAGCAGTCGTCTGTTTCTCTTATGCCCTTGAAAGTCTGGTATATCATGCCCCAGCAGGACTGGATGGAGAAAGTCCTCCACCTGCAGTAAGGCCAGGTGGTGGAGGTTGTCATTATATCACAGCTTGATCTTAACCTCTGGTCATTGAACCATATGCCTGTGGGACAGGCTACAATGGCCAGGAGTGCTGTGGGTTTAATCATACAGAAAGTACTGCTGACAAGACTCAACCGCCATCTAGAGGAGGGTGATCAAGGACAGATGGGGGGGGCAATCTGGCACAACCTCCTACTGCAACTTCCCAAACTAGGTAACACTCTTTACGTGGACAGTTTCAACAGAGATGCATCACATACGTACAGCAGAGTGCCCAGGTAGACTCGGTGAGCCTCAGCCTTAGCAAGAGTGGTCACAGACCTAACCTCCTTCATCATGGTTGGGGCCAAGCAGAGACAGAGCCCCCATTATGGGTTGACACCCCCCCAAGGTGGCCCCCCAGCCACAAAGTGAGCCCAGCTACAGTTGGGGCCAGTGGAAGGACATCTTGGGAAACAAACTTTCCTTTTTCATTTCATATCAGGGAGGTTGTCCCTGGTCCTGCTGCTGCTAGATAATTCTCCTACATCCTTGGAGTCTTCTTCAGGAATCTTTCTCCTCATCGACCAAATACTGGCAGAGAGACCCCTGCAGCAATAGGTTTAATGGTTCATCTCCTGCCAGTGGCAAGTTCGGTGGCCAGACAATGACAATGGGCACAGTGTGGGCAAGTCTGGTGGTCATATTTTCAGTGGCAGCAGATCAACTAGCTGCAACCTCAGTGGCAATGTGTCCAGCAATGGCACTTGTCAACATTTGCTTGGTGATAATATTAATACACTTCTCTTTGGTACTGGAATAACATAAGAACATAAGAACAGCCCCACTGGATCAGGCCATAGGCCCATCTAGTCCAGCTTCCTGTATGTCCTTTGAGATGTGGCGACCAGAACTGGACCCAATACTCCAGGTGTGGCCTTACCATCGATTTGTACAATGGCATTATATTAGCCGTTTTGTTCTCAATACCTTTTCTAATGATCCCAAGCATGGAATTGGCCTTCTTTACTGCCGCCGCACATTGGGTCAACACTTTCACAGAGCAGTCCACCACCACCCCAAGATCTCTCTCCTGATCTGTCACACACAGCTCAGAACCCATTAGCCTATATGTGAAGTTTTTATTTTTTGCCCCAATGTGCATGACTTTACACTTACTTACATTTAAATGCATCTGCCATTTTGCTGCCCATTCTGCCAGTTTGGAGAGATCCTTCTGGCAGCTCCTCACAATCACGTCTGGTCTTCATCACTCGGAAAAGTTTGGTGTCGTCTGCAAACTTTGCCCACCTTCACTGCTCACCCCCTGTCTCCCAGGTCATTTATGAAGAGGTTGAAAAGACCAGTCCCAGGACAGATCCCTTGGGGCACACCCGCTTTTCACCTCTCTCCATTGTGAAAAATTGCCCATTGACACCCCACTCTCTGTTTCCTGGTCTTCAACCAGTTCTCAATCCAGGAGAGGACCTGCCCTCTAATTCCCCTGACTGTGGAGTTTTTTCAGTAGCCTTTGGTGAGGGACCATGTCGAACTCTTTCTGAAAGTCCAGATATATAATGTTCACGGGTTCTCCCGCATCCACATGCCTGTTGACCTTTTCAACTTTTGTTTATTCCAGTAAACAATTTCCACCTCCAATGCAGGCTTGCTAACAAGCTGATTGATGCAGCAGGCATCTCAGCCTTTTACTAGATACATGACAAGTACTGTATCTTACCACCACCACCATCCCAAGAGGTGATCTGTGGCACAGGTGTGTAGGAGAAGCTGCCTCAGACTGAGTCAGGTCACTAGTTCACCTAACCTAGGATTGTTTCTACACAAATAGGCACTGGCTCTCCCAGGGTATCAGACAAGGTGTTTCCCAACCCTTCCTGAAAATGCCAGGACATGAAATGGAGACTTTCTCCTACAAAACAGGTGCTCCATCACTGAGTTCCAGAGTACTAGCAGAAAGAAATTTAACAGCTTGGGGAAAGCTGCACTGGTTGAATTTCTGCATGCTGTGTAGCTATCAAAGGCACAGAGCCTCTAGGATCAAAGATGGTGGCAATCCTGGTTTCATAATGGCTTCACTGGGCATGTACATTAACATGTCACTGTTCATGGGAATACATCAACATATCATTGCTCTACTGAGTTAAGAGCGTGTTCATCCAGCCCAGAAATTATTTCGACTGTCAGCAACTCTCAGAGTTCTCAGGCAATTTGATCCAGCCTTCTACCTGTGACCTTTTAGCAGTTCGAAACACTGGCAGCCACACCTGGGACCTTCTGGATTCCAAGACATCCTCTGCCATTGAGCTACGGGGCCTTCTCTGAATGTGCGCCCCCTCCTTCCTTGGAACAGAGATATGCCTGGGAACTGAACACCAAACTGTGCACATAAACCCAAACAAGAACCATGCCTCTAGTCCAGCAGAGCCTGGAAGACCCTGGCATGCACAGGAAAGTTATCTATTGCGCAAAATTCACTGTTTTTTCACTGATATCTTCCCATATTTTAAGGCTGTGTGAATCAGCTCTGGCTCTCTTTGGGCCAAACTAGACATGATGTTAAATGCATAAATAGTTAGTTACAGGCTCATTTTTATTCTAGTCCAGCAGCAGCCCAAGGGCCCAATGGAGCCATAATGTCGAGTTATTTAACCTTTTATCTTCATGTCATTTTCCTGCAAAGAAATCTCCCTGAAGCTGTTGTGGGGCCCTGAATGTGACAAGATCTTGTGGAAAATATTTTTCTTTGTTCACTAAGCTGTGAAACTCATTGCCACAGGACATTATGAAGAGAGTCAGCAAAACCTGCCTCAAAAAAATGACAACAATATAACACACTCAAAAAGGATCCGATTAACTGCAATTACCCAAGAGACTCATAATGTGTAACTCTGAATTTGAAGCATCTGTATACTTTAGGAATTTTAGAAGTCCTGAAAGGCTCTGCAGCAGCATTTCCAAAAGTATCTAAATTCCTCAAAAAACTTGGAGAGTAAAGAGGCAAGAGGAACTGCAGTTACTGCCATTTTGCCCCAGAACCTGTCTGAAACCAGAATAAGGCAGAAGTTCTGCTTGACTACCAGAATTGCCAGATTTGATGGAATTATTACTCCATCTCTGTTACAAAGCAGGCTCATATGATTTAAATTTGGAAAATAGATTAGGGGGGTGGATTTCTGCAAGTACAACTTCTCCAGTTAGAGTTCTGCAGCACTGGGAAAAGCCACACTTCCTGGTATGTTCTTTTCTATGCAGCTATCTATAAACACATGTGCAGCCCAATCCCAACTATCACTGGCACAGCTGAGCTGCATGGCTTGCACTGTATTTAGCACTAGTTGGGAGCTGGCTGGAGGTCTCCTCAAGTAAGAGGATATTTTTCCCACTTACCTGAATAACACCCCAGCCAGCCCTATGGGGCTACTCAGATCTCTGCCAGCTATATAGCTGGTGGAAGTAGAGCAGCCCAGTATAACACTGGCTGGTCGAGGAGGGGGGTTAGGGTACGACAAAGGAGGCTCCACTGATACCGCCTCCCTCCTGGCCCTGACCCTTCTCTGTTCCACCACCCCCCTGCCCAGAAACCCACCTCGCCCACGCCCCAGCACTGGTCGTTGCAAATCCTACCTCTGCCAAGTGACCCTGGGTTGGGATGCAGTGTTGGTGGGGCAGTCCAGTCCTCCCCACCAGCACTGCTCCCTCAAGTTGTGAATATATCCTATGGCACATTTGCAACACTCACCTGCGCAGCAGCCACTGCACCAGCTGAGTACATCTATAGGATTGTGCTCCGAGTTGGTAGAAGCCAGGGGTGTGTGGTGGGTGGGTTGGAGCATGTGGGTTGTGAGTGCTTGGGCGCCTCACATAGCAGCGGCACTTTTCAAAGGATTCTGGAGGGGAGGCTGTGCCTCACCTGCCTTCCTACCCACCGCATGTCCCTGGTAGCTCTCCAGGGTCTTGAAATTGTTTTCAGTGGAGAAGATAGGTCTAGGACTATGCACGTACTGCACAAAGGTATGCCAGTGAACTATGTCTCATCTGTGTTTAAAATGTGTATGAATGGCAGGCCCTCCCTCATAACCCTTACAGAAGAAGGGAGGTTCCTCATGTTCCCATGAATAGAACATCATACCTCTGCACTCCTTTAAACACAAGAGGCATTTTGCTCCTGACAATAAAAAAACATTTTCAGAATTTCAAAATCCAGCACACATGAGCAAATTTAGGTGACCTAGTTCCCAAAGACAGACAGTCCCATGGAGTGAGGAGAGGGGAACAGGTATGCACAGCAGGCATCCCTTAAATACTGAGCAACCAGGCAACTTTGTATGCCATGAGAAAATAGGTATAGTAAAAAGCTCCAGCTGGGTGATATGCTGTTGGGCAAAGTTTCAAAGTAACATCATTCAGAATGAAGGAGGCCACCTTTATGAACACTACAAATTAGTCTAGCAATTTTCAGCTGGTGTGCCACAAAATGTTTGCAGGCGGGCTGTGGGAGTTTAGAGCACAGCTCTTGAAAATCACTGAAAAACTCTTCCAGCTTCAGCAGCTCTGTTTCTGGAGCAACTATCTGTAGTAACAAATTGTCTGTCCCTCTTTCTCCACCAGCAGAGCGGAGGAAGAGCCAGCTGAGGAAAAGGGACAGACAAATATGTTGCTACAAATTGGAGCTGCAGAATCCAGAAGTGTCTCCTGGAACATAAGAACATAAGAACAGCCCCACTGGATCAGGCCATAGGCCCATCTAGTCCAGCTTCCTGTATCTCACAGCGGCCCACCAAATGCCCCAGGGAGCACACCAGATAACAAGAGACCTCATCCTGGTGCCCTCCCTTGCATCTGGCATTCTGACATAACCCATTTCTAAAATCAGGAGGTTGCGCATACACATCATGGCTTGTACCCCATAATGGATTTTTCCTCCAGAAACTTGTCCAATCCCCTTTTAAAGGCGTCTAGGCTAGACGCCAGCACCACATCCTGTGGCAAGGAGTTCCACAGACCAACCACATGCTGAGTAAAGAAATATTTTCTTTTGTCTGTCCTAACCTGCCCAACACTCAATTTTAGTGGATGTCCCCTGGTTCTGGTATTATGTGAGAGTGTAAAGAGCATCTCCCTATCCACTCTGTCCATCCCCTGCATAATTTTGTATGTCTCAATCACGTCCCCCCTCAGGCGTCTCTTTTCTAGGCTGAAGAGGCCCAAACGCCGCAGCCTTTCCTCATAAGGAAGGCGCCCCAGCCCCGTAATCATCTTAGTCGCTCTCTTTTGCACCTTTTCCATTTCCACTATGTCTTTTTTGAGATGCGGCGACCAGAACTGGACACAATACTCCAGGTGTGGCCTTACCATAGATTTGTACAACGGCATTATAATACTAGCCGTTTTGTTCTCAATACCCTTCCTAATGATCCCAAGCATAGAATTGGCCTTCTTCACTGCCGCCGCACATTGGGTCGACACTTTCATCGACCTGTCCACCACCACCCCAAGATCTCTCTCCTGATCTGTCACAGACAGCTCAGAACCCATCAGCCTATATCTAAAGTTTTGATTTTTTTGCCCCAATGTGCATGACTTTACACTTACTGACATTGAAGCGCATCTGCCACTTTGCTGCCCATTCTGCCAGTCTGGAGAGATCCTTCTGGAGCTCCTCACAATCACTTGTGGTCTTCACCACTCGGAAAAGTTTGGTGTCATCTGCAAACTTAGCCACTTCACTGCTCAACCCTGTCTCCAGGTCATTTATGAAGAGGTTGAAAAGCACCGGTCCCAGGACAGATCCTTGGGGCACACCACTTTTCACCTTTCTCCATTGTGAAAATTGCCCATTGACACCCACTCTCTGCTTCCTGGCCTCCAACCAGTTCTCAATCCACGAGAGGACCTGTCCTCTAATTCCCTGACTGTGGAGTTTTTTCAGTAGTCTTTGGTGAGGGACTGTGTCAAACGCCTTCTGAAGGTCCAGATATATAATGTCCACGGGTTCTCCCGCATCCACATGCCTGTTGACCTTTTCAAAGAATTCTATAAGGTTGGTGAGGCAAGACTTACCCTTACAGAAGCCATGCTGACTCTCCCTCAGCAAGGCCTGTTCGTCTATGTGTTTTGAGATCCTATCTTTGATGAGGCATTCCACCATCTTACCCGGTATGGATGTTACCGGGTCCCCCCTCTTTCCCTTTTTAAAAATAGGCGTGACATTTGCTATCCTCCAATCTTCTGGCACCATGGCCGTTTTGAGGGACAAGTTGCATACCTTAGTCAAGAGGTCTGCAACTTCATTCTTCAATTCCTTAATAATAACCCTTGGGTGGATGCCATCAGGGCCCGGTGACTTATTGATCTTTAATTTATCAATGAGGTCTGAAACATCTTCTCTTTTAACCTCTATCTGACTTAACTCCTCGGTCAGGAGGGGCCGTTCGGGCAGCGGTATCTGCCTGAGGTCTTCTGCCGTGAATACAGATGCAAAGAACTCTGCCATCTCTAAGTCTCCTTTTATCTCCCCTTTCCCTCCCTCACCATCCAGAGGGCCAACCGCTTCTCTGGCGGGTTTCCTGCTTCTAACATATTTGAAGAAGCTTTTATTATTCCCCTTAATGTTGCCGGCCATGCGTTCCTCATAGTCTCGCTTGGCCTCCAGTATCACCTTCTTACATTTCTTTTGCCACAGTTTATATTCCTTTTTATTCTCCTCATTAGGGCAAGACTTCCATTTACGGAAGGAAGCTTCCTTGCCCTTCACAGCCTCTCTAACTTGGCTGGTTAGCCATGCGGGCACCCTCCTGGATTTAGTGGAACCCTTCTTTCTTTGCGGTATACACCTCTGCTGGGCCTCTATGACTGTTGTTTTAAGCAGCCTCCATGCACTCTGGAGAGATTGGACTCTTTTTACCCTCCCTTTCAACCTCCTTCTAACCAGCCTCCTCATTTGAGGGAAGTCCGCCTGTCGGAAGTCAAGGGTTTTTGTTAGAGATTTGCCTGGTATTCTTCCCCCAACGTGCACGTCAAAACGGATCGCAGCATGATCACTGTTCCCCAATGGCTCAGTAACGTTTACATCTCTAACCAGGTCCTGCGTACCGCACAATATTAGATCCAGAGTCACCTGTCCTCTGGTGGGCTCCGTGACTAGCTGATCTAAGCCACAGTCATTTAGCACGTCAAGAAATCCGGTTTCCTTATCGTGACCAGAACACAAATTGACCCAGTCAATATGAGGATAATTGAAGTCCCCCATGATTACAACCCTGTCCCTCCCTGTCACCTCCCTGATCTGTTTCCTCATTTCAAGGTCCCCATCCGATTTCTGGTCTGGAGGACGATAGCACGCCCCCAGTATTACATCGCTGCACAAGCCTGGTAATTTAACCCACAGAGATTCTACGGTGGAGTCGGACCCACCTTCAATCTCTACTTTGCTGGATTCTATCCCTTCCTTAACATAAACGGCCACCCCACCTCCAACACGCCCCTGCCTGTCCCTCCTGTAGAGTTTATAGCCGGGGATTGCGGTATCCCACTGATTCTCCGCATTCTACCAGGTTTCCGTTATGCCCACTATGTCAATATTTTCCCTTGTCACCAGACATTCAAGTTCTCCCACCTTTGCTTGGAAGCTATGGAAGTGACATAGAAGAGGTGAAGACCACAGAGAAGACCATCAGGTCAGTGTGCTGTGAGAAGAAAAATGTTGAAAATCACTGAGAATCGTGAAGCGGCCTTAAAAAACCAAATCAGATGATCAGTCAAGTACTGGCTACTCAAACAGGCAACAGCTTTCCAGGGTCTTGGCAGAGAGAGGTCTTTCTCATCATCTGCTATTTCATCCTTTTAGGGCCAAATTACATGTTACCAGAAGCTTGTCTCGTGGACCTCTGGTTTTTTGTTTTTCTTTTTTCCTAAATAGCATGCTGGAGGGGCTCAAAATAGTGCAAAACTGCATTTAAAGGCTTTAGCTCTTTGTCCCCACCATGATATCCCATTCCGATCACAGCCAGCCCACCCACCCCCTGTGCATGACATTTGTTGGGGAAAAGTTCTGTTGAAAAATCAATTGGTTTTCCCCTCCTCTTAATAACATTAGTGCAAAGAGGGGCATGAGGAGTTGGAAATTGCAGTGGGGTCAAAGACCTAACGCTCCCATATAGCCCTGCTATGGTTTCACACCATTTTGGCCCCTCTCAGCAACCTACTTAGAAAAATTAAGAAAAAACAAAGGGTCACATTATGTGTCATCAGTAACATGTGATGTGACCCTTAGCTGGAGATGCCAGGAATTGAACCCAAGAGCTTCTGCATGCAACACACACACACACACACACACACACACACACACACACACACACACACACACACACACACACACAGCTGCTATCCTTTAACAGCTGTAAAACAGGTAGGAATTCAACAGGTGCCAGTTTTCTTTGTATTGAGATAGTGTGATAGGCAGAAATTTAAGTTACAGAACCCTTGAAAAGCTGTTCTGTACTAACCAGACTCTCTCCCAGATCATCTCAGAGATGCCGCTTCTCTCTCTTCGTTTAAATCCCTTCCTAAAGGTCCACCTTTTCTGTGATACTTTGTAAATCTTAGCCCTTCCCAGTAGTGTAGCCAGAAGGGGGTGGCATGGCAAGTATAGCAGGTGCTGCAATGTGCAGCCCCTTGCATGCCTTCAGAGCCATTTCAGACAGTGATGGCAACATGCAGGAGCACAGAGAGCTCCTGTGTGTTGATGCTGCTGCCCTGAATGGCTCCAACAGTGAGTGGAAGGGGTCACTTACACAGCATTTTGTGGTGCCTGTTGTACTTACCACGTTACCCCCCTTTCTGGCTATGCTACTGGCCCTTGCGTCCAACTGAAACCAAGTATTCCATCACTGGCTTCACCCAACACATCCATCCCTTACCCTGGCATGTCTCTTTCTTCTCTCTTATCCTACATTGAATCATTTCATCTTAAATTTAAATTGTATGATTTGGAACTGAGACTGTTTTTTGAAGGGGTGATATTAAAAAAAAAAAGTGGGGGCTGTTTTTAAGCACATGTCCTACTTTCTCCTTCTACCAACAAAGCACAGAAAAAAGTGGTTTTGGCTTAACTGCTCATCCCTGAGCATTTAAGAGATGACACATTCTGGAGTCAGTCCTCACACAGGCCAGTACTCCTTGTCTGAGACAACACAACCAACCTCCAGAGGACAGTGCAGCATTTTCTTCTCCAGTTTGTCCTGGGCTCTTTCTTCTGAGAGGAGCAAAATGTTACCAAATAGCCCCTCTGCCCAACTCCTGGGCCACAAAATTAACTCACAATCATGGCAGAAGTCCCAGCTGTACTTTGGCTTTCCAGAATCCCCCATTTGCTGCTTTTCAGGCTCACTGCCACAGAATAAACACTTCTCCAGCCTCCAACAAGGAAGAAGAAAAAAACTAAAGCAAAAAGGTGAACTTTGCAGAATTAGCAACGCAGGCCCTGAGTTAGACAGCAGAGGAAGTCATGCTCATTGGATCCTCAATTAGGTTGGCCAAATTTAGCCAAGAGGACAGCCAGAAATCACTTGGGCAATGGTTCTAGACTGAGTCTTGTAGTGTGAACTTCTGCTACTCTGCCCACGCTTTTCAACACACACACACACAAAATCTTTATGCCACATGAGGGACAAGGAGGAAGCCCAAGAGAGCAACGACCTTTTACAGGGAACAGTTTTGATCTGTGATTCTTGTAAGCCGTGAGAAAGCGTTGGGCGTGTGCATGCACATGTGGCTTCTGTTTTTCTCTCACTCTCACACAAACACCCATTTGACCACAGGATACCTGCCAGCTCTCCTCCCTTATTTAAGATCAAGGGCTGCCAAATCACTTCTGCCATATTACTTAGGGGAACAAACACATCCTGCCCTTCCATCTAGTCCAAAGCAACCAGGCCTGAAGAATACTAGGATGAAGCCACTTGCAGCCTCATCTCACAGGGCAGACAAAGGGGTGCCTTTCTCAAGGTTATTTTACTATGTGACTTATAACGGGTATTTCTACCACGTGAATAACTACTTGCAGACATTAAGCAAGTGAAGCTTTTCCTGGAACAGAGACAAAAGCAAAACCTTCACCTGTGAAGGTGGAATAAAAATCCCTAAATTAATAAATAAATGCGGTGAGAATGACCAGGGCCTCTGAGAATAATTTTATCAAGGGGTACAAAGTTTCTTCTGGGCCCCTTCCCAAAGAAGGAAGGGGTGAAACAGAATGGGGAAAGGATGGCAATGGGGATTGGCAGAACAGGGGCAGGGAGAGTGCAAAACAGAGTAGAGGGAGGGTGGCAACAACCAGAATAGTCTTGGAGTCCAGGTCTACCAGTCTTCCCAAGAGCTCGGGTCCACCTGCCTGCCCGGTGTGGAAAGTGTCCTGTGTACACCAAAATTGACTTCTGTAGCAGCTACAGTCCCGCAGCTGTGTCGCTGAGCTCCTATACACTCCTTCATGGTAAGCAGATCCACAAGCCAAAGAGCTACTGTAGCAGGTCAGTTTCCTCCCAGATGTGACACTGTTAAGGAATGTATGCATTCCTGGGCCTTGTGTCTTTGGTTTGATTCAGTAGTTGCCACCACATGCTCATGGTAATGCATCCAGCATCCCATGTGGGCAGTGAGTCTGGTGAGATAGGAAACTGTCACATCCCAGGAAATTTCTGGGGCCCCTCCTTTGGTTCCTGGGCCCCCTTTCTGATCCTGGGCCTGGGTACAAATTACCCCCCTTACCCCCTCTCCTAGGCCCTGGGAACTACTTCGCTGTTGGTAAGGGTACAGGAGCTGTCAGGTTGGAAATAATTGGTAACATCCAACCTGAATCTGCTTCCTTGCTTTGCCAGCTCACCTACTGTCATGAAAGGGGGGGGACTTCTAGTGACCGCCCACCGATCCAGGGCAGTGATGCCTAGTACCAAACACTCACTCCCTTCCCCCCCCCCCCACTCTTCCAATCAGCTGAACACGTGGCTTGGTGGGAGAAGAGCTGGTAGGTCTAGTCTGCTGCCACCAGCCCAAGAGATCCTGTTCCCAGAGGGTTTCCTTGGGCAAAACCCCTCCCTAAGAACAACTGTGCAGCGTTGCTAAAATGCTTCCACTCTGCCAGTAGCACCTGCAGAGCGGGGAGGCTGACAAATCCACTGATCCCAGAAACGGCAGAAGTTTTAAACCAGAAGGTCTTATCAACAGATGAGGAAAAAACACAATTTAAACTTGTTTTTTTCTTCACAGGTTAATGTCCCCTGAATGTGCTGGCTCTGCAGGGAAGCCTCACAAGAGCAGGCCCTGCTGGATGAGGTCAAGAGCCTGGACCCCACTTGGCCTGGCCTGAGCTGAGGGGACAAGAGGTCCCAACGTCTGGAGGGGGAGGACAGACCACATGAACAGAACCTGACGCTCTGTCCTGGCTGATACTTGGACCCTCTATGTCCTGGGGCTCTCCTCAGAAGCCTTCCACTCTGATCCAGAGAATGGCTCTCCCTGTCTTGGCCTGTCAAATTTGCAGAAGAGACAGCACAAATCTCCTCAGGTCTTGTGATCTTTCTTCTGGCCCCTGCTCTCTGATTGGCTGGCTGCCCTGGAACATAAGAACATAACATAAGAATGTAAGAACAGCCCCACTGGATTAGGCCATAGGCCCACCTAGTTCAGCTTCCTATATCTCATAGCGACCCCACCAAATGCCCCAGGGAGCACACCTGATAACAAGAGACCTGCATCCTGGTGCCCTCCCTTGCATCTGACATTGCCCATTTCTAAAATCAGGAGGTGGCACATACGCATCATGGCTTGTAACCCATAATGGATTTTTCCTCCAGAAACTTGTCCAATCCCCTTTTAAAGGCATCCAGGCCAGATGCCGTCACCACATCCTGCGGCAAGGAGTTCCACAGACCAACCACACGCTGAGTAAAGAAATATTTTCTTTTGTCTGTCCTAACTCTTCCAACACTCAATTTTAGTGGATGTCCCCTGGTTTTGGTGTTATGTGAGAGTGTAAAGAGCATCTCTCTATCCACTTTATCCTTCCCATGCATAATTTTGTATGTCTCAATCATGTCCCCCCTCAGGCGTCTCTTTTCTAGGCTGAAGAGGCCCAAATGCCATAGCCTTTCCTCATAAGGAAGGTGCCCCAGCCCAGAAATCATCTTAGTTGCCCTCTTTTGCACCTTTGCCATTTCCACTATATCCTTTTTGAGATACACAATGGTATTATAATATTAGCTGTTTTGTTCTCAATACCTTTTCTAATGATCCCAAACATAGAATTGGCCTTCTTTACTGCCGCCGCACATTGAGCCGACACTTTCATCGACCTGTCCACCACCACTCCAAGATCTCTCTCCTGATCTGTCACAGACAGCTCAGGACCCATTAGCCTAAATGTGAAGTTTTTATTTTTTGCCCCAATGTGCATGACTACACTTACTTACATTGAAACGCACCTGCCATTTTGCTGCCCATTCTGCCAGTTTGGAGAGATCCTTCTGGAGCTCCTCACAATCGTGTCTGGTCTTCACCACTCAGAAAAGTTTGGTGTTGTCTGCAAACGTTGCCACCTCACTGCTCACCCCTGTCTCCAGGTCATTTATGAAGAGGCTGAAAATGCTGCTGGCCATGTGTTCATCATATTCTCTCTTGGCCTGCCGTATCACCTTCTTACATTTCTTTTGCCACAATTTATGTTCCTTTTTATTCTCCTCATTAGGGCAAGACTTCCATTTACAGAAGGAAGCTTCCTTGCCCTTTCTGGCCTGTCTAACTTGGCTCGTTAGCCATGTGGGCACCCTCCTGGACTTAGTGGAGCCCTTCTTCCTTTGCGGTATACACTTCCGCTGGGCCTCTATTACTGTTGATTTGAGCAACCTCCATGCTCTCTGTAGAGACTGGACTTTTTTTACCTTCCCTTTCAACCTCCTTCTAATCAGCCTCCTCATTTGAGGGAAGTCCGCTCATTGGAAGTCAAGCGTTTTTGTGAGAGATTTGCCCGGTATTCTTCCCCCAACGTGCATGTCGAAACGGATCGCAGCATGATCACTGTTCCTCAACGGCTAAGTAATGTTCACATCTCTAACCAGGTCCTGAGTACCACACAATATTAAATCCAGAGTCACCTGTCCTCTGGTGGGCTCCATGACTAGCTGCTCTAAGGCACAGTCATTTAGCATGTCAACGAATCTGATCTCTTTTTTGTGACCAGAACACAAATTGACCCAGTCAATATGAAGATAATTGAAGTCCCCCATGATTACAACCGTGTCCCTCCTTGTCACCTCCCTGGTCTGTTTCCTCATTTCAAGGTCCCCTTCCGGTTTCTGGTCTGGAGGACAATAGCACACCCCCAGAATTACATCACTCCTCAGGTCTGGTAATGTAACCCATAGAGATTCTATGGAGTCGGACCCACCTTCAATCTCTACTTTGCTGGATTCTATCCCTTCCTTAACATAAATGGCCACCCCACCTCCAACACGCCCCTCCCTGTCCCTTCTGTATATAGCCCTGGATTGCGGTATCCCACTGATTCCCCGCATTCTACCAGGTTTCTGTTATGCCCACTATGTCAATGTTTTCCCTTGTCACCAGACATTCCAGTTCTCCCATCTTTGCTCGGAGACTTCGGGCATTTGCATAAAAGCATTTGTACATGGAATGCCCCAGGATGGGCTGCTTATTCGCTCCTTTATCCCTGAATCCTATCATTGTGCCAAACCATCTATCGCATCCCATCACACTACCATTCCCAATTTCTTCTCCTACTCTGCCTTTACCTTGTTGTTCTCTAACCTCCCCATCCTCGTCCCATAGGGATGAGGAGTCCCGAACCGGATGCCCCTCGGCTCTTGTCAGCTTTCCCCCCAAGGATCAGTTTAAAAGCTTCTCTGCCACCTTTTTAATGTTATGCGCCAGCAGTCTGGTTCCATTCTGGTTCAAGTGGAGCCCGTCCCTCTTGCACAGGCCCCGCTTGTCCCAAAACGTTCCCCAGTGCCTAACGAATCTAAACCCCTCCTCCCTACACCACCGTCTCATCCACGTATTGAGACCCCTGATCTCTGCCTGCCTAGCTGGCCCTGCTAGTGGAATAGGTAGCACTTCAAAGAACGCTAACTTTGAGGTCCTGGCTTTCAGCTTCCTACCTAATAGCCTAAATTTGGCCTCCAGGACCTCCCGGCTACACTTGCCCACATCGTTGGTGCCGACATGCACCACAACCTCTACCTCCTCCCCAGCACTGTCTACCAGCCTGTCTAGACGAGAATTGATGTCTGCAACCTTTGCACCAGGCAGGCAAGTTGCCATGCGATCCTCACATCCATCACAAACCCCCCTCTCTATGTTTCTAATAATCGAATCCCCCACTACAAGAAGCCCCCGACCCCCCTCCCGCCAAGCAGTATCCTGAGTGCATTCGGATACGGGCCCATCCCCTGGAGAAGGGGTCCCCCCAGTGGATTGTTTCCCTCCTCTCCAGGACGACGTCCTCCAGCCCCGAGACTTCCCACCTGGGCAGCTGAGGAGGTGCACGCCTGAGGTTGGGACGAAGCCTGATAGTCCCCGGAAGTCTCCCCACGGTCCTTCCCTGCCTGCCTCTGCTTCTCCAGGTCGGCCACCAAGGCTTCAAGGGAGTGGACGCATTCCCTGAGTCCCTGGAGCTCCTTGCACTGAGGACACACCCATGACTTATGCCCCAGAGGCATTTAGTCATACATGTGGCACTGGATGCAAAACTCGATGCAAAACATGAAGCCCCTCAGAACTGGAGGGAGAACAAAGCCCCTCAGAATTTAGAGGGAAAATGAAGCCCCTCAGCACAATGAAGCCCCTCAGAATTTGCAGGGAAAACGAAGCCCCTCAGCATCATGAAGCCCCTCAAAACTTGGAGGGAAGATGAAGGCCCTCAGGACAATGAAGCCCCTCAGAATTTGAATGGGAAACAAAGCCCCTCAGAATTTGGAGGGGAAACGAAGCCCCTCAGCATCATGAGGCCCCTCAAAATTTGGAGGGGGAACAAAGCCCCTCAGCATAATGAAGCCCCTCAGAATTTGGAGGAGAAACGAAGCCCCTCAGAATTTGGAGGGGAAACGAAGCCCCTCAGCATCATGAAGCCCCTCTGAAGCCCCTCAGAATTTGGAGGGGAAACGAAGCCCCTCAGCATCATGAGGCCCCTCAAAATTTGGAGGGGAAACAAAGCCCCTCAGCATCATGAAGCCCCTCAGAATTTGGAGGAGAAACGAAGCCCCTCAGAATTTAGAGGGGAAACGAAGCCCCTCAGCATCATGAAGCCCCTCTGAAGCCCCTCAGAATTTGGAGGGGAAACAAAGCCCCTCAGCATAATGAAGCCCCTCAGAATTTGGAGGGGAAACGAAGCCCCTCAGCATAATGAAGCCCCATAGAATTTGGAGGGGTAACGAAACCCCTCAGGACAATGAAGTCCCTCAGAATTCGGAGGGGAAACAAAGCCCCTCAGAATTTAGAGGGGAAACGAAGACCTTCAGCATAATGAAGCCCCTCAGAATTTGGAGGGGAAACAAAGCCCCTCAGCATCTTGAAACCCCTCAAAATTTGGAGGGGAAACAAAGCCCCTCAGCATCATGAAACCCCTCAGAATTTGGAGGGGAAACAAAGGCCCTCAGGACAATGAAGCCCCTCAGAATTTGGAGGGGAAACGAAGCCCCTCAGAATTTAGAGGGGAAACGAAGTCCTTCGGCATCATGAAGCCCCTCCGAAGCCCCTCAGGACAATGAAGCCCCTCAGAATTTGGAGGGGAAACGAAGCCCCTCAGGACAATGAAGCCCCTCAGAATTTGGAGGGGAAACGAAGTCCCTCAGAATTCAGAGGGGAAACGAAGCCCCTCAGCATCATGAAGCCCCTCTGAAGCCCCTCAGAATTTGGAGGGGAAACAAAGCCCCTCAGCATAATGAAGCCCCTCAGAATTTGGAGGGGAAACGAAGCCCCTCAGCATAATGAAGCCCCTCAGAATTTGGAGGGGAAATGAAGCCCCTCAGCATAATGAAGCCCCATAGAATTTGGAGGGGTAACGAAACCCCTCAGGACAATGAAGTCCCTCAGAATTCGGAGGGGAAACAAAGCCCCTCAGAATTTAGAGGGGAAACAAAGCCCTTCAGCATAATGAAGCCCCTCAGAATTTGGAGGGGAAACAAAGGCCCTCAGGACAATGAAGCCCCTCAGAATTTGGAGGGGAAATGAAGCCCCTCAGAATTTAGAGGGGAAACGAAGTCCTTCGGCATCATGAAGCCCCTCCGAAGCCCCTCAGGTCAATGAAGCCCCTCAGGATTTGGAGGGGAAACGAAGCCCCTCAGGACAATGAAGCCCCTCAGAATTTGGAGGGGAAACGAAGTCCCTCAGAATTCAGAGGGGAAACGAAGCCCCTCAGCATAATGAAGCCCCTCAGAATTCGGAGGAAAAACAAAGCCCCTCAGGACAATGAAGCCCCTCAGAAGTGGAGAAAAAAATGGAGTCCCTCAGAATAGGAGGGAATGGTTGGTTGGTTGGCAACCTTCAGTCTCGAAAGACTATGGCATAAGCCTACAGCACCCAGTATTCCCAGGCGGTCTCCCATCCAAGTGCTAACCAGGCCTGACCCTGCTTAGCTTCTGAGATCAGACGAGATCGGGAAAATCCTATACAATAATGACATCTGTTTCATCACACCTATAAATATGGTGAACGGGCCTGGGGGTGGAGCCCATGCCTCCCCTTGCACTTGCTCATGCCTCCTGGGGTGCAAACCTACCACTTGTCAATCTCTGTCAATACTCTATTCATTGTATACACACCCTTCGTTTACTAGGAAATATTCAGTGTCCTCCTCCAGTCCCATCAGATACTGTCAGCAAGGTTTCTCATGTGGGGAAATAGACTCTTGATCAAGTGGCAGTTCAGCGTAAGCCCCTCTGAGCACCTTAAATAAACAGCAGGTTTTGAATAAGAATATGAGCTAGTGTGACATACTGGTGAACTGTCCAAAACTGTAGGTGCTCTGAAAGATGAATCATATTACTATTATCATTCATAAGAACTCGTATACGAGTATCGCAAGGAGAGAGCAGCATTGCCAATCCATTATTCCTAAGAACACACACTGAAAGCGAAGGTCTCTCTGTTCACTTTCATGTTGCTGGAACAACTAAAACAAGGAGATCACAACATGTGTATAATAAACACAAACTAACACTAATGCTGTATTTCAAAAGGAGAAAATATCAGCAATGAACAGAGGAATAAAGTGCCTGGAGAGGTTTGTGTGCGATTGCAAAATAGTCTGTTACACAAACAGAACTTTGTACATTTTCACTTGAGCATGAGGGTGATGCAGGAATCTATACATGCCAGGAATTCTCATGATTGCCCTGTAAGGGAACCTTCAGAAGTTTTTCAAAGCCTAAGTGTCACTTCATACACTTCTAACAAACCTTCTGTTCACACAGTAAGGTTGACTGAAAGAGTTGCCATTTCCACACTGCAGAAATGTTTAAAAGGATAGCTAATTCTCCCTGTTGTGGCAAGGTTATGAAGTTACTCCAGATCTGTTAATCTAGAACAAAAAACCCCCAAAGATTTAACAATAGCCTGTAAGGAACATTAATAAATTTGCTTTGAAAGCATATGAAGAAAGGGCTTCATCATGCTTTAGCCACAGGCTTTGTGAACAAAAAGATGGTTAAGGATTAACCCATATCCAGACCAGATGCTTTCATGCAGCTCACAGCAGAAAACCATGGAAGAACACATTGAAGTCTGCACTACATTCTGTGATCCATTACTAGTTAGAGCTGTGCTTCCAGATTTCTTCACAAGCAAGTTTGTACTGGCTCAAAGTAGTGCATGTCTTCCCATGAAAACAGAACTCTCACACAGGAGGACTAGATAAATAGCAGAACAGCACTCCTTGCACCACTCACCATTGTGCAGAAGAGGAGATCTGGGTGAGTACGGCATTTCTCAAGCTTCTGTAATAAGCTGCATCAGCTAAAATTCTCTCTTCTACACTACAATGAAAAGGTACAGAAACCCTATCCTCCTTTCAATATCACCACCTAGCCTCACAGGTAGAGGTGTTTGAAAATTGTGTTATTCACCTTTCTCAGAAGTAAGTCCATTGTGTTCAGTAAGGCTGTAATCCTATCTCACAGGAAACAAACACCTCTACTTATAGGATCCCCCTTGCTCTCCTCTGACTTCTTTATGAAGAACACTCAATCACTACCACTGTCCTTTCTTTTTCTTCTTCACATTGAACCCTTTCACCAATTTGTTAGTGGCCACTAAGAGCCCAATCCTATCCAATTTTCCAGTGCTGGTGCTGCTGTGCCAGTGGAGTATGCACTGCATCCTGTGCTGGGGAGGGAGTCACAGAGGCTTCCTCAAGGTATGGGAGCATTTGTTCCCTTACCTTGTTCCCTTTGTTCCCTTTCCAGCATTGGTGCTGGAAAGTTGGATAGGATTGGGCCCTAAGTCTGACTATTTTATGATCTTGACACTGGCTATTTTACAATATCATTTCTAAGCTCCATGTTTCCTCTCCAACACACAGCATCAAAATTGTTACTATTTAATGTAGAACGGCTAACTGTCTTCCAAACTTGAAATAGCCTCTTGATTAGCAGAAATTCACAGGTGTTTCTGGAGATAATATCATTACATGCAAATTGCTGCACACCAGGTAGCAGTTAACAGCACAGCTACCAAGACTTTTTATAAATTTGGCAATCCTAGGTCTGCAGTTACAGCCTTTTCTTCTAAAAAAAAAAAAAAAAAAAAAAGAGGGCAAAACGGCAACAACAGAAGACTAGGCCACAATTTTGGACAAAGGAAATACAGTATATACGTACAAGAAAAGGCAAAATCAGGACATGCTGGCTGTGATGTACAAAGGTAGCCAGCTTTTCAGCTGTAGGGCTCCTGGACCTTAACAATTCTGTAGAAGGGGGAATGTCAGCAGGTGTAGCTTGTTGCCTCACAGATGACAAGAGGCACCTGTTGAAATTTCCTCCTCTGCACAATTGGTAAAGGTCCTGGAACCCTAAAGTTGAAAGGCTGGCTACTCCAGGTTAGTAAGAGGCAGAACTTGAATAAAATGAAACAGCAAGCGTGGTAACTTACAGCCCAATCCTATGCATATCTACTCAGAAATAAGTCCCATCAGAGTCAATGGGACTTACTCCCAGGAAAGTGTGGATAGGATTGGGGCTGTTTTTGTATTGGCAACCTTCAGTCTCGAAAGACTATGGTATCGCGCTCTGAAAGGTGGTTCTGGCACAGCGTCTAGTGTGGCTGAAAAGGCCAATCCGGGAGTGACAATCCCTTCCACACCGGGAGCAAGTGCAGTCTGTCCCTGGTCTGTCTCCCTGGCTATGGGCCTTCCTTCTTTGCCTCTTAGCCTCAGACTGTTGGCAAAGTGTCTCTTCAAACTGGGAAAGGCCATGCTGCACAGCCTGCCTCCGAGCGGGCCGCTCAGAGGCCAGGGTTTCCCACTTGTTGAGGTCCTGTTAGCTTCCTTCATTGGGCTGTTAGCTTCCTCCCAAGAAGACTGCACAGGTTTATCATTTGCATATTACTTACTGGGACAGCAGCCCCACAGAACTCAATGGGACTTACTTCTGATTACTATGTTTGGGATTTGGCTGTGGTTTTAGACATGGGCATAAAGCTCTAGCGGCATAGCTAGAGGGGGTGCAAAGCACAAAGTTTTTCAGGAAGCCTCACCACAGCATGCAAGTGGCCCCTCCCCACCATTTGGGGTGGTGGAAGAGGCCTATGCCTGGCTCCGAAGGGAAGGGGCTGCTTGCATGCATGGTGAGGCTCCCTGCAAAATTTAGTGCTCTGCACCACCTCTAGCTATGCCACTGAGTAGGGCAGAGGTAAAGAAAATAGGAGCTGATACTGCCACTATAGCACAGGGTCACTGCACTTTTAATGTACTGTACACTAAAACATGTGCAAAAATAATTGCCACAAACACGTGTATCATCCGATTGTCAGAATGCTCTGAATGCTTTGCTGTTGAACTACCATAATAGATGCCAAACCCCAGTTTGCTTTTGCTGAATCTGAGAATTGGTCCTCTGGGGTACTGCCTGTGCGCTTTGTTAGGAGTCCACGTGCTGCCAGGTGCTGCAACGGTTACCTCCGGCAGCATCTCCATTCAGGTGGGAATGTCCGCTCAGAGAAATCCCTGCAAGCCTTGGAGAGGTGTGACTCCAATCAAAACAATGGAGTGTCCAGATTTGAAGGGCTGCTATCTTAGTAGATAAGCTCTGTCTTGAGCTGGTTTATTTGCAAGACAGCAGCCCTGCTGCGAACATAAGAATTTCCCTTGGAGAGAGGGGGGGGGAAGTCTCACAAGATCTGGAGAGGCGGCGGCGGGGGGGATCTCGCCAAAGAGCGTTCCCTATCTGATCCGGATTTGAACCCAGATCTCCTGAGTCCAAAGCTCAACCACCAACTAAAATAGCGCACTTTCTGTAAGTCCCATATTCAGTGGGGCTTACTCCCAGGAAAACATGCATGGGATTGCAGTTTAACAGCAGCCTAATCCTATCCTCATTTTCCTGGGAGTAAGCCCCATTGACTCTAATGGGACTTCTGAATAGACATGTATAGGATTGGGTTCTAAATTGGACACCTTTGAACTTAGGCTGCAATTCTATGCATGCTTTCCTGGAAGTAAGCATGCATAGTCCACCGTACGCTGACTTAAGTAAAAACCAAACCATGCGAAAACAAGGATTGTTATCGAACAGGTGGAGGGGAAACCGTTTCACCTGGGAGGTGTGAACCAGTTGCATAGCTAGAGAGGGTTACAAAGCAGTAACTTTTGCAGGGACCCTCATCGCTGTGAATGACTGTGGCTTTGGAATGACTCAGATCCTGGAACGTGCGCATGTACAACTACAGCTGTATTTACAAACTGCGTCTGCGAGGGTGGCAATCAATTCCACAACACCAAGATGGAAACTTTTAAAAGTGGCATATGCAAAAAATTAAATCCTGTGAAAGGATTCAGTGCACTACAGGGGGGTGCAATGCACTGACTGTTGTACAGAACTTCATCGCAGCGTGCAAGGGGCCCCTCACTCTCCCCTTCGGAGCCACTCCAGGCGTACGCCTCCGTTTTGCTCCCCCTGCCTGGAGTGGCTTTGAAGGGGAGGGCGAGAAGCCCCTTGCACGCTGCACTGAGGCTCCCTTCAAAACTTAGTGCATTGCCCCCCTCTAGCTACGCCACTGAAAGGCTTGCAACCGCGCAGCTGGGACGCGTCCCTTCCGTCCTTCCCTATTGCAAACAGGGCTCAGGCTGGAGTCCATTCCACCCAGCCAGGCGCCTCCGGATCCCGGTTTTCCCCAGCGCCCTACTCGCAAGTGACACGCGCCTGGTCCAATCCGGCCTCGCAAAGCGTCAACATTGTGTTCGCTCCACACTGCCAGCCTATGCGCATCGCGGGAGCCCCCCAGCCCGCCTTCCGTGAGCTGGAGCTGCACCTGCTCGGCGGCCATGCTGAGTGTGTCTTAGGGGCGGCTCTGCCCTGGGGAGCCCTTTGGTGTGGCTCCGAGGAGTTGCTGCCCCTCCTCGGGCAGGGAAGGGGTTCCTTGGGGTGCAGAGGCACGGGCTGGAGGGGATGCGGCTGCTTAGAGACCCGCACTGCGCGCCAGAAGCGAGGGGGGTCCTGCCCCAGCCTGCCCAGCGCCATCTTAAGTGTGGCAGACACTGCTCTTGCCTCCCCTGCCTAGCTGCCTTCATTGGACATCCCGTGCACGGGCGGGCTGGCGAGCGTTGCTTCGCCCTAAGCAGTAGCAGGGCGGGTGGGGCGCTCCAAAAACCCCTGTCCCGGCCCATTCACGTTGGCGTTGGGCTTGCACAACAGAGAAGCGTGCAGGGCTCAGTTGGATGCAGGAAAACCCGTGTTTGCAATTCAGTCGAGCAGTTTTATCCAGGGAGGGAGAAAGACCCGCATCTTTTCAGCCCTGCAATCAAACGCTTACCCAGTCCTGCAAAGACGCGGTTCCCGGCCTCCCCCAATCCCTGGGCGGCTTTTGTTCTGGGTTTTGCGGGGGTCGAGGGCGACATGCAGGTTGCACAAGGTGACAAGAAGCGAGGTCCAGCTGCACCTTTTCTCTTGCTGTGTTTGGAACTTAGTTGGACCCAATTCCTCCTGAGGATGGGACGGAGTAGGGCTGCCATCCTATCTACACTTGCTTAGGAGTCAGCCCCATTGACTATAATGGAACTTATTTCTGAGTAGACACGCACAGGATTGGGTTCTGGGGCTGCAGCGCTATGGTTTCCTGGGAGTAGGCACCTTTAAACACAGCGGAGCTCCCTTAGTACATAAGCCTAGGATCATACTCTTAAGTTTTGGGCGTGCTTTTCTTGGTGGTCGTGGGGAGGGAGCGCAGCTTGCTTTTGTGACAGCCAGGAGCGGAGTGACGGGGAAGCTGCTCAAATTTCCCGGCTTTCTCTTTATGTGCCCCCCTTTAAGATTAAGATTCCGATTAAGAATCGGAAACTCTCCCCTCCTCCTCCCCCCATCAGCTTGTCTGTTCCTTCCCCAGCGGAGGAGTCCGAGAGCGCAATCCTGTGCGTGTATACTCAGAAGTAAGCTCCATTCAGTTCAATGGGACTTACTCCCACGTAAGTACGCCTAGGATTGTAGCCCGAGTCCCTTGGCAGGGCGGTCAGCAGCGCAACTTGGGCTGCTGCGGCTAAGCAGCTCAGCGCACGAAGGCGGCAGCGAAAGGGCCGTGGAAATTAAATCGAGACGGGGATTGGGGCAGTACAAGGACGGGCTGGGTGGAAATGTGCCGGCTTCAGCAGGATCGCGGCTAGCGGAGCTTCTCCTCCCTCTGCCGCACTTGCTCCGATGGAAGACCCGCGACGATGCGAGGTCTTGACTGCGAGGGAGGAGAGCGCGGAAACCCTCAGCCGCGCCGCCCTAAGTAGGCTTACTCCCGAGTAAGGGTCTGTCGTGCCGGATCGTGACCTTTGCAAAGGCTCTTCCCGAGGGCAGCAGCAACCCTGGTCCCCGACCCAGGCAAGGTGGCCAAGCAGGCGCTTACTGGGGAGCAAGAGCCGTGGGCCGCAGCAGGGCTTGCTCGGGAGTAAACGCGCAGTCACAGGAACGGGCTGCGTGGGAACTACTCCGGGCCGACAGCGCTTTTAACGCGCGTTGCGACTCCAGCACCAGAGCGGAGACGGGCGCCGGGGCTGAGCTTGCGCGCCCCGAGGATTTGCCCCAGCGCTGCGTCTGAACAATGCCTCTTCCCCCTCCCGCAGGCGCGCTCATGCGCTCTGGCGACGCTGCGCGGAGCTGCTCCCCCACTCCTGGGGGGGAAGGAGGAGGAGGCTCCCAAGGGCGCAGCAGAGCCTCCCCTGCCCAGGCGCGCGCTGTGCCCGGCTGCACCTCCCTCCTCCCCCCTCCCGTGCGTGTTTTGCAAAGGCGTCCCCCGCCCGTTTCTGGGGGGCGCTGCTCGGCTGAGGCCAGGCGCAAACTCATCGCAGCAGTGACCGGAGGGGCGCGGGAAGAGGCGGAGGAGGAGGCCGGGCTTTTCCAGCTCCGAGCAGTCGTGCCCATTGTTCGCGCGCCACCAATCGCCGGCCCCGGCTCTGCCCAGGCCGCCCAATGGGAGCCGGGCAGGGGAGTGCGCGGGCCGCCCCCCGCTCTATATTACGGGCAGTGGCGCCGCGTGAGGCTCCCACTGGCCGCTCTAAAGCCATCTTTGCATTGTTCCTGCCTTGCCTCTCCCGGCCCTCGCTCGCCCGCCCGGGGTCTTTGCCCGCCCCCTTTCCGCCTCTTTCCTCCGGGCGCAGCCAGCCGTCGGAGCTACACGTTGGGGCCTCTTTCTGGGGCGAGCTCTGCCTTTTCTACACCCACCGCCTCCCAGCCCAGCCATGTCAGACACAGTCGTGGACACCAGTTCCGAGATCTCCACTAAGGTAAGCTCAGCCGGATCGCCTGCCGCCCCCGCGCCGGGGCTTTGCTTCTCTCTCCCCCCACGGCAGTGGCATAGCTGGAGGGGGGCAAAGCACTAAGTTTCGCAGGGAGCCTCAGCGCAGCGTGCAAGGGCAGCCTCCTCCCCTCTTCGGAGCCGCTTTGCTCCCCCCACCTGGAAGGGCTCCGAAGGGGGGGCCCTTGCACTCCGTGGTGAGGCTCCATACAAAACTTAGTGCTTTGCCCCCCCAGCTACGCTACTGCCCCCGGAGCCCCCTCTACAACCTGCGGCGTGCGCTCCCCCGGCTTCCCCTT
This sequence comes from Tiliqua scincoides, assembly GCF_035046505.1. Taxonomy (NCBI): domain Eukaryota; kingdom Metazoa; phylum Chordata; class Lepidosauria; order Squamata; family Scincidae; genus Tiliqua; species Tiliqua scincoides. The sequence goes on along the minus strand of NC_089823.1, from coordinate 237,469,108 downwards.
CCTTTGTTTGCGAGGGGAGGCGGGCACCTCTGCGAGACTCCCAGCTTGTTTTTCTGGCTGCCTTTCTGCAGAGGCTGCTTTCCCCGCGGGGGTGGGCAGGGGGCGAGGGGCTTCTCCCCCCACGAAGCCGGCGAAGGTGCCTCTGATCCCTCGCTCCCCGTCGCGCCTCTTCCAAGGGGGCTTGGAAAATCCTGCCATTCAAACGGGCTCCGCGGGCTTGACAGGCACGCCAAACTTGGGAGCCTCCCCCTCGGTTCTCCGGGACTTTGAGAGGAGACGCGCGGCAGTGCCCGCGAGCGGGCGGAGAGACCCGCCGTGCTGAGGGAGAGCCGAGAAGGGCTTCCCCCGGCTGATCTCCCCCTGGAAGTGAAGCAGCCCGGGAGGCATCTGAACGAGCGCGGCACTTCCCCGCTCGGCTCTTTGTGCGGGTTCCGACGTACTTGCCATGCAAGTTGAGCGTGTGCGGGCTCCCCCCCCCCCGCGTCTGCTAATTGCACGGAAATAACTTTACGACCCCCGGTGGCTGCGAGAAAATAGGAAGCGGGGGTTGGGGAGGGGAGCGCGAAGGCTGGGTGCTGCTCGCGGGGGGGGGGGGGCTCCGCTTGGCCAGAGGGCGATCGAAGCCGAGAGCGGGTGTTTGCGGCCATCCATCCAGCGCGGGTTCTTTGTCTGCTGGTGCAGGGAAGCGAGCACGCCGCGCCGGTCCTCGCGTGGCGCCCCAGCCTCCCGGGATTTCCTACCTGCTGTTCCCCCCTCGCCCTCCGGTGACCGTCGTGCGCCTCCTCGGACCTTCCACACCCCCAAAAGGGGGGGCGGGTTCAGATCTTTCCCCAAGGCGCTGGTGGGGGCAGTGGCGTAGCTGGAGGGGGGCAGAGCGCCAAGTTCCGCAGGGAGCGTGCCTTTTGCTTCCCCCGCCTGGAATGACTCCGAAGGGGACGGTCCTCTTGCCCGCTCCCTGCAAAACTTAGCGCTTTGCTCCCTTCCAGCTACGCCACTGGTGGGGGGATTTTTAACGAAGGGCTTTCAGTTCGACTGCAGCTGGCTAAAGACCTGGTTGGAAGAAGGTCGGTTTGGAAATGGGTGGAATTGGGGATACTTTCCCGCCCCCAAAGTTCAGAGCCCCCCTTGAACCGAGCTGACCTTTCTCGCTCGCCCCCCTTCCGATCAAAGTTGAGGAAGCTACTCAACGGGGGGCATAACGGGGCTCGTCGACGGCGCCCCCGATTCGGAGCGGTCAGCAGGGCGGAGGTGGGTGGACGGGGGGGTGCGAAGGGGCGAGCTGGGGCCCTTCCTTGCCCTCCGCCCCCGCTGTTCTCAGGCAGGGCTCGTCCTTCCCCGAGTGCCCGGCTCACGCGCGCCCCCCCGTCGGGCGGCTGGCAGAGGCCACATTGTAGCCACCTCTGGATACATCGTGCCTGGCGGACGGCGCGGCTCGCTTCTCCGGCCTCCTCGCCGCCCGCAGATGGAGGGGCGGGTTACCGCTCGCCCTCGGACACCTCCTCTCCCCATCCGCGTCTTCGGGACTCCTCGCCCCGTTTCTTAGCGCGCGTCCACCGCATCTGAAGCCGGGGAGGAAGGGAGAGCGGGCGGCAAGGTCATTCGGTGGTTCTCCTGCCTCTGCTCTCCCGACCACTGGCCTTGGGTAGGCGGGAAGGAGAAGCGCGCTGCGGCTGCTTGCCAGGAAAGGCCCGCGGCAGGCGCTTCCCCGCCTCCAGCCCCCGCAGCAAGACCCGGGCTCTGCCTTCCACTCGGTGGCCGGGCTAGGCTGCAATCCTAGCCTCACTTACCTGGGAGTAAGCCCCATTGACTCTAAAGGGGCTTACTTCGGAGTAGACGTGTGCGTGGGCTTGGCCTCTAAAGGGCCCGATCCGGGTGGGTGCTTTAAACCTGCCTGTTGGGGGGGCAATTCGGATTAACCACTGGCTGTGGCCTGATGGTCCGCCTTGTCCCGTCTTTGGAAAGGGGGCGCCCCACTGAGCCAGCAAGAGCCCTTATTTTGTCCATGAGTGGGGGAGGGGTGGCATTGATGGGGTAAACTGCAGATTGCGGGGACCAAGCACTGGTGGTGGGGGGCGGTGGCGTAGCTAGAGGGGGGCAAAGCACTAAGTTTTGCAGGGAGCAAAACGCTTCCGTTTTGCTCCCCCCGCCTGGAATGGCTCCGAAGGGGAGGGTCCCCTCGCAAGCTCCCTGCAAAACTTAGTGCTTTGCCCCCTCTAGCTACGCCACTGGTGGGGGGCATTTTAACCCCCTTCCGCAGCAAAAGAAGTGAATGCTTACTGGGGGTGGGGGATTCCTTCCGTCCTTGTGACCCCCTTTGAACTTCCAAGGCCCATCTCCCCCCACTTGTGGGGCGCCCAGCCCGTTTGCAAGGCTTGCACAACTCCCTCCCTCCCTTGTTTGCACCAGCAGGGCACCAGAATGCCCGAGGGTAGAGAGCTGCCGATGTATTTCCCAGGCGGGCGGCGGCTCCTCTTGAGCGCCGCCCCCGGCTGCCTGCGGCCGCAGCACCCAGCCAGCCAGCGAGCAGAGCTGCAACCCGAAGCGCCCCACCACGTGCCGCTTTCAGTTCTCTGTCTCTGCCTTCCGCGCCCGCGCGGGGCCTCTTGGGAATCGTAGTTTTCTCATACCCTGCCCCCTTTAGAAAGGGCTTGGTGAGAGCTACAAACCCCGGCATGCTTTGAGAGCTCGATGGCAATAGGCCAATCAGAGGCGCCAAGTGTGGCGCGCAGGTTTGAAATGGCCCGGGACGCATGGCAGCAGGGCTGTCGTTCTCCGGCTAGCACGCCCCCTGCAGGTGGGAGGAATTAATCCCAGCAGAGGCATTTATTAATAAGGGTCTGTTTGCAGGAGTGCAGTCTTAATTACACCCTGCCCATTCATTCTCCTAATGCACTCTGCAGTGGGTTGGCCTTGGCAGCAGGCTGCAAATGTTCTGTGGCTTGCCCATTTGGAGAAGCTGAAGTGCTCCAGTTGGTGTCTGTTTTAAAGCCACTCCTCGGTTATCAGATGGGATTCCTGTGTGCTTCTCTGGCCTGGGTTTGCTCTGCCAGACTCCCTGTGTAGCAGTGGTGTGCATTATTGGAACTCAACACACATCGAATTGCTCAGCTTGGGAGCTCTTCTGATTGCGAAGCAGTGTGGCACTTGGTGTAATGTATAGTACAGTGATTTTCAACCACCTTGCCATGGCGTACTGGTGTGCCGTGGGACTTTGGGGAGGTTCATTTATTAGGGACCCTCTACCGGCACCGTGCTGTGCCTTGTCAATGGTCCATAAACTAATGGTGTGCTTTGAAAATTTTAGCGCCTTGAGTTGAAAAAGGTTGAAAATCGCTGGTATAGTAAAATAGAATAAGATTCTGAGTTTGAGATCCTAGTAATGTTGACTGTTCTTCAAGTAGCAAGCAGCTCTGCTGGCCCTATAATTAGAGAGACTCTGCCAGGAGTCTATCAGAAGTTAAAGCTTGTAGCTTCTTGCCTAGAGTGTTATAGAAAACTTTGTCAGTTTCCTTTGGTTGTCTCTGGGAGGGTTGGAAGAAACTTCTGGCACTTCACTTTTGCAGTACCTGCACTCCATGCAAATCAGCTGTTTTGGTTATTCAGTTGACTGGCTGTGACATGCATATTCCCCCACCCATAATGCCCTACAGGGGCCTTTGAGTGGCACATTTCATTCCAGTTCAAGGAAATGTAATGCTGCTGCCCCTTCCTCTACAGAACCAGCTGGGACTTGGTTTTTGGAGGGAATGAGAAATTGTGCATGACACTTTTTTTCCCCTGACCCAACAAAATGTGTTGAAATTTTCTTCCGAGTTTACCCAAAAATAATGGTGTAGCAGCACTGCTTACTTACTAAATGAAGGGGGGGCTGCTTGGTTATGCCTGTTTTGAGCAACAAGTGTGTTAAAAGTTAGTGGTGCTGGAAAGGGCCATGCAGAGTGAGAGTTTTGGGTGTTTCTGGGTAATGCAGAGTTTGCTAATCTGTTCCTGGTTTATCCAGACGCTGTGGCTGTCTTGAGAGGCTTATGCTGCAGTGTGAGGCCTGCTGTAGTGGCTGAATAATCCAAAGGCTAGTCTAATCCCTAACAGTACAGAGTGGGGCAGGGGAGAAGGAAGGCTGCCTCATCTGTGGCAGAGCTGTGAGCTCTGGGCTGTGTTGGCTTCTGAATGCAAAACGGAGCCTGTGACAGAACTGGCCCAGGGTTGCCACAGCAGCGGGTGATGCTGCCGGGATGTGTTCAGTCAGGCTCCTTTTAGCCTTTTAAGAGGCCTGCAGCAGGTGGCGGTGTTTTACCAAAACACAGAGCATTGCCTTTTGGGTGGGGAAGGGTCTGGTTTTTGGTGGCTAAGAAGGTGCTGGGGGGGGGGTTCTTCTGGGTCGTCTTCTGGCTGCTCGGAATCTGCCATCTTTCCAGACCCTCTGTAATGGCTGCCTCACAAAGAAGTGCTGTCCCCTCTTTCAGTGTTGTGGGTTGAACTCCAAGGCACAAGGTGGGCTTGAACTCCTGGGTGATGACTGCAGCATGCTATCTGCGGTCTTTGTGTTTACGTCTGTGGCTTGTTGGTGTGCTGTTGGCTTATCCAGGCCTCCCTCTGACCTTTTCATATGGGAAGGGAACGGAGCCTGCCAGTGCCGCTGTGTTCGGCCATTGTTTGTTAGGTCGATAATGGGAAATTGGCATCTTACAGGGAGGTCATGAAAATCTAGTTCTTCTGAGGTTTAAGTCTGTTTTGTCAAAAACCGTGTCTGCCTTTTGGGCTGGCAGCAGTTCTAGATAGTTAGTCTTCTGTGTCTCATCCATCCCACTCATGGCAGTGGGAAAGAGAGGAGGAATAAGCGATCCCATACGTTTCCCAACCACTGTTACTGTAATGTTTGGATTTTTCCCCCCAGTTTGCCTCATGGCAGGGAGGAACCTTTCCAGAAGGAGGGGGAAACCCAAACATTGACCCCGTTGCAAGCTGGAATCCTGGTGATTCATTCTGGTTTATTTTTGTCCCTTTTAAGGACTTGAAAGAGAAGAAGGAAGTGGTGGAAGAAACGGAAAACGGCAAAGATGCACCAGCCAATGGCAATGCCGTAAGTATGCCTGCTGGCAGAAAGGGTGTCAGTAGGTGAGCGGTTACCAGGCTGCCTTATACAACGACTGCTGCCTGGCTGGCAGCCACAGTTCTCCAGGGTCTTGGGTGAAGCTGCCAGAAAGCCTCTTCATTGGAGGTGCTGCAGAGCACTGAATTTGGGATCTTGTGCCCTGCTGAGCTGCCTGCAGCCTCCTGTTTGTGCGCACAAGGACAAAGCATTTCAGATGAGGACACTGTTCCTTTTCTTTTGGCGGGGAGGGAGTTCTTCTGAACTGTTTGAAGCTGAATAAAACCCTTTGGAAAGGGGCTGTCTACCTTACCTCGCAGAGTTGAGCTGTCTTTGAGTCAGCAGGCCCCAGGAGTCCCTCGGGCGTCAGCACCCTCCTTGCAGCGCAGCTTCTGTTGCAAAAGGCAGCCATGCAGTTCCTCCACTACTCAGCAGCTGTTGCACTGTGTATTTAGGATGGGTTCTGGTGTATTTAGCCTGGCGGTGGGTTGAGCTGCCATTGAAATGGTGACTAGCAAGTGGCCCCAGGATTTTTTTTTAAGTGTGTCTTGTTTTCAACAAGGAGAACGAGGAAAATGGGGAGCAGGAAGCAGACAACGAGGTAGACGAAGAAGAAGAAGAAGTTGGTGAGGAGGAGGAGGATGAGGAAGAAGGTGGGTGATGGTAATTTTCCTTTCCACAACAGCCCCCTCCCATTCTGCCAGGGCTGCCTGCTCCTAGGCTGTAGTCATTTGCAGAGGGCTGTGGCTCCCCCTAGTGACCACTTTGAGTTGTGCGCAATGAAATAGCAGCTTTCAATAGATGCCACCTTGAAGAAATTGCTAGTAGTGTGGGTTGACTTGGGAAAAGCAAAAGAGCAGGTTCATTATCCTACAAAGCAAAACTAAGCTGGAGAGCTAAGTCTCAGTAGACTGGAATGACTGCAGCCTTGCCCAAATGCAAGGAAAGAGGCCCGAGTCTTTTGTTTTCCCTCTGCAGGCTTTGCAATACTCCAGTGCCTTAGAGTGCAACATGCCCTCTGAAGCCCTGTCCACACACTTGCTTGACTTAAATGTTTCTGATGTCCACTTGATGTGTGTGACTAGAGGATATAGGCATACTTTTATGTGCCGTTAGGCCACTTAACTCCTTACTGAACACCTGATTGGTGTAACCAAGCCAGCAGGTTTGAAAGAGATGTGAACCATGCTCTGTTGCGCTCTTGATGGCTAAAGGCTACTTTGGGGCAGAAGCTCTGGGTTCTTTCCCTTCAAAGAATTGCCTCTTGTGTGAGTTTCATGTGCCAATTCGGGCCTGCTCTCCTCCATCCCACTGCACAGGTGTTGAGCAGAGAGAGAGGCCATCAAGCCTATAGTTTGTTCCTTCCTTACGCCTGGCACTTGATTTTTGCCTCTACTCCAATGCTGGGCTGGAAATCTGTGAGCCTGGGGGAAACGGCTGCCACCTCTCACGTGAAGCAGACTTGCTCTTGTCTCTTCCTGGTTCCATTTATTGTCAGCCAGAGGATTCCCATGAAGTTCTCCCGGCTGTGTTCTCCATCATTTAGATAGCTTTTGCTCAACAAAGCATGCTTGGAATGAGCATTGGCTCCCTGTCTTTGACAAAAACAACTGGCCAAAGGTAGCCTTAACTGCCTGCCAGCTTCCTACTTATGCTCCAGTCTCTAGTTGTTGTTAACATTTCCTGACATCTTTCGTGTGGCATTAACCTGTTGTAGGCTGGAGAATTTTACAAGTGAAAAATACCATGGGCACACATAATCTGTGTGCAAAAATCACAGAGGCCCTTTCTAGGAAGAAACCCACTGTTTATTAGAAAACTGCTAGTGGTAACCAGCCCCCTGAAAATCTCTCTCCCTCAAGAGGGTCTCCTGTGGTATTCATGCAGTTTTGCATAATTGGGCTTTTGTTACTGGGTGGGGAGTGTTGCTTGGATACAGTGGTGATGAAGGAGGAAGGGGGTGGGAAGTAGAGCTTGGAAACCATAGCAATGAGCAGTGATGTCAGCACCAAGCTAGGATGTGGCAGGAATGTTCTGGGTTGTCAGTGGGGAAAGCACCAGGTAGAGAAGCTCTTGCCTTACAGCTGGGAGTTGGAAGAGATTTTACCTTTTTGTCTCCTTAAGCTACAAGTTGCAACAATAAGGACCCCTAAAAACCACTTCCTTTGTTTTTTTGTTTTTGTTTTAAATGTGAAATGGGTCCCTCTCTCTAGAATGAGATAACTAGAGGAGGGAGTGGGAACATGGGTCAAGTTTCACTATGCTGAAATTTAGCTCTCAGGACATAAGAATGTTTCGGTCAGTGGTGCTGTAGTCAAATGGCAGATTCTTTGCCTGGTGTGCAACTCCAAAGATTTAAACTCTGTGAGATAAACTGAAGGAGTGTTGGGCCACCTGCTGGAGCTAGTTCTGCCTGCTCAGGCTAGCTGGCATCCTGTGAGGGGTGTGGGGGAGGCTCTTGTTCAGGTGACCCTAATCTCCTCTGCTCCTCCTTTTTCCCCTCCCCCCCTCCACACTGGTCTAGCCTTGAGGCTCATGGTACCAGTTAAGCCAGATTATTGGCCTAAACATGGAGAGCAAGCAGACCTGGCTACTTATGCAAAAGGGCTTAAGCTGGGACTGCCCCCTCCCCCAGTACTGTTGTTTAAATGGCTTTGGAGCCTCTGCCTCCAACTGGGCTGAGTCGTCCCTTATCCACTGGCCTATTTCAGCCTTGTATCTGGGTCAATCCAGGCTCTGTCTCTTCTCTCTTTCTCCCTTGGTTCCGAAGGCTGTGGCCTGTTGGCAGGATCTGTGCACCCAATGTAGGATAATTAGAAAGTGTCCTGACTCAGAAATAATGAATCCTGGCTCTTTTGCCTCATTAAAGCTGGGCTCATAGTGGAGAAGGGACGCAGAAGTAATTGACAGTGGCTGCACAAACAGAGGGTGCCCCTTGCCATGCTGTTCTTGTGGGTGAATTTAACCTCACAAAAGCTGCCTGTTGTAGCCACCTAGCACTGCCTCCACCTGTACCTGAAGGTGTTCTCATGCCTGCTAGTTTCAGAAATACAGAGTGCAGGTTCCATCTCAGTTAACTGTCATGCTTTTCCTGAGCGAAAAAAGCAGGTTAAAGCACGTGGTTGACATGGTGGCAAATGTGTTGTCATCTTACCCAAGATGCAGGCCAGATGCTAAGACTGCCAGTTTAGACCAGGCAAAGATTTAACTTGACACCCTGCCCCCAGCATACACACAAAACTGGGAATTTCAAACTCACCTTCCTCTGAGTGAGATGCATCTGTGCACAGCAGGGCAGCTGAGGTTGTAGCAGAGTTAGACGTGAAGGGGGTGATAGAGGTGACCAGCGGCTGGTTTTGGAAGGGGGGATTGTTCTGAGTTTCCTGAGGAGGAGGTCCAGATAGGGGTAAATCTTGTGCAGAACACATGCATATTTTGTGACTTGGATTTTGGGAGGTGGTAGGGTGTGTAGCAGAACCCCCATTCTGAGGGAGGCAGGAAATGTGCTTCAGGGCTTGCTGTGGTTGGGTATTTCCTTGGATGGCATGGGGTCAGGCGTGCCTTCTGCTGCACACCCTTCATTTCTCTGCATGGCTTTCCCTCTCTCTAGGTGAAGAAGAGGATGGTGATGAGGATGAAGAAGCCGAGGGCCCCACAGGCAAACGGGCAGCTGAGGATGATGAGGTAACCAAGTCAGCTAGTCTGCACAATGCAGGCATAAATGGGTTTGAGAGCTGTTGGAGTTGTGTTAGAGTCTCAGAGGGAAAACGACAGCTCCTAACTCTGTTTAAAGGTGAAACGTTAACTGATTTTATGTAATGGGTTTACCAATCTTTCTTGGGCACTTAGATTTATGTTTGAAGAATGCAGTTGGATTTGTGTCTTGTTACACCGTAAATACAGACTGGTTTCCTAAAAGGCAAAGAACTGAAGTAATCCCGCAAGTCTGCTCATCCACCCTCTGCCTAAGAAGTTGTGAGGTGACTAGCATAGAATGTTAGGAGTTGAAAGGGACTGCCAAGATCATCTGGCTGAGCCTGTTGCTCAAAACAGGAAACTGTTACAGCATCTTGCCTTAACCCCACATATAAAGTCCTGTTAATGTCAACAGATAGAAGATCTGGGTATCTTATTTTTTGACCATGTGTAGACTTTTGTCATTTAATAATACAGTTTTTTTAAAACTCCATACAGATTTTGTTGGTGTCCTAGAATTTTCTGACTCCACAGGGCAAGATAAAATTGGGGGCATTTGCCAGACTTTTGTAGGAATACACCAAAAAATGTAGAAGGTGTGTCCTGTTGTGGAGAAGGCTCTTTTCTATCACCACTGCCCTCAGTCACAGTTTTGCGCCTGGCTCTGGGTTGTGGGCCTCAGAAGAGATCCCACAAGCCTTCTTTGTCCCCATTCTTATTTCTCTGCGCACATCTTTTCTTTGCCTCTCTGATTTCCAACCCTTTGATTTTCTACAGGATGACGACGTTGACCCTAAGAAGCAGAAAACTGACGAAGATGATTAGGAAACAAAGTGAAAAAACAAAACATTTTTTTTAAACTTAAAGAGGAAAAAATTTTTAATAGGCCAGCGTGACCTACTTCACCTTTGAAACTTCCCGTTGCAAAACACGCCCCCGCGCCCCCACCCCTCTTGCTGTGGTCACCGTCATCAAGTAGAGCGCAAAAAGCCCCACAAAGCCAGTGTGCTGCCATTTGCCCAACTGAATGTGGAAAAAGGTTTAAAAATCCTGCCCTCCTCGCCCATTGCCGCCTCGGGAGTAGGGGGAGAGAAAGACGACAACACCTGGGCCCCGTCCCTCCCTCCACCCTGGCACCGAAAACTTCAAGGCCCTTGCTTGCTTTCTTAAAAGTAACTTTAAAGGAGAATTTGTTTGTATTTTTTATTTACATTTTATATTTTTGTACATATTGTGACGAGGTCAGCCATTTTTATCGCGATCTCCGATTGACCAAAAGGGGGGCTTTGAAGTGTGTTTTTTCTCTGTTCCTAAAAGCAAACAAAAAAAATTCCTTAACTTTACTTGTGGTGTGACCATGTCCAAACCATTATTATCTCAAAGGAGAAGAAGATACCTTGTAAAAAAGAAAAAAAAATCAAAAATGCAAAAAAAGTCCAATCTTTATTCTGAGCATTCCAGTAACTCTCTTTTGTGTATGTACTTTAGCTGTACCATAAATAGTGGGTTTGTATGAGATGGCAAGGCCAAAGATAAAGGGTTTTCTTTTTTCCTGTTTTTTTCCTTTTTTTGTCGATGAAGTTGCTGTTAATTTTTTTTTTGGCCTGTTTGATGTATGTGTGAAAACAATGTTGTCCAACAATAAACCGGAATTTTATTTTGCTGAGTTGTTCTAACGAAGCTGGTTGCACAATTGCTGTGTAGTTTGTTTTGTTTGTTTCTCTCCTTTCTCTTTGGTGTGGGGGATGAGGTTAGTTGCGGGGGGGGGGTAGAGAACCAGAAGGTAAAAATCCTTTAATGTTTTTCAAGTGAAATTGGGGGACAGGGACTGGAAGACAGTCAGTTGCTGATGGAGTGTCCATAAACAGTCTTGCTGGATCCTTCAGGAACCCCACCTTGCAAGTGTAATCAGAGGGGGTTCGGTAAGTATGGCAGGCGACACTGTGTGTTGTGTAAGGGTCCCCTTGGCTACCCTTCTGCCTTGCCTTCTTGGGCTTTATGCTCTGGATCTTTGGACCTGGGTCTGCTGGAGTCCCTCATCTATGGTCACTGCCACCAGTATTTTTAATCATCCATGTGGTCTTGTGTGATGCCACAAAGTGCCCTCACCAGCTTCCCTTCCACTCCTTTCTTCTAGAAGAGAAAGTGTGCCCTGGCATAGTAATTTTTCAACTGGTGAGTCTTGGCACATTGATGTGCTGCAAAAGGCCCACATATATCTGTGGAGCGCAGAAGTTGAAAATCACTGAAAAACTATTGTGGGTTCTACAGCTCTGTTTCTAGGGCAACTGTCCTTGGCAATGAATTCTCTGTCCTTCTTTCACTGGCAGAAGAAGAGAGACAGACAATTCAGTACCTCACGGTTATTCTAGAAACAACTGCAGAATCCAGAAGAGTCTTCTGGAAGAGAGAAGTGACAGCACAAGAGATGAGGACCATATAGGTCAGTGTACCATGAGAAGTACACTGTTCTTAAAATCACTGTTCTAAGGGATCCCTCTTACTATTCCTGCTGTAGCATGCCACTTATGAGGTAACACTCATTAAGCCCTCCATAACTGGAGATTGTCCATTCAACTGAATAGGCCAGTGTTTCTGAAATGGTGGGTTGGGACCCACTAGGTGGGACACTAATCAATCTCAGGTGGGTCCCAATTAATTCAGTATTTTGTTTGTAATAGGTTTTATTCTCCCATGGTATGTGACTGCATTTGGGGAAATGTTACAGCTCTACATTTAACAAGCTACAGTATATATGTTTTTAACTGATAGTCAGCAGGACTTACTCCTGAGTAAATGTGGGCAGGATTGCAACCTAGGATTGTTTGAAAAGTTTTCCTACCTGATGATGTCACTTCCACTCATGACCATAATAACAGCCCCACTGGATCAGGCCATAGGCCCATCTAGTCCAGCTTCCTGTATCTCACAGCGACCCCCCCAAATGCCCCAGGGAGCACACCAGATAACAAGAGACCTCATTCTGGTGCCCTCCCTTGCATCTGGCATTCTGACATAGCTCATTTCTAAAATCAGGAGGTTGCACATACACATCCTGGCTTGTAACACGTAATGGATTTTTCCTCCAGAAACTTGTCCAATCCCCTTTTAAAGGCATCCAGGCCAGACGTCATCACCACATCCTGTGGCAAGGAGCTCCACAGACCAACCACATGCTGAGTAAAGAAATATTTTCTCTTGTCCTAACTCTCCCAACACTCCATTTTAGTGGATGTCCCCTGGTTCTGGTGTTATATGAGAGTGTAAAGAGCATCTCTCTATCCACTCTGTCCATCCCCTGCATAATTTTGTATGTCTCAATCATGTCCCCCCTCAGGCATCTCTTCTAGGCTGGAGGCCCAAACGCCATAGCCTTTCCTCATAAGGAAGGTGCCCCAGCCCAGTAATCAGCCGCTGTCTTTTGCACCTTTTCCATTTTCACTATGTCTTTTTTGAGATGCGGCGACCAGAACTGGACATACTACTCCAGGTTTGGCCTTACCATTGATTTGTACAACGGCATTATAATATTAGCAGTTTTGTTCTCAATACCTTTTCTAATGATCCCAAGCATAGAATTGGCCTTCTTTACTGCCGCTGCACATTGAGTTGACACTTTCATTGACCTGTCCACCACCACCCCAGGATCGATCTCCTGATCTGTCACAGACAGCTCAGAACCCATTAGCCTATACGTGAAGTTTTGATTTTTTGCCCCAATGTGCATAGCCTTACACTTACTGACATTGAAGCGCATCTGCCATTTTGCTGCCCGTTCTGCCAGTCTGGAGAGATCCTTCTGGAGCTCCTCACAATCACTTCTGGTCTTCACCACTCGGAAAAGTTTGGTGTTGTCCACAAACTTAGCCACTTCACTGCTCACCCCTGTCTCCAGGTCATTTATGAAGAGGTTGAAGAGCACTGGTCCCAGGACAGATCCTTGGGGCACACCACTTTTCACTTCCAGTGGGTCCTGACAGATTCTCATTCTAAAAAGTGGGTCCCAATGCTAAACGTGTGAGAACCACTGGAAAGGACTATACATGCGTATATTCTGGGGGGAGGGGTCTGTGTGGGAACTTGGGCTGTTTCCAAATGTGATCCCACAAGTCATGCCAGTTTGGTGGGAATCCGTGGAGGGTTTGTATCTTGATGTCATGCAAGTCTTGATTCACTACTGTGAAACCTTGCAAAAAAGAGGGAGATAGGCATCAGAACTGTAGAGGTATCAAACTGTTCTGCAGCATGCATTTGGGTGGGGCATATCAGTCTTGTCAAAATCAGGTTAAAAAAAATAATGCATACAACCACCTTAGTCCCCAACATTCATCTACCCTCAGAGGCTGGTCATGGATACTTCTGTGAACCTGTGAAAGTGGCTTCCTAGGAATTCTGTTTCAACTTACCTACCCATCCATTCTCCCTTTCACATTTTGTTTTCATCTTGTTCTTAGTTGAGAACCTGCTTTCAAGGTTCATCATCCCTGCTGTACAAGGTATTAACTATACCAGGGACTCACTTGAAAGTGCTAGCTTACAACTGAAGCCGGAGGGTCTTCTCACATAAACATACACTTTTTTTGCTTGCATGTAACTGCTGCTACCTTAACTGTCCAGGCTTCTGTATGCCTCACATAATTGTGATCTCCCTAAATTACATCTGCTAATTCTGCATTGCTATTACTCTGTGGAAGAAGAGTGCAGGAATCTGCTTGGTCTACTTCCTTGGTGCTGAGAATTTGCAAGGCCCCAGTGGAACATTTTTCAGCCCCAATCTTAGCTGGAAGGGTGTTAAAGCTTATTTTGTGGGCTGTGATGCCAATGCTAAAATTGCAGGGGCTGTTGAGCCCCCATAGTTACATTTTAGTAGGGTGTGGGGGAGGCATGCTAGATTTTTTTGTATACCTTTTTCATCTACATCTTGATGCAGCTTAAGAAAAACAAAATGTTATAATCAGAACTAGGGCAGTAAAATCAACAACTGCAGTCAGAAATGCAAGATGGATGTGCAGGTGAAGAATTGTTTTCACAAGGTGTAGTGCCATCACAGTTCCCTGACAGCATTCTGCGAGTTACTGAGGATAACTACAGCTGGAAGTAGTGAGACTACTGGTATTGGGGGGTACTGCTTTTCAACTAGAGTAGTTTCACAAAGCAGCTTACATAAATCAATGGCTCCCTGTCCCTAAAAGGCTTGGTGTTGGGGAGATACCAGCAACAGCCACTGGAAAAGATGCCATGGTGGGGTGAAGAGGGTTAAATATAAGAGGAGCACCACTTTTAAAAAGTGCCTCTGCTCAATTGACTTGAATATGCAGGATGAGAGGGTGGTAAAGCGTTTGTCAAGGTATCCTAAACTTAGTGGCACCAGCACTTCTGAGCTTTGCTCCGAATCAAGCTGGTAACCAACACAAACTGGAGAAAACGGACATGTTCTCCAGCCTTTGGCCTGCACCACTGCAGCATCTTAGACCCCTTGGGACTTCTGGGCTCTCTTCAGCCCCAACTATAGCAAATGACAGTAGCCAAGGAGAGAGGCATCCTGGGCATGTGTGGTGAAAGGGGCAAGTCCTTAATGTCCAGAAAGGGCACAGGTGCCTGATGAGTTAAGAGCTATATTTTTGGATTCTGAGCCTTGCCTGCAGGATGCACCCTAGAGCCAGGAACAGTCCTGGGCAGTCCTGCACAAGCAGCGCTGCAGCCTTGCTGCTGGCTTTAGGAAAAACGCCTTCACTGGGTTGAGACTTCAGCTTATGCTGATTTGCTCCATGAGGCACCGTTGGATAACAGCAGCTCTCAGCTGAGCTTTGTCCTTCAGCTGGAGTTGTCCCTCGCAGCGCCCTCTCCTGCGCTACGCAAGGCAGCCTGCATGCCTTTCGAGGAATCCATCAACTGCAGGCTTTCGCAAGAATTTTTGCTCAGAGTGCATTGACCTTCTGGCGGCCCTGCTTGCTGCTGGCTCATGCATCTTTCATGGGTGATGCTGGGTTACTGGGGCAGGAGGAGCTTGGAGAAGAGGCCGGGGTCGTGGAGAAGCTGGGCTGGGAACTCAAAGCCAGGCTTCCTTCCAAAGCTTGTCCTGTTCTTCCTTGGTAGGCTTTAGGACGGAGTGGCTGTAACCACCTTAGTTCAGACAGGGCTCTTTCCTAGCAACACTACCAGAGATGTCAAGGAGTGAACCTGAGGCCCTCTCGCAACTGGGTCATGGGCCTGCCCCTTGGTGCCTCCCTTTCTTCTTAGGGGTTGTGGGCAGATACATGTGTACAATGAACAGGAAGCGGTGGTGGGCCCAGTTCTGGGCTTTGTGCTGAAACATTCATGTGTGGGGTTGGGAGAAAGTCACCCCTATTAGCCAGAGGGGAGGTGGGCTTGCTCTCAGAGCAGGAGGATTGTAGAAAGGTTGCTTGGGGATGATTTTGATGTAAGGGAGAACCAGGGCATGGGGCGGGGTTGGAAATTGAGGGGGACTTCTGCCTAGGAAAGGTATTGCAGAACCTCTATCAAGGTGACCTTCGATTTCTAAGTACAAAACAAAATAGGTTTCTGCTTTACTTTTCCTACCACACTAAGAACTAGCAACTTTTATGAAGCATCAAATCAAAATTTGAATAGTTTAGGTTTGATGGCTACTATCACATTCAGTATTAAAAATTTCTACTTCCAATCAAAATCCAACTATGAAGTGTTTTTGGTTTTTCCTGTGGTGCAATGAGAGCTAGCAACTTGAGGTTTGTAACTCTTTTACATGTGTAACAATCAAATGGAAGCACTGGGTTCTCCAAGTTTCATGCAGATGTTCAGTTTTATGTTCAAGGTTGACAGGCTTGGGTTTGGAACTCATTCAACAACATGTCATACTGTCGAAACTGACCCTAGTCTGGGTGAGATCCCAGCCCTGGAATCCAATTTGGCCTGGTGGGACCTTGACTTTGGAGCACGTACAGAGTGCTCTGCTGTGGAGCACTATCCTCCTCTCCTTCCAGTCTGCTTGGGTTTTGGGAAGAGAGGCTTCCCAAAGGTGCCCTGGCACTTCTCCACAGTTTTTCAAAGCAGCCCTCCCCAGACCCATTCATGGTGGACAATTCTTAGCCAGTCTTTAACTTGCAATTCTTGAACAAAGTACTCAAGCATGAAGTGACAACCAAATTCCAGGGATTTTTGAAGGAGACTGATGATCATACTCAAACTGGATTCAGGCTGGGGCTTGGGACAGAGATATGCTGGGAGCTAGATAAGGACTGTGCATCCATCCATCCATCCCCAGGTGGGGTTGGTGTGTTCATAAGCAGAGGCTCTCCTTCACTGGCTCCAGCTCAACCCCCTGTGCCCGCGGGGGGGGGGGGGGACTGTCTGGGGATGGTGCTGGTGGTGTTGGACTGGACAGTGCCTCCCCCCAATTGGCTCACAACTCCTCCCCTGTGAAAGGGAGGCAGCCACACCAAATGGAGCCTGTGTTATTTTTAACATGGGGGGTGTGTGTCTCCCCTTCCAGCTCAGGTTTTGAAGTAGCTGCTAGGAGCCCACTATGAAGGAGATGTAGAGAAGTCTGAGTGTCAGTCGGGGGGGGGGGGAGATGTAGCCCAGAGCAGATGGTGGTGTAACTAGAGGGGGTGCAAAGCACTACGTTTTGCAGGGAGCCTCACTGTGGTGTGCGAGCTGCTCCTCCCTTTCAGAGCCATTCTAGGCAGGGGGAGCAAAACAGATGCAAATGCTGTGAAGGGGACAGGACGGGGCCATTTGCATGCAGTGGTGAGGTCCCCTGCAAAACCTCACCTGCAAAACCTGCAAAACCTCACCCCTGCAAAACCTAGTGCTTTGGATTCCCACTCGCTATGCCAGGGGCTGCAGCAGTCCTGGAGCCCTAAGAACAGTCAGAAGCCATCCTGCATCACTGCTGAGGCTGTTGAGGAATTGGGAAAGCTGCCTGACTGCAGTCATCCCCTGAAGCACAGAGCAAAGCCTCCTGTGGGAACTCCAGCAGCTGCAAGAGAGTCCCAAACAACCTCTTCTGCTCTAGCCTGTGGCCAAAAAACGGGAACAGAAATCTGTTCTTTGGAAAACAAGAACAAACACAGGCCTCTAAGTACTGCCTGCAGATTGAGTAAATACATGTTCCTAATTTGCTTCGTTTTGTACAGAACGAAGCAAATTGCTGGTGCCTCACTTCTTGGAGTGGTGAGGAGTTCCAGGGACATGCACAGCGTTACCAGAGTGTGGAGGGCAGCCCTGCTCCCTGGCTCTGCACAGCTCACATGCTGCTGCCTGGGCTGGGCTTTCGGGAGTTCCTGACCTGACTGGTGACGAAGTAATCACTGGGCACCTCTGGGAAGGCAGAAGCCAGCAAGTGCTGGGTGGGCCAGGCAGTGGAATGAGGCGGGGAGGTGGGCAGGTGTCAAAGAGGAGGTAGCCCAGGGCAGGGGCAAGAGGAGCTGGAGAAGGAGGTGTGTGGCCAGGAGGGAGGGCAGCCAGGGAGAGATTTATGGGAAGGGGAAAAGAGGAAGAGTGGGGGCTGCAGGGGACAAAGAGGAGGGGGCCACGGGGGGGGAGAAGAAAAGCCCAAGGCCAGGTGGCCACTCAAGGAGGCGAATGCCCCAGGGGGCAGAAAGGGGTCATGGGAGAAGTCCTTGGCTTCAGAGGCAGCTGCCCTCCCCTACACAGTCTGCTGCCTCGGCCCCACTGTCCCCAACCACAGGCAGCGACCCTTCTGATAAGCCACCTGATGAAGGCTCCCCAGTGAAGGGAAGTTGGGGAGTGCAATAGGAGGGGGTGGGTTGAACCCTGTGGTCAAGGGTCTGGCTCTGTGTGGCTGCAGGCCTCCTGGTCCTGTCTCTTGCCCTCTCAGAGGCACCACCATTTGTGCCCCTCCATCCTTGGTGTGGACTTGCCACCATGGGAGAAGCTAGACGTGTGGAGTCCACCACACGGGCTTCCTTTGGAGGCCACTGGAGCTTGGTAATACTTGCTTTGTTAACATGCAGGATTGACCACTGGCTGAAGGATGACCCCGACGGAGGACCCCATTCCAGGAGTTGCTTGGGCCATTCACATTGCTTGCTCCTCTCTTCTCCATTTCAGGCAAACTGGCTAAAATTTTGCCGCAGGGCCCGCTCAGGCCTGGCTACTGCTCGGCTCATTCACAGCATCACATTTAATTTCACAACAACATCTGCTTCTAAATGCAGAGCTTCAGTCTTTTCCCCATCTGTTCGGTCAGGCTGGCAGCATGCAAATCTAACTTCCGGTTGACGCTGAAGCTCACCTGTGAATTGGGAAACTTAACATATTTGTTGGAGAGATTGTTAGCTGCCCTCCCAGGGCAAAAAGAGGCTTCTCATCATCCCAAGTATAGATTCCCCGCCTCGTTCCAAAGCTTATTTGGGCACACTGAGGCCTGGGCTGAAGTAATGAACCCTTTACTCAGACCTGGAGGGCTGGGGCAGCAGGACTGGGTTGGATTTCAAGCCCCAATTACCCTGAAGAAAAAGTTGAAGCAAAATTTCAGCTCACACTTGGCCATGCGTATGCAACAGGGATGTGGGGTGGGTGGGGAGGCAAGTGAGGCAGAGACTCTCCACCAGAGTGCTTTGAAAAGTGCTGCCACTTTTGTGGTACACTTTTGTGTACCCAAGCACACTCAAGCCATGCTGCACATCCCTGGTATGCAAATTGTGTTCCCTGACTCTGCATGGGGTATCTGATCTAAGCTCCTGTGTTATTTGTCAGTCATAAACAGATCAAAGCAAGTAGCATTCAGTGTGCTGACCTCTAGAACACTGAGAGAGAGAGAGAGAGAGAGAGAGAGAGAGAGAGAGAGAGAGACTATGCACATTTATGGCATGCTTTCTCCAGAACTACAGGTCCCAGAGCTCTTTAGTTCCTGCAGATGCTTTCCAATGCACAAGAAAGGTCTGGCAGCAGAAGGAAAGGACACTCCCAGGGATCGTAGGAAGGAGGCAGTGCTGCTGCAAAGGGGTTCAGGCTCCAGAAAAGATTCTGTGAGCTTATCCTTGGATTCCCCAGAATGCAAAGAAGACCTGATCTTGGATCCCAGGGAGAGGGAACAGTCTCTCTAATGGACATTTGTCACTCCTGAGTAATTAACATACACACCTGCCATACTGCTCATAGTGTCCAGCTCTGAGCACAAACCAGGCAGCCAGATATACCGTTTGTGCTGTTCTGAAGGGAGGCTATAAGCAAAAGTCAGGACATCTCAAGATATGCTCTGTTATGTCCTCCCAAAGATGCTGTGCTTAGTTATTCGAAAGATGATTCTGAACCGGCTTTATGATATTTCTTTAACCAGTCTGTAATTAGTCTGTGAAACTCCTTGCCACCGGATGTGGTGATAGCATCTTGCCTAGATTCCTTTAAGAGGGGATTAGATAAATTTCTGGAGGAAAGGTCCACCATGAATTACAAGTCATGATAGGTATGTGCAAGCTCCTAATTTTAGGCTACCTCAGAATGCCAGATGCTGGGGAGGACACCAGGATGCAGGTTGTGTCTTGTTGTATTGTGGGCTCCCAGAAGCACTTGGTGGATCACTGTAAGATGCAGGAAGCTGGACTAGATGGGTCTTTGGCCTGATCTGGCAGGGCTCTTCTTAAGTTCTTAAGTTAATATAAACAGCCTCCAGATTGTGTTGAGAAGCAGAGATCTCCTGAACTACTGTCTCGGATGGAGTGCTCTGCAAAGGGATTGCCTTTATGTATACATGATGACACTGACATATTATAAGAGGTTGGTGGAAGGAAGATGCCTGAATAAACTTGTAGAAAATTGGATATTATTAATGCAATATTGAAAGGATCTGTTTTCAGATAACTGGATCCATTTGCAAGTTTTTCACTGTTATCAGATGGAATGTATTTATTCCATTGGAGGAAATGTGTTGGATGTGTTACATATGTATATTAAATAAAGAATGCATGTACATGACTATTTAAAATACTTCTGTTCTTAAAATGTAGTGATTTACAAAATAAATCAATAAAAATAATGTTATATATAGAACAAAAGAAACCGCAGATTACTTACCCTTGCTTATAGGGTTGTTGTAAGGATAACAAAATATTAATGCAACACACTTTTAACATTCCATGTATAATACAAATGTTGTGTATTATTATTAACAGCCCAATCCTACACAATTCCCTACTCAGCAATTCAGCCACGCTAAAGGGGCATGCACTGGATCCAGTGGAAGAGTTTCAGGCCCTGAAGGTCTCCTCTGGGTAAGGAAACATTTGTTCCCTTCTCTGGGGGTAAGCCCTCACCACTTGATGGGTGAGTCTACTTGGATCTGCTCCAACCTGATAGCTGGCACAAATCCAAGTGGACCTGGATAGGCAGATTGAGGTCTGAAAGGGGGATAGGATATAAACAGTGCTGCTGACATTGACACCACCCCCTTCCCTGCTTTGTTCTACCTCCCTCCCATTCCACCCCATCTCTCATTTCCTTCCCTTCCCTGCTGCCCTCCCACCCACTACACTGACTTACCAGCACTGGGAACATGGAGGACCTGCTGGCACACTGCACAGTGAATTTCCTCTTACAGTGGTGGCCTGGCTCCGTGATACAGCATGTGGCCTTTTGCAACAGCCATAAAGGGCCTTAGGCTATCACAGTGTTTCTCACACTGTGGGTCAGGACCCACTGGGTGGGTCATGAGCTAATTTCAGGTGGATCCCCATTCATTTCAATATTTTATTTTTAATATATTAGACTTGATGCTACCATGGTATGTGACTGCATTTGGGGAAATGTTACAGACCTATAGTTTGAACAAACTACAATGATAGTAAATGGGACTTATTCCTGGGTAAGTGTGGGTAGGATTGCAGCCTAGGATTGTTAAAAATGTTCCTGCTTGATGATGTCAGTTCTGGACATAACATCACTTCTGGTGGGTCCTGACAGATTCTCATTCTCAAAAGCAGGTCCTGGTGCTAAATGTGTGAGAACCACTGGGCTATCAGAACACTAATTTTGTCAGTGTAAGGCCCTTATAGGACTGGGCTATAAACCCACTGCATCAAAACAGGCACAAACAGGCTTAGCAATTCTCTGGGGGAAAAATGTTTTTTTCAGCAAGCTCCAAAATGTCAGCAGGCTGAACAGGCCCCTGTTGGGAGGGAGTTCCAGAAATTGAGGTGGTCACAAAGAAGACCCTGCACCTTGCAGAGGCCGATTTAGCCTCCATTTAGGATGGAACCTGGATCAGAACTGCCTCAGAATATTTTAAATGCATGGGGGACAGATGAGGCTCATACAGGAGACGTTTCCTGAGATAATTAGGGTCCAAGCTGTGTACATCATCTTGAAATGTCAAAGTCAAGACTGTGAATTCAACCTGAAAGGTTAATAAGATCCAGAGGCTTCAGTATGAGCCAAACAGGATTAAATTTGACCAATGGCTGGGTGATAGATGACTGTGGTTCCCATATAAGTTGCTCTAAGACAGGGGTGTCAAACATAAGGCCCGGGGGCCGGCTGCAGCCCGCGGAAACTTTTTATCTGGCCCTCAGGCTCTCAGCTGCTGAGCAGTGCTGAGATGTTACTGCTGAAAGGGCAGCCCCCACAAAAATTGGGCTCTCCCATATCTTGAAATATGATAATTATTTGCGTGTTTTCTCTTCTGTCATTTGTAGTTAATGAATTCCCAAGTGAGAAAAAGTGCTTATTTCTGGTTATGACCTGTTTAATGACATCACTTCCTGCCTAACGACATCACTTGCGGCCCTCATCAGGCATCATGGATGCCATTTGGCCCTCGGTATGAAACGAGTTTGACACCCCTGCTCTAAGATTTCTGGAGAATGAACTGAATGGGGGAGAGAGAGAGAGAGGACAAAATGGCGGCTCTGAGAGTAGACTACAGTATCACTCCTGGTCGTTGCAGGTCCTGATCCAAAACTCCACACCTATCCACTTTCTTCCCAGTTCCTGAAGTGTCACTGGGCATGACCCAAACATTTTACGCTCTGAGGTGTGGCATACTCAGGGCCATGTTCGACATGATCTTCCTTGCATCTCCAAGTTCTCCAGTGATGCAGCCAGCACCCCAGCAGGAACCTGAAGCCACCGTGTTTGTTACATGTGTTTTGACCATGCAAAGGAGATGAGGCTTTGGAATGGTTAAATAGCTACAGATGTTCTTCAAATGGATGCTGGGCTCTAGAACTTGCCTGCTCAAATTAGCATTTTATCTCCTTGCCTGCAGTGCAGACTGGGGGAAAGTGTGAGGGTATGCAACACTAGGGTTTGTTGGGCAGCCATACTCCATGATCTGGTAGCCCTCAGCCTGCAACTTGTTGTCCTCTGGCTGAGATGGCCTGATGGCTGAGCACTGTGACTGCTGGAGTGAGGGAGGCTTCCTCCTTCCATACTGACAGAATTCTCCAGTTTCCAACCCAGGCCATCCAGCTTCACATTTATCATATTCACTTCACTGCAAACCCCTGAATGCTTGTCGAGCTCAGCCTCAACTTGCTGGAAAAGCAGAGAGCAACACAGATACAACAAGAATGCAGAGCCTGGGAGTTTGTAACTGGGACAAATTCCCAGCTGAGGCCTGCTAAGGAAATATAGGGCTTGTTTCAGCAGAGAAGGTGGAAGGAGTTTAGATTGCGGAGAGAAATGGGGGGTCATGACAGCTGGAGAGGCAACGAGAGTTATGCAGTCAGGCCACACGTGGGGTGCCCCAGCAGTTGTGATCTGAGTGTGGCAGGTAAGTGAAAGCCCCTGGTCAAATCTCACTCAAACCACTAACTCACCAGATGGTCTTAGGCACCGTGATGGCCACCCCAGGGTGTGGTGGGTGGGAAGGCAGAGCCTCCCCACCGGAGTCCTTCAAAAAGCGCCGCCATCGTGTGAGGTGTGCAAGCACTCCCCACCCAATATAACGAGAAACCATATAAATGGTGGAAAATTTACAACCAAGAAAACTGCTACCTGAAATAGACCTGAAAGGTCATGTATCTTGAAGCCTTGATCTCTTGTCTGTAATAGTGGAATGATAAAACTGTCCTACCCTACAGGGCTGTTGTAAGCATAAGGTTTACTGAGTTAATGAATGTGAATGCTCCAAAGCAGAATATAATAGCACATATTTGTGTTTTCTGTTATTTCTTTTGCACTGAGTAATTCTCTTCAGTGTCTGGTCCTTCTGTGTTACAGGACATTGCCGGGGTAAAAAATGAACCCCCACAAGATTCATGGGTTCCTGATTTGAATCCTAAAGAATTCACACTAGCATTGGTTTGGGGTTTTAGCAGTGAGGAGCTCTGGAATGGGCTGGCACCTAAAAGTTAGTTGCTACGCTCTGGACGGGGTTTTCTTTTCTTGAATTTAGTACAGTGGGCCTTCAGAATCCACAGGGTCCGTGACCGCCCCCCCTCCTCCACAGACACCAAAATCTGTGAATGCTGAAATCTGGCTGCAGTGCCACAAGAACTTACCTGGAGGCTGTGCCAGGCTCTCCAGAGGTTGTGCTGGCCTCCCAGCCTCCTCAGAAGGCCTCCCAGATGCAACAGGAAGCCACTTCCAGCTTGTGTTGGCAACTTCCAGTTACATCCAGGACTCAGGTCCTCTCAGATGAGGGCTCATCATCAGTGGGCTAGCAGATCTGTGGGTGCTGAGCCCATAAATAAAGAGGGCTCCCTGTAAATGCCCTCATAATAATAATAACAGTTAGTTGGCAACCTTCAGTCTCGAAAGACTATGGTATCGCACTCTGAAAGGTGGTTCTGGAACAGCGTCTAGTGTGGCTGAAAAGGCCAATTCGGGAGTGACAATCCCTTCCACACCGGGAGCAAGTGCAGTCTGTCCCTGGCCTGTCTCCCTGGCTATGGGCCTTCCTTCTTTGCCTCTTTGCCTCAGACTGTTGGCCAAGTGTCTCTTCAAACTGGGAAAGGCCATGTTGCACAGCCTGCCTCCAAGCGGGCTGCTCAGAGGCCAGGGTTTCCCACTTGTTGAGGTCCACTCCTAAGGCCTTCAGATCCCTCTTGCAGATGTCCTTGTATCGCAGCTGTGGTCTACTTGTAGGGCGCTTTCCTTGCACGAGTTCTCCATAGAGGAGATCCTTTGGGATCCGGCCATCATCCATTCTCACGACATGACCGAGCCAACGCAGGCGTCTCTGTTTCAGTAGTGCATACATGCTAGGGATTCCAGCACGTTCCAGGACTGTGTTGTTTGAAACTTTGTCCTGCCAGGTGATGCCGAGAATACGTCGGAGGCAGCGCATGTGGAAAGCATTCAGTTTCCTCTCCTGTTGTGAGTGAAGAGTCCATGACTCGCTGCAGTACAGAAGTGTACTCAGGACGCAAGCTCTGTAGACCTGGATCTTGGTATGTTCCGTCAGCTTCTTGTTGGACCAGACTCTCTTTGTGAGTCTGGAAAACGTGGTAGCTGCTTTACCGATGCGTTTGTTTAGCTCGGTATCGAGAGAAAGAGTGTCGGAGATCGTTGAGCCAAGGTACACAAAGTCATGGACAACCTCCAGTTCATGCGCAGAGATTGTAATGCAGGGAGGTAAGTCCACATCCTGAACCATGACCTGTGTTTTCTTCAGGCTGATTGTCAGTCCAAAATCTTGGCAGGCCTTGCTAAAACGATCCATGAGCTGCTGGAGATCTTTGGCAGAGTGGGTAGTGATAGCTGCATCGTCGGCAAAGAGGAAGTCACGCAGACATTTCAGCTGGACTTTGGATTTTGCTCTCAGTCTGGAGAGGTTGAAGAGCTTTCCGTCTGATCTGGTCCGGAGATAGATGCCTTCTGTTGTAGTTCCAAAGGCCTGCTTCAGCAGGACAGCGAAGAAGATCCCAAACAAGGTTGGTGCAAGAACACAGCCCTGCTTCACGCCACTTCGGATGTCAAAGGGGTCTGATGTGGAGCCATCAAAGACAACAGTGCCCTTCATGTCCTTGTGGAAGGATCTGATGATGCTGAGGAGCCTGGGTGGACATCCAATCTTGGGGAGAATCTTGAAGAGGCCGTCTCTGCTGACCAGGTCGAAAGCCTTTGTGAGATCTATGAAGGCTATAAAGAGTGGCTGTCGTTGTTCCCTGCATTTCTCCTGCAGTTGTCTAAGGGAGAATACCATATCAGTGGTGGACCTGTTGGCTCGGAATCCACACTGCGATTCTGGATAGACGCTCTCTGCAAGTACCTGGAGCCTCTTTAGTGCAACTTGGGCAAACAACTTTCCTACAACGCTAAGGAGAGAGATGCCACGGTAGTTGTTGCAGTCACCCCTGTCGCCTTTGTTCTTGTACAGAGTGATGATGTTTGCATCCCTCATGTCTTGAGGTACTCCACCTTCTCTCCAGCAGAGACAGAGGATTTCATGCAGCTCAGTGACGATGATCTCTTTGCAGCACTTTAGGACTTCAGCAGGGATGCTGCCTTGCCAAAGGCAAGGGAGTCCAGGGCCACGTGAAGTTGTTCTAGGGTTGGTTCACTGTCAAGCTCTTCCAGCACAGGCAGGCACTCAATGTTGTTCAGCACTTCTTCGGTGACTACATTTTCTCTGGAATATAGCTCAGAGTAGTGCTGCACCCAGCGTTCCATCTGCTGCGCCCGATCCTGGATGACCTCGCCTGTGGCAGACTTCAGAGGGGCAATTTTCTTCTGTGTTGGACCTAGGGCCTGCTTGATACCATCATACATCCCCTTGATGTTGTCAGCTGCTATCTGTATCTCGGAACAGAGCTGGAGCCAGTAGTCGTTAGCACATCTCCTGGCAGTCTGCTGGACTTTGCTGCGAGCACCTCGGAGGACCTGCAGGTTGCGCTCACTGGGACAGGCCTTGTATGCTGCTTGAGCTCTCCTCTTTTCCTCAATGACTGGTGTCAACTCCTCAGAGTGGGCTTCAAACCAGTCTGCTGTCTTGTTGGTCTTCTTGCCAAATATGGACAAGGCGGTGTTGTAAACGGCATTCTTGAAATGTTCCCATCTGTTGGATGCGTTTGCATCGACCGGGCCTGGAAGAGATTCCTCAAGCGCTCGTGCAAATTCCTCCACTTTTCTCTGATCCCGGGTCTTGCTCGTATCAATGCGAGGTCTTCCTTCCCTTTTCATGTGATACAGTCGCTTTGTTTGCAGTTTCACTCTGCTGCACACCAGCGAGTGGTCGGTGTCACAGGCAGCACCCTGATAGCTGCGTGTGATCTTGATGCTGGGAAGGCTGGAGCGTCTGGTGAGAATCAGGTCGAGCTGGTGCCAGTGCCTTGATCTTGGGTGTCTCCAAGAGACTCTATGTTGGGGCTTCGTGTTGAAGAACGTGTTGCTGACACAGAGACCGTGATGACAGCAAAACTCTAGCAGGCGTTGGCCATTTTCGTTCATCTTCCCAGTGCCGAACTGACCTAAGCAAGTGGGCCACGAACTGTTATCAGCACCAACTCTAGCGTTGAAATCGCCGAGGATGAACAATGGCTCTTTTACGGGGATCTTCTTGATAGTGGTGGCCAGGTCATCATAAAATTTGTCTTTGGCTTCTGCTGGAGACGACAGAGTCGGTGCATAAGCACTGATGAGAGTGACAGGTCCTGCTGATGACTGGAGCTGCAGGGACAAAATTCTTTCACTTCCCACAGTAGGTGGGATGATGGATTTCAGCAGGGTATTTCTGACCGCAAAGCCAACACCATGTTCCCTGGTTTCGTTTGGTGGTTTTCCCTGCCAGAAGAATGAGAAATTTCGCTCCTTGACAGATCCGGAATCTGGCAGCCTTGTCTCTTGAAGGGCGATGATGTCCATCTGCAGTCTGCTCAGCTCCATGTCGATGACAGCTGTTTTGCGTGCATCGTCTATTGCTTGCAGGTCATCAGAGAAGCCAGGTGTCATTGTCCTTACGTTGCAGGTGCCCAGCTTTAGGGCAGGAGTTTTCTGTTTTCTGTTGCATGGTGCAGAGTTGTCGATCCGCTTGTCGGTTTTCACTCTAAACCCCACGCACCCCGTGAGGTTAACGGACCGTGGCGAGGCAACACCTTACTGGCTGGGGACTGCCCAGCTTAAGGCGGGCGGTAGCTGCCCAATGAGATGCAATGATCTCTCCCACCGTCGGAAGCAACCCCTGGCTTCATGCTCTACGCCAATCGAGCAAAGACTTATAACCGGTAAACTGCTGCTTCCCGTGTTGCGCCGACGCCGTATGGTGAAGTTGGAGTGTCCTCTCCAGTGCGCGAAGCCTGGGTAAAGAAGGTATGGAGGATAGGCTGTTACCCATGCAGCAAATCCCCCCTCTCCACGTCGCTGGAATGGTCCAATGGAAAGGCAGAAGCCAATACGGTTGGTTCCAGCGGCGTCGCAGGAGTTGCCAGAACGTGACTGTGTTCAGCCATGAACTGCCTAAGGGACTCCGGCTCCGGATTTTGCCTCGAGGTTGACTCCTGAAGCCTTTTCCAGAACTGGATGTAGCCACAAGGCAGTGGAGGTTTGGGATCAGAGTTTCCTTCTCTTAGATGAGCTGCCTTCCTAGGCTGACGAGTCCCATCTACCCGGTGGCTGTTTAGTCGCCTCTTACGACAAGTACAGCCAAACTGAGGGCCTATTCTTGGCCCCCAGCCCCCAGGGGTAGGCCTGATAGTATAGGCTTGGGTAAGGCTCACAGTGCCGGCAAAGTAGCCAACATTGCTATCCAGATAAGAGAACTCATTTCGTTCTGCTGTTTTCCTCCATCCTGAGCGGTTTTTCCCCCCTGAGGTTGTGGTTATCGTTCACTTCCATCCATTGCTGATCTTCTGGTAGCCAACAAAGCACATGGCCACTGGTTTCAGTAGTGTAGCTATGGGGGGGCAAGTATACCAGGCATCGCAATGCACCATGTAAGTGACCCCTCCCACTTGCTGTCAAAGCCATTCTGGGCAGTGACAACAACGCAGCCTGCTTATACCAGGGGTGTCAAACATAAGGCCTGGGGGCCAAATGTGGCCCGTGGAAGCTTTTTATCTGGCCCTCAGGCTCTCAGCTGCTGAGCAGTGCTGACATGTTACTGCTGTAAGGGCAGCCCACATGAAAATTGGGCTTGCCCATATCTTGAAATATGATCAAGATTTGTGTATTTTCTCTTCTGTCATTTGCAGCTAATGAGTTCCTAAGTGAGAAAAAGTGCTAACTTTATGACCTATTTAATGACATCACTTCCTGCCTAATGTTGCCACTTCCAGCCCCCAGCAGGCATCATGAATGCTATTTGGCCTTCAGTATGAAACCAGTTTGACCTTCCTTGCTTATACGGTGCATTATGGTGCCTGCAATACTTCCCCCCTATAGCTACGCTACTGACTAGCTCCTGTCTAGGGGGAAATTCCTTTGCAGAAGAAAAGGGGCCCTAGAAGGGGTCTTGATTCTGTTCCTCTTTCAGAGATATTCTTATCTGCACACTCTCCTTCCAGACACCACTCATTTTCAAGCCTTCTTTTTTTAAGCCTAGGAGGGTTAGAAAGGAATTTGTTTTAAAAAGAAAAAAAATGAAAGCAACCATTCTCAGGTGGAGGAATCACAGTGTACACACCCAGAGCAGCTCCCCCTAAGGTCATGTTTTGCATGAGCTTCTAACTGCAAGCTTTCTTTCCAAGGAGCCCAGTTGATCGCAATCCTGGCTCAAGAGAGGATTTTTGTTTGTTCAAAGCACCCATTGCAGTTTTGGGGGTGCTGTTGGTTTCATCCAGCGGCAACTATATCCTAGGCACTCGAGAAAGAAGAAACACGTAATAGTAGATGAGTGGGCAACCTTCAGTCTCGAAAGACTCTGGTATCGCGCTCTGAAAGGTGGTTCTGGCACAGCGTCTAGTGTGGCTGAAAAGGCCGATTCGGGAGTGACAATCCCTTCCACACTGGGAGCAAGTGCAGTCTGTCCCTGGTCTGCCTCCCTGGCTATGGGCCTTCCTTCTTTGCCTCTTTGTCTCAGACTGTTGGCCAAGTCCAAGCGGGCCGCTCAGAGGCCAGGGTTTCCCACTTGTTGAGGTCCACTCCTAAGGCCTTCAGATCCCTCTTGCAGATGTCCTTGTATCGCAGCTGTGGACTACCTGTAGGGCACTTTCCTTGCATGAGTTCTCCATAGAGGAGATTCTTTGGGATCCGGCCATCATCCATTCTCACGACATGACCAAGCCAAAGCAGGCGTCTCTGTTTCAGCAGTGAATACATGCTACTCTGTCATGCCTTTTGGCTTAACATATTGTTGGCATCCTTCAGTCTCGGAAGACTATGGTATCGCGCTCTGAATGGTGGCTCTGGAACAGAGTGTCCTCTCCAGTGCGCAAAGCCAGGGTAAAGTAGATATGGAGGACAGGCTGTTACCCATGCAGCAAATCCCCCCTCTCCACGTCGCTGAAATGGTCCAATGGAAAGGCAGAGGCCAATACGGTTGGTTCCAGCGGCGTTGCAGGAGTTGCCAGAACGTGACTGTGTTCAGCCATGAACTGCCTCAGGGACTCCGGCTCTGGATTTTGCCTCGAGGTTGACTCCTGAAGCCTTTTCCACAACTGGATGTAGCCACAAGGCAGTGGAGGTTTGGGATCAGAGTTTTCCTTCTCTCAGATGGAAACCCCCCTCGTGCCCCTCCCCCTGCATCCCGTTGTTGCATAATAACAACAACAACAACACTGGTATTGGCAACCTTCAGTCTCGAAAGACTCTGGTATCGCGCTCTGAAAGGTGGTTCTGGAACAGCGTCTAGTGTGGCTGAAAAGGCTGATTCGGGAGTGACAGTCCCTTCCACACTGGGAGCAAGTGCAGTCTGTCCCTGGCCTGTCTCCCTGGCTATGGGCCTTCCTTCTTTGCCTCTTAGCCTCAGACTGTTGGCAAAGTGTCTCTTCAAACTGGGAAAGGCCATGTTGCACAGCCTGCCTCCAAGCGGGCTGCTCAGAGGCCAGGGTTTCCCACTTGTTGAGGTCCACTCCTAAGGCCTTCAGATCCCTCTTGCAGATGTCCTTGTATCGCAGCTGTGGTCTACCTGTAGGGCGCTTTCCTTGCACGAGTTCTCCAAATCCCTTATTAAATAGGGATTTTTACAATTTGAAAGAAGGTTCTTTCTTTCAAGAACCACTACATTCAGGTGTTTCATTCCGATCTGGCTTCACATCCTGGCCTCCACCCTCCCACGCTCAGAGCAGATGGAATAGCCCGGCTTCAGCTTGTCAGCTGCTTCAAGGTCGCACGGTGCCGGTGGCCTCGAACTGGCGACCTTGTGGATGTTATCTTCAGGCAGACGGAGGCTCTACCCTCTAGACCAGACCTCCTGCCCACCAACAACATTCATTCACAGCACACTAAACTGCAACTTCACAAAGAACTGGCGCAATGAGAAAGGAAGAGGCAGCCAGAGCAGCTCAGGATCAGGCCCATGTAAGACTGGATCTCAGATCCTAAGACTCAGGGAAAGGGGAAATCACTACCTGAATGGTTCTGATAGCAAGTAGCGTGGCCGCTTACACTGTGCATCGCAGTGCCTGCTGTACTTACCATGCTGTCGCCACCCCAGCTATGCTACTGCACCAGGGGATTCATTTTCCCCAAAAAGCAATTCAGGGAAGTCCCAGTTCCGATGATGTGGCTGGCGGATCTGGGGCCTTCTGACGGAGATGTGCAGCTGGTCACTGTGTGGAGCACAGGCTCGGCCGAGAGGGACCTTGGTTCGGATCTGGCAGGGAAGGTCTCCTGCTCTCCTGTTTCTAGACACCACCCTGTGCAGTAGGATGGTGTCACTCCCATTGTGTGTTCTGGTCTGTCTTCAGGAGGAGCAGTGGGCTGAGGGTCTAGCTCCAAATCTCTCCTTGCATCTCGTTCTTTCTCCCTAGAGACACTGAGCAGCTGAGGACAACCAGGGCTGCCAGGTTCTGGGCAGGGAGGAGGTTCCCAAGAACATGCAGATGGTGGAGAACAAAGAGCCAGGGGGGACCACCCATCAACAGACACAGCCAAGGACAAATGCTCCCAATTACAGCCGGCAAGGCTGGGCTTCAGCTGCTGTGCTTCAGACCAGATCCTCCAGCGCTGGTGGCCCTGATCTGACACAAGAGACCTGCTGGAAACATGTGCAGCGGGTACGAAACTGCTCAGAGGCTGAGCCCAGCTGTGCACTCCGCTGTTGGAAATGGACTACTGCAGGACTCCAAGAAGTATTCCAGCCAGTAGACTCAGAAGGGTGTGCTTTTATCCCCTTCTTGCGGGCTAATTGGCCACTGTAGGGAACAAGATACTGGACTAGAGCCCCGTCAGCCTGACCCAGCATGGCTTTCCTCATGTCCTTGTGCACCGTGTTTTACAGTTCTGGACAATCAGGTGAGCTGCACACCCAGCTTGATTGGTCATATGCTGGAATTACGTCATTCCAGTTGCAGGATGTTCTAGGAGCATGAATTTCATCTCTACTTTCCAAGCAGATGCGAAGGTGGACATCAGAGCGTCTATACCTTGAACAATGGATGATTCATTACTGGATGTCCTTCCTCCTCCAACAGCTCAGGGTGGGATTTGAACTCAAGTCTCCCTGGTCTTGCTCCACCTTTAAAACTGCTACAGCACATCTCCTGTCTACTCTGCAGCTGTACAGAGAGGAAAAAATGGTTGATGCAGACACTGAGGATTAGCCAGGAGGCAGGATATCTGGACTTCATGTGCTACTCTTACAGACTGCCACATTCTGCTGCTGTTTCATTCTTAGGGGACACCCCAGATTTGGGGGCCATTTTCAATTGTGGGAGGTTTTCTCAAGGAGGATGTCTTCCAGGTAGGCTTTCTAACTTTGGCTTAGAAACTTTCTAACTTTGGGTGGTGGCAGTGAGTGCTGCCCCCTGGTTGTTTGTTGGCTTTGTTGAGTGAACTGCTTTTTTACACTCCCCCTCCCCACTTTTCAAGAAAAAAGGCAAAAAAGCTGCCAGCCACCCAGAGTAGCGTGCAACTGTTCAACTGTCACCACAACTTCCATATTTTATCATATGGGGGGTGTAAAAAATTTTTTGTGCCCCTGAGTGCCAGATGCCTTCGCTATGCCACTGTTTCATGCTCATGTGTTCATAATTCTGCAGAGCATGCCGTTCGAGGCAGAGGTGTAGAGGAGACCGCAAGGCCAGCTGTGTCACCCCTCCCCCAGGGGGAGAAGTGGGAAGCGTTGGCTCTTGAGCAGGTACACACCACACAGACCCAACTGTGTGATCTGGGGACCTGCAGACCTTCAGGAGCATGTCCTCTTTCCATCATCCTGCAGCAACACTAATATGCAGTGGTTTTCAAACTTTTTAGCACCGGGACCCACTTTTTAGAATGACAATCTGTCAAGATCCATCAGAAATGATGTCATTAACTTGGAAGTGATGTCATGGCCAGAAGTGACAACATCAATTTAAGCTGTGTTCTTTTTTAGATAGGCGAATTGGTGGAAGTGGTATTTTCAGCATGCTACTAGTATGCTTCTGTGCAGCATGGCCTTTCCCAGTTTGAAGAGACACTTGGCCAACAGACTGAGGCAAAGAAGGAAGGCCCGTAGCCAGGGAGACAGACCAGGGACAGACTGCACTTGCTCCCAGTGTGGAAGGGATTGTCACTCCCGAATTGGCCTCTTCGGCCACACTAGACGCTGTTCCAAAACCACCATTCAGAGCGCGATACCATAGTCTTCCGAGACTGAAGGATGCCAATGATGACTAGTATGCTTCCAGTGCAGTTAATTTAAAAATGACAAAATGTCGTTCCCTAATTGAAATTAATTGTATTGCGGTTGCCATGTTGTCACCATACACCACATACACTGTGGAGGCCACCATGTTTTTGACAGATTCCTCCATTCTTTATATAGGAAAATAGGCAGAAGTGACGTAAGCATGGTGGTGGCCATCATCTCTAGGTCTGAGCTCGCTCAGAGAAATTCTAGCATGACTAGCATGCTGGAATCTTAAAAAAAACAAAAACAAAAAACAGCTCTCTAGAACTTCTAGTGCTAGAAGCTAAAAAAAACCCCACAGTCTTAGTCTTCAAACCTAAGAGGCAATCAGCCAAAGGTCCTAACGCACATTGCACTCATGCTGTTATTTTGCGTAGCTTGGACTTCAAACATTCCAGCTCAGAAGACAAAGCAGAAGGCAGACTTGGATCCTTCTCCAACCACACAGCACTCCCCCCCCTTCCCAGCATCCCATCTTCCTACCTATTTAGGGCAAAGTACCCTGCCTCTCTCCCACCATGAGCCCGTCCTGCCCAGCAGCTCTATGCCCTGCATTTTCAGCTCTGTATTTTCAATAGTGGCTGAACTAAGTGCCATGTGACCCACCTGAAATTGGCCCAGAACCCGCCTACCGGGTCCTGACCCACAGTTTGAGAAATACTGGTATACTATACATAGAAGGATCTTGGAAGTGAATTGAACTGAAAGGGTAGCCTGCTGGATTTATGAGTAAAGGGCGCCCTCTGGTGGCTGAATGAAGAATTACATGAGGACAATTTCCTATTATTGTCCTGGTGTGTTTCCATACCAAAAATTTCCCACCACAGTAATCATACCTTTTGTTCACTCATGTGAGAATTCAGACATTTAGCCAAATCTGAACATGTGTGTGCCTGCCACATTATTTTTAGTTCCAGTTCCCTCATAGGGCTCTGAGACTGGAAGCCATTTTCAACAAACAAAGTTGGAGGCAGGTAGAAAAGTTCCATCCCCCCCCACTAATGCTGTGCTTTAAATTTTACCTCCTCTATTTTATAAGGAATCAGTGTGGCCACAGTTGGGTCCTGCAGCCATGGCATTTAGTTGTGCCTGGCTGAACACCTTGCTTTATCTGGGTTGTGGTATGCATTTTGGATACAGTGCGACCCCCCCCCCCCATATCCGTGGATTCAGTTTCCACGGTTTCAGTTATCTGTGGATCTCAAAGTCCACCCCATCACACACATACCTCATCTCTGTCTTCTGGCTCTCTTCCTGTTAGCATTCTAGCTGGCTGCCTCCAGTAAAACCCCAGAATGCCCTGTAATACCACCACAAGTAATAGTGCCACTATTAGCTGCAGTTTAAAGAAAACACAGGTCATGGTTCAGGATGTGGACTCACTTCCCTGCAATACAATCTCTGCGCATGAACTGGAGGTTGTCCATGACTTTGTGTACCTTGGCTCAACGATCTCCGACACTCTTTCTCTCGATACCGAGCTAAACAAACGCATTGGTAAAGCGGCTACCACGTGCGTTTTCCAGACTCACAAAGAGAGTCTGGTCCAACAAGAAGCTGACGGAACATACCAAGATCCAGGTCTACAGAGCTTGCGTCCTGAGTACACTTCTGTACTGCAGCGAGTCATGGACTCTTCGCTCACAACAGGAGAGGAAACTGAGCGCTTTCCACATGCGCTGCCTCCGACGCATTCTCGGCATCACCTGGCAGGACAAAGTTCCAAACAACACAGTCCTGGAATGTGCTGGAATCCCTAGCATGTATGCACTGCTGAAACAGAGATGCCTGCGTTGGCTCGGTCATGTTGTGAGAATGGATGATGGCTGGATCCCAAAGGATCTCCTCTATGGAGAACTCGTGCAAGGAAAGCGCCCTACAGGTAGACCACAGCTGCGATACAAGGACATCTGCAAGAGGGATCTGAAGGCCTTAGGAGTGGACCTCAGCAGGTGGGAAACCCTGGCCTCTGAGCGGCCCGCTTGGTGGCAGGCTGTGCAGCATGGCCTTTCCCAGTTTGAAGAGACACTTGGCCAACAGTCTGAGGCAAAGAGGCAAAGAAGGAAGGCCCATAGCCAGGGAGACAGGCCAGGGACAGACTGCACTTGCTCCAGGTGTGGAAGGGATTGTCACTCCCGGATTGGCCTTTTCAGTCACACTAGACGCTGTGCCAGAACCACCTTTCAGAGTGCGATACCATAGTCTTTCGAGACTGAAGGTTGCCAATACAAATACATAAATGACCTGGAGACAGTGAGGTGGCCAAGTTTGCAGATGACACTAAACTTTACCAAGTGGTGACGAGCAGAAGGGATTGTGAAGAGCTCCAGAAGGATCTCTCCAAAGTGGCAGAATGGACAACAAAATGGCAGATGTGTTTCAATGTAAGTAAGTGTAAAGTCATGCACATTGGGGCAAAAACCCAAAACTTCACATATAGGCTAATGGATTCTGAGCTGTCTGTGACAGATCAGGAGAGAGATCTTGGGGTGGTGGTGGACAGGTCGATGAAAGTGTCGACCCAGTGTGCAGTGGCAGTAAAGAAGGCCAATTCTATGCTTGGAATACTTAGTAAAAGTACTGAGAATAAAATGGCTAATATTATAATGCCATTGTACAAATCTATGGTAAGGCCACACCTGGAGTACTGCGTCCAGTTCTGGTTGCCACAACTTAAAAAACGTATAGTGGAACTGGAAAAGGTGCAGAAGAGAGCGACAAAAAATGATTACTGGGCTGGGGTACCTACCTTACAAGCAAAAGCTGCAGCATTTGGGGCTCTTCAGTCTACAAAAAAAGACACCTGAGGGGAGACAGGATTGAGACATACATGATTATGCAGGGGTGGATAGAGTGGATACAGGGATGTTCTTTTCTATCTCGAACAACATCAGAACCAGGGGACATCCACTAAAATTGAGTGTTGGGAGAGTTAGGACAGACAAGAGAAAATATTTCTTTTCTCAGCATGCAGTTAGTCTGTGGAACTCCTTGCCACAGGATGTGATGATGGCATCTGGCCTGGATGCCTTTAAAAGGGGATTGGACAAATTTCTGAAGGAAATACAGATCCTGTCTTATGTATTCCCTGAGGCATCTGGTGGGCCACTGTGAGATACAGGAAGCTGGACTAGATGGGCCTTTGGCCTAATCCAGCAGGGCTTATTTCATTTTAAAAAATTATATCTCATCTCATTCCAAGGCAGTTAACAATTTAATTGAACAGCATAAGGCAGTGGTTCCCAAACTGTGAGCTGTGCCAGGCACAGAGGGGGTGCAAAGCACTAAAAAGGTTTTTTCCATGATGATTCAGTAGATCAGTGGCATAGCTAGAGGGGGTGCAAAGCACTAAGTTCTGTGGGGAACCTCACTGCAGCATGCAAGTGCCCCTCCTCCCCTTCAGAGCCATTTGCCTCGATTCTGCTCCCCCTGCCTGGAATGGCTCTGAAGGGGAGGAGCCACTTGCACGATGAGCCTCCTCGCAAACTTAATGCTTTGCACCTCTCTAGCTATGCCACCAATCTACTGTATCATCAAGGAAAAACATGGCTCTAAATTATGCTCCCAATACAAGATGCTTCCATGCTCAAGTGCTCCTGAGGTTCTGCTACAGCACTGTGTTTACTGGCAATACCCTTTCCAAACAGTGTAGCTAGTGGGGTGCAAAATGCCTCTCGCTGCCCTGACTGGCTCCAGTGGTGAGGGGGAGGGCTGCTTACATGGCATGGTCGGGCACCACGAAAGACTTTGTATTTTGCACCCCGCTAGCTATGCCACTGCGCTTTCCTATAACAGCAAGTACTGTTCAGCAAAGGGCCCTGGCAATGTCAAATAACACTTGATTGCTTGCAGGTTCGGCCCATTTTGTTGCTTCCAGAGGAAAGTGAGGAATTGTCTCTGGATTGAATAGTCTCTCTGTGAACTGCCCTCATACCGGTTTGTGCTCCTTACAGGAAGGAGTCTTGGCTACTTCTTTCCTGTTCCTAGTTTGTGTTTTTAAATAGTGGAATAGCACCGTTTGGCTGTTAAAAATAAATGTTGAAAATTATAGGAAATCAGTACAGACTCTGTTCCCCAACCCCAGAGGAACTATGACTCAGCGATCTCCAGCCAGGATCAACAGGAAGCAGTGGCATAGCTGTAGGGGGTGCGGCAAGTACTGCAGACGCTGCAACACATCATATAAGTCGACCCTCACGCTCACCATTTGGGCCATTCTGGGCAGCAAAGGCAACATGCAGGCACTGGCTAAACCAAATAGCATCTCCTGCACGTTCCCACTGCTGCCTGGAATGGCCCCAAAGGCAAGCAAGAGGGGCTGCTTATATGGGGCGTTGTGTTGCCTGCAGTACTTACTGGGCCACCCTCCTGTAACTATGCCACTGGGAGGGACAGAGGCTGGCATACCACTGGGCAAGGGGAGGGCTGCATGTGACACACGGTCTCAGGCACCAGGAGGTCTTTGGTCAGCCCTGAATAGGAGCTCAACTAGAGATATCCCTTTGTGGCCTGCAGGCATTTTTTTTCCTGCTTCGACAAGAGGGGCCACCAGCTGTGGTGTGTGAGGTCAGTGCGGAGGTCAGAACCCTCACTTCAAAAAGAAGTTGTGTGGGGGGGGCTCTAATTTGAACTGGGGCCCAACCTTTCCCCCCAGTGCTGCAAGCCCTGATCCAAAGCTGAATAAATTGTAGGACAGTGATTTCCAAACTATGGGTCGGGACGCACTGGTGGGTCACAACTTGATTTTTGGTGGGTCTCCAAAGGGTGATGGAAAGATCAGATAACTGCCTCAAGCCTTGAAATGATTCAAAAATCAGGCAGTGTAGCTGCTAACTGCCCTGCAAAGAGCTGCGCTTATACAGTTTGAAGGCTATAGGGAGATAAATGTCTGAGGATCTTTCTTACTAGTTATTATTACTTAAAATAAATAAATACAATATTATCTCTTTCTAGATTCCTTTTTTTAAAGTCTGGTAAACCTAGGTGGGTCCTGATAGAGTGTCATTTTAAAAAGTGGGTCCTGGTGCTAAAAAGTTTGGGAACCACTGCGCTAGGGTACAAAAGTTTCCCCCTTCCCAGTCTGTGGCGGCTTCAAGAAGATGGTTTGGGCTGAGGAACTGGTGGGGGGGGGGTGAAGGGTGGCGCCTCCCCACACACACATCACAGCCCTGATCCACCCAAACCCGCCCCCCTCCAGCTGCTGCCTCCCCGAAAAGGAAAACGCCCAGCAGGACCTGGCACCCTGCCCCGATGCAGCTTCAGGGGGCCAGTTAAGTCAGGAGGTTCGCCTGGAGGCAAGGACTGAAACTCCCCCAGCTCCATTTTTTCTAAGCACTGGGAGTGCCCCGCACAGAACCCCAGACTGGGGAGGGGGGGTCACTTGTCTCGGCGGCTTGGAGCCGGGCAGGGACATGCGCTTCAATGTCAGTAAGTGTAAAGTCATGCACGTTGGGGCAAAAAATCAAAACTTTAGATATAGGCTGATGGGTTCTGAGCTGTCTGTGACAGATCAGGAGAGAGATCTTGGGGTGGTGGTGGACAGGTCGATGAAAGTGTCGACCCAATGTGCGGTGGCAGTGAAGAAGGCCAATTCTATGCTTGGGATCATTAGGAAGGGTATTGAGAACAAAACGGCTAGTATTATAATGCCGTTGTACAAATCGATGGTAAGGCCACACCTGGAGTATTGTGTCCAGTTCTGGTCGCCGCAGCTCAAAAAAGACATAGTGGAAATGGAAAAGGTGCAAAAGAGAGCGACTAAGCTGATTACGGGGCTGGGGCACCTTCCTTATGAGGAAAGGCTACGGCGTTTGGGCCTCTTCAGCCTAGAAAAGAGACGCTTGAGGGGGGACATGATTGAGACATACAAAATTATGCAGGGGATGGACAGAGTGGATAGGGAGATGCTCTTTACACTCTCACATAATACCAGAACCAGGGGACATCCACTAAAATTGAGTGTTGGGCGGGTTAGGACAGACAAAAGAAAATATTTCTTTACTCAGCGCGTGGTCGGTCTGTGGAACTCCTTGCCACAGGATGTGGTGCTGGCGTCTAGCCTAGACGCCTTTAAAAGGGGATTGGACGAGTTTCTGGAGGAAAAATCCATTATGGGGTACAAGCCATGATGTGTATGCGCAACCTCCTGATTTTAGGAATGGGTTAAGTCAGAATGCCAGATGTAGGGGAGAGCACCAGGATGAGGTCTCTTGTTATCTGGTGTGCTCCCTGGGGCATTTGGTGGGCCACTGTGAGATACAGGAAGCTGGACTAGATGGGCCTACGGCTGGATCCAGTGGGGCTGTTCTTATGTTCTTAACTACAATTCCCAAGAGGCCTTGCAGGTCTCTTGTTATCTGGTGTGCTCCCTGGGGCATTTGGTGGGCCGCTGTGAGATACAGGAAGCTGGACTAGATGGGCCTATGGCCTGATCCAGTGGGGCTGTTCTTATGTTCTTATGTTCTTATGACAGCAGCAGAATTGCTGTGTTGCAGCGCCATCTAGTGGCCAGGTGAGGAGGCGAGAGAAAGCCACACGC
This sequence comes from Tiliqua scincoides, assembly GCF_035046505.1. NCBI lineage: Eukaryota > Metazoa > Chordata > Lepidosauria > Squamata > Scincidae > Tiliqua > Tiliqua scincoides. The sequence continues at coordinate 237,430,111 of NC_089823.1, read as the reverse complement.
AGTTGGACGACACCATTGGAAAAGGGCCCGCAGCGGGTCTCTCTCTGCGATGCTTCGCGCTGAATGGCCAGACTGGCAGTGGCGTAGCTAGAGGGGGCAAAGCACTAAGTTTTGCAGGAAGCCTCACCGCAGCGTGCAAGGGGCCCCTAGCCTTCCGAGCCATTCCAGGCATATGCCTCCGTTTTGCTCCCACCACCTGGAATAGCTCCGAAGGCTAGGGGCCCCTTGCACACTGCGGTGAGGCTACCTGCAAAACTTAGTGCTTTGCCACCCCCCTCTAGCCATGCCCCGTGCCAGGCACAAGTCCACCTGCGTGGCTTCAAAGGCAGGCTTCAGTGGCAGCTTTGCCTTTTCCAAAGGTGGCCCCCAACTTCGAAAACAGCAAGTAGCTAAGGTTGCCACAATTGCAAAAAACCCAGCCCTGGTGCTCCTGTGCTTGTAAGAGTGGTGGGACAGAAGCAGTGAGCAGACAAAGCTGTTCCCGTGGCCAGCCCCAGCCCTCCTGATGCCTGAGGTGGCATGCTCCCTTACCCAGTGATGTGCCAGTCTCTGCTCCTCCCGCTCTAGCCTGGCACTCCCCTCCAAACCTCCTCTTTCTCTCTGTCCGCTCTTTCTTTTCCAAAACAGGCAGTGGAAGGAGAAGGGGGGCAGTGGAGGCATGTAGGCCAGCAAGTGACAGGTGCCCCCTACAATCTGCTGCCCAAGGAAACTGCTTCAGTTGGCCTCTTGGATGAGCCAGCCCTGTCTGTAGGTCTGGCTGCTCCTAAAGGCACAGGAGCAGGGTTGATACATAGATGTGGCAACCCCATTATGGGGCTATTCTGTGATGAGCCCAGTCACAGACAAAGCCATGCTACTGCGCCCCACTCCACTCCCAGTGTCACAGCCATGCTTAAGCTTCAAGGTCACTGGAAGATGCATAAGTTGTTGGTGGGATAAGAAGAAGATAAAACATAAGAAGAGCCCTGCTGGATCAGGCCAAAGGCCCATCTAGTCCAGCTTCCTGCATCTCACAGAGGCCACCAAATGCTTGAGAGAGTACACAAGACAACAACATACAGCCTGTGTCCTGGTGCCCTCCCCTGCATCTGCAGTGCCACAGAGTGTGGTGAGGGTCTCTAGCTTGGATCTCTAGTTTTAAAAGGTGATGGAGCACATCCACAGGGGACAATTCCATCACTGGCAACTAGTCACAATAGCCATATGACACGGAATGTGCTGCCGCCACCTCTGCACTACCAGAAGAAGCTCTTCCCTCTACTCCTGGCAAAAGAGAGCAAACAAAATAATGACTGGGCTGGAGCACCTTCCCTATGAGGAAAGGCTACAGCATTTGGGCCTATTTAGTCTAGAAAAGAGCTGCCTGAGGGGGGACATGATTGAGACATACAAAATCATGCAGGGGATGGACAGAGTGGATAGAGAGATGCTCTTTTCCCTCTCACAAAACACCAAAACCAGGGGACACCCGCTAAAATTGAGTGTTGGGAGAGTTAGAACAGATAGAAGAAAATATTTCTTTACCCAACGTGTAATTAGTTTGTGGAACTCTTTGCCACAAGAAGTAGTTATGGCATCTTACCTGGATGCCTTTAAGAGGGAATTGGACAACTTTCTGGAGGAGAAGTTCATTACGGCTTACAAGTCATAGGAGGTATGTGCAAACTCTTGGTTTTAGAGGCAGGCTGCCTCTGATTGCCAGATGCAGGGGAGGGCACTGGGACGCAGGTTGTGTCTGTTGTCTTCTGTGTTCCCTGGGGCATTGGTGGGCCACTGTGAGATACAGGAAGCTGGACTAGATGGGCCCTTGGACTGATCCAGCAGGGCTCTACTTATGTTCTTATAGCCCATTTCTAAAATCAGGAAGTTGCACATACACATCATGGCTTGTAACCCGTAATAGATTTTTCCTCCAGAAACTTGTCCAATCCCCTTTTAAAGGCATCCAGGCCAGATGCCATCATCACATCCTGCAGCAAGGAGTTCCACAGACGAACCACATGCTGAATAATGGAAATGGAAAATAATGGAAATGGAAAAGGTGCAAAAGAGAGCAACTAAGATGATTACGGGGCTGGGGCACCTTCCTTATGAGGAAAGGCTACGGCGTTTGGGCCTCTTCAGCCTAGAAAAGAGACGCTTGAGGGGGACATGATTGAGACATACAAAATTATGCAGGGAATGGACAGAGTGGATAGGGAGATGCTCTTTACACTCTCACATAATACCAGAACCAGGGGACATCCACTAAAATTGAGTGTTGGGCAGGTTAGGACAGACAAAAGAAAATATTTCTTTACTCAGCGTGTGGTTGGTCTGTGGAACTCCTTGCCACAGGATGTGGTGCTGGCGTCTAGCCTAGACGCCTTTAAAAGGGGATTGGATGAGTTTCTGGAGGAAAAATCCATTATGGGGTACAAGCCATGATGTGTATGTGCAACCTCCTGATTTTAGAAATGGGTTAAGTCAGAATGCCAGATGTAGGGGAGGGCACCAGGATGAGGTCTCTTGTTATCTGGTGTGCTCCCTGGGGCATTTGGTGGGCCGCTGTGAGATACAGGAAGCTGGACTAGATGGGCCTATGGCCTGATCCAGTGGGGCTGTTCTTATGTTCTTATGTTAATAAATAAATATTTTCTTTTGTCTCTCCTAACCCTCCCAACACTCAATTTTAGTGGATGTCCCCTGGTTCTGGTGTTATGTGAGAGTGTAAAGATCATCTCTCTACCCATTTTATCCTTCCCATGCATAATTTTGTATGTCTCAGTCATGTCCCCCCTCAGGCGTCTCTTTTCTAGGCTGAAGAGGCCCAAACGCCGTAGCCTTTCCTCATAAGGAAGGTGCCCCAGCCCCGTAATCATCTTAGTCGCTCTCTTCTGCACCTTTTCCATTTCCACTATGTCTTTTTTGAGATGTGGCAAACAGAACTGGACCCAATACTCCAGGTGTGGCCTCACCATTGATTTCTACAACAGCATTATAATATTAGCCGTTTTGTTCTCAATACCTTTTCTAATGATCCCAAGCATAGAATTGGCTTTCTTTACTGCCGCCGCACACTGGGTCGACACTTTCATTGACCTGTCCACCACCACCCCAAGATCTCTCTCCTGATCTGTCACAGACAGCTCAGAACCCATCAGCCTATATGTGAAGTTTTGATTTTTTGCCCCAATGTGCATGACTTTACACTTACTGACATTGAAGCGCATCTGCCATTTTGCTGCCCATTCTGCCAGTCTGGAGAGATCCTTCTGGAGCTCCTCACAATCACTTCTGGTCTTTACTATTCGGAAAAGTTTGGTGTCGTCTGCAAACTTAGCCACTTCACTGCTCGCCCCTGTCTCCAGGTCATTTATGAAGAGGTTGAAAAGCACCGGTCCCAGGACAGATCCTTGGGGCACACCGCTTTTCACCTCTCTCCATTGTGAAAATTGCCCATTGACACCCACTCTCTGCTTCCTGGCCTTCAACCAGTTCTCAATCCACAAGAGGACCTGTCCTCTAATTCCCTGACTGTGGAGTTTTTTCAGTAGCCTTTGGTGAGGGACCGTGTCAAACGCCTTCTGAAAGTCCAGATATATAATGTCCACGGGTTCTCCCGCATCCACATGCCTGTTGACCTTTTCAAAGAATTCTATAAGGTTCGTGAGGCAAGACTTACCCTTACAGAAGCCATGCTGACTCTCCCTCAGCAAGGCCTGTTCATCTATGTGTTTTGAGATTCTATCTTTGATAAGGCATTCCACCATCTTACCCGGTATGGATGTTAGGCTGACCAGCCTATAGTTTCCCGGGTCCCCCCTCTTTCCCTTTTTAAAAATAGGTGTGACATTTGCTATCCTCCAATCCTCTGGCACTGTGGCTGTTTCGAGGGACTATTTTAGTCCAGAGATCAGCAACTTCATTCTTCAATTCCTGAATAACTCTTGGGTGTGGCAGCCTATTCATGAGACAGGAACTGCCTCCACCATCTTCCGCGGCCCCCTCCCACCCCCACTCCACAATGGCTGGACTTGAAAAGGGAGAGGGGAATGGAGCAGAAGTGAAAGCAAGAGAGAGTGGGGGTCCTCAATGTCTCCTGGGGGTGCTGCAGTCCACCCCACCCCTCTGCCACTTCTGCTCAGGTTCTCTCTTCCTCCTCAAATCCCATGAAAGCAGGGGGAGGGGCTGCAGTAGTTTCCATACCTTGAGGCCCAGTTAAAGGGCATAGCTACAGGGGGTGGCGCAATAAGTACTGCAAGTGCCACAAGGCGCCATGTAAGCAGCCCACTCACTGTTGGAGCCATTCCAAGCACTGACGCCAACGTGTGGGCATTTGAGCTTACATGGCACACTGCAGTGCCACAGTACTTGACCAGCTGCTGCCACTGTAGCTACACCACTGGCCTTTGGGGAGGTGTCCCTGCCACAGTATTTGGTGTCCCTCCTTCAGCGCTGAAAGATCTTGGGCCACTCTGGATCTGTCCACAGCCAAGAGCCATGGTAGCCCCTGGTTCAGGTGCAGCATGCCATGAATGCCAGTTGCTGGAAATGGGCTGCCGCCCGCCCTGGCCTGCAGATGCTGCCTGTGGGCATTCAGAGCTCTCTGAATAGCCTCTGAGGAAAGGTGGGTGCTGGATGAGAAGGGCCTTGCCCAATAGGGAAGCTCTTACGTACCAGGGCCAGGGGCCAGAACTGACAGTGGGTTCTGGGTCCACCTGGGACCTCCAAAACCGACTGGCTGACCCCCACAGCTGTTGGCCCCATGCAGCCAATACTGGTTGCCAGCATATTTCAGCAGCATGAGGTGGCAAGAGTTGCAGGGCAGGCAGCAGGCGTAATAGGCCCAGAGGCGTTGGCACTACCACCTTTTGTTCAGCGCAAACCTTTGCATTGTGGACGATTAAATTCATTATGCAGCTCAATTTCACCAGCTTGAGCTTGATCAGGCAGGACAGGCCTGGGGCGGGCTGCCAGCCAGCCTGTGCTTCGGGCCTGGGCTTCAGGAAAGTGCAAAACAGTGGGAATGCCTGGCAGCAGAGGTGCGGCTGAAGGAGAAAGCAGCACTAGCAGGTGGCAACCAGATAGCAAATCCAGGCTATCAGAGGCTGTACTTGGGCCTGATCCTGAGAAAGATCAGGTGGGGAAAGGCTGGGATCTTGGTATCCAGAGCCCTTTCCTTTCCCTCCTCAACCAGTGGAAGGGCCAAGTGGGACTGGAGTCTTCTCACCGCAGCCTGCAGTGAAGCTTTTGCCTCTGGAACAGGACCAATGAAGCACCTGTGTGCGTGTTCTGCAAGTGCAGTGGAAGGGGTGGAATCAGTCACACAACAAAACTTGGCTCAGCTTCTTGCCATGATTGGCTGCACCAAGAGCCACCTTTGCTAACCAAACCCCCCTTCCCCTGAGTAGGACCCAGCCCTAACTGGTGACTGGGGGGGAGGGGAATAGAAGAAAGAGAGAGGAAAGGAGAAGAATGCTGGCCTGGAAAGAGGTGAAGAAAAATGCTGGGAGGGGTGATCTTCCCAAAAGATTAGGAATGCCCTCCTTTTCTGACTATGCTTCTTGGCTTCCCCCAGGAGTGTCTCCCACCAGTGCCCCAGTCAGCCCTCCCTGGAGTCAAGCCCCTCATTTCCCATGAAAGAGTGAATGTGGGTCTGCCTCTTGCACCCCTTTCCCCCACAGCTAGCTTTTCCTAACCATACGTGGGGGAGCAGCCTGCTGTCGTGGGAGAGGCCAGGCTGTGGACTTTGGAAAGTGTCTCAAGCCACTGGGAAAACTCCCAGTCTCAGATACCCTACACAAGTGCCAGCCAGGACCTGTCTTGTGAGATTCAAGTGGGGGGGGGGGGAGTCAACAGCCTGCCTCTTAAAACCAAACCACACACCTTGCTTGGGTCCCAGGGATCAGCAAAGCATCTGTCAAAACTGCTCCCAAAGCAAAGGAAGGGTGGTGGCTTGGGTGAGAGGGAGCGTGACCCACATCAGCAGAGGGCTCCACATCGAAAGGCTGGTATTCCTGTTAATTCCCCCCCCCCCCATGATCAATTATGCAGCTGAAGCTTAAGTTGCAGGAAAGGTCACAGGTGTGAGTAGCTTCTGGTGAAGAATTTGAGTTACTTTGGTGCAAAACCAGAGTTATTTTTTGCACTGAACCAGGACCTCTAAGAGGAATTTTATCAGGGGGTACAAAGTTTCTTTTGGGCCCCTTCCCTTCTCCACTGGATCATAATTTCTATGAATTACGAAATATAAAACTATGTAGGCTTAACACAAAATGTGAATACTAGTCTTTACATAATATATGCAAATATTTTCTGAGATCCCATGAAATTTCCAGCTCCCTTCCTTGGCTTCTAGGCCCCTTTTTTTACCACAGGACCGGGTATGATGTATCCCCTGCATTCCCTCCCCCCATCAGCCCTGATGAGATCAGAAAATGTAAGGTCCCAGGGCCCAAGTACAATTTACCCCTGCACCCCCCTGTCATGGACCCTACACTGAATATACAAACACCCTTTAATCTTAGAAAGCTAGCACTTGCATGGCATTCAGAACAGTCAAAAGTTGGGGTAGATTAACTTGACTCAGGATCTCACCACAACTCTGGAGATGTTTGGTCCACTCCATTCTGCACCGTCAGATATTTCCAAGTACCTTTGAGGCTGGTCCAACACTGCCACAATACTAGAATAAAAGCTTTAATTAAGATTACCATTTGGGGTTTGTAAAAAATATTACCTTCAGTACTTGCTGTTGCCTCTAATGTCAGAGCAAATATATCCTGATGCTGATGCTATTTTCACAGGTGCCACAAGAGGGCAGCAGAAACACAGCACAAGGCTGGACAGTTGGACTTGCCCTGGATGGATCCGGGGTTAATTGCCATTTTAGTGCAGAGTCCAAGGCTGAGTAGTGCTAAGGGGGTGGCAGAGTTAAATGAGAGCCCTTCAAAGCACAGTTGATTCCCTTCCTGCCTGGGGATCAATTACTTCAGGGAGGCAGCACTGGTGGGCAGCCTTGGCAGTCAGGCACTTCACTGACCTTGATGAATTTCTACCATTAGTCTTTGCAAAAATCTAAAGAGAACTGTATGGACCCATAGCAAGAGAAGGGAGCAGTTGGGCAGTGGGGAGAGGAGATGTGGATTGCCCCCCCCACACACACACACCAGTGCCATCTCACCAAAGAATTTACAAAGCAAAAAGAGCAGATGGTCCCTTCCCCAACTGAAGCATCCAAGTATTTATTTTTATTCTGCCTCTCCGTTCAAACAATCCAGGCAGCTCAAAAGGACAAAGATACAATCAAAACATAAAAGCCCAACTGAATCTGAAGCAAGACCAAATCCTAAAATAGCTGTGCTAAAAATCAAACACTAATTTAAAGCAGCAGATAAATTAAATATTAAAAGATAATCCAAATAAACACAGGTCATGGTTCAGGATGTGGACTCACCTCCCTGCATTACAATCTCTGAGCATGAACTGGAGGTTGTCCATGACTTTGTGTACCTTGGCTCAACGATCTCCGACACTCATTCTCTCGATGCCGAGCTAAACAGGCGCATCGGTAAAGCAGCTACCACGTTTTCCAGACTCACAAAGAGAGTCTGGTCCAACAAGAAGCTGACGGAACATACCAAGATCCAGGTCTACAGAGCAGCTTCTGTACTGCAGCGAGTCATGGACTCTTCGCTCACAACAGGAGAGGAAACGGAACGCTTTCCACATGCACTGCGTCGGACGCATTCTCGGCATCACCTGGCAGGACAAAGTTCCAAACAACACAGTCCTGGAATGTGCTGGAATCCCTAGCATGTATGCACTGTTGAAACAGAGACACCTGCGTTGGCTTGGTCATGTCGTGAGAATGGATGATGGGCGGATCCCAAAGGATCTCCTCTATGGAGAACTCGTGCAAGGAAAGCGCCCTACAGGTAGACCACAGCTGTGATACAAGGACATCTGCAAGAGGGATCTGAAGGCCTTAGGAGTGGACCTCAACAGGTGGGAAACCCTGGCCTCTGAGCGGCCCGCTTGGAGGCAGGCTGTGCAGCATGGCCTTTCCCAGTTTGAAGAGACACTTTGCCAACAGTCTGAGGCTAAGAGGCAAAGAAGGAAGGCCCATAGCCAGGGAGACAGACCAGGGACAGAATGCACTTGCTCCCGGTGTGGAAGGGATTGTCACTCCCGAATTGGCCTTTTCAGCCACACTAGACACTGTTCCAGAACCACCTTTCAGAGTGCAATACCATAGTCTTTCGAGACTGAAGATTGCCAATACAATACAATAATCCAAACAAACATCTTCATCAGCTCTCTAGAAACAGAAAATGGAAGACGCAGCAATCTTCACAAGGAAGTCATTCCACAGTCTTGGACCCACCACCAAAAAAGGCTCACAAAGTATGGGTGGCATTGGAGGGGGAGGGGGGAACACTAAGTTCCTGGAGGGGGGAACACTAAGTTTTGCAAGCTCCCAAACATCTGTGTAAAGCGATCTGTATGAATACAAACATCTGTATTCAGAGCCAGTTGCAGCTGTGAAAGCCATGACTGGCTGTGAACTTGAGGGAGAAGCCACTTTACACTGGTGTTCAGGAGCCTGCAAAACTTAGCATTTTACGCTCCCACTCAGGAATGGTGGTGTGGATAAAAAGCAAGACATGCCAAATGGGCACAGTGCCTAGCGGTTAGCAGCAGCTCTTTTGGCATTGTTCTCTCCACCCTTCCCACCAGTTATAGTTCAGCCTGTTGTGGGTCTCTCGTGATCTGAACCCAGGATGGTGCGAACCTGGAACGAAAACAGATGCCAGCTGGGGACCATCCCTTCTGTACTACAACAGAAAATCACAACCTTGACATGCTGCTCATGTGCTGCCATCAACCGGGCAGTCTGGGGCTTCCAGTTTCATTTTCAGGGAGAGCACAAACCAGGCTGCCCTTGTGAATGAAACTAGAAGTCCTGCACTTTCAGGTATGGCTGCAAAATAGAGACATAGATCCAGAAGGCCTCCCTAGAATGCTCCCATTTTGCTCCCACCTCCAGGAATGGCTCCGAAAGGGAGAAGGGCCCCTTGCACACTGCAGTGAGGCTCCCTGCAAGACTTAGTGCTTTGCACTGCTACACCACTGGAAAAAACACATGCTGGGGCCATAGCAAGACAACGATGACTTTCATGAGCTGCAGCCCTAAGATGACCCAGGGCCAAGTTCCACTTCCAGAAGTAAGCCATTGCCCTTCTTGCCTGAGCCAGTCATGTCTCCCAAGTCTCCCCCTCCCCCCCCACTCCCTCAGCTGCCTTCCTGGATGAGGACATTTGGGCCAGTGGTTCCTTTGTCTTGAACAGCAGCGAGCCAGACATCCCTCTGGAATTCACCAGGGAAGTGGGGCAACACTTCCTCTTGGCCCCCAGCACATGGCTGCTGCTGCAGCTCTTCACCCAGTGCCCCAGGACCACAAGCGGCTGCTCCAACCTCAGTCCCTTCTGGGGCTCTTTACACAGCAGTGTCATGGCAGTGAGAAAGAATGTGACCCTCAAAGTCGCTTGGGAGCAGTTTCTATAGGAACCGATGAGCACAGAAGAGTTGCAAAGTCACCTATAGAAAGCCTTGTCTGTCGGATGAAGGGTACCGTCTGTAGTGCTGTTGTGGGATAACCAGGAGTCAGAGCACTTGCAATTGCCACTACACATTTCCACCTTTGCTCTATTCATCCGCCAGGATCTTTGGTGAGCATTCTGAGTAATATGGGACTGGCTAAATCCTGGTGCTTGGAGGAGCAAAGGCTGAATGATTCCTTAAAGAGTCGCCTTCTCAGATCCATTTCTTCCCCGCATGCCAGCCAGCAGGGGAGGGCCTGCTCCAGATCCTACCACCAGCCGAGGCTTGGTGCGCAAGTATGAGAGTCAGAGCCTCATCACACCAACCCTGTGCAATACCCTCCCCAGGTAAGCCCACCTAGTCCCATCTTCAGCACCTGGTCCAGAGAGAGATCCTTTGGGAAGGTGATAAAGGCGTACCTTTCTTTCTGTTGCTTTGTTGAGCCAGACAAGCTCATTTTTCTGCTGCGATATTCCATCAACTATTTCTATCATTGGTAGTTTTATTGCATTATTTATTGTGTATTTTTATTGTGTTAGAAATAAAAGAGGAGTGCTGGAGCTGCAGAGAAGATAGCTTGCTGCACAACATCTTTCCAGTCAAGTATTCAGTGAGGCAGTTGCAGCTGTTTGCTTGAGAAGGGACCAGAACCATCTTCCACACTGTCTCCAGATCACCTTGTCCTCCTTTTCTTTATTGGCAACACAGGACCAAGGGGCCTTCACAGTGCATGACTCCAATTGGTTTTGTTCAGGGCTCATGAGAGGGGGGCCTGGGGTCAAAAAAGGGGCCAAAGGAGTGGAGCCAGAGATTGCCTGGGAGCTCAGAAACTGTTTGCATAGGTTGTATGAAGAATAGCATTCACATAAGAAGAGCCGCGCTGGATCAGGCCAAGGGCCCATCTAGTCCAGCTTCCTGTATCTCACAGTGACCCACCAAATGCCTGAGGGAGCTCACAAGGCAACAGACACAACTGAACAGGCCCAAATGCTGTAGCCTTTCCTCCAGGTGTGGCCTTACCATTGATTTGCACAACAGCATTACAATATTAGCTGTCTTATTCTCAATGCCTTTCCTAATGATCCCAAGCATGGAACTAGCCCTCTTCACTGCCGCCACACATTGGGTTGACACTTTCATCGAGCTGTCCACAAGGACCCCAAGATCTCTCTCCTGATCTGTCACAGACAGCTCAGAACCTATTAGCCTATATCTAAAGTTTTGATTTTTTTGCCCCAATGTGCATGACTTTACACTTACATTGAAATGCATCTGCCATTTTGCTGCCCATTCTGGAGAGATCCTTCTGGAGCTCTTCACAGTCTCTTCTGGTCTGCACCACTCAGAAAAGTTTGGTGTCATCTGCAGACTTGGCTACCTCACTGCTTAGCCCTGCCTCCAGTTCATTCATGAACAGTTTGAAAAGCACCAGTCCCAGGACAGATCCTTGGGGCACTCCACTTTCCACCTCTCTCCATTGTGAAATTGCCCATTGACACCCACTCTCTGTTTCCTGGACTTCAACCAGGTCTCAATCCAGGAGAGGACCTGCCCTCTAATTCCCTGACTGTGGAGTTTTTTCAGTAGCCTTTGGTGAGGGACCGTGTCGAACACCTTCTGAAAGTCCAGATATATAATGTCCATGGGTTCTCCCGCATCCACATGCCTGTTGACCTTTTCAAAGAATTCTATAAGGTTAGTGAGGCAAGACTTACCCTTACAGAAGCCAGGCTGATTCTCCCTCAGCAAGGCTTGTTCGTCTATGGGCGAAATCCAACCTCTTATGTCAGTCCTTTCCAGCACTGACATAAGGGCAATGCAGCTCTGAGGTAAGGGAACAAACATTCCCTTATTTTGAAGAGGCCTCCGTGAGTGCCACCCAACTGCAGGATGCAGCACATGACCCATTGGCACTGCTATGCCAGTGCTGGAAAGCACTGACATAAGGGGTTAGGATTGCGCCCTACGTGTTTTAAGATTTTATCTTTAATGATTTTATCTTAACATTTTGTGTAAGCTTATATAGTTTTATATATCATAATTTACAGAAATTTAATTTCTATAATTTATGATCTAGAAATTAAATTATATTAATTATAATTTATATGTTATGAAATTTAATTTCATAGTTTATATTAATTATGATCACTTGAAATTTTGATCCAATGGGGAAAAGGGGATCAAAAGAAACTTTGTGCCCCCTGATAAAATTCCTTTTGGGGGGCTGTGTTTGTCCTTCACATTTATTCCACAGAACTCAGGGTAGTATACATGGTTCTTCCCACTCTCGTGAGATTGGTTAGGCCAGGGCTGTCAAACTTGTTTCATACGGAGGGCTAAGGTCAGCATTCAGGACTCCAGCTGAGGACTGGAAGTGATGTCATTAAGCAGAAAGTGACATCATTAAGCAGCTAATGACCAGAAATCAGACCCTGTTCTCACATAGAAACTCATTAACTGCAAATGACAGAAGAGAAAATATGCAAATCTTGATCGTATTTCAAGATTTGGGAAAGCCCAATTTTCTCGTGGGCTGCCATTTCAGCAGTAACAGCAGCCGAGAGCCTGAGGGCTGGATAAAAAGCTTTCGGGGGCCGGATACGGCCCCCGGGCCTTATGTTTGACACCCCTGGGTCAGGCCAAGAGAGACAGACTACCATTCCAGTCATTCAGCAAGAGTCATGGCTGAGTGGGAACCTGCAGCTGGGTCTTCCTGGTCCAAGGCCAACACCCTCCATTACTCTCCCCCCCTTTAATTCTGATAAAGCACACAGCCAGGACCTGAAAGAGGTTTATGGCACGTGTAAGCAGGTCAATGATGGGGGTGGTAATTATGAACTTTTTGGCAAGAAAGAAAAAACAAAACACTTTATACTGTTCTTGAGCAAGGAGAGAGGACCCAGTTATCTTACCCGGATGCCTTCCCCCAGGGAGAGCCTTGGTCATCAAGCTAGGCGACCTGGGTTCAAGGCTTAGATCAGTGGTTTTTGACTGGTGTGCCATGAGGCTGCCTCAGGTGTGCTACTGGTCCAAGTAGTCAAGTCATGGCGGCGGCAGCAGCTGTGTGAGGGGGAGAAGTGGCAGCTTAGAGCCTTGCGCAGCAGGAGAGAAAGAGGCAGCCGCGCAGGGGCTTGAACACTCCTGCTGTTGCTGGTGCCTGCCCCGAGCGCTGATTGGGCAGCCAGCCAGGCAGCTAGAGAAGCCTGGAAGAGCGGGCCAGAATGCAGAGGGAGTGAGGGCGAGCAGCGAGAGGAGGGAGTGAGAGCGAGCCTGAAGGTGGAAGCAGGTCGGAGCCAGAAGCAGCTGGCTGGCAAGGATCCTGGAGAGACCCTTTTCCTTGTCTGCAATGCCCCAAAGTGACCCTGGCAAGGCTTTGGCAGGAAGGGCACTGGGCCACAATCCTATCCACACTTACCTAGGAGTAAGCCCCATTGACTATAATGGGGCTTACTTCTGAGTAGACACACAGAGACTTGATTGCATTCTTTCTTGAATAAATGAGCAGGCAAGTGATGCTTTTCTTCCCCCCCACCCCACCTCCTCCCCTCCTGCACACACATCCCCCATCATAATTGCAGTTCACCCCTCTCTTTCAGCCCCCCTCCCTCTTCACCACCTTCCAAAGTTCAGAAGGTGCCTCTTATTCCCTTTCTCTCTCCCCCCCCCACCCCAGTGAATCCTGCACTTGTTTCAGCCACATCTCCCCACTGTCCCTCACAGCACATTTCTGTTTCTCCAGTGTGCTCAGTCTCATCTCATCTCTCTTTGCCACTTCCTGGCATATCAGAGCACATCAATTGATAACAGTTTGAACAGACCTGCTTCAAAATCTTTCCAGAAACCACATACACCTCCCTCTCCAACCCTCTGGGAATTTCTTTCATTGTCATGTAATGATCTAAGGCTGCCATCCTAACCACACTTTCCTGAGAGTAAGCCCCATTGAACAAGACAGGACTTTCTTCTGAGTAGACCTGGTTAGGCTTGTGCCCTTAGTTATATTAATTACAATTAATTGTAACATGATAATGTAATTCAAAAGTAGTAGTGTGCCTTGACAACTTTAGTGCCTTGTCAGTGTGCCGTGAGCTGAAAAAGGTTGAAAATGGCTGGCTTAGATCATAAGGTCCTTCTGGCTGGCCTTGGGGAAAGGGCAGTTGCCCAGCCTCAGTATCCATGCAAGAGTATGAACTACTTGCTTCACCATAGTGTTACTGCAAGGACCAATTAAGGAGGGCAGCAGCACCCCTCACCCGCCCATAAAGCACCTTAAGAGATTTTTCTTGAGGACCATGCAACATAATAGGAGGTATTTGTGTTGGGTTTTTTTGGTAATTTAATTTAGAATATTTATATGCAGCTTTTCAACAAAAGAATTTAACTTTATACAAATACAACTTTCTATACCTGATAATAGCTTATCTATCATGGCTTTAAGCCAACGGTAAACTTTCTGTTTGGTTTATTCAGTTTAATTTCCACAATTTTCCATTTATAAATAAATTCTATATAGGGGGCCCATGTCACAGATCCTATATCCACAGATTCAGTTATCTGCAGATTGGGTCTGGGGAGCCCCCAGTGCACACCCCCCCTGCACACACCCCTGGGGGTGAGGAGAGCTTCTGAGCTCTGTCGGGGGTCTGGAGGACTTTCCTGGGCCTTATAAGGCATTAAAAACATCACTTCTGGTTTCACAGAGAAACTGGAAGTTGTGCTATTTTCACTGCCTTGCTCAGTCTAAGCTTGGCAGAGGCCAGGGATGGACGTCCTCAGCCTCTACTGAGTTCAGAAGGCTCTCCAGAGGCAACCTCTTGGAACTGTGGGGACAGGCATTCACCCACATCCACAGTTTTAGCTATCTGCGGGGGGGGGGTGTGTTCCCCCGGAATGGAACTCCCGCAGATAAGGGGGCATGCCTGTATTTGATTTGTCACCTTGACTACAGGATTTGAAAACTTACTATCAACAAGGCTGTTTAGGTGAAAAGGCTGCAGCTAATTCCATGAACTGCTGTCTCAAGCACAGCCCAGTCTGCCATCTCTACCAGTGCAAGTTAGAGAACAGTGAGAGAAGGAAACACTCTGCTCCTTTGTGCACAAGTACACACCCAGTTTATGTTGCGTGATCAAGCTGGAAGAACTTCCTGGATCAATCTTGCCCCTTCTGGACTCTCCTCCCCCCTCCCAGATCACTGACCCAACTAGCAGCAAGAATCTTTTCTTTGCACCTTCATCAGAACAACAGTCTTCTCCTTACCTCCCATGAGTTGCACCCTTCCCTACACAGTGGAAAAGTGATGCCCAGATGGTCATGTGGCATAACCAGAGAGTGCAACTTTTTCATACAGAGAATACCTGCTTGACAGTCTCTCCTGTTCTGTGCTTGTGCCTGGCACAGTAGGCTTAGAGGCAAACCATGATGCTGGCTTGGCATGGCAGGAGAGTGGCAAATCCTTCAGACTTTGGAGGAGTCCATTTGTGGCAGCCATCTCAGGAGGTCATCCAGCCACAGCTCCTATTTCAAGCAGAGTCTACCTGAACTAGTCCAGCCAAGTATTTGCTTACCCTGTTTTTACAACCTGCCCCCCTCCCCACAGTGAGGAGGCAACTTGTCCCCATGTTCAGCCATCTTTACAGTTGGACAATCCTTTAAGCCAGAGATTGTCAGACTTCACAGGATAACTCTTCATGCTTTTTTAGGGTGCTTATTGTCACCTTTCAGCCTTTTCTTCACCAGCAGAAAAGACCCCTGTCATGATGCATGCCCCATCTCTCACAGTCTGCAGGTGAATGCTGCTCTGGATAGCATGTGGAAATCTTCCCCGGGGTTTTCAAATAAGAGGACAAGTCACATAAAATCTCACCTGGACTTTGAGTGGTAGGAATGTCTGCTTTTAATTCAGAAATTTATTTTAATTACATTATGTAATAATATCACAGTCTATTTTACAAGTTTAAGGAGAGAGGGTGGGGGGGATGACATTTGGACCAGTTACATAGAAATTGGAGATGAAATGAGTATTTAAAAAAAGAGAGAGACAGGAATGGGAGTCAACTCAAACAAGGAAGATCCCAGGAGACAGACAGACTGCCTGCCAAGGAAGGGAGTTCTAAGACCCAGAGACATACAAAGGATTAGAAAACAAAAACTAAACATAATTTACAGTCTTGATCCTTCACGACCATTTGCTTGCCTGTTTGCTGATCAGATCCAGACTCCACAGCCCTCCCTGGCTCTCAAACTTCTGAGTGGAGGGGGGCACCCCACACAGCTCGGCCTTGTCCAGTGAGAAGGCGGAGGAGCACAGAAGAAGGGCACAGGTCACAACTCACACCAAGCGGGTCCCCAAGGTCACTGCCTAAAGGAAGAGTCTTCCACTGGACACTTTTTTGGGTGGGGTGGGGATTCTGCACCAGGAACTGGATGGGGGGAACTAAACCAGGCTCGATCCCCGGCAGGGCCTCCTCTCAAACGTAGAACAGTCTTACTCTGGAAGTGCTTACAAGGAGGTTGTCGTCATAAAACTTGGTTTCTATGATAACGTTCCCACTGCAGAGGGGAAAAGGGGGAGGGGGTCAGAGGAGAAAGTAAAAAGGCTGCCACCAACATCCGATGCACAGGCTGAGATGTGTCACCAGAGCCACTGTGGGCCCCCAATGGTGCCAACTACGGTGGGTAGAACCCACTGGAGTCGATGAAGCTGTCTTCTGCCGAGTCAGGTTGTTGGGCCATCCTTACCCACCACTGTCTGCCATGAATCTCCCAGGCCTCATCAAACTGGAGGCCGTAAACCTGGGACCTCCCCCACTCAAAGATGTGTGTGCATATTATTATTATTAGCAGTATTTATATACCACTTTTCAACAAAAGGTTCACAAAGCAGCATATAAAGACAGACCTGCCCAGTCCAGGAGAGACATGAATGGGGCAGGCACTTGAAGCCATACACCTGGTTGCCTCCATATCACCTATCTGGACATGAGCGATGGTGGAAGTTTTCTTTTACACCTTCACTGGGATACAGATTTCCAATTTCTGCCTGGTTTGAATGCTCACAATGAAGGCATACACTGTTTCTGCACATTACATCAGCCACTTACTAAGAACAAGTAGTTGGATTTTTCTTCCTGGGTAAGGAATGTTTATCAGACAGACACACAGCGTGATAAAACTTTGCATCACTATCCAATATATGTCCTGTTTACATGATGCAATTAACAGCTCCACTTCACTGCAATTCCTGCCTCTCCTTGCTCCCACCCCATCCCTGGGGGCAACTGATATGACTTTCCATTGTCTCCAGGGAAGCAAGGAGAAACATGCAGCTTCTGATCAGCAGGGTCTGCTGCATTCACTCCTTTGCAAGTGTGCAACAGGCACAGAAGTGACCCGATCCTGGAGTCACTCATTTAGAAGGCAAAGCAGAACTAAGGACATGCAGGCCAGGGAACTCACGCCATCTAATCCTCAGGAGGAGATTCACAACAGCCTCCAACAAGGCTGCTCTTTTATCACGCTGTCTTTGACATAAACAGTGAGCCACATGAATGTGGGGAAGGGCTGC
This sequence comes from Tiliqua scincoides, assembly GCF_035046505.1. Taxonomy (NCBI): domain Eukaryota; kingdom Metazoa; phylum Chordata; class Lepidosauria; order Squamata; family Scincidae; genus Tiliqua; species Tiliqua scincoides. Next base: position 237,412,959 of record NC_089823.1, on the reverse strand, counting down.
AGCTGCGGCAAAGCATCTGCTCTGCAGGCAGAAGGTCCTGGGTTCCAGTACTGGCAGCATCTTCAGGCAGGGCTGGGAAAGGCCTCCACTTCTGCAATGGAATAGTGACCTACCTCACAGGATTGTTGCAAAAATTATTGGGATAATGTGGGTGAAATGGCTTGGATACTTTGAAGGCTATCAGTGCTGCTTATCATATTTAGAGAAGCAGATTTCCAGGCCTTGAGGATGAACAATAAACACCATACAGTGCTTGGAGGTTGGCGATACATGCCTGGCAAATCATTAGACTCTACAAGTGGCTGAGAAAGTGTTCTACTGGGTAGAGGGAAGAGGCAGCTCTTGCTCTGTTGCTTCCCCTATTATCAGCAAAAGCAGAAATGCAAACTGTATAACTACCACATCACAAAATTCCAGTGTTTCAGAGCATAATCCTGACCCCTTTAAGCATGAAATGCACACAGCCTTGAAGCTTCTATAAGATAGAACCCCTCTCCCCAACACACAACATCCAGCCCCATCCTTGCTGGAAGGTTCACACATGACAGCTACTCACGTTAGAACATTCGCAGGCATCATCTGCGACTCTGGAGCGGCCTCTATCAAGGACTGCCAGGTATTTGTGGAGTTGGGGATCACAAAGCCAAATTCAAAGAACCATTCTGCAAAGAGAGGAAGGGGGAGAGGTATTCAAGCTCCTCACTGTTCCTGTCCCAACAGCCACCCATGAAGAAAACTTCCCTCTTCATTTAAGACAAGCGCCTGTTGCAGAAGCCAGATTGTGCTGTGCAGCTCCCAGGTCCCACGGCAAAGGGAGAGCCCAAGAGAGTTCACACAAACATGACTTATATGGCAGCAAGCACACCACAAGCCTGTGCTCTGCCACTGCACTACAGTTCCTCCATCCTCACAGTTCCTGGTCAGCATTTGCAAGCAAGCAGCATGAGAAGTGCTTGAAGATGAGAGGAGGAGAGTGGGGCACTGTGGTCCTCCTTCCTTCACATGATCTATGTAGCACAAATCACCAACTTTTTCATAAATGACTAGGACAAGTAGGCTAGTTAAAGTTTTGCAGGCGGGGGGAGCACAAATGAATTGCCATATGATCAGCAGCAACACTTAACTTTGACCATGAATGCACCTAGCACAAAAAGCACCTATCTTAGCATCTGTCTTCATGCTAGTTCTGAAGTTCAGCATAAGGTCTGAGATATGACTCCAACCCTTCCTCACTGCATAGGCAGGGTGGCTAAAAGCAATGGGTTTTAGCTAGTCAACAAGGGAGTCTATTTCTAGGAGCAGTGATGTTGGGGGCTTCTCCTTGGCTGCTGCCCCCCATTGAAGAAGTTTTCATTTGTAAGCTCAGTGGGCAACAACCTGTCTCTCATGTTAGGCTTTAAAGTATCTTGTCACTTTATTCTAGCCCTGGGATCGGCAACCTGTGTTTTTAGAGCCGCATGCGGCTCTTTCAGCCATCTGCTCTGGATCCTGCAGGCTGGGATTTAAAGGGGCAGGACGGGCGGCTGCTGCTCTGGAGGGCGGCTGCTGCTCTGGCTCCTACAGGCTGGGATTTAAAGGGGCAGGATGGGCGGCAGCTGCTTTCCCCTTGGGCGGAGGGGGAGATTGTTGTGTGCAGGACGGGCTGCTGCTGCTGCTTTCCCCTTGGGGGGAGCGGGAGACTGTTTTGTGCTGCGGGGGAGGGAAAGGGGGGCTTGGCCACTCCTGCCTGGGAAGATGGTGTGCTGGGGCTTTGCCTGCTCCCGTAATGCGCTGTGCACCCTCTCGTCCTGTATATGGTGAGTGTGGCTGACAGCAGCCAGGCTCCCCTACTGGCTTCCTGCCATCCTGAGTGTGGCTGGCAAGGGGTGGGGCGGGTGGGCTTCCAGTGGGGGGTCGGTGGGGGGCGCAGAGGCAGGAGAGGGAGCCCAGGCAGGGCTGCCTGGGTGGGGGCAGGCAGGGGCAGGGGCAGCTCCCAGGAGAGGGCAGAAGGCGCCTGCAGTCCCCTTGTGGGCATCTCCTGTGCACACAGCTGTGGGGTGGGGCTTGGCACAGTGAGGCAATGGGGATGACCTCACTTTTGTCTTGTAGGGCAATAGGTTGAGGGCAACCTACAATAGGTTGTAGGGCAATAGGTGAGGCAGAGCAGTGGGAGAGGGGGGGAGTGTTGACTTTACAAGGGTGGGTGGGTGGGGAAGAGGGAGGCTGTGGAAGGGCTGCCTGTGTAACTCCATCTTTACCTTGCTTTTCTGGGGTGCCATGGGGAGCAGGAGGGCAGAGATGGGGCTGTGGGAGCCTTAGAAAGGGGTGCTCTTTCAGGAGCAAGAAAGATGGGGGGTTGACCTGGGGAAAATGAAGAGTGCTAAATTCAAGGGTGCCGTCTTAGCATGCACCATCCCAGTGTGTGCCCAGGGTGACCAGAGGTCCTCTTTTTCCAGGACATGTCCTATTTTTTAGCCCCATGTCCTGAAAAAGAACTTAAATGTCCTGCTTTTCCCTGTGAGCAGGCAACGCATTCCCTCTTGTAATTAATAAATTATATGTAATACAGTTTTAAATTCAATAATAAGTAATTTTAAATTAGGCACATGAGATCAATAATACAATATATAATAAATATATAATCTATATATTGATCAATATATAATCAATATAGATGAGTGTTTTTAGCTTTTATTTTGTGGTCCTACATTTTTCTTCAATATCCTACATTTTGGGGTGACCTGTCCTCTTTTATTGTTATGACATCTGGTCACCCTGTGTGTGCCTCAGAGTGCCGTCTCAGGGCCCAATCCTATCCAGATTTCCAGTGTCGGTGCAGACATTCTAATGGGGCATGCACTGCATCTTGTAGTGGGGAGTCAGTCACAGAGGCCTCCTCAAGGTATGGGAACATTTGTTTCCTTACGTCTGGGCTGCATCAGTGCTGGAAAGTTAGATAGGATTGGGCCCTCTGTCAAGATATATCTATCTTGACAATAAGTATATTGTCTGGTTAGCACAGGAAGGGGAGCTTGCAGCAGATCATAAAGGTAAAAAAAACTATATATGCAGTGTTATCTTCATTTTAGATGTCAAAAGGGTTTTGTGGCTCCCAAGGTTTTCTTTTCTCCGGAAAACGGGTCCAAATGGCTCTTTGAATGTTTAAGGCTGCCGACCCCTGTTCTAGCCCATCTTGACAGTAAGGCTACATCCTGTAAGTGATCATTCTTATGGCTACCTGCTGACAGAGGAGCTCTTTGCCTGAAGTGCTGAAGCTCCTCCCATAAGCTCACTGAAGGAAGGACAAGTAGTTCCAAGGACAGCATCAACTGCTAGAAAGAAAGAAATACCCATTCCACTGACTTCTCTCCTTCCCTCCATTCATATGCTGGAATCACCTTCTAGACACTGTCCTTTGAAATACACTTTCTGTTCCAGACGGAATTTCTCCATCTGCTCTGTTGAAGAGAAGTTCAGCTCCCGAGACACAGCCTTGCATTTCAGGATCTTCTTAGGAACACGAGCTGGTAGAGGAAGAACACAGGTTGTTATCCAAAAAGCAAGAGGAGTCCTGCACAGCTGAAAGTGCACTTCCCAATTCTGTGAAGGGTAAACAGGTGCAGGATGCAATTCCAAGTAGATCTGAGAAGGCTTCTGGGTGAGAAGGTAAGAAACCTCTCCAAGTGATAAGGGATTTGCAGCCCAATCCTATCCACATTTACCTGGGAGTAAGCCCCTTTGACTATAATAGGACTTACTTCTGAGTAGACATGCATAGGATTAGGCTCTTAAAGCCTCTTAAGCAGACAGCAGGCAGACTCCTCTCTCAAGTCACTGATCCTGGGTTACCATCGCTGCTGAACCCATCCAGAGGTTTTAATTATTTCGTGACCTTTTAAGCGAAACAGCATTCAGGAGGCATCAAACCCATGTTACATTACTAAGCAGGTTAGTGCAGCTGTTTGCTGCAAAAAGCACAGCACTGAAAAGGCCAGGAGATCTGGAGGCTAAAGTGGATCTTTAGAAAAAGGCAAAAAGCCAGATTAATGGCTTGTCCGAGCATCTCCTCCATCTGGCTTCACATTTCCAGTCATACCCAAAGACACACTTATTAGGACACACAAGGCTAATGCCTGCATCGAGGAGGTAGGGCAAAAAGTCACTAGAGGCCAAATGAGGGGAAGCCAATGCTCTCCAGCACAACACAATGCGGGGGGGGGGGGGGGGAAGAGGCTGTCTACCTCTTCCGAAAACCATTTTATCACTAGAATCCCTACTATCCAGCAGTGCTTCTTAACAGGCAAAGCAAGCCTGTAGATGCAGGATCTCTTTGGACATTTGTCCAGCTGGCGTTGAGTATCCAGCTCTTGCCAAAACTGCAGGGCGAGACTGGATCAAGGCCTGTCCGGTTCAGCACCCTTGACAGGAATCCTTGCAAGTGGCAGGCACCAGGTGGACCACCCTTCATTCCATCTCTCCTGCAGCAGGTAGAAGGTTGGACTTGGGCCAAGGAGCCTGGGGTCCAACTGCTTATTCAACTGAGAAGCTTATGGAACACCCTGGGTCCAATCACTATTCTCTCAGCCCCACCTCCCACATGGGGTGTTGCAAAAATAAAATGGACAACTCAGCTCTTTGGAGGAAGGGTGGGAATAAATTATGTCAAGTAAATTCATTTTGCCCAGACCTGAACTAAACTGGGTGCCAGACCACCAAAGGAGCCCCACTGTGGAGTTCTGGTTTAAGGGTTGAACTATGCCCAGAAGGACCCAGGTGCCAATTCCCACTCAACCATGAAGCTCATTCTAAGCTCTTGCTAAGCCTAACCTGCTTCACAAGTTTGTCGAGATGGAGGGATAATTTATGCACTCCTGAGATCCCTGAAGGAAGACCAGGATAAACCACCTGATGCTCTAAAGTGCCTTGCAATACGCAAGAACAGTTCCTACACTTTGGAACTGCACTCAAATGTCCTTCTACAGATGCTGCACACATATACGACATGATTCTCAATGAAGGCATCCTTCCCTTGCTCATCACACATCACAGCCAATACTGAAACTGCATGCTGTTCAGGCTGGGACCCATCTTTTATGTTCTGTGCAGCATGCTGGAGGCACCAGCAACCAACATGTCTCACTGGAACAGACAAGAAACCTGTGCTCACTCTGGGTCTTGTGCAGAAGAACTCCCTGCATATTGGGCCATTTAGCAGTTGAGAGAGGATTTTGTTTAACCGTTTATATACTGGGACTGCTTGCCAATGTCAGAATTTTAGTTGGAATGCCTTTTAAAACCACCAATTAAGCAATTGCAAGGACATAAACAAGCATATTGCCAAAGCTTTAGTACAGATGTCTATGGAAATCAAAGCAAGTAGGAGATAACTTATGATTTAACAAACAAAAGCCACCCCTCACTCTTTCAAGGTCATTAGTTTTATTCTTTAATGGAGCCGGCACAGTTGTAATGGCCCAGACTGTGCAACTGCACTTTCCTTCTCTGCAGTGAATTCTGCTGTCCCAGCCAGCCTTAGCCACAGTTAACACTAACTAGGTTCCTTCTGAACACGATTTGCCAAGCAGTTTCAAATCCCAGTTAGGGTTGATCAAGGAAGGGGGGAGAATTCACTCCAAGGGTGGTGAAATGGAGTACTGTATGCCTTCCCTTAGCTAGCCAAGGCAACACCACACCAAAATACCCTCAAAAACCAACAATGTACACCATGCACCAATCAAAATTGGCATCTATAGGCGCCCAAACACATACTTGCTAATGGCAAGCACATCTTTTAGTATGGCAGGGCTCCTCTCTGATCTTGTGATAGGCTTTGGAGACATTCTGAAAGCATCAGCAGAATCAGTAAACCTTGTTACTTTTGAGCGCCTATGGAGATTAGTTTGACATCAGAAAGACCCATCCTCCTTCCACTTCCTCAAGTCAGAGGAAAGGCTTGGCTTCAGCCATCTAGCCCTAGACAATTTTCTGGGAATCAAACACCACAGGATGCACCTACTCTCTCTGTAGTTTGCTCGAAGCCTCTGTGCTTCCTGCTCATGCTCAGCTTGTAGACTTCCCAGAAGTACCTGGTCGGCCATTGCAAGAAGCTGAATATTGAACTAGACAACTCACTTTGCTCTAGTGCAGCAGGGTTTTTCTTGTAGACTTCTATCATCTTCAGGTGCCACCCAAACTTTTCCTTCTCCTTTAGGTAGTGCAACCTCTTACTCTTGCTGCCTCGCGTCTAGAGCCATCGCCCAGAACACCTCTGTAGTGCCAACTCCATCACTTCCTTCAAAACACTTTTTCACTTCACCTTTACCATGAAGCCCAAGAATATGCAACTGCATTTCTTTACATTCATCCCTGGTTCTCCTCATCTCTCCTTTTCCTACCTCTGCCTCCTCCAGAGTCAAGATCTGGGTGGCAAGCTCCTTGGGGAAAGGGACCCATCTCTTCTCTTGCTTATATTACTTTATAATCATTTACATGGATGGTGCTATAGAAATATATGAAGGAGTTTTGAAGCTAGTCTAGCTAATGTTTCAGGTTCCTCCCCCATCCTCTTCCACCCCCAACACTCACACAAAGGTCACCGGCCCAGCCATACCTTCATGTTCTACTCCAGGGACTGAGAGGTCTTCTGTGCCTTGCCAGAGGATCTTCCCCGTTTCCGCATCCCGGAGATTCATCCAGTTTCTGTTTGGGAGACGATTAAGGAAACGGAACAACATTTCTGAACTCCACCCACCACAGCCTTATTCTAAGAGGTATTGAGACTCTCTGTACCGAACAGTAGCGGCCTGCAGCAGATTAACAATGCACAGTAGTATTCAGTTCCCATGCAGGAAAGATGCTTTGACTAAGAAAGGCAGCCATTGCAAAACTCAAGCTCCCAGGAACATTTCCCCACCCTTCCTTCCAAAAGAAGTTACCTTTCCCTGTAACAGAAGAAAAGTCTTCTCACTAATTTGCCTTCTGTGGAGTGATGCTACGAATCCAGCGAGCCTAATGTGGTGCTACTCCAATTAGCAGTGGCTCCCCAAACCTGAAATTCTTTTTAATTGGAGATGCCAGAGGGTAACACAGAGACCTTGGCATACACAATATGCTCTGCCCCAAGCTATGAGCCCTTTCCAAGTTCCAAAAATGTTATGGAATATAGAGGAAGAGTGCGAGTAGAGATGGGAGAAAATGGTGATAACAAAATAAACACATAACACCACTTTCTGCACTTCTCAATTTTGTTTAAAAAAAACCAAACGTGAAAAAAATAAAAGTTTTAATTGGTTTTTATTTATTGTTCAATGGAAGGGGGGGGTGCATCGGTAATGACTGTGGCTCCATCTGCAGACACTATACCACCTCTATCACATACCTAATACACTTTCAAAGCAATTATTTATAATTATAATGTAAATTTTGAATAAAAACACAACACTACCTTCTGCACTTCTAACTGTAGGAAAACACCAAAATCCACAAAAAAATAAAACAGTTTTCTCCCAAAGTATGAGTGTTCTTGGAAGAGAATTTTCCTTATACAGAATGGCTCTCTTCACAAAGACAGCTACAACTATATCTGCAACAGAAGAAATTAAAAGCTGGTATTCAAGGAGAGAATGAGTAAGAGCTGCAGCAGGCAGTGAACTCTAAGCATTCTGGAATATGTGTTTTTTGTCTCTGCAGAAGGCTATAATACTGTATGCACAAAGTGTCATGTCTTAGCTTCTATGATAAATACAAACCAACATGCAAGAGAAATTACACCTAGAATTCTAGACAGAACCAGTTTAATACAGTGGATAGAGTTCAGGCATCTTTTCACGGTCACCTTATTAGGATGTCCTACAAGGAAGCGAGACAATGCCCAGAAGGTGTGAAAACATTTAGATTCTTGCTCTGTAAAGCAACACAAACCAGGACTAGCTACAAGTAAAATGAAGCAGAAGCATACTAAAAAGCGCAGAGACAATAAGAGACCTGCAAAGGACATCTGTTACTTTCTGCACCCCAACTGCTGGATACCCTACACATGTATCTGAACCAATCCCAGAAACATGCAAGGCTCAATCGTAGAGAGCATCTTATTACATAGAGATAATGCATATTATTCAGATTTTCTATAGTCTCATTAGCTGGTGAACAAAGAGCAATCAATTCATCTGAAGGTTAACAAGTGCTCAATCAATATTACAACACCATAGATGCCCTTATGGTCCATTAAGAGAAGAAAAAAATTCCATAATCCATAGTAGGGTAATAAAAACACTACCACACTTTGGATTGGGAATTTTTCCCTCTTGACATCAGGAAGCTTTTTCCTTCCTCTTTCCTCCCTCTCCCAATTTGGGCATGGGATGGTGGGAAGAATTACACTTCACATGGGGACTAAAAACTGGAAGAAGGAGCTCCCAAAGCCACACAGTGGTTTGTGGAAGAGGAGGCTATAAAAATACGGTATTGCAGATTCATTTGAAAAAGCCCACTTGGCCTAACTGCAGAGCTGACAGCTGCTCTTGTGGCACAAAGTTCAAGATGTGCCCAAAAGGAAGAGCCCCTGACTTCAGTGAGCAGGATGGGCTTTGTAGCATTCATGCCACATGGCTGGCTGGAAAGCTCCCTTCATTGTGCAGATGTGGATGAGATCCCGGGAGTAAGAGCATAGGGCTGTTACGGCAAAGACAAAACAACGGTTGGAGATTGTAAAGGTGACATAAAAGTGGTCCATGACTGATTCTTCTCAAGGGTTCAAAGCGCTTCACTCACATTATTTCAGTAATGAGGTCAGGCATCAGTAGGTCAAGCAACAAGAAGCTGGAACTATTTATAACATACCTAAATTAACCAAGCAGTGGGATCCTCTAGAAACAGTCACAGAACTTCATAGTTCTCTTCTTAGGGAACTGTAAGGCTGCCTGATGCCGTCAAACCACTGATCCATCTCACTGAGTATTATATACTCTGGCATTAGCTCTCCAAGGTCTCAGGCTAGTCTAGGTAAACCCTTGGCAACTTAAGGCCTTTTTAAGCACAGATACAAGTGACTTGGAACCTTCTGCATGAAAATCATATGACCTACTGAACCAAAAATATATGTAAAAGAGAAAGGTTTTGTTTGGTTGCATTGCTCTATACTAGCCTAGGGCTTCTTCGCTTAATGAAGAAGAGAATTTGCTCCTAACAGTGCAACAAACTGTACAAAGAATATCCTATCTGACTAAATTCTTCAGCATCAGCTTCCCAACTTAAAGACCCCAAAACGGTAATAACACTCCAGTTCAAAACAGGATGGGGGAGACTAACAGCCCTTGGAAAATAAAGGCAAACCAAGGAAGACAGTAGCTAACAGAGCAGCTACCACTTAGCAGATCTAGTTAGCAGCTTAAGTAACTAGGAAGGTCTAGTACTCAGACATGATACATAATGCAGCTATTAAAGATACCTTGATTCAGATCCACATGCGTGGTTACCTCCTAATGGGTTTAATTGGTTTAACAAGTCTTCTACCTAAGAAGGAGAACTACTGCTGTTAAAAATAGAAAGGTGTCTGCAGAAGAGCAGCGAGGACCTGTGGGCAGAATCTAGAGAGTATTAAGTATATTATGTCACAGAAGCCAAATTAATATGGCTGGAACTTGCAGCTGGGAGTTGAGAGAGTAGACAGCCCAGGTATCTGTGGCTGTCAGGACTGGGAGAAACTATAAGGCAAACCACAAGTCCACAGTACAGAAAAAGTGTCTGATCACAGAGGTCAAGTCAACTCCAATCCCTCAAGCACAGGCCAGCTTGGGAGAAGAGTGCAAGGACAGGGCATTCTCTTGGCCTGCTTGCATTCTTCTGACTTACAGGTCAGCAAAGACTTATTGCAAAACCTTCTGGAGGCAGACATTTAACTTGCTTGGAACACAGGGCTTCCTCACACACATTGTGTATGTGCACATGGAGGCCTGCATACACATATTTCTTGTGTTACACTAGGATTTTTTAATTTATTACAGAAGCAAAATACAGTATCTCACCTTTTACCTTATAAGAACTATAAGTTTCAACTGCTAACCATACAAAAGCCATGAAGTGAGTAATGCAAAACATAGAAAAAAAAATTGAATCTAGACCACAGTCACACTGAATGGGTGTCAAGTTGCAGCTAACCATCTCAATTTCACTTTGGCCATGAACTTATTATGTGAGCAAGCCACTCCCTCTTGGTCTCAGCTCCCCATTGCTAAGACCCAAGAGTAACTCCCCAAGAGTTAAGGAACTGAAGAATGAAGTTGCTGATCTCTTGACTAAGATATGCAACTTGTCCCTCAAAACGGCCACGGTGCCAGAAGATTGGAGGATAGCAAATGTCACGCCTATCTTTAAAAAGGGACAGAGGGGGGACCCAGGAAACTATAGGCCAGTCAGCCTAACATCTATACCGGGTAAGATGGTGGAATGCCTCATCAAAGATAGGATCTCAAAACACAGACGAACAGGCCTTGATGAGGGAGACTCAGCATGACTTCTGTAAGGGTAAGTCTTGCCTCACGAACCTTATAGAATTATTTGAAAAGGTCAACAGGCATGTGGATGCGGGAGAACCCGTGGACATTATATATCTGGACTTTCAGAAGGCGTTTGACATGGTCCCTCACCAAAGGCTACTGAAAAAACTCCACAGTCAGGGAATTAGAGGACAGGTCCTCTCATGGATTGAGAACTGGTTGAAGGTCAGGAAACAGAGAGTGGGTGTCAATGGGCAATTTTCACAATGGAGAGAAGTGAAAAGCGGTGTGCCCAAAGGATCTGTCCTGGGACCGGTGCTTTTCAACCTATTCATAAACGACCTGGAGACAGGGTTGAGCAGTGAGGTGGCAAAGTTTGCAGACGACACCAAACTTTTCCGAGTGGTGAAGACCAGAAGTGATTGTGAGGAGCTCCAGAAAGATCTCTCCAGACTGGCAGAATGGGCAGCAAAATGGCAGATGCGCTTGAATGTCAGTAAGTGTAAAGTCAAGCACATTGGGGCAAAAAATCAAAACTTCACATATAGGCTGATGGGTGCTGAGCTGTCTGTGACAGATCAGGAGAGATATCTTGGGGTGGTGGTGGACAGGTTGATGAAAGTGGCGACCCAATGTGCGGCAGCGAGGAAAGAGAAAATGGCCAATATTATAATGCCGTTGTACAAATCGATGGTAAGGCCACACCTGGAGTATTGGGTCCAGTTTTGGTCGCCGCATCTCAAAAAAGACATAGTGGAAATGGAAAAGGTGCAAAGGAGAGCAACTAAGATGATTACTGAGCTGGGGCACCTTCCTTATGAGGAAAGGCTACGGCGTTTGGGCCTCTTCAGCCTAGAAAAGAGACGCCTGAGGGGGGACATGATTGAAACATACAAAATTATGCAGGGGATGGACCGAGTGGATAGAGAGATGCTCTTTACATTCTTACATAACACCAGAACCAGGGAACATCCACTAAAATTGAGTGTTGGGAGAGTTAGGACAAAAGAAAATATTTCTTTACTCAGCATGTGGTTGGTCTGTGGAACTCCTTGCCACAGGATGTGGTGATGGCGTCTGGCCTGGACGCCTTTAAAAGGGAACTGGACAAGTTTCTGAAGGAAAAATCCATTATGGGGTACAAGCCATGATGTGTATGTGCAACCTCCTGATTTTAGAAATGGGCTATGTCAGATGCAAGGGAGGGCACCAGGATGAGGTCTCTTGTTATCTGGTGTGCTCCCTGGGGCATTTGGTGGGCCGCTGTGAGATACAGGAAGCTGGACTAGTTGGGCCTATGGCCTGATCCAGTGGGGCTGTTCTTATGTTCTTATTGCAGCATGGAGAGAATACTTACCTTACTGGGCTGTTGTAAAGGATTCCATCAAGATAATGTACACACAAAGCGCACTCTCAGAAAGTACTACTCAAACGTGAAATATTGTTGATTCAGCAACAGCAGGCATGAGATCCCACTGGGGGAAAAATGCATCTTCAGATGTTTCCTTAAGTGATCAGACAAGAACCTAACAAAAAGGCCAAGGGGACATTGCTCAAGCTAATGCACACACTTTGCATGCAGAGAACCCCCAATTCAAATGCCCCCATCTCCTAGTAAACTCAGGAAGCTGCACCAGGAAAGATCATCTCTGCTGGACCTCTGGCACCAGTTGGGAGCAGACAATACCAGTTCAAGTAAAACACATGCTCGTATATGCCTGAGAGACCACCTTTCCCCACATGTGCCTGAAGCCACTGTCAAAAGAGCCTTCTCTGGCTGCCCTGCTTTCTGAAATGAGGGGAGTGCTCCACCTGCTCTCTCAGCATCTACCCTCATGTCCTGACTACACCATGCAAGGGCTTTATTTCCATGGGCCTTTTAAAATGCCAGCTGACCAGTTTTATTTCTCCTGCTGCAGTAGTTATCTTATTGCTCATATAGGTGCAGTATGCCGATTTATCTTTGATCAGGGTGGGCCAGCTCTTACCACTAAGGGGCCTCAGTACACTAGCCCCCAGGACACAAATGCAAAATTAATTTTCAGCGACATAATGACTGCCAGGTCAATGACTGTCACTGCCAGGTGCTGAAGAGGGCAGCAGGGTTTTTTAATCTTCCTGCCATGCCATGCCAGCTTCTCCAAAGGAGAAGTTAGAGTGGCAGGGCAGGGAGCTCCAAAAGCTGCTGAAGAAAGAGGAGGGGGTGGATGTGGTGGGGTTCTCAAGGGCCACCAAAACAGGCCCCATGGGCCACATGCAGTCAGCGTGTTGGACCACTCTCTTGGATATTCTCCAGTGTTGTTCTCTGTTAACCATCTTGGCAACCTTCAGTCTCGAAAGACTATGGTATCGCGCTCTGAAAGGTGGTTCTGGCACAGCGTCTAGTGTGGCTGAAAAGGCCAATCCGGGAGTGACAATCCCTTCCACACCGGGAGCAAGTGCAGTCTGTCCCTGGTCTGTCTCCCTGGCTATGGGCCTTCCTTCTTTGCCTCTTAGCCTCAGACTGTTGGCAAAGTGTCTCTTCAAACTGGGAAAGGCCATGCTGCACAGCCTGCCTCCAAGCGGGCCGCTCAGAGGCCAGGGTTTCCCACTTGTTGAGGTCCATCCCTAAGGCCTTCAGATCCCTCTTGCAGATGTCCTTGTATCGCAGCTGTGGTCTACCTGTAGGGCGCTTTCCTTGCACGAGTTCTCCATAGAGGAGATCCTTTGGGATCCGGCCATCATCCATTCTCACGACATGACCAAGCCAACGCAGGCGTCTCTGTTTCAGCAGTGAATACATGCTAGGGATTCCAGCACGTTCCAGGACTGTGTTGTTTGGAACTTTGTCCTGCCAGGTGATGCCGAGGATGCGTCGGAGGCAGCGCATGTGGAAAGCGCTCAGTTTCCTCTCCTGTTGTGGGCGAAGAGTCCATGACTCGCTGCAGTACAGAAGTGTACTCAGGACGCAAGCTCTGTAGACCTGGATCTTGGTATGTTCCGTCAGCTTCTTGTTGGACCAGACTCTCTTTGTGAGTCTGGAAAACGTGGTAGCTGCTTTACCGATGCGCCTGTTTAGCTCGGCATCGAGAGAATGAGTGTCGGAGATCGTTGAGCCAAGGTACACAAAGTCATGGACAACCTCCAGTTCATGCTCAGAGATTGTAATGCAGGGAGGTGAGTCCACATCCTGAACCATGACCTGTGTTTTCTTCAGGCTGATTGTCAGTCCAAAATCTTGGCAGGCCTTGCTAAAACGATCCATGAGCTGCTGGAGATCTTTGGCAGAGTGGGTAGTGACAGCTGCATCGTCGGCAAAGAGGAAGTCACGCAGACATTTCAGCTGGACTTTGGATTTTGCTCTCAGTCTGGAGAGGTTGAAGAGCTTTCCGTCTGATCTGGTCCGGAGATAGATGCCTTCTGTTGCAGTTCCAAAGGCCTGCTTCAGCAGGACAGCGAAGAAGATCCCAAACAAGGTTGGTGCAAGAACACAGCCCTGCTTCACTCCGCTTCGGATGTCAAAAGGGTCTGATGTGGAGCCATCGAAGACAACAGTGCCCTTCATGTCCTTGTGGAAGGATCTGATGATGCTGAGGAGCCTGGGTGGACATCCAATCTTGGGGAGAATCTTGAAGAGGCCGTCTCTGCTGACCAGGTCGAAAGCCTTTGTGAGATCTATGAAGGCTATAAAGAGTGGCTGTCGTTGTTCCCTGCATTTCTCCTGCAGTTGTCTAAGGGAGAATACCATATCAGTGGTGGACCTGTTGGCTCGGAATCCACACTGCGATTCTGGATAGACGCTCTCTGCAAGTACCTGGAGCCTCTTTAGTACAACTCGGGCAAACAGCTTTCCTACAACGCTAAGGAGAGAGATGCCGCGGTAGTTGTTGCAGTCACCCCTGTCACCTTTGTTCTTGTACAGCGTGATGATGTTTGCATCCCTCATGTCTTGAGGTACTCCACCTTCTCTCCAGCAGAGACAGAGGATTTCATGCAGCTCAGTGACGATGATCTCTTTGCAGCATTTTAGGACTTCAGCAGGGATGCTGTCTTTTCCAGGTGCCTTGCCAAAGGCAAGGGAGTCCAGGGCCACGTGAAGTTCTTCTAGGGTTGGTTCACTGTCAAGCTCTTCCAGCACAGGCAGGCACTCAATGTTGTTCAGTGCTTCTTCGGTGACTACATTTTCTCTGGAATATAGCTCAGAGTAGTGCTGCACCCAGCGTTCCATCTGCTGCGCCCGATCCTGGATGACCTCGCCTGTGGCAGACTTCAGAGGGGCAATTTTCTTCTGTGTTGGACCTAGGGCCTGCTTGATACCATCATACATCCCCTTGATGTTGCCCGTGTCAGCTGCTATCTGTATCTCGCCAGGGGCTGCCTCCGACGGTGGGAGAGATCATTGCATCTCATTGGGCAGCTACCGCCCGCCTTAAGCTGGGCAGTCCCCAGCCAGTAAGGTGTTGCCTCGCCACGGTCCGTTAACCTCATGGGGTGCGTGGGGTTTAGGGTGAAAACCGACAAGCGGATCGACAACTCTGCACCATGCAACAGAAAACAGAAAACTACTGCCCTAAAGCTGGGCACCTGGAACGTTAGGACAATGACACCTGGCTTCTCTGATGACCTGCAAGAAATAGACGACGCACGCAAAACAGCTGTCATCGACATGGAGCTGAGCAGACTGCAGATGGACATCGTCGCCCTTCAAGAGACTAGGCTGCCAGATTCCGGATCTGTCAAGGAGAGAAATTTCTCATTTTTCTGGCAGGGAAAACCACCAAACGAAACCAGGGAACATGGCGTTGGCTTTGCGGTCAGAAATACCCTGCTGAAATCCATCATCCCACCTACTGTGGGAAGTGAAAGAATTTTGTCCCTGCAGCTCCAGTCATCAGCAGGACCTATCACTCTCATCAGTGCTTATGCACCGACTCTGTCGTCTCCAGCAGAAGCCAAAGACAAATTCTATGATGACCTGGCCACCACTGTCAAGAAAATCCCTGTAAAAGAGCCATTGTTCATCCTCGGCGATTTCAATGCTAGAGTTGGTGCTGATAACAGTTCATGGCCCACTTGCTTAGGTCAGTTTGGCACTGGGAGGATGAACGAAAATGGCCAACGCCTGCTAGAGTTTTGCTGTCATCACGGTCTCTGTGTCAGCAACACATTCTTCAACACAAAGCCCCAACATAGAGTCTCTTGGAGACATCCAAGATCAAAGCACTGGCACCAGCTCGACCTGATCCTCACCAGACGCTCCAGCCTTCCCAGCATCAAGATCACACGCAGTTATCATGGTGCTGCCTGCGACACTGACCACTCCCTGGTGTGCAGCAGAGTGAAACTGCAAACAAAGCGACTGTATCACACGAAAAAGGAAGGAAGACCTCGCATTGATACCAGCAAGACCCGGGATCAGAGAAAAGTGGAGGAATTTGCACAAGCGCTTGAGGAATCTCTTCCAGGCCCGGCCGACGCAAACGCATCCAACAGATGGGAACATTTCAAGAATACCGTTTACAACACCGCCTTGTCCATATTCGGCAAGAAGACCAACAAGGCGGCAGACTGGTTTGAAGCCCACTCTGAGGAGTTGACACCAGTCATTGAGGAAAAGAGGAGAGCTCAAGCAGCATACAAGGTCTGTCCCAGTGAGCGCAACCTGCAGGTCCTCCGAACTGCTCGCAGCAAAGTCCAACAGACTGCCAGGAGATGTGCTAACGACTACTGGCTCTGTTAACCACTTTTAGAGTATTTAGCTGAAGAGCAAGATGTTACTTTTTTAACTAATAAAATCTTGACCTTTACGTAGCATAGATAATTTCGAAACACACAATACACACATTTTTCCTTCATTTGGGACAGAATGGCCACTGTCACTAAAAACCTAATGCATGGCTACTCAGAAGCAAGCCTCACTGAATTCAGGGGGACTTACTCCCAGGTGTGTACAGAATTGTAGCCCTAATTTTAGTGTCTAGAACAGTAATTTTCATCCTCTCATATCTCATGGCACACTGACAAGGCACTAAAATTTCCAAGTCACACCATAACTTTTTGGCAATTGCTAAGGCACACCACGCTGCTGGTGCTCACCAATGTTTTGCATAAAGAATATGATTTATACACCCAGAAAACAGAACAAATTCAAGAGGATACTTCTCACATAGTGCAGTATACCTAGGCAGCACACAACATTATTCAGGATCTCTGTAAAATGGCCAACAATTTAGAAACCTAAAAAGATTCCATCTGGAAGTCCCTCCTCATTTCACTGGGGCTCATTTCAGAGGACACAGTGCTGGCTTCCGTCTGCCAAGACCTTCAGGTGAGAGAGAGAATACGGCAGAGAAAATGGTGCAAGTACAAAATAACTACTGGAGTTACGCTCTTTATTACTAGCTTCACTTTCAGCACTGCTCAATGAAAAGAACTCATAAAATGGGATCTGATATAAAGCATGAGCGAATTTTCCACATTCTGGGCCTGCCAACTGGTTGAAGGTTTCTCCATCATTTTTTCAGTTATTCTTGCCATATTTACATCTGACCTTTCTCCAAGATGCTCAGAACAACATGTACATTTTCTGCTCCCTTTCATTTTCACAACATGTATACATGGTGAAGAAATAGCAACTAGCCCACACAGCCGGTGGTGTAGCTGGAGAGGGTGCGGAGCACTCGGCCTGGCAGGGAGGTGGGCTAGCGGCCCCTCCCTTCGGAGCCATTCCTGGCGGGGAGAGGCAAAATGGAGTCGTATGGAGCATGCTTTATGGTTGAGTAGTCATTTACATAAGAACGTAAGAACAGCCCCACTGGATCAGGCCATAGGCCCATCTAGTCCAGCTTCCTTAATCTCACAGCGGCCCACCAAATGCCCCAGGGAGCACACCAGATAACAAGTGACCTGCATCCTGGTGCCCTCCCTTACATCTGACACAGCCCATTTCTAAAATCAGGATGTTTATAAATGTGTTGCACATACACATCATGACTTGTAACGCGTAATGGATTTTTCCTCCAGAAACTTGTCGAATCCCCTTTTAAAGGCATCCAGGTCAGATGCCGTCACCACATCCTGTGGCAAGGAGTTCCACAGACTGACCATACACTGAGTAAAGAAATATTTTCTTTTGTCTGTCCTAACCCTCCCAATTTTAGTGGATGTCCCCTGGTTCTGGTGTTATGTGAGAGTGTAAAGAGCATCTCTCTATCCGCTTGGTCCATCCCCTGCATAATTTTGTATGTCTCAATCATGTCCCCCCTCAGGCGTCTCCTTTCTAGACTGAAGAGGCCCAAATGCCGTAGCCTTTCCTCATAAGGAAGGTGCCCCAGCCCCATAATCATCTTAGTCGCTCTCTTTTGCACCTTTTCCATTTCCACTATGTCCTTTTTGAGATGTGGCAGCCAGAACTGGACACAATACTCCAGGTGTGGCCTTACCATTGATTTGTACAATGGCATTATAATAGTAGCCGTTTTGTTCTCATTTGAACCCAGGTCTCTTAAGCATGTTCAAGTTCAATATTCTATTGACTACACCATGTGCGTGTTTGATTTAAATAGATCTGTCAATTATGAAAAGCTCAGTGCAATCAACTTCAGTGCCCTTTTGAGATACTGAAGCAAGTGAGAGAACAATCAATTAAAAAATAGAAACACATTGGTGTTTATTAGAAAGGGGAAAAAATCATGGGGAGGGGCTCTTGTGTGGGGGGAAAAACCCTAAATTTAAAGGGGTTTTAAACTTGCTAAACTAAAAGGAGTCTCAGGAACAAGCTTCTTGGTTCTTTGGCTCCTGCCCAGATATGAGGCCTTATCTGTTAGCTAGAAGCTCCCCTGCCATAGAGCAGCCAGACCCTGCTCAAACATTTCAAAGGTCAACCCAGTTACAGTCGGTTCTTGATAACCACTAGTGTCAGGTTCCTGGAAACCCTCGCAGATAGTGAATTTGCAGAATCAATGGAGTGAGGTACAAGTGGTACCCTAGGGAGAAAGGGGTACCTTCTCTGCCATCGCAAGAACCCTCAGAAAGGCAGCAGAGTACCAAAATATCTCTGAATGCTGCAGGGACCTTAAGAATGGCTCCAGCAACCTGTGCAGAAATGACCTTTGAAATGACCAGTTGAAGCTTCTGCTGGCCACAGGTGCCATACTGAAGGTCTCTGCAACCTTCGGAAAGTCCTGCATAGCAGATAATGAGAACAGAGGTGCAGATAATGAGAGAAGGTAGCGATTCTGCCCCTTGTGGATAAGAGAATTCACACATAGTGAATTCACATATAGAGAGAACTGACTGTATCTTGGCACAATTCAAACCAAGTGAATGCAGAGAAAATGCAACATGCCGGAAACATATTTCAAATTCCCTTGGCAATACCCTTGGCAAGGGTACCAAGTTTTTCAGAGCCCAGACGCCTGGAATTTTTCCAGCCTTGTATATTTAGACATGGGAAGGCAAGGATGACGCAAGCTGACTAGAAAGGGAAAAGGAAAAAAGAATCTTTCCCCAACACAACACCAACTTCTGCCCAACATTTAGACACTGGCCCCACATAGGGTGGAATTCAAAAGATTCTGATTACTCAGCCTCCAAAGTCTCAGCATCAGATTTCCAGCCTTGGCTATGCATCAAGTGCAAAAGAAGTCACCGTTCTTCCCCTGCTAACTATTCCCAGCACCACTGCCCAGCTAATTCCCTTTACTGTGTATTCAGCAGCACATCCATGGGCCTGCTTCCTCTTCATCTTTGTAAGGAATATGCATTGCCAGACAGACCTGCTCCTAGCCTACTTGAGCTTTCTCAGCACTTCTTCTCTGCAGCGCCAGAGAGTTTTTCCAAGTCTGCATCCAACCCATTTCAAAACTTCCAACATTCCTGGCACCACAGGGCAAATTTAGAGACTTTGGCAGAACTAGGAAGCTGAAGACCGTTTCTTGGGGTTGCTGGCCACGGCCAAGCAGAGAGTTACTCAGAAAGCTTCAGCAATCCTAGCTGGATCTCAGCAGCTGCTCCCCTCCAAAGAAGTTCAAAGGCTACAGTTAGACACATACAGGCAGTTGCCAGAGGGAAAAGGAGAAAGTGGTGGGTATTCCTTTAACAGAAGTGGCAGGGAACAAGTAGTACAAAACTCTTCCTAGCTACCATTCATCTAGAACAGGGGTCTCCAAACCCCGGCCCAGGGGCCAGGTGCGGCCCACAGTGAGCCTCTATCCGGCCCGCGGCCAGCCTCTGATCCCAAGAGCCTCTGCCACAGGTGATCAAACACAACCAGAGTTGTGCTTGTGGGGTGGGAAGTCCATTTAAATGTGTGCTTTATTTCTTGGGCTGTGTCCGTGCTTGGAGAAGTCCTGGACATTTGAGGTCATTCATTTATTCATTCATCTAAGTTGCATCTCTAATGTATTTATTTAAATTTTATATTTAATTTTTCACCTTTCAGAGCGCCTTTCCCACCTTTCAGAGCGCGATATCATAGTCTTTCGAGACTGAAGGTTGCCAATACTACTAAATATTTAATTTCTTTTTCCGGCCCTCGACACTGTGCCAGATATTTGATACGGCCCTTTGGTCGAAAGGTTTAGAGACCCCTGTTCTAGAATAGTGGTTCCCAACCTGGGGTGCGTGTAGCCCCAGGGGTACTTGCCAGGACCTTTAGGGGTACTTGAAAAAAATTGAATAATGGTGGCAAAAGGCAGGTCTGTATTAGAATGCCTTGTGGGGCTGGCAAGGTGGGAAGGAAGGCAGCTAGCTGGCTGTGAAAGCTCAAGCAACTGCCAGTTTCTGGTCATCACTGTATTATCAGATACGGATCAGTAGCTGAAAACATACACATTGGAAATAACACATTTACCAGAGACCCTCCTACAAACCAGGTAGCCTCCCATTTTCAGTGATTAAGCCTTGCATGTTCCACGGATTGGTTCAGATGCATGTGTAGGGCACCCAGGCTGTGGGGTGCAGCTGGGAACAGTTGTGTTCTGACAGGGTCCTTTGCAGACCCCGTCTCTGCACTTTTTGTTTCTTTTACATGTAGATCTAGCCTGCATCTTCCTGCAGATCAGAGAATCTAAACTTTTTTAGTCATTCTGGACGCTAGCTAATTTCCCTGTAGGTTATCTCAGTAAACTTTAAAAGAGAACCAGTGTATCTAGAATCAGAATTCCAAATACAATGTCTCTTGCATGTTGATTTGTACTATCTATTGTAGTGGAGCCAAGTGGCTTACAGCTATCTGTTCTTGTTTGAGAAAAGGTGCAAATGATCTTTGCAGGAAAAAGTTGGAACACTGCATCTAATTCTTTATGAACTAGACAGGGGAGTTGTATGTCAGGACTAGTGAAAGTTGAGGACCCTAGTAGCAAGATCAGGATAGAAGTGTCTGGGATTCAGTCATCATGGGTCTGCTTTTAGAGGAGGAATTATCTTGGCTGAAGATCCAATGACTTCACTTCCAAGTATTACATGATTTCTGCTCCGACTTCAAGGTATGGTCACACTGTGCAAATGGGTAACACATTCACAGGATCAGCAGCACACCCCAGCATCCAGACAAGGTCAAAGACAAGCGTTCTTATCCTTAAAGATCCAAGAGCTGACTATTTTGATTGGTCAGGGCACAGCACTAGTGAAGGTGGGATGACAAAGAAGAGTTTCTTGAGGTGAAGTCATGCTGGCCACCCAAGATGGTATCTGACTAGGCTGTCTTCTCTAAACAAAACGGACACTCGGAGAAAGAAGTCGGGAGATGTGTGTATTGATATCCTGGAGAAAAAGATGGAGGAATATCCGTGGACTCTTGCAAAAAAAGCATATCCAAAGCTGCCATGTTGTTTACATCCATTATCTATGCCAATAACTTGTTTGCCTACCCTGGGCAAGATGACTGCTATGTCTTTTGCAAGCTCCCATCTTCTGGAACTTCCTGAGATCATCTGCATAAAGCTTTGAGTCTTCTGGTTTCCTCAGGCACCTAGCTTAGGGTTTTGTTAGCCCTCCTGCTCGTATGTGAACAAAACATTTAAAATGTCTTATTACACAGAGATACCATTTAGATTTTCTGCTCTGGAGATAAAAAGACCCCCATTAACTCTTCTCTTTCCATTCTCTTGCTCCCACCTCTTCTCTGGCATGAAGCACTTTCTAGTTAAGATTTGGGCATAACTAAAAGCATTGCAAAGCTGCCTGCTTAAGTACTCTTTCCAAATACATTCTGTTGACCTTCAGCCCACTTTGGGCCTTATCCCCTGCAACAGATCAAATTACTCAGAATTGCTGTATTCAGTCTTATTTTGAGTAATTTCCCAGGTTTAGAGTTCACACCTGCTTAGAGAGGACCAAACACATCTGGTAACAGAAGGGGGGGGAACAGGTACTTTCTGTTGGCCTTCTTGAACCATAGTGGCAGCCTGCCACTCTGCTCATGCAAAGAAAGCTACCTTTCCAGTGGCCCCTGACAGTTATTCGCTCTGACTTTTCATGATTTTCTTTCCTTGTCCTCTCTGATATGTCATGCTATTAAGACTGCAGGTCTGAGGACAGGATTCTATAGTTTCTAACTTTGTATAGCACCCAGAAATTTTATGCACCCAGAAATTTTTACATTTATATATAATATGCTTGGGGGACCCCTCTATTTCATAGGCAAGCGGCATATGTACTTTGCCACCTATTCCAACCCTGTCGCAGATGGTTGAGCTCTCTTGTGAAGTTGGCACCATCAAGAAACAAGGACTTCAATGAAAGATCCATGACTCAATAGCAGAGCATCTGCTTTGCATGCAAAAGGTCTTGTGTTCCATTCAGAGTACCTGCATATAGAGCAGGAACCAAAACCCTGGAGAACAGCTACCAGCAAGGTGGTCAGTATTAAGTGAGATGGACCAGAGGTCTCACTTTGTATAAGGCAGCTTTAGATGCGTACTCCATTCCTGTAACTCCTGAATGAACAATTGATGTTTTCCTCTCCCTTTTCTGCTGTCTCCTCTATGTCTTTTTAGATTGTGATTCCCATTTCATTCCTTTGCTGTGTGAACTACTCATAGCTTTTTGTTTAAAAGTGGCATATAACTATTCTAAATGGGCAAGCAGAAACTCATCTCTAATGATGTGGGTAGACACATTTTTCTGACAAGTGAAGCTGCCACAAACTGTCTATTAAATTTTGATCAAGCTGTAGTAGGTCCAGCAAGGGTTACTTGTTCCAGGGGCTGAACGCAGCCTGTGGGCTGCCAGTTGGCCATCCTTGGTCTAAAGTCAATTGAACATATAAGGCCAATTCCAGAGGGCTAGCTGTCTGCTGGAGCTAACACCAGAACCAAGCCAAGCCCATGCCAACTGAAGCAGGCTCAATTCTGTGCACACCCTACCCTTTCTCTTGCAGTCTCCTTAACCAAAACAGAAATTGCAAAACCACTGGAACCACCTGTAGCATTGCACTGGAATAGCACCTGTAGTCCTATTTCCTGCTGTGTTTAAAGGGACTGCACAAAGGAAGGAGCTGAGAAGGTTGGGAGGCAGACTAATGTCTTTTGACCCACTTTTAGCAAGGGGGAAGCAGACTGTCTGCACTTGGCTGGACGGAGGCTATGGTAGACTCGGGGTAAAAGGCAATCAGTCTGTTGCACTCCCCCAATTGACATCACCACTTCATGCACAGGCTAGCCATGATTAAAGAGCATCTTCTGGCACCTTAAAGACCAATTTATTGCAGCAGGCGACTTCATGGACTCCTTCATCAGACGCATAAAGAACTGTCCACACTTCATTTTATTTCTATCCATGCCCCCCCACACACACACATACACACAGCTGCAGAGGAAAACACAAGTGCAAACAGTGGGGCCAAAGGGCCTGGTCTCAATTATAAGAGGCCACATTTATACAAGGCAAGAGTAGAGTGACTCACTCAACAGTGGTAATTGGCAGGAATACAACTTGTCTAGTTATATCATGATAACAGTTATCAGCAAATTTGATATATTCAGTTCAGACTTTATCAGACCCAGGAGTTGCTTTTGCATTACATGTGTTAAGTTAGAACAGCATGACTAGAAGAACAGTTCGATCACTGCTTACGGCTGCTGCAGAGGGGAACTGCTTCTCTTGCATACATTTCACCTCTGCTTCCTCTTACATTGCATGAAATTGTGATGCCATGGCCCTACCATTTACAGTGTGTGCACGTACATATACACATCTACACCTGCCGACGACAACACTTTGTTAGAGCACAAAGGAGAGTTTAGTCCACTAAAAAAAATCTGTTGTCTTAATTAAAGCAGAACAAGATTTTTGGGTTGTTTTCAGAAAATACAATGGTATTCTTTGCTCCTGTAGGGTAATCTAGATTGTGAAATCCCATAGGGGTACATACAAGTGAACCCAAGCCACATCTAGGAGCTAGATCCCCCAGCCCCCGGGGGGGGGCAGACTATCACAAATTAATCCTCTGCCTTTTGTTCCAATCACACAGCATACATTTATGACTTTGTTTCTCTCACTACACACCTGGCAGATCCACAACAAATATATACACCCCCTTTCACAGATTCTCAGGGCACCTGGGAGAAAAAGTAAGAAAGCTAATCTCACCAGGGAGATCTGCTTGTCTCAGTCAACAGTGGCACATTGCTACCAAGGCAATAGGAGCCAAGGAGGATTTGCATTGTTTTAAAATAAGGCAGTTAGACATGGGCCAAAGAGATACATTGCCAGGTAGATGCTGGTCTCCTCCCGCAAATTAAGCTCAATGCTGAAGTAGTTCAAGATATACAGCAAGATCTTGACACCTGGAACTGCTTTTTCCCCTGCCAGTGCCAGAACTGCCTTCTGGGAGCCCGCCAGAGAAGCAGTGATGTTGCGGCAGGGATACTAATGAGTCCATAAGGATCTGTCGTAGGTGCAAAATCTAACTATTGCAGCAGCGACAGGAAAGATCACACAGCCTTCTCCCAGTTTTCCTTCTGCCTCCATCTCTCCCAGGGACACCAGGCATTTACACTCACACATTTAACAAAGCAAAAAAAAAGTCAAGGTGGAAACTCTTTATCTTGCTATGCCAGTGTATTAAAATAATTCCAAGACATGTATTTAACATGCAGCTTCAACCAATTCCCCACATACGTCTGGATTCCACAAAAGCCTCGGGAATGCAAACGAGCGCTTCTCATTATGAATTTATCTCAATGAAATTTCACAGCCAACTCTTGCCGCACCCTAGCAGTAATGCCATTGCTGCATTTAATGAGCAAAATAAAAATTCAGATCAGCTCGCCGACTGATGGAGACAAGTGTTCCCTGAAAGCCAAGGACAACAAAGAAACCAGCTGCTATTTGCTGACAAAGCAGGATAGGCTGCCTCTCTCAGAGCCAGCACCTGCTACTCCCGAGGAAGAACATCGGCGACAATATGGCTGGCTTGTATACCATGCATTTTAAAAAAATTAATCCTACCCCAAAACAACCTAATCTCTGCATCCCGTATTAACTGTGCACGTCTCCGCCAATCTATTTAATTATTCCTGCTGTTAATGTAGAAGGAAACCTTGCTGGACCCAACCACCAGCCAATTAAAATCCTACTTGGTCCCTTCTTTGGTGCTTGCGATTTTGCCAGTTTTGCCCATGAACTTGCAGACCTCTCTTTGGGGAAAGGGTCTGAAACCTTGCTGAATCCCTGCTACTCAGCAGAGCTAATATGGTCCTAGAAAGATCAATAGCCCAACTCAATAGCAGGTGGCTTCTTATGTTCACAGTAACGTAATTGCTAAGTAACATCTAGGGGACTGGTTCCCAAACTTTTTAGCACTGGGACCCACTTTCTAAAAAGACACTCTGTTGGGACCCACCTAGCTTTGAGACTACAAAAGAGTTTCACTTTACCAGCCAATCAAGCCTCTGTTTTTATCATTTTAACTATGGGGGCACCACCTTCTGGAGCATTTGCTGAGTTCCACATTCATCTGATCAGGATATTTATGGTGGCCTAACATTCCCTTTTACATGGCCTTTGATAAGAGCTGAGGCATGGTCACCTAATGAGTACACATACATGTGTGGCTCAATTTCATTTTCCATAGGGCTCAATATATTTCCTTATCTGTTTTGTAACGCAGCAAAAACAAAGTCCTGACCCACAGCTTGGCAAACACTGATGGAGGGTTCTGCAGATTGTTTTCGCTTTGGTGCTGCTGGTTTCTAGTTTTAATTTTTGGGAACTCTTATTTTAAATTTTCTGCGCTGGGAGAGGCAGACACACTGCAGAAAGGCAGAGTCAAAATCTCTCACTATGCAAGAGAACAGAATTACTTCAAAATTAGTTACTCCTATAATTTCTTCCTGGGTTCCCAATCTCTCTGAGTGACTTATATTCAGAGGCTGCAAGGAGCATGAGTTACACTTGCAAATATGTCAGTGGCTTGGTTCTGTAGCAGAACTGAGAAGTTATACAGTCACAATTCTACACAAAATCAACCCCTATCCAACCAGTACATCATCACATCACCATCAGGAAGCCTCACTGTGGTGTGCAAACAGTCC
This sequence comes from Tiliqua scincoides, assembly GCF_035046505.1. Classification (NCBI taxonomy): domain Eukaryota; kingdom Metazoa; phylum Chordata; class Lepidosauria; order Squamata; family Scincidae; genus Tiliqua; species Tiliqua scincoides. The sequence continues at coordinate 237,386,969 of NC_089823.1, read as the reverse complement.
CTCCCCTTCAGAGCCGTTCCAAGAGGGGAGAGCAAAACGGAGGCATATGCCTAGCTCTGAAGGGTAGGACACCACGCTGAGGCTCCCTGCAAAACTTGGTGCTCTGCACCCCCTCTAGCTACGCCACTGCCTCTCTGCAGCAGAGTCACCTTCTCCCATGCAAACTGCCATTTGTGGTGGCAGCAAGAATACCCACAAGCGTATGAAACACAAAAAGAAAAGATTTAAATCACCCTGCTGTAAAGGTATCAGGAATCCCTCAAAAGAACTCCAAAAATGTTTGTATGAACAAACAGTGGGGTTACACAACCAACAGAGGGCAAACCCAAACAGAGGCAGAAATGTGCATGTACAGTATACACAGAAGCATGCAAACCCTGGGGCCCAGAGACAGCAAACTACTAATACTGGGCAGGAGGTCTGGTCTAGAGGGTTGAGCCTCCAACTGCCTGAAGATAACATCTGAAGGTCACCAGTTCGAGGACACCAGCACCATGAACATCGAGATCTTGAAGCAGCTGACAAGCTGAGCCGAGTTATTCCACCTGCTCTTTGGAAGGAGTTGCTTGTCAGCATGTGTGGGAGGAGGCCAGAAAGTGATAACAGACCGCAAAAGTTCCATCTGAAATGTTGTGTGGTTCTTGAAAGATAGAACCTTTCTTTAATTGTAAAAATCCCTACAGGGATTTAAACAGCCTGCCTATGTAAACCGCCTTGAATTAAAGTCTGAGGAAAAATCTGACGACCAAGAAAGGCGGTATATAAATACCTGTATTATTATTATTATTATTATTACACACAGGATACCACTACATAAATCACACCCAGATCTACACTAAAGTATCATTTGTATTGTCTGATACAAAGCCTCATAATAAACTGCTGAAGGAGTACAAGATGAAAGAGGGATTCTTCCCAAAAGGGATTTGCTCAAGCTGTCCCTTGTTCCAGAGGTCTATCAACGATGGGTAGCTGGACCGTGGGGAGATGGGGCCAGAGGCACTTGTGCAAGCAGCTCTTAGCATGGGCATGTGTGTCATATCAGTCCCCACAGACAACTGAAGTTCTTCTTTTGATGCTTCTTAAACAGTTCTGCTAAAGTGGTGAACTTTCACTGTCACAGATCTCTCTGCATGGGGAGGGGAACTTGCCCCTGCCTTGGCATTTACTTGCAACTAGTATTGTAAGAATCATGTCTCAACCTACACGCCCTCTTTTCCAGTTGAAAACTCTAACATGATCTTCATTAAGCAAGACATCAAGGTAATTTTCCAATCCCCAGAAATTCTCTAGGCTTCCAAACAACCAGATTTTTCTTTCTCACTGCAGCTAGTTGTTGAGCAAGAACCACCCTCCACCTCCATCTTCTCAAACTGCACAGAATGAAACACTTGAGGAACAGTACCTGGAGACCATGCAGGACAAGGTGGCTGGGACATGGCGATTTGGCTCTGCTGAACTGCTGCTCCAACAGCTTCACCGGCTGCCAGTTTGTTTCCAGGGACCATTCAAGGTGCTGGTTTTGACCGTTAAAGTCCTTGAGGTTTGGGACTGAAGTTGGCCCATTCCATTGGGTGGTCAGAGGGGGCTCTTCTGCATGTGCCGTCCCTGGCGGAGACCAGGCTGGCAGCCACAAGGAGCAGAGCTTTCTCAGTAGCAGTGTCACAGTTCTGGAACTGTCTTTCAAATTGAGATCTGTGCTCTCCCCATTAAGCTTCCAGCAGGAGCGCAAGACTTCTCTGTGCTATCCAACTTTCCACCTTTGGTTTTTTTGTTGCTTTAGTAGCTGTTTAGCTTTTGCCTGGGTTGCAATAATTCAAGCTAAAGAAACTGCTCTTATGCCCTTTGCTCTGCTGCTGCTTTTGATGGATTTCACTGTGTTCTCTTTTACTCCTTCTGCTGTTATTTGCTGCATGTTTATCATTTAGATTTTATTATAACATGCAGTTATGATGTTAGCCACTTTGGGCATTCCATTTATTTGGGAGGAAAGGCAGGATAAAAATGTTTTAAATAAACCTACTTCACTAACCACACACAGGAGGTTGAGCACTTGGGCCTCTGCCCCACCCACAGAGAGCCACAAGGGTCTGCCTTTCATGGCCATTGCCTAAATTGTTCTGATCTGATGTCACCATGGATCTAGGTTACTCTGGCTAACAAGATTAACCTGCTTTGCTTCACATCAGGTCTACAACTGGCTGCCATTGGCTCAGTTGTTTTAATGTCAGGAGGCAATGGAGTGCAATGCACAGGAGGGGGCCAACCCCACCACCACAAACCGTCACAATTGCTGAACCTGGTACATGCTGCTCTGCCAGAGAAACAACAGCCTGGCTTGGGGAGCTTGTTCAGCAGAGCAACACAGTTGGGCTACTAACAGCCTCTTCAGGCTTTAAGGATTGGGGCAAGCAGTTGCAAAAAAAAAAAAAAGGATTTGCAGCCTGGATTGTCGGGGAGAGAAGAAAATGGAAAGAAGTAGGATGAACAGAAAAGTGAGCGGCGTAAGAACCCTGCAGACTAAAGGCTCAAAAGTTCCTTGCTGGTCACACAGCATACTTCATTTCCACATCCTTGTTCATAAGAGGATTCACCTAAAAATTTGAACCAACACTTCAGAACAGACAATGGCACATACTGAAAAGCCCAGCTGAATACAACATTCAAATGGGGCACGGCATTCTCTTGGGCCAACACAGGGCTCTTTGCAATCAAAGAAACCAACCCCTTCATAAACCAAAGAGACGCATTTAGCACTTGCAAATGTTACGCTGAAAGTTAAGTCTGAATGTGCCAGGAAAACTAACACAGCAACAGCTAGACTGCTCCTGAAAAGACAACAGCTCACAGTAGTACTTATTTGTGAACCATCCAGTGACAGCTGTTTCTGGTGCCATGCCAGCCCTGCCACCTTACACATTCCTGAACAACAGGGTCCTGTGTTTCCTGTGCCAGAGGCAGAGTTGGGAAGCAAACTAGAGCATCAAGAGTGCAAGGCCTTCAGTAATGACATTCCGCTCCCCTGAAGAAGACAGAAAGCAGGGGAAGAAGAGTCCCATTTTGCAGGATGGAAGCTTAGCCTTCCACCTCTAAAGAGGGCAGGGAGAGCAGAGAGGAAGCCAGGTAGTAATCAAGTAACCAGCAGGATCTCACCAGCTTGCTCCAAGTCCAGCAAAGCTTAGAATGTGAGGATGGCAACCACAAACTGAAGGCAGGTGTGGGCATTCTAGTTCAAGCCACCCAGGAATGTTCCACTGCTCTATTCTCATCTGCGCTTGATGGATTCTATCTGAAAGTGCAGAAAAATTGTGAGTGGGCCCAGTTGTAGAGCCCACTTACATTTCCTCAGGCAAACCACAACCCATATGCCGCAGAGGATCCTGAGGTATTGCATCTTGGAGAAGCGTTTTTCAGCCCTGGCCTCAGAGTCATTCAGCTCTGCCCACCCTTTCATGTGAGTTTTGTTTACCAGTAACTCAGAAAGCAGGCATGGCCATTGTGAAGTGCCTTGGCGAAAATGGAATCCACATAGTTTGCTTCAACAAAAACCTTAATCCAAAACAATGCTCCTGAAGTAGATTAACTTTATATAGCCAACACAGGCCACAAGCTGCTTCAAACACTAGCCAGGGTAGAGTGCGGTCATCGTCCATCCCCCCCCAACACACGCAGACACAAGTTCAAAGGGCTGACTTTACCACAAGGCACCCTTAAGTAGACTGCTTAGGAATGCAGGGGTTCCTGCTGCATCCTCTTGCCCCATAACAAAGGAGCAAACAGGTCTTTGAGAATAAGTACCCACTTCCCGGAGCTGCTGCAACTCCAAGCAGTGCTTTCGCTGATGCAGCAGCAGGATTGTACTTCCTTCTCACCCCTTCATTTCTAACGATCAGGAATGGAGGACGAAGAAAGAGATGAGAAGGCTAGACACTATGATGAGGGAAGAAGTGGGCAAGAAGGTGCCAGCAATAGTGGACAGGGAGGGAGCCCACTAGGGCTCAACAAGAAGTCCAGAGGGACCCCAAGCAAGCTGCCAGAAACTCCTGCAAGGTAAAAAGCAAAGAGATAAGCTGGGAACCCCTATTTAGAACCACCGAGCTGGAAGGGATCTATAAGGTCACCAAGTCCAACCCCTACTAATCAGGCTGTCCACAGCTACAGCATCCCCAATTGGTGGCTGTCCAGCCTCTGCTTAAAGACCTCCAAAAATGGAGACTACCATTTTCCAAGGCAGACTGTTCCATTGCCGAAACACTTCATATGGTCAAGTAGCCCTTCCTAACGTTTAATGGAAATCTCCTTTACAGCAATGTGTCCTGATCCTCCCCTCTATGCAACCAAAAACAAATTTGGCCCCAGCCTGGAATCAATTATTTCCCCTCAACAACTTTAAAACAAAATGACTTATAACAAAGTGACATTAAGTGATGACTCATAGTACTCCTCAACTAAACCTTGACTGACGTAATTTCAAGTTTACATAAAGTTTGGGCTGTGCAGGAGGAGCCACTCGCAACTCTACAACTCATGCCTTGCTCTATAAGCTGGAATCATTCCCAGAGCACCCTGCATATCCTCTTTCAGTCAATGAGCCCATGCAGAGGAAGGGTCTCATCCCATCCTCCACAAGGGCTCTTAAAATGAAAGAGGATACGTGGGGCATAAGGGGAACAATCCTAGCTTACAGAGCAGAGTGACTGGTGAGCTCTACAGAGAGGCGAGCACAGGTGGATCCTACTGAACAGCTCAGTTCTGACTTGCATAAAACTCAGTTCACATAAGGGTGTCCTCAATGCAGCCCTTACACAGATAGGGAGTGCCTTCACCACACTGTCTCCAATCTAAACACGCCCAACTCCTTCAATTTATCTTCATAGGACATGGTCTCCAAGACCCTCACTGTCCTGGTCACCCTCTTCTGGACCTGCTCCAGTTTGTCATTATTCTTCTCAAACTGCAATGCTCAGAATGGAACGCAATATTCCAAGTGGGGTCTGACTAAAGTAGAATACAGTAGCACCATCACTTCGAAATCTGGGGACTGCACTTCCGTGGGTGTGTCTCTAGGTTGCACTTGGCTTCTTTGCTACTGCACCACACTCCCTGCTCACGTTTAGCTTGTCATCTATTAAACACCCAGGTCTTTTCCACCATAGAACCAGACACATTGAGCTAGATGTCAGAGGCAGACATAACAGCACCATTTTCATATTTTACTCTGGGTACCCAAATATATCAAGCTCAAAAGTCCACATTTTAAGCCAGGAGCTGACACCATCAAGCCAACAGTCACCACGCTGTTTCTTTATCCTGCCTTTGGTACTGCACTAGAGCAGCGGTTCCAAAACTGTGGGTCAAGACCCACTAGTGGTTGCAATCCAAAAACCTGCCACCTGAGCCTCTGCTCTGCTGTCTTTGGCCTGCTCTGGGCCTCGTTGTGACAGTATTGGATGGAGGTAAGTAACAAGAGCACTGCTTACCAGCAGCATCAGTTTCCCAGAAAGCAGTCTTGCACTCCTAAGTTTCTCCAGCTCTTAGTCAAATCCCTTCCAGCTTCCCTTTGATATCCCCATCTGCCTCCATTTCAGATCAACCCTCCTGTATTGCTCAAACAACATCAGCAAAAAGTGCCTGCCTATCTGCCTCCTTTGCTCCTTTTAAACTGTCACATCCTGGGGAGGGAGCAGAAAGCACCACCTTTGATATAGTCTCTATCTTTCAGGGGAGGCTTTGATTAAAAGGAGTATCAGGGCCATTAAGGATTGAATAGGTCCAACTGGACCAACACTTTTAATCGTGCACTAGTTCAGCAGTTTCAGAATGGATAAGAGTTGGAGATTCCCAGTACTAATGCAAAGGCACAACTGATGCCAAGTACTGGCACTGTGATCCAGACTTCAACACGGATGCTGCAGCAGCCTCAGCCAACAACATGAGCCATATTGTTCTGGTAGAGTTCAACCTCTGGTGGGCTTTTGCCCGAGGCTTTCCTCTGCTGTCTTCAGCTTGCTTCAGGCCTCATCACGTCATGCTATTATTGCGATGAAGCCTGGAGCAGACCAAAGACACCAGAGCATAGGCTTGGGAAAAGCTTGTAGCCTGAGCCTCTGCTCAGCTTTCTTCTTTAAGAAAACCATGAAAAACCAAGTTTCTTCTCAACAATTATTAATATGTATTATTTTCTCTTTTTTAGTCTAGTAAAGCAAAGTGGGTCCTGATAGATTGTCATTCTAAGAAGCAGGCTGCAGTGCTAAAGAGTCTGAGAAGAACACTAGAGTATTTGAATGCCTGGCCTTAAATCACTTCCAGCAGAGCAATTCAAGTGGCCAACTCTGTGTGCTCGATCCCAAAGACAAGAGTTGCCCGAATCTGCTTAATCCGGTTTTTGCTAATATTTTGGGAAACAGCATTATCTGCTTTATTACCAAGCGCATGCTCATAGCAATCATCAGAAGCATTTCGGTCAGGCACTTTAGTGGATGACTTATGTCAGATTAAGGGCTCAGCTTTGCAGCGAGCTATTCTTCAGCATGGGCTTGCCTTGAATTCAACGGCAGAGCTCGATCTTCTCAAAGAAAGCAGTGTCAGTGTTCACTTAAAGGGCACAACTCCACTGAGATTCATCAGCCCCCTTGAAAAAGAAGAGCAATGACGCAACTCCCATTCTCTGCAATGACACTCTGCCCAGGAGAAATTTCCAGCAGGCTTGTCAAATGAAAGGTATCCCAAATCTTAACAACCTCTTTAGGAGCGCTCCAAGATGCATCACTGGCAAAGTACACCATGTGTGCATGTTAAAAAAAATGCCAAGAAGCATTATCATCGATTAAAATACACACCCTGCTCCAGATAGGTTTTCTATTCAATTTATGGATGCAAGAAATGAGGAAAGACCCACACAGCAGTAGTAGGAGCAGGCAACTGGTATACAGATGGATTCAGGTTCAATTCCTCGCAAAGGACTCTGAAGAGTCCTGCCAGAGAAGATAGGACTGAGAGTCCAATCCTATGAATGGAACTCAGTAGTTCCATTATAGTAGTCAATAATAGTAGTCAGTGGGGCTCGGTAGTCAATGGGGCTTGCTCCCAGGTAAGTGTGGACAAGACTGTAGCCCGTTTGACTTAACATAAGATAAACAACTTCTTATCAATCTATAACCAAAGTGAAATGTCTCGCATGTGGTGAAAAGCTCAACCTAGTTTTGTGAAAATCTGAAAACTGGTGGTGTATGTTGACAATCACCACCAGTGATTAGCATTCACTGCTGTACAGATGCTCCCCTACTCACACACATACAAATGTGAGGGGTGAAGAAGTCCATCTCCCAAATAATTTGTCAAGCACCTTCCCAGCAAAAGGACCAGTGATCATCGTGCTGAGAATGACCAAAGGAAAGACAGGGTGGCCACCCTGCTGGTCAGCCCCAGGTTAGCGGAGGTTGTGAAGCTCTTCAAGGCGAACCAACCCCAAGTCAAGACTGGCAAAGAAGCAAGTTGCCTTCTGACCACTTGCATGGTTTGCCCAGCACCCTGAGTAAGTAATGCTCAGCACAGGCTGGGCCCTGCAGCTCTATGCCAGAATCAAGCAACTTACTTATGAACCAAGCAGCTTACAAACAGACCCCATAATCTAAGTGCTTGCATGGAAGGTTACAGCTTTTGCTCTAACAAGCTTGTTTCCAGTCCTGGTTTCTTCTCCAAGCCTGAGGTCAGAAGTTTCTGCCAAAAGCAGAGATCAGCACTGCAGATGCTAAAGCCAAAGAGTTACTGTGACAACAAAATCAGAGAGAAGCACCAACTGCCCTGAGAGGAGGATGAGAAACCAAAAATATAATAATATAATATACAGTATTTATATACCGCCTTTCTTGGTCTTTATTCAAGACTTTATTCAAGGCGGTTTACACAGGCAGGCTTATTAAATCCCCAAAGGGATTTTTACAATTTGAAAGAAGGTTCTCTCTTTCAAGAACCACCACATTCAAGATGTTACACTCCGATCTGGTTTCACATTCTGGCCTCCATCCTCCCACGCTCCGAGCAGATGGAACAGCTCAGCTGCAGCTTGCCAGCTGCTTCAAGGTCGCACGGTGCCGGTGGCCTCGAACTGGCGACCTTGTGGATGTTAATCTTCAGGCAAATGGAGGCTCTACCCTCTAGACCAGACCTCCTGCCCTCCTCCTTTTACTTTTGCATTCTACTGATATGTAGAAAAAAAATACTGTTAAGTTACCTCAGGATAGGGAGGGGAAAGGTGGAGTGTAAATATTTTAATTAAATTTACATATAAAAAATTATTAGTCCACTTGCTCACACCTAGCCATGTTAGTCATTTTTTTTTTTAAATGAACATCTTCTTCAATGCTTTTCTGCTTGGTCACCTAGAAGCAACTCACCACAATCACCCAGGTGAGCAGCTAGTGCCTGGTTCAGGCCGTGATTAAGGGCCCAATCCTATTCAATTTTCCAGTACCGGTGCAACTGTGCCAATGGGGTGTGTGCTGTATCCTGCGGAGGCAAGGCACTCACAGAGACCTCCTCAAGGTATGGAACATTTGTTCTTTTACCTTGGGGCTGCATTGCAGCTGCACCAGGGCTGGAAAGTGGGATAGGACTGGGCCGTTAGGAAGCTACACGACTGCCTTCAGGACACCAGCAGGGCTTTTGAAATCGGCAGCTCTTCATACTCCCAAGAGATTGTTTTAAAAACTTGGAGCAATTTCAAGACCAATGCAACATGCAAGTGCTTCAGTTTACACAAACTAAAAACGTTAGGGTCCAACTGGGTGTGCCCAAGACCTGGATACTCTATGCAGTGGTCATAGAGCCCAATCCTATCCAATTTTCCAGTGCCGGTGTAGCTGTGCCAATGGGGTGTGCACTGCATCCTGTGGTGGGGAAGCAGTCACTGAGGCCTCCTCAAGGTATGGGAACATTTGTTCCATTACCTCGGAGCTGCATTGTGGTTGCACCAGTGCTAGAAAGTTGGATAGGACTGGGCCCTTAGAGAGGATATGTGCAAGTTTGTTGCTAGCAGTAGTACTTCAGCCAGCAAAACCGAGAGTTTCTCTAGAACAGGGGTGTCAAAGGTACGGGCCGCGCAGCCTTTACGTGCAGCCCACGTGATCCTGGGGGAGTTCCAGGGCCACCCCACCCTGAGTCTTGAGGAGAATTCTGAGGGCTGTAGATGCTGTGTGCAGCAACCTCAGCCATCAGAATGACTTTTTCAGGCCTTAACGTCACCCCCTCCTCCTCCGTGAGGAGTACCAGCCTCGCGTTTGCGCATGGGCTTTTATAGGCTTTGAGCTCACATGAGACCTCCTGGAAACACGCACTCATCTTTCCCACGCTGCAGCTGAGGTATGAGGTGCCCTCCTGCCTCGCAACTCTCAGCACAGTTCCTCCTCGGGGCTTTGCCCCTCCCCCTGCACCAGCGCTCCTGCTTTGCAGCCACCAGTGAGCGGTTGGTGTTCGGCCCCAGCCACCAGCGAGCACTCCTCGTCAGGGCTTAGCCCCCGGCACCAGCCACCAGGGAGTGGTCCTGCCTCACCCCCCCTTGGAGTTCCTGTACCCACCAGCCAGCACACCTTGTGCCTCCAAGCACTCTCTGCTACTTCTCTCCACTACTTTGAGAAAGGTGAATCTGCCAGCTGTTTTTCCCCTGCTCTTTTCTTCCGTAAAAAAAAAAAAAAAAATCATAGCCATGTGCATGTGTGTCTGCCCCAATTTCTGCAAAGTAAGTTACTTGGGCTGCAATCCTAACCACCCTTTCCTGCGAGTAAGCCCCATTGAAGAAAATAGGACTTACTTCTGAGTAGACCTGGTTAGGATCCTGCCCTTAGCCATGTGTGCCTGCCCCAATTTCTGCAAAATAAGTTTCTTGGGCTGCAATCCTAACCACACTTTCCTGAGAGTAAGCTTCATTGAAGAAAATAGGACTTACTTCTGAGTAGACCTGGTTAGGATTGTACCCTGAGTTTGTTAACTGCTATTTTCTCTATTCATATGAACAAGCCAAAGTATTGTACTTAGCTCAGTGTGAGTGCGTTTGTTTAGCTCGCATGTTTAAAACACATCGGTAAAGCAGCTACCACGTTTTCCAGACTCACAAAGAGAGTCTGGTCCTACAAGAAGCTGACGGAACATACCAAGATCCAGGTCTACAGAGCTTGCGTCCTGAGTACACTTCTGTACTGCAGCGAGTCATGGACACTTCGCTCACAACAGGAGAGGAAACTGAACGCTTTTCACATGCACTGCCTCCGATGCATTCTCGGCATCACCTGGCAGGACAAAGTTCCAAACAACACAGTCCTGGAATCCCTAGCATGTATGCACTGCTGAAACAGAGACACCTGCGTTGGCTCGGTCATGTCGTGAGAATGGATGATGGCCGGATCCCAAAGGATCTCCTCTATGGAGAACTCGTGCAAGGAAAGCGCCCTACAGGTAGACCACAGCTGCGATACAAGAACATCTGCAAGAGGGATCTGAAGGCCTTAGGGATGGACCTCAACAAGTGGGAAACCCTGGCCTCTGAGCGGCCCGCTTGGAGGCAGGCTGTGCAGCATGGCCTTTCCCAGTTTGAAGAGACACTTTGCCAACAGTCTGAGGCTAAGAGGCAAAGAAGGAAGGCCCATAGCCAGGGAGACAGGCCAGGGACAAACTGCACTTGCTCCCAGTGTGGAAGGGATTGTCACTCCCGAATCGGCCTTTTCAGCCACACTAGACACTGTTCCAGAACCACCATTGAGCATGATACCAGAGTCTTTGAGACTGAAGGTTGCCAACTACTACTAGTGTGAATGCTGTACTGAAGTTTGCCACCACTCTGCACTTGCTCCCAACTTTGATGCTGTGGTCCAAGCTAAAAGATGTCAGGCATCAGGAAGCAAGTAGCAATGTAAATTTTTATAGAGCCTACTCCGTGGTGGTGGTAGCAGCGAAGAAATAATTCTTCTCTGCTACCATTGCGTCTGCTGGTAGCCGTCCGGCAGAGCTGTTCCGTGTGGTGCGGGGCCTCCTCCATCAGGCCCCGCCAGTGGACCAGGAGGAATACACGGTCAGCCGCTGTGACGTGTTTGCGCAACATTTTGCAGATTAAATCGATCGCATTCGTTACGACTTGGATGCCACATCGACAATGTCTGATGATGTCCCCCTGGCAACTGCTTGTCCAGTGTTGTGGGATTTTTTTCAGCTTGTGCAGCCTGAGGATGTGGACAGACTCCTTTGGAGTGTGAGGCCGTCTGCCTGCCTGTTTGACCCTTGCCCAGCTTGGCTGATAAGAGCTGCCCGGGGTGGACTGGCTGAGTGGACGGGGAGGGTGGTCAACTCTTTTTTGGGGGAGGGGACGTTGCCACTTGTTTTGAAGCGGGCGGTGGTTCGCCTCCTCCTGAAGAAGCCCTCCCTGGATTCCACTGTGTTGAACAACTATTGGCCAGTCTCCAACATTCCGTTTCTGGGTAAGGTAATTAAGCGGGTGGTGGCGGCCCAACTCCAGAGGGTCTTGGATGAAGCGGATTATCTGGATCTTTTTCAATCTGGTTTCAGGCCTGGCTTTGGGACGGAAACTGCCTTGGTGGATGACCTACGCCGGGGACTGGACAGGGGGAGTGCGTCCCTGTTGGTCCTGCTGGACCTCTTGGCGGCTTTCGATACCATCGACCATGGTATCCTTCTGGGCCGATTGGCCGAGTTGGGAGTTGGAGGCACTGTTTTGCCATGGTTCCGCTCCTACTTGGAAGGTCGGTCCCAGATGGTGGTGCTGGGGGATGACTGTTCGACACCCTGGCCTTTGAGGTGCGGGGTGCCGCAGGGTTCAATTCTGTCCCCCATGCTATTTAATATCTACATGAAACTGCTGGGAGAGGTCATCCGGGGGTTTGGAGTGGGGTGTCATCAATACGCTGATGACACCCAGCTTTATCTCTCCTTTCCTCCAGACTCCAGGGTGGCGGTTGAGGGCCTGGAGCGCTGTCTGGAAGCAGTGAGGATCTGGATGGGGGCTAACAAGCTGAAATTAAATCCGGGTAAGACAGAGGCTCTCCTGGTTCGGAAATCCTTGATGCAGGTGCTGGATTATCGGCTTGCTCTGAATGGGGTTGCACTCCCTCTGAAGGAGCAGGTCCGCAGCTTGGGGGTCCACCTGGACTTGCAGCTGCTCCTGGATTTCCAGGTGGCGGCTGTGGCTAGGGGGGGCCTTTGCTCAACTTCGGCTGGTGCGCCAGCTGCATCCGTACTTGGATTGTGCAGACCTGGCCACGGTGATCCATGCTACGGTGACATCGAGGTTAGATTATTGTAACGCGCTTTATGTGGGGCTGCCCCTGAAGACGGTTCGGAAACTGCAATTAGTGCAGAATGCGGCGGCCCGTGTGGTCACTGGAGCTAGGCGGTTTGACTCTGTCAGTCCGCTTCTCCGGGGGCTACACTGGCTGCCCATTCGTTTCCGGGCCCAATTCAAGGTGCTGGTTTTGACCTTTAAAGCCCTATACTGCTCTGGGCCAGGCTATCTTAGAGATCGCCTACTCCCATACAATCCGGCTCGTCCTCTCAGGTCATCAGAGAAGGCCTTTCTACAAGTGCCGCCGCCTAAGGAGTTACGTGGGGCAGCGGCAAGAAATAGGGCCTTCTCAGTAGTGGCACCAACGTTGTGGAACTCCCTTCCCCTTGACTTGAGAATGGCTCCCTCTCTTGAGACTTTTCGGCAAGGCCTGAAGACCTTGTTGTTTAACCAAGCCTTCTGACTTCATGGCCTTTTTAACATCTTTTATACATCTTTTAGTTGCTTTTTACAGGCCTGATTCCTCTGCTGTTTTATGCTCTTTTATTCTGACTTTTATCTGACTACTGTTTTTATGGGTTCTGCTAATGTGTTTTTAATATGTTTTTATCTGTTTGTGAAATTATGTTTTAATCTCTTTTATATGTTGTTAGCCACCCTGGGTCCCTTTGGGGAGAAGGGCGGGATATAAATAAAGTTTTATTATTATTATTATTATTATTATTATTATTTATGTTGCTGAACCCATTTTCTGCCCAGGTGAATGAGGTGCCATAAGAACTCCCACTGGAGTTGATTTACAGTTGATATGCAGTGTAGTTCTGTACTGAGGGGTAAATTCAGTGTGGTTGATGTGGGAGCATTTTACTACTTTGCAAGTTCAAAATACCTCCAGTTGGCAGCCTTTGCTGCAAGAATTTATGTTCATGTTTAGGACAACTTACTCTTGTTGACTCCTGTTTTCTCTATTCATATGAACAAGCCAAAGTATTGTACTCAGCTCAGTGTGAATGCTGTTCTGAGGGTTGCAGTCACTTGCAAGTAACAACATAAACAGCAATCACATCATGGTACAAAAGTGATGCTTTTTGATTTCTATTGTTTCAAAATTGTTCAGTTGTTAGTAACAGCATTATAGGGCTAGCTGGATATAGCCAATAACATAGTTGTGAATAGTGAGGACCCACTCTACGGTCAGTGTCTGTTAATACAAGTACGATGTGCACTACTGGCCCTCAGCAGGTGTCATGAATCCAATGTGGCCCCCCCGGGGATGAAATGAGTTTGATACCCCTGCTCTAGAAGGTGATCTCTGCCCAACAGAACTATTCCGTGCTGAGATTCTTTCTTCCTATCCTGAACACCAAACAAGAAGTTCCCAAATGCTACCAAAGACACACAAGCACAGCTGCACAAAAGAACCAGCAGTACCTATGAGATGGAGGTACTGAAAGGCGACAGCTCCTCTGGGAGTTCAGTTTGGATGCACTCTTCCCCTGCCCAAATGGGAAGTACTACACTCTTGTCTGGGAGAGCCCTCTGTGCCTGGGGTCAATGTCCAGGATGTCATGTCTTGTTTCCTGCATTCTTCCCCATGTTGGTACAACTTCAACAAATGAAGGGAATGAAAAAGAAATAACAGAATGGTACCAACCAGTAGCATAGCTGGAGGGGATGCAGTGCACTAAGTTTTGCAGGGAGCCTCACAGCAGTGTGCAAGCAGTGCCATTCCGGGCCAGGAGCTCAAGACTGAGGCATTTGCCTCCCCTGCCTGAAACAGCTCACCGAATGACGCTGCGGTGAGGCCCCCTGCAAAACTTAGCGCTTTGCACCCCACTGGTGCCAACAGCACAAGTCTATTAAAGTTGACTTGGAAGCAGATTATGCCAACTGTGGTGATGGTGCAGACTGGTAGATACGTGTGCCTAGAACTGTAGCCTGGATGGGTCCCAGTCTGGGGTTGCAAGTCTCTCTGGGAGGAAAGAGCCTGTCCTGCACAGGCTGGCTGGAGAACGCGCCCCCCCCCCCGTCACTGTGCAGCTGGGCCCATCTGTTCAGCTGCACTGCAACTGCTGCAGCTCTGGGCACACCAGGTGCCTGGCCCCGGTGGCGTAGCTGGAGGGGGGCAGAGCAGCAGTCTGGCAGGGGGTGGGCAAGCAGCCCCGCCCTTTGGAGCCATTCCCAGTGGGGGCAGCAAAATGGAGCTCTGTTTTGCTCCCCCCCCCCGCCGGGGATGGCTCCGAAGGGAGGGGCCGCTTACCCACCCCCTGCCAGACTGGTGCTCTGCCCCCCCTCCAGCTACGCCACTGCCTGGCCTGGAGCCTCCTGCCAGCCTCCTGCCCTGGCACCCCAGCACAGCCCCAGCAAGGCTCTGCCTTCCTGGACACCGGTGGGCTCTCCTCATCCAGCCGAGCCTCACCAGGACCTCTCCCTGGCAGGGAGGCTGCAGCTCCAGGCCGAGACGCAGCAGGCCCCCTCCCGCCAGGAAGGCCGCCTCCCGCACAGGTACCGTATTCACCCCAACACTGCGCCGCCACTCAGTGGGCACCACATGCCACCCCCAGCCGCAGCCGCAGCCCTGCCAGGACCGGCCCTGCGCTCTCCCACTACCGTATTTCCCGGTCTCGCGCTCCTCGGCGACGTATTTCCCCCTTCCTGCCGCATTACCCCATCACCGCCCCTTACCATAATGCCAGGTCTGTTACCGTATTGCCAGGTATAGCGCCGCACACCCATAGCACACCTTCTGGTCGCGTTAGCCCCGTGACCGTATTTCCAGGTATACTGCCGCATTCCATTGCCATGCCCCCGTTGAGGTATTAGCCCCCGTTAACGTATCTCCCTGTCGCCGCCCGTTACCGCAATTCCAGGCACACTGGAAGCATGTGCCTGGCAGGTATACGGCAGGTATAGCGCCGCACGCAGTACCTGATCCCGACCGTCGCATCAGCCCCTGCTGCCGCATCAGCCGCGGCCCCCGTGACCGTAATTGCGGGTGTAGCGCCGCGCGAGCCCAGCCTTCTTGCCGCGTCGGCCCCGGCACCCACTTTCCCTCAGGATACAGCTTGAAGCCCCTCAGGATCTCCTTGGCGCGCTCCTCCTGGCCCGACATGTTCCCGCGACGCGCGCCGGCCCCTCCGCAGGCCCGCGCCGGCCCGGCCCGCTGCGCCCGCCGCTGACCCGCTCTGCCAGCCGCCGCCTCTGTCCCGCCGCCCAGCCAATTGCCGCCCACCGCTCCGACTGGCGGGGCCGCGGACCAGTCAGCGCGCGAGGACGCCGGGGGCGGGCCCGGCCTGTTGCTAAGAAAGGGGCGCCCCAGCAACAGGGGCGGGGACGGCGGCGCCGCGGGACAAACTGCGCCGGAAGGCGAAGGCGCGGGGAGGCTCTGTCGCCGGCTGAGCGGGCGAGGCCACAGCGCCCCCTGGCGGCGGGAGCGGCTCCCAGGCTCAGCAGACTGTGTAGTGTGCGTGTATGTCCATGAGTGTCTGTGTACATATATATATGTGTGTATATGTGCGTGTGTGTATGTCCACACACACATATATATACACACACGTATACATATACGTATACATATACATACATTCATAGATGTATTGTTGGCCTGCAGTGGCTGGTAGGCAGCATCCTACATGATAGCTGTAGGGAGAGAATACTGTAGCAACTGCTTTGGCAAAGTTCTTGCACTTGTGTTAAGATTACAGTACAGGCTGAGCCTCATTATTTGCATGGGTTCCTCATGTGAATGGCCAAAAAAGCACTATAGCAAATCAATTTAAAAAACAAAGTTTCTTTGCTCCAGTGATTTAAAAACCTTGCTGACTTTTGTGATGTAAGAGTCAGTAAGAAGACAATCATCAATTCGACCTCCTCCAAGCGCTTACAAAGGCGCTTCACTCAGTCCCTCCCTTCACCAATGCAAAGTGATCACCCTTCTTTCACTTGCTCAGAGGGAAGGGAGGGAGAGGTTGTCAATTGCTGGATTGTCAGCCAGCTGCCCCCCCCTCTCATTAAGGAGGCTATTGTTAAAGGACTGTTCAGTTTCTTAAACTGATTTTAAAGGGGTGCATTTTCCCCTTCTCCAGGGATCAGCACATTCCTTCTCATTTGCAGGGACCATTCGTGTTGAGTCAAATCTGTGTATAAAAAATCCGTGTGTAAATAGGCTGGACCTGTATATATACACATGTATATGTAAGTATACACACACACAAAAGCAATTCTCAAGTACTGTGCCATGGCAGGCTGGTGTGCCACAGATAGTCTGCAGGTGAGCCACAGGAGTTTGGGGGAATGTCATTCTGAACAGGGCAGCACCACCACCAGGGGAGGCACAGCCTCCCCACCAGGATCCTTCAAAAAGCACTCCCAGACCAAGTGTGCCTGAGTGCCTCACGCAGTGGCACGTCTCCACAGACTCTGTGGGGAGGCTCTGCTTCGCCTGCCTCCCCACCCACCACACGCCCATCCCTGCAGTATATCTATTGGGAGAGACTGCAGGCCTTGCAGTGCCGGGGTCCAGTTCTAGACTTCAGAAATGCCAGCCTGAGCAGCAGAGGATACCCGATGCCAGGGCAGCAGCGACAGCCCCACCATCGTGGCTCCAGGCCACAACACCAGCAATGCGGTCCTCACTTGCGGGCTGCAGTGCAAGTCCCACAGTGTTCTCTGAGGCTTACTCCCAGGAAGCGTGCAGTCAGCTGGTCCAGAGGGACACTGTGGTCAATGGTGTCAAGTGGCACTGAGGGGTCCAGGGACACACTCCCTGTCTAGTCCTCAGCACAGGCCATCAATCAAGGCGACCAAGGCCGCCTCCATCCTGCAGCCCAGCCTGAACATAACATCAAACCAGATTAAGTTTGTTTTACTCAGGGACATGCAGTGGGTGGGGAGACAGGTGAGGTAGAGCCTCCCTACTGCAGTCCTTGGGAAGCTAGTGCTGCCACTGTGTGAGGCGCACAAGCATTCAAAACTCATGCGTGGGAGCTCAGCTCCACCAGATCCAAAGCCCCATGTTGGGTCTCTCAGCTCAACATGGGACTACTTTACTCTGCACTGGCTAAATAGCTGGCACAGAGTGGAGTAGCCCCATTGTGGGGCCACTTCCCTTAGGGTGACAGTCCCCTTCCCCCAAGGAGGTGTTCGGAGCTGCCCGCAGTTGCCTGATGTCCATAGGATGCAAAGGTGACCATTTTGGTGCTGCTGCAGCCTTAGGCGCCAGGCTGCAGCTCAGGATTGGGCTGTATCCTCACTGTGCTGGGTGTAAACACTATTGAACACAATGAGACTTTCTTCTGAGTAAACATGTATAGGCTTGTGCTGCCAGACTTCACCTGCCCCCGCTACCTGTCGTGGATTGACATGGAAAAAAAACACACCAGAAAAAAGATGCTCAGACATTTACAGGTCTCTCCCTATATTTACAGAAGTTTGCAAACTGTAGCTCAGCAGTTTGCAGGGCAGTTTGCAGCTCTCTGATTTTTGAGCAGCCTCAGGGCTTGAGGCAATTATGTAGTTATCTGATCTTTCCATTACCCGAGTTACACCTGAAACTGGGTCCTGACCCACAATCTGAAAAACACTGATTTAGGGCATTGAATATTTTTCTGGAAAAATCTGAATAACTTCTTATCACTGCTTACACTCACTTCCAATCTTTACATATTCCTTTGCCCACCCATCCCATTGGGGAAACGAATGAGTGTGCAACCCACTTGGAGGTTGATGCGTGAGATATACCGTCGCTGTCCCATGTGCTTTATTTCAGTGTGTATGAGAACCATGTAGGAAAGAAGAATCAGGAATGAAGTTTCTCAGGGCCCAATCCTAACCAACTTTCTAGCACCGAGGTAAGGGCAGTGCAGCTCTGAGATAAGGAAACAAACATTCCCTTACCTTGAGGAGGCCTCCATGACTGCCACCCAACCGCAGGATGCAGCACATGCCCCATTGGCATAGCTATGTTAGTGCTGAAAAATTGGTTAGGATTTGGATCTTACTCTGCTTTTAAAATCAAGTCTCATTCATAGTTTCACTTCACTTTAGACTCTGCTAGAAACATCACAAAGCAAGGAGATAATATGAGCTAAAGGATAATGGGGCCATTAAAAGATAGAAAGGATTAATGTGGCAAAAAGCATTTGCTGGTTTTGCCAACAGTAAAGGAGATGTAGGATGGGAAGAGGCAGGAGTGGACCTAACCAGGAAAAACCACAGATGGATGTGCTTCCCCTCCCTGTGCCTTCTTTCTCCTTCACTGTGATTTGCATTTAAAACATCTGAATTTTCCTAAACTGTTTCACACCCTTTTGACTTCATGCAATCATGTTGAGCCTAGAGCAAGTGACGCAGCTGGATTACACTGGGCTCCCAGACTGGAGAACCCAGACTTTGCTACAGGACTTGTTTCTAGTATGACAAAGTTATAATTGTGACTCCTCCTTTCATGTATCCTGATGCCCTCTGTTGTGGGAAATCACTCCATAAATTTACGTAATCCTGGTGCCATTCCTAGCATCTGGCATTCTGAGGTAACCCAATTCTAAAATCAGGAGGCTGCACATAAAAATCATGGCTTGTAAACTGTGATGTACTTTTCCTCCAGAAATTTGTCCAATCCACTTTTAAAGGCATCTAGGCCAGATGCCATCACCACATCCTGTGCAAGGAGTTTAACAGATTATCTTTTGTTGGCAACCTTCAGTCTCGAAAGACTATGGTATCGTGCTCTGAAAGGTGGTTCTGGAACAGCGTCTAGTGTGGCTGAAAAGGCCGATTCAGAGTGACAATCCCTTCCACACTGGGAGCAAGTGCAGTCTGTCCCTGGCCTGTCTTCCTGGCTATGGGCCTTCCTTCTTTGCCTCTTTGCCTCAGACTGTTGGCCAAGTGTCTCTTCAAACTGGGAAAGGCCATGCTGCACAGCCTGCTTCCAAGCGGGCCGCTCAGAGGCCAGGGTTTCCTCAACAGATTAACTACACGCTGGGTAAAGAAATATTTTCTTTTGTCTGCTCTAACTCTCCCAACATTAAGTTTTACTGGATGTCCCCTGGTTCTGGTATTGTGTGAGAGGGAAAAGAACACTCCTCTATTCACTCTATCCATCCCCTGCATAATTTTGTATGTCTCAATCACATCCCTTCTCAGGCACCTTCTTTCTAGACTAAAGAACACCAAACTCTCTTCAGGACTAGGTAGCCAAGCATTGCTGATGCTCAAAGGAGGAGACTTTGAGCATCAGCAATGCTTGGGTTCCAGCCCTTAGAAATCCTAGGATCCAGGAATCAGGGAAAGAATTGGGCTGTGGAAAGAAAAGTGCGTAGTCCTTTAAGGAACACAGTCAACAAGATCAGCGGACAGTTACTGTCAGTTGCTCTGGGGTGAGATGAATGGTCTGTGGGTTTCACCTCTAGTCCTTTAAAAATGTCCACCATAGCTGTGGGTGCATTCATGTATTGGCAACCTTCAGTCTCGAAAGACTATGGTATCACGCTCTGAAAGGTGGTTCTGGCACAGCGTCTAGTGTGGCTGAAAAGGCCAAACCGGGAGTGACAATCCCTTCCACACCGGGAGCAAGTGCAGTCTGTCCCTGGTGTGTCTCCCTGGCTATGGGCCTTCCTTCTTTGCCTCTTAGCCTCAGACTGTTGGCAAAGTGTCTCTTCAAACTGGGAAAGGCCATGCTGCACAGCCTGCCTCCAAGCGGGCCATCCCAAACAGTTCTTATTGTAACACTAACAGTACTGGCCCTGAAAACTTTTGATCAGTGTTTCCCAGACTGTAGGTTGGGACCCATCAGTGGGTCGCAAGCCAGTATTTGGTGTTTCATGAAAAGTTTCTTTAATTTTTTTTTTTTACTTTGCAAGCATCCTTGCCCAGTTTACAAAAGAAAATTGCTGCAGCAGGCAATATGGAAAGAGAGAGCTCTTTTGTGGCTGGAACACTAACCCAGGGCTTCTCAAACTGGGGTGTTGCAATGCCCCAGCCAGAGGGCCCTGGACTCTGCCCCCTTAAGGGGCGGGGGGGGGGTAGCAACGTGATCCCAAGGATTACTTCACTAAGGGGGGGGGCACAGGGACCAGAATTTGCTTACCAGTCCCTGCAGCAGCCTACTGGGGGTGCAGGGAGCTCTATGTGATGTTTCACAGGGCTCCCCAGTCTTCTAAAAGTGAAAGTGCAGCAACTGTGCTCCACTTCTGGTTTTGTGGAGGTGGAGCATGATTGCTGCACTTTTGCTTTTAGAAGGCTGGGGAGCCCTGCAGATGGTCATGCAGGGCTCCCTGTACCCCTAGGAGGCTGCTTCAGGAGCTGGTGACTACATGCCAGTCCCCGCAGCTCCCTTAGTGATGTGATCCTAGGGGTTCTGTTGCTGCCTCTCCCCCACCCCCACAAGAACTTACTGCAGCTCAAACTCTCCTAGAACTGCTGCGCTAACCTGTAGCCTGAGGTCATCTTCATACTCCAAAATTAAAATTTTCTAATTTTCTCTAGCACAGGTGGGGGCCTCCTTATTTGCAGATTCCACAACTGTTGATTTGCCCCACTGCAAAGGCTGAAACCTTGGATTGCCCCTGCTGCAGACCTTCCAGATGAGACCAGAACCTTGTTCTGGTTGCACCTGGGAGGCTTTCTGAGCCTTGGAGAGGCCGTGTGCCACCTTGTGTGGCCTCTCCAAGGCTCAGAGTGGCCCTTGGAGCAATTTTTGGGCAACGTCCAGAAGTTGTCCCAAAACTGCTCAGGGTGGCTTTCTGAGGCTCAGAGAGGCCGGTGTCGCCTTGCAGGGCTCGGAAAGCCACCCAGAGTGGCTTTCAGTAAATGTGTATGAAAACGGAGCCCGTTTTGCTCCCCCCCCATGGCTCCGAAGGGAGGGGCCGCTTGCCGGCCTCGCTGCCAGCCTGAGTGCTCCGCCCCCCTCCAGCTACGCCACTGGAGCCTGGAAGAGGCTGTGGGAGGCGATGTGGCCTGTCCTAGGCTCAGAATGGCTCTGGACAGGACTGGAGCCAAGGTGGGCTCTGGAAATCCATTCCCCACAGTGTTCAGTGTTGGGGGGGGGGGTCTGGGAACAGAGGATGAGGAGGCTCCACCTGCAAGTGGCATGCTGCAGACCAGGGCTCTCCAGACGCGGCCCACGGCAAGCCTCTGGTGCACGGAGAGCCTCCTGCCCGCTCAGCCGAGCCGAGCCGTGCCCAGAGAGTTCCGAGCCGGGCGGCGCAGGGGGTCCTGGGAGGGGTTTGACTTCTGCGGCGCTCGCAGGTCCGGAGGCATCTACTGAGGCTCTCCGCTGACATTTGGGCGCTGCGCCAGGCGCTGCTGCGGCCTCTGCCCAGAGCCCGAGCCCTGCTGCGGGGCAGGCGCGGACCGGCCTCAGCCTCCTGGGGGGCCTGCAGAGGTGCGGGGCAGAGACCTGTTGCCCGGCTGGGGGTCCCGGCCCTGGAGGGCCCGCGGAGTCCGGGCGGAGACTGGGCTCCGTCTGCGGGCGCGCAGTGGGGAGCCCGCGGCCTGCCCTCCGGGGCGACTGAGCGGCGGGAAAGGCCTCCGAGATGCTCGCGGCCGAGCGCGGCCTGGGCCGGCCTCCCCCAGTCCGGGGCGGGGCGGGGCGGGGCGGGCGGAACCTTCGTGCGCGGCGCGCTTCCGGGGCACGGAGGCGGGGCTGTTGCCGGCGCGGCCGCGGCTGGTTCGGCTGCAGGACGGCTCCGTCGGCGGCGCTGCTCTGATGGCGGCCTGAGGCGAGGCGAGGCGCGGCCAGGAGGGGGCGGCGGCGGCGGCGGCGCTGGGCAGCCAGGTAGGCCGCGCGGGGGGCGGCTGCGGCCTCCGCGGGGCAGGGCGGCCCCGCCAAGGGCCCGGGGAGGCCCGGCCCCGTGGGTCTCCCCCTGCGACTCCCTCTCCCTGCCAGCGGGGGGCAAAGCACTGAGGCTGCAGTCCTCTGCTTTCCCGGGAGTAAGCCCCTTTGGGCACAGGGGGCCTTACTCCGGAGTAGACCTGCATGGGATGGGGCTGGGAGTCTGCAATCCCACGCACACTTTCTTGGGAGTAGGCTCCGTTGAGCACAGTGGACCTTACTCCTGAGTAGACCTGCAAGGGATGGGGCTGGGAGGCTGCAATCCCACGCACACTTTCCTGGGAATAAGCCCCATTGGGCACAGTGGGACTTACTTCTGAGTAGACGAGAGGGAGAGAGTTCTTGGTTCTAAGCTCGCTTCTATAGAAGCCTAGAGTTGTGCTCTAAGTTGTGCAGGGAGCCTCAGGGAGGCCTGCAAGGGGACCCTCCCCTTCAGAGCCATGGGGGGGGGGGTTTGAATGTTCAGATGGTGCTACCAAGTACTCAAGAGGTTTTTCATTTCTTAAGGATTGTGCACTTTCTGAACAAGTGAGGCAGCTGGAAGGGAAGCATTTGCCCTCTGGCCGCCCTGCTGATTTGCTTATGTGAGTGCTGTGAGTAGCAGTAACAGAATTAATTGCCTTCTCTTTCTCTTGATAGGTTCAAGTCAGAGAATGGCAGGGGAACAGAAGCAGTCCTGTAATCTCCTTGAGCAGTTTATTTTATTAGCCAAAGGCACCAGTGGATCAGCTCTGACTGCTCTTATCAGCCAAGTGCTGGAAGCTCCTGGGGTTTATGTCTTTGGTGAACTGCTGGAATTAGCAAATGTGCAAGAGGTGAGTACAGGTCCAGCCTATTTATACACAACACAGATTTGACTCAACAAATGAGGAGGAATATGCTGATCCCTGGAGAAGGGGAAAAATGCATCCCTTTAAAATCAGTTTTAAAAACTGAACAGTCTTTTAACAACAGCCTCCTTAATGAGAGAGAGAGAGAGACAGAGAGAGGGCAGCAGGCTGCCAATCCATCAGTCCTTCTCTCTCCTTCAGAACCCTACCTTCCCCCAGCATGTGAAAGAAACATGATCATTTTGCATTGGTGAAGGGAGGGGCTGAGTGAAGTGCTGATGGATTGTCTTCTTAATGACTCTTATCAAAAGTCAAAAGGTTTTTTTCAAGGCTGTTTTTAAATCACTGGAGCAAAGAAACTTTGTTTTTTAAATCGATTTGCTATAGTGCATTTTTTATACCTGAGTGCTTGGAACTCATTAGTCTCATTAGTTGAGACTTATTAGTCTCAACCTGTACTGAGGATTGTCTAGATTGTTGCCTTCCTGATCTTGCCTTCCTGACACCATTTCCTAGGGGTGACTGGCACATGTTGTCCACTGGATGAAGCTAAGTCTCAATTTCAAGCTGGAACTGAGACTTTTTGCTTTACTGTTTCATCCCCTACCTCTGTCTTGTCCTTGTCAGCATTATTTTCAGCCTTGGCTTTGCAGGCTTAATATCTCAATGTTTGAAACCAGAAAGTATGTTTCCCCTCTGAAGAGCAGGTGCTTGACAATGTGGCTCCTCAGAACTGAAAGCATTTCTGTCTTTGGGTGCTGCATTACATATCAATTTAGCTTAATGTTGGCCAGCCTTGTTGGCACATGTATAATAAGACAACCACTTTCCAGCACTGGTGCAGCCGCAATACAGTCCCAAGGTAAGGGAATAAATGTTCCCATCCCTTAAAGAGGCCTCTGTGACTGCCTCCCCGCCACAGGATGCAGTGCACACTCCATTGGTTCGGCTGCACTGGCCCTAGAAAATTGGATAGGATTGGGCCCTCAGTGTTGTGGTGCCATTCTTGTGCACATTACAGCCCACAGAAAATGCCTTGGGCTGGGTTTGTCTCTAGTCTCTCTTGAGTTGGCTGCAGCATGAGATTGGTGAATCAGGGAGAAGTAAAACACTGATTCTGTGTCATGCTGCCAGACCCAAAGGTCTTTCATCCCAGGTTTGTTGCAGAAAGTTTATTGCCTGTGGCTCTTCTGACACCTGTGATGCCTGCTGGTCAACTGTGCTTTAGTTTCTGTATATCCAGGGACAACATGCTGACAGAAATGAACCCTCCTGAACAGGCAGGATGTCAGCCAGTAGCATTGTTGGAATCTCAATGCCTATATCAGCACTAGGCTGCCTTTAATTTTTTTTCTTCCTTCCTGTTGTTCCTTTCAGGACTGGTATGGCTGGAGACACAATTTTCCCACCACCCCTATTAGCTACATGCTAATGTAGGATTACTCTGGAGTGACACACCATCAGGGAATTAACATGATGTCTCCAGCTGCCCACAACAGAGAGGAGCATCTCTGCCTCCACTCTGTAAGCCATCCGGACCACATTCGCAGTACTGAGAACAGTGTGGCCAGTACAACCTTTGTCTCTCACTGCCTAATCAGGCCACCCAAGTCCATCTTGTTTGAACACTTGCTGTCTGGGACAAATTGTTCCTCACTAGTTGTTCATGTCTTCTTCTTCTTGCAGTCAGTTGTCTTCTTTTGTAGGAGACTTCTCCTCCCTTCTCTAAGAATAAGTGGATGCAGCAGGTGTTAAAGTGAACATATGGTTCTAGGGAGACTGCAGTGCTCTGTATAATTATAGACTTCCCTGCAACAAATTCTGAATGCAGTGTCTTGTCGCTTTGGTGCGACTTGGGCACTTGCAGAAGCAGATGCTTTCAATTACTCTGTAGCCCTCTCTTTACAGAGGTTTTTTTGGGGGGGCAGGGTGGTTTCCAGCTATGAAGAGCATTACAACCCTTCAAGCCTGTAGCATGGTTTCTTGACTAACCAGCATTGTCGTCTGTTTTATTTATTATAGTCACCCTGAGTCTAATGTTAAGGGCAGGCGGAATAATTTTCGTAATTAAATAAGTCTGTTCATTCTGGAAGTAGCAAACTTGTGCCTTCTAAAATTGCCTTAGGGACATACTGAACCTGGAGTAACCAGTGGTTCTTAAAGTTTTGTATTGAGTTTTTCTAAGCCAGTTGTACATGGAGTTCAAGGTCTGTGCCCTCAAACCTCTACAGTCATTCCAGGGTACCCAGACGGCTGAACTGGAAAGCAAGATGTGCAGTTGGGAACTTCCAGGCCAGACAAGAGGCTGAAACTGGGTTCACACTGATCTATAGCACGTCAATTACAGGTGGAGCCCCTTTATCCTCAGGGGTTCTGTTCCCAGACCCTCCATGGATAATGAAAATTGTGGGTAATGAATTTTCAGAGTCTGCCTTTGCTCCAGTCATGTCCGGAGCCATTCTGAGCCTCGGAGCGGCATCACACCACCTCCCACAGCCTCTGAAACAGCTACCCTTGTAGAAACTGCCCTGTGCTGTTGGCTTGACTTAATCAACTTGCTCTAACATGATTTGATAGCTCCTGGAATAGTCTTAATACTTTGTCAGTATGGATCAATAGCACTGTGATGGGTCTCTTTCTTTCTTCCTGTCCAGCTCGCCGAAGGGCCTAACGCTGCTTATTTCCAGTTGCTGAATCTTTTTGCCTATGGAACATACCCGGATTATGTAGGTAAGAGTCAGCTGGAGTTCTAGAGAATGTATTTAATGTGGAAGTATTTGCTCAGTTCAGTAACGCTAAGCCACGGTTCAGGATTATGTGAATGAGCTAAAGTTGCAGAGGGCTCATGCTCTCTCCCCTCCCTTCTTGCCTGTGCAAGGAGAAGAGTGAAAGCTTATCTTTCAGAACAATCGTGGTTTGATGTCCTGATTGCATCTAACTATAGCTGGTTAACAAATCACAGTTCCCTGAATTTGTAAATGACGGGGAGCTGCAGCTTGTTCTGAAATAGAACAGCTCCAAAACTCCCCTCCCTGACAAGTGGGGGAAGAGTGTCAGTCATTGGCTTCCTTAGACTTGTTCATTTAGCATTAAACTACAGTTCACTGTTGTTGTGTTTTATGCTGCTTGTCAGTTTCTTCCTTAACTAGGATAGTCAGTTCTTGGGAGGGCACAGGGTCAGCTGTGACCTTGCAAAATGTTTCTCGAGGTTCCTACAGGCAAATCAACCCCATTTTGAGTGCACTTTACCTCCAAAACAGGTGACAGCTTAGTAACACCAGTGCCCAGTAGCGGCCCAGAAATGTCTCATTGTGCAGCACCTGGCTTTTGGGATGTTTTTAAATTGGGGTTATTTCTCTGTGCCTAGCACACATTAATGCTAAAGAAATGTGAACATATGAAATAGTTTTTTACCGAGTCAGATGGTTGGTCCATTTGCACAGGGTTGTCTGACTAGCAGTGGTTTTCCACTTCTTGGCAAAGAAGGTCATTCCATAACCTGCTGTGATGTAACTGGAGGCGTCAAAAACTGAATTGGGACCTTCTGCATGCACATTGAGTACTTCCCTTGGTTATATCTCTTCTCAGTCTTTCATAGGGGGTCCTTTACCAGTTGAGTAAACCAACTAGCTGAGCTGGTTTGCTGTGTCATGAATGGGTTTACAGTACCAGGTTTTTCTATGTCTGCTAGTCTTTTGGCTTCCTATTTTAACCCATTTCTGCCCAGCCCACAGATGCGCACATTTGTTCCCTGTTGTGTATTTGCATTTTTGGGCAGAAAGGGCTTAAAAGAACTTGTAAAGGAGTGCCAGTAATGGGGATTTCAACCTGACTTTTCATACCTAATATTTATACTTGGTTCTGATCCAAAATTTGCTGCAAGGGACTTTTAAAATCACCAGATGAAATTGTTTTGATTCACATTTTATTAATTTTTTAAGGGTGAGTGAGGAAAAGTCTGTTTGAAATCTTCTAAGTGGATGATTCTTGTGAAAATACACACTTGTGCGGTCTTCATGTGCTTGAACTAACTTCAAGCAATTCATCCCATGCTTGAGGGTGCAGTGTATCAGCTTTACTGAGGCTCTTGGAGCTACCTGTCCAGTGAAAGGTACCACCCTCAGACTGTTTTGTAATTAAAACTTTGGATAGTGATAGTGGCAAGCATAATTTGTGTGATCCTAAATGAATTTGTTTGTAAAGCACAAACAAGGGACTGTTGAGATGGAGAGGAAGGGAATGTGGTAGTTTGCAAACCTTGTGGGGCATTGTTGCAAGATGCATGAATTCTGGATCTTTAAAACCTGTGGGTCAGGTTTCTAAAGGTGTCCAGCAGTTAACTCTCTGCATCATACTGTCCAGTCTTTTACCCTTTAGGAATGCAAGTGTTCTGTGAAAATATTTGAGGAGAGATGAGTGGATACTGGAAAGAAATCACTACCTTGTTGTCCCTGTTTCATCAGCTTGCCTCCTCTGGAGAGAAAACACTCTTCTGTTCACTTCCCACTCTTTTTCCCCCTTGCAAACAACCACAGGGAGACAGAAGCTCTCTTCAGTTGGGCAGAGAATAGAGCTTATGAGTGCCTGAAATAATTCAGTTTAATGAAGGTTTTGTTTAATTCAATCTCTTGGACAGCAAACAAGAATAACCTGCCAGAGTTAACGGGGGTCCAGAAGAACAAGCTAAAGCACTTAACGATTGTCAGCTTAGCTTCCAGAATGAAGGTATAGTGCTAACATATTTGGTGAAATAAGATGGGCCATCTTTGCAAGGGGCTTCCTAGTGCATGTGAGCTTTGGGAAAATTGTATTGTTCGTTCGTATGTGTGTTTTGTCTTGGGAGACAAAGGTTGTATGACACACTTCCAGGGAGTGACGCACAGGTGCCTCTAAGCAGGTTTTCAGCCATGGAGGAAGTCCAGAGAGGAACTGATGAATTGGCTCTTATATGCTCAATCACTTTGCCGCAGGTTGATGGACTGTTGTTTCCAAACCAATTTCAAATCGTGCCTCAGTCATGAACTTACTAGATTCCTTTGGCCACACTCCATGTCAGCCTCAGTCCTCTGTCTTCTAATAATACTAATGGCCTTATTCCATCACTTTGCTCTATATCAGTGGTTCCCAACCTGGGGTGTGTGTACCCCTAGGGTTACTTGAAAAAGAACTGAATTATGGTGGAAAGGGCAGGTCTGTTTTAGAATGCCTTGCATTAGAATGCTTTGCGGGGCTAATATGAGGGGTACAATTTATGGAAATGGGCTACCAAGAGAAAAAATGTTCAAATGAAGCAGGGTCAATTGATTTCAAGATTATCAAGGTCATTGATTGAAATAAAATTGTTCTCTCTGTTTTAGATAATTCATAAATAACTGTGCCTAGTAATTGGTTTAGTTTATTTAAATGATTTATGTTCGCTTTTCCTCCAAATTGAGCGCTCAAGGTGGTTGACTGGTAGGTAGTCAGTCATTATTTATAACTAGAATACTGACTAAACTTATGCAGATGTTGGGTAGTTACAGGGTATAAAATAGAAATAAAAGTAAACTGGGTGGATCAGTGGATGATACAGGTTGGGCTTGTTGGTCCTTGCCTGGTGTCCACTATCATGTCATGTATGGATTGCATGAGTGATTGTGCTGTGTAATGTCAAAGACATCTTCACGCCATCATGCACAGGCACACTCCTCTTGGTGCGCCAGTGCCCTGCATCTAGCCCCTCTTATGCTCTTCCAGCTTTTCCCAGCCTGTACCCAACCCTACGCCTGCCAGGCAGACCTCTCCTGGTCAGGTAAGTCTGATTCCAGGCTTCCCAATTAGCTTCTCCCATTAGGGAATTCCCACACTGTGCCAGCTGTCTGGTGAGTGATTTAGTTGAGATTGCGCACACATAGTGAGGTGTGTCCCCCTCACACACAGTGAGATGTGTGGATTGGTGCAAAGGACTGCAAAAGATTGTTTTGGTACAAGTTCTGTTCCCCCCCCCCCAATCATGACTCCGTTTCCTTGGCTGCCACTGGGGTCAATCATGCTTACCAAAGCAAAGGTGCTGAGAAGCTCTTTCCTCCAGTGGCTGTTTGCGCTGTTCCCTCTGAGAGTAAGCAGAAGGTCCTGAAGCCGCTGGCATCTTTCAGCAAGATTGGGTCAGCCCCAGCATTTGTGACACCCTCGCCCATCCTGTAGATCCCTTGAGATGCCAACCTGCTTCAGTGAAGCAACAAAGTGTCTTGAGATACCATAAAGACAATTGGCATTATTGTCGCATGAGTTTCCATGGATTAGCATTCACTTCTGTCTGATGCATGAACTTTGGCAGCCCTGTGTAAATCTTGTGTGCACGTCGTACCCACCCACTTCTGCCATAATAGTTCTGTTAGCCTTGAAGGTGCAGAAGACTTGTTATTGTCTTTGCTGCAGTAGATGGACATCACTGTCCCTCTGTAAGCTTCACTGAGCAGTGGAAGCTGGCTTGAGTCTTGGGGAACAGTGTGTCCGGCATCGTGCTTTCATGAGAGTGACTTTTGGTCCAAGGTGGCCTTGTTTCGCCTGTGTCCCTGAATGTCCCTGCTCCTCTCTTCCCCCAGTGCATTCCTTACTCTGTGTTATTGAAAGACCTGGATATGCGGAACCTGCGAGAGCTGGAAGATTTGATCATTGAAGCTGTTTACACTGACATCATCCAGGGGAAGTTGGATCAGTGTAACCAGGTGCTGGAAGTGGACTTTTGCATCGGCAGGGACATCCAGAGGAAGGACATCAGCAGCATTATGAAGACTCTTCAGGAATGGTAAGCTGCTGCCTGGCTGGTCCCCAGGTGACAAGTCTTCCTCACTGTCATGCACACCATCCTCATCTCCCACGGGCCTAGGCTGCTCCACAGTTTCTCATATTCATAGTATCACTCTCATGTTAACTACACAACTGTTGTGTTTACAGGTGTGATGGTTGTGAAGCGGTTCTGTTAGGAATTGAGCAGCAAGTGCTTAGAGCCAACCAATACAAAGAGAACCACAACCGGACTCAGCAGCAAGTAGAGACGGAGGTAGGTACCCAGGCCTGATGAACGGCAATGCTTGTTAAAGCTTGAAGCAAGCAGTGCTCTGGCTTGTCCAACATGTCTGAGCAGGTAGCTTACGTCTTGCCCTCGCCTACCTTAGCCTTTCCCTTAACTCCTCACCCACAGTTCCAGCAAGCTTGCAAGGCAGTGGTACTGTGTGACCCTTCAAGAACTGGTTTCTGAAATCAAACCTGATGTTTGAAAATCTTTCTGGAAGGGCTTCTCCTGGCCTCCAGAGGGCAGCACAGGAACAAGGTTTTGGCATTAGCTGACTGGTGTAAACTAGGGACCCAGTCAAAATGACTGGAAAAGTCAGTTATCCTTGGATCATTCTTCTGCAATAGGTCATTTCTCTCATTCTGTTGCACCCCTTTTTAAAATGCTATTTTCCACCTTCATTGATGCTTACAGCCTGTCCTTCCCCTGATCAGTTAGGGGCTAACTGCACATTCTGTGCAGTACATGGAAACCAACCCAGTTTACTCTC
This sequence comes from Tiliqua scincoides, assembly GCF_035046505.1. Lineage (NCBI taxonomy): Eukaryota > Metazoa > Chordata > Lepidosauria > Squamata > Scincidae > Tiliqua > Tiliqua scincoides. The sequence goes on along the minus strand of NC_089823.1, from coordinate 237,356,477 downwards.
CCTGTTTTTTGTCTCCACAGTTACCTGTTTTATGAGGGGAAAGTTTGGAGGGGGGAAAGATTCAGTTCCTCCTTTCTGCCCCAAGTTCCCCTTCTTGTATGGCTTTTCCTGGCCGGGGGGGGGTGCGTGCGTACCTTCTGGGTCATTCCTCTCTGCATACTTCTCGGCTCTTCTAACATTCCAGGATGCTGCGCTAGTACTTGTCTGGCTGTGCACTCAGCACAATAAAGCTAGGAGAATCCTCTTAATGCCACAAGTCTAGTCAAAGCTTGATGGTGAGCTACGACAGGCATATTAAGGGGTACCAGAAACACCCACATTGTGCAGTGTGATGCTGGTTTTGGCAGCTCAGTATGCTGCAGTGTAAAAGCATCTTCATGGGGGATATGGCAGTACTGTTGTGTGATGTATTCTCCTGTCCCCCAAGATTTTCTTGCCAAAACACAACTGCAGTGAAAACAAGGAATGGAGTAGAGACAGAATTTCTTGAGTACCCAGAGATTCTGAAGCCAACAGTCTGTTTTTCCAAGCAGCCTCCTGTAGAGAGATTGCAGTAGGAAAGGGCTGAAGCTTCTGAACCAGGTGCTCCTGTCCCTTGGTCCGTGGGGTCCTGGGGAAGCCACGGGAAGCAGAGAAGGTTGCCCGTAAGGGAGAAGGCCAGACTGATTGTCTCTCCCATAACACCAGAGGATACTTTCTGTGAACTGCCATAGCTGAGTCAGAGGGAGTGAGGTGTATGATGAGATTCCACCGGGCTTCATAGTATATTGTGTTCTAGCTGTGAAAGGTCTTGCTGCCACTTTCTCACAAGGCTTATTTCGACATCTACTCACCCTTTCTCTTCCTTCCCCCAGGTCACGAACATAAAGAAAACGTTAAAAGCCACAGCCGCCTCCTCGGCACAGGAGATGGAGCAGCAGCTGGCCGAGCGGGAGTGCCCCCCACACACGGAGCAGAGGCAACCCACCAAGAAGATGTCGAAGGTCAAAGGGCTGGTGTCCAGCCGCCACTAGCGCCTGCAGCAGGAGGGTGCTGCTCAGGCCCCAAGTGACTATGGAGGGAGCTTCCATGGCCCCCATGTCTCCTTCCAGCAGCTTCTGCTACAGTCCTGCTTCTTCAGGCTGTGGGCACCAGATCCTGTTGGATGCAGACTTAAACCAGCAAGGGACACTGCCAATCTCACTGACACCCAGGGTGGCCCTTGTGTGCACCAGAGTTTTCATGAGGAACTTGAGGGCACTGCTTATTTCCAGTGTGGAGCTGGGGATAGGAACAAGGCCCAGCTGCCACAAGGTTCCTGTGACAGGCTTTGGTCTGCTTCCTTCCCTTGCCAGGCTTGTGCTTGCCCCTCTTCCTTGGCCACAGGCTCAACTGCAGAGCAGCAGGGAGAAAGGGAAGGCTCTCTTAAATCAGCTCCTCAGCTCTGCCACATACCAAAGGGAACACACTGCTCCTGGCCCAGGAATTGCCTTCTGTGGTGACCTCCTTTCCCTGTCCCTTCCGCATTTGTCTTAGGGTGCAACTCTCTACCTCACACCGGGAAGGCCGGAGCTGGGCATGGGCAGCGTTGACTTGCTTCCTGCCCGCCAAGCCCAGGAGCGCACTGCTAGTGTCTCAAGTCGAGTCTTTCGGCTTTGAAGTGGAGGGGGCGAGGAATGGAGCCAGAAGGCAAAGCTGCTATTTCAGGACCCTCCTGCCCTGTTCAGTGGTTTTTACAAGGTGTAGGACATGGCAAAGTTGTGTGTATTCAATGTGTTCCACAGCACCTCTGTTTCCCTTCCTGAAACCTTTGAAGTGTGACATGATAAAACCTCCCTGGATGGAAGTGAGCAGGGTGGAAGAGATCTTCCCCTTTGGTCTGGCGGCCCAGAACCCTTTGATGGAGGCCACAGAGGGGTCTCCTTGTGCCACTGGTGACCTCTGCTGGGCTTTTGGAACTTGAACTGTTCTCTGGTTGTGTTTGGCCCCCCCCCCCACCCTTTTGTACATTTGATGGGAGGCTTAAGCATTTCAGCCTTTGTGTTTTTGTTTTAAGATATTTGTTACAGATTCATTGAAGGTGACTTATGCCTTGGTCAGAAGGATTTTTTTGTATTAAAAAGAAAGGTCCGCAATGACATTCACGTGTAAGTGGAGAATCAGCATTTTTCAGTAGGTTGGTGTGTGTTCTTTTGTGTAGAGTGATATCTCTAAAGAAAAGACTGGAGCGCATTCCGCCATCCTCTCCAGTAGCAGAATGTCCTGTTCCCAAATGGTTCAGGAGCTAGGAATCCATCCTCGTTGTCCAGTTCTTTGAAGGAGGCTGTGATGACAGGCTTGAAGAGAAGTAATTCATAGGAATTACTAACTCACTTGCTCCCATCATGTTTGTCCTTTGTGGCACAGTGATAGCTTTAAAAAGGAATATCCACTATTTAAAAAAACAGAAGAATGTTCTAGGCCAGCAGACAAAAAGTTCCATCTCGTCTGGCATCCTGCGTCCTAGAGCAGCCGACCAGATCTGTTTGGTTCTTATCCCATCCTTCCCCCAGCCGCTTTATCTGCGTAACACTCTTGTGAGGTAGGCTAGGCTTACAACTAATGACTGGTTCAAGGTCACTCACCTTGTTTTACAGCTGAGGACTCTATCTCGGGTCCAAGCCTGACAGTTGGATTATTGTTTCACCTTGGCTCTCAGAGATGCCTTCTGGAAGTCCACAAGCAGAGTATGAAGGCCCCCCCCCCTTTTGAACTGGTCTTTATTGATGTTCTGCCTCTGAACCTGGAAGTTTCACTTAGCTGTGATAACTGATAGCATCCACAGATCACCAGGTCTTCCATGAATTTGTCTAATCCCCTTTAAGCCTACCGAAGCTACTTGTCATTACCGCATCTTGTGGCTCTCCCCCTCCCCGCCCCGCAGCAGTAAGACATTTGGCTGCTTACTCAAAGTGCTTCATGTATTTTTGGCCAAACACAGTATGGTGTGTGGGTAGAAGGATGGATGGGTATATCTTGGGTGTTAAAAATGAGATCATGTAGAGCCCAGTAAGGCAACATTTCCATTTCCTAAATGCTAAATGCCTTTGAGGGCTAGTCATGTACTTTGAAATTTATGTGGACGGAGAGGTTGTTGAAAGAGAGTGCAGGAGTAAATCTGATGGCTCAGTGACTACTCTCTGTTGGGAGGGGGTGTTGCCTCTGTTGTCCACCCAAAGCAGCAACCAGAGGGAACACATTATCACTTCTAGGGCTCACATGGAGGTAGGAAGAGCTGCATCTTGTGCCCCTGGCAAGATACTTAGCTGACCTGGGTGGAATGTGCACTGCATTGTTTTCTCCCTGTGGTGGAGCAAGTATAGAGAAGACTCAAGCTGGTGTCGCAAGAAGGGGGCAGCTTTGTACAAGTGGGGCAGCTCTTGAGCAGGAGGAGGACCCTGCAGCTGACTTGTACTTGCAAGCAGGCCATTTAATCTCCAAGACATCTCTCCCATTCTTCTCCCCTGAGCTCCTTTTAATTGAAGTTACCAAGGACTGAATCTGGGCCTTGTCACCTCAAAAGAAAGAAATTTAGAATTAAAAACAGTTCTGTCTTCATTTTGTGCTGATATCCAGAGAGCCACTTTGCTGCTTCCACAAGGAGGCATCTGCTTTTTCCCCAGCCTGCTTTAGCCATCTCTTGGGTGCTTTTGAGTTGGAGTAGACAGCAATGGGCAAGAAGGACCAATGGTCTGCTCTAGCACAAGGCAGCCTTGTGTGCCCCTGTAAGAAAGAACAACAAGGGGTGAGCTGAATGAATCATTATATCTGATTATGTGCATGGGGGAGAAGGTGAGTGCCAGTCTGTGCAGTGACAGCAGCTCCCCAAAAGCAAAGAGCATCACGTGCGCGTGCACACACTCGGCTGCTTTTTGCCAGCCATCTGTAAAAACTGACTTCTCTTTCACTGGTTCTATTCAAAGTTTCAAACTCTTTCTTCCCTGCAACACACCACCGAGATAATGGTCTTCCCCCACCCATAGGCATAACCAGCATTCCTGGCTCGAACCTCTAGCATCCATCAGTCCTTATTAAGCGAAGTGCCTTGAGCTACACGACATGACAGTGATCAATACAGATGTTTGGGCATTTAGATCTTCAAGGAGCCCTGTGTGCCTCATGCCCTTAATTGCCGCAGGACAGGGAGCTGCACCTTTTAAAAAGTCTTTTCAATTCTTGAGCAGAAAACTTGTCCCAGCTATTCTGCAGGCTATAACTACTGAGGACGCCCTGATTCTCCCTCCTGTCTCCATCTCTTTCTAATCTAAACCATTTCCAGGAGCTGTAGCCTTCCCTTGATGGGAGGCATAGCCGACTGGGAAATGGTTGTGATTCCAATGCGTTGTGGATGATTGGCTAGCTAGATGGTTGCAGTGTCAAAAAGCAGTTGCTGCTGGTCCCCCAATTCCTCTGTCCTGCTGCAAAGGCTGAAATCTGAGTTACAAGGATGATGGGCAACTCATTCTCCTTGTTTTCTGGTGCTCCTGCCTTGCAGTGAAGAATGGTAAGATTGGCCCACCACTAAAGCAGGGACCCACTAGGTGGGTCGCGAGCCAATTTCAGGTAGGTCCCCATTCATTTCAATGTTTTATTTTTAATATATTAGACTCAATGCTACCATGGTATGTGACTGCATTTGAGGAAATGTTACAGACCTGTACTTTTAGCAAGCTACTATGTATATTCTTTTTAACAATAATAGTAAACGGGACTTACTCCTGGGTAAGTGTGGGTAGGATTGCTAAAAATTGTCGTGCTTGATGATGTCACTTCCGTTCATGGCATCACTTCCGGTGGGTCCTGACATTTTCATTCTAAAAAGTGGGTCCTGATGCTAAATGTGTGAGAAACACTGCACTAATGAACTGCATCCTGCAGGTAGTGTCACTGCTTTGTCTGAAATGGATGACCTGGTTCCTCTTGGGTTCCCTTCCCATTTTTGTTATGGGATAGTTAAAGGTCCTGTCATAGATCATTCCTTTGTTTTGTGCTCCCCACCCCCAAAGCGGCGGCTTTAAGCTCAGCTTCTCTGGGGGGAGAAAGAGGATTCTGAAGATTTGTAGTGGATTCTTTTTACTAGTTGGCAACCTTCAGTCTCGAAAGACTATGGTATCGCGCTCTGATTCTTTTTAACTCCTTCTTTATTCACCAATGTGTAGGTAGAGCAGGTGAAAGGGGAACAGCACAACCACCCTAAGGCAGCATCAGTCCTATCAAAGTATTACCATGTCTCAGCTGCTGTTTAGAAGCCAGCTCTACCACCCCCATTTCTTTTTCCCCTTATTCCAAAAACATAAGAAGTTGGCTTTGTGTTCCCCCCCCCCATCCCTGTGCCCTAAACAGATGTGTGCTTTGGACTGTGACAGTGCTGAATACTGGCAGACCTGAACTGAACCTTCAGAATGACACCCCTACACTGCACTGGAGCTCATGTTTCAAAACACTGCGTGAGGGTGAGGGGCCAGAGTCTGACCAGGATTCCCATTTGGTTCCCAATGACTGATGCAAAAGTGACATGATACTACTGAGGTGGAGATGAACATGAAAGTGGTGTTGGCTTCATAGCTCCCAGGAGTGTTTTAGCCTTCCAGCCAATATCAAATCACCTAGCAGTCCTTACAGTCGATGGTACAATCAAGACTTGTATCTTTTCTTTATATGCCCCAACTGAGGCCAGTTGTGCTGAAGCAAAAGATGACTTTTATAACCAACTTCAACATAATTAGATGGAATTCCACGAACTGAACTGATCATCTTGGCAGGGAATTTCGATGCACACACTGGAGCAGATAGAATCGGATGGGAAAATATACTGGGAAAATTTGGACTTGGTAAGATCAATGACAATGGACTACGCCTGCTGTCGTTCGCCTCATTTAATAACATGGTGATAGGCAATTTTAGCATCCCAGTAAACACTAACATACATGGCACAACCCATCTGGTGAAGACTTTGCTGTTCCGGATTACATTCTAATCAATACCAGATTTTGATCATCACTCAAGGATGTATGTGCAATGAGGGGTCCTGCTTGTGGATCTGACCACTACCTTGTACGTGCTAAATTACAATCAGCAAGATGCAAAGCACTCCCTCCTCTCAAGCAGAACTGGGCATATCTCAGAGACCCAAGAATTGAGCAAGAATTTCAAATTGCTTTACAGAACAGATTTGCATAATGTTGATGAAGAACAAAAGCATTTATCATATTCTTGTTGGCAACCTTCAGTCTTGAAAGACTATGGTATCGCGCTCTGGATGGTGGTTCTGGCACAGTGTCTAGTGTGGCTGAAAAGGCCCATTCGGGAGTGACAATCCCTTCCACAATGGGAGCAAGTGCAGTCTGTCCCTGGTCTGTCTCCCTGGCTATGGGCCTTCCTTCTTTGCCTCTTTGCCTCAGTCTGTTGGCCAAGTGTTTCTTCAAACTGGGAAAGGCCATGCTGCACAGCCTGCCTCCAAGCGGGCCACTCAGAGGCCAGGGTTTCCCACTTGTTGAGGTCTGCTCCTAAGGCCTTCAGATCCCTCTTGCAGATGTCCTTGTATTGCAGCTGTGGTCTACCTTTAGGGCGCTTTCCTTGCACGAGTTCTCCATAGAGGAGATCCTTTGCGATCCGGTCATCAACCATTCTCACGACATGACCGAGCCAACGCAGGCATCTCTGTTTCAGCAGTGCATACATGCTAGGGATTCCAGCACGTTCCAGGACTGTGTTGTTTGGAACTTTGTCCTGCCAGGTGATGCTGAGGATGCGTCGGAGGCAGCGCATGTGGAATGCGTTCAGTTTCCTATTGTGAGCGAAGAGTCCATGACTTGCTGCAGTACAGAAGTGTACTCAGGATGCAATCTCTGTAGACCTGGATCTTGGTATGTTCTGTCAGCTTCTTGTTGGACCAGACTCTCTTTGTGAGTCTGGAAAACGTGGTAGCTGCTTTACCGATGTGTTTGTTTAGCTCGGTATTGAGAGAAAGAGTGTCGGAGATTGTTGAGCCAAGGTACGCAAAGTCATGGACAACCTCCAGTTCATGCTCAGAGATTGTAATGCACGGAGGTGAGTCCACATCCTGAACCATGAATTGTGTTTTCTTCTGGCTGATTGTCAGTCCAAAATCTTGGCAGGCCTTGCTAAAACGATCCATGAGCTGCTGGAGATCTTTGGCAGAGTGGGTAGTGATAGCTGCATCGTCGGCAAAGTCACACAGACATTTCAGCTGGACTTTGGACTTTGCTCTCAGTCTGGAGAGGTTTATCATAGTCCATCTTAGAATGGACTATGCACATCTTAGAATGTGCTACAATACTGTGTCTACCTATTCACCATAGGACACAGCAATGGATCTCCAAAAAGTGCCTAGAGCTGATAGATAAACGAAAGCGAGCCAAACGTTGACTTTGAGCGTTACCAGCAACTAAACAAAGAAGTCAGGTAAAGATTGAAGGCAGAACAAGAAGATTATTGGAACAACATAGCTGCCAATTTAGAAGATGCAGCATCCAAGCATGAATATCAAGCCCTGTACCAGACCCTCCAAAGACTAAGTGGCAAAACTGATAATATCAAGAAAGTGGATGGTACCTTTGTGAGCTCTTCAGAAGAACATCTGCAGCTGTGGAAAAAATTCTTTCAAGAACTGTACAATCACGATCCACCCCAAGAACCATCACCTGAGTTACCAACCAGAGAATCCAGCTTTTGATGGCGAACCAACAGTCATGAAAAGAGAAGTGCAATTAAGGCTGCAATCCTAACCACACTTTTCCCAGAGTAAGCCCCACTGAACAAAATAGGACTTACTTCTGAGTAGACCTGGTTAGGATTGTGCCCTAAATCATTGAAGAATGCCAAAGCCCCTGAAATGGATCAAGTTACTGCTGAGATGATTAAAGCTGGAGGTTTTGTTGTATAGACCAAATATTTGCTATTCATCAACTAATTGAGGAAATAATCCACTGTGGACAGTGAGCTGTCATTGTCTTTATTGACTTCCAAGTCAGCATTCGACTGTTCACTGGCCCACCTTATGGAAAACCTTGGAGAACCAATATGGACCATTGAAGATGATCAAACTTCTTCAAAAGTCATATGATGCCTTAACCCAGCGATTTTCAACCTTTTTCATCTCGTGGCACACTGACAAGGCACTAAAATGGTCAAGACACACCATCAGGTTTTTGACAATGGACAAGGCACACCATGCTGCCAGTGGGGGGCTCACATCCCTCATTGGCACTACTAATAAATGACCTCCCCCCCCAAATTCCTGTGGCACACCTGTGGATCACTCATGGCACAGTGTTTGAAAATGGCTGAGGTAGAGAATGGACTGCCCACAGCTGCAGCTAGCAAGAGAAGCAGCAACCCGCATATCTCTATAAATAACCCATCTAATAAACCTCTAATAAATCTTCTCTAATTGCTAATGGCTGCCTTAACCAGTAGAGTTGGGATCTGAAGTGAACTAACTGTGGAATTTCCTATTCAAATTGCAGTCCATCAGGGTGATGTTACTTCTCCGCTGCTCTTTAATGCTGTCATTGATACTATCATGAGAAAAGTCTTTGAGGGTCAATATGGAATTCAGTACAACACGAATACTTTCTTTACTGACCTAAAGTTTGCTGATGATAGTGCCATATTTGCCAATACGAATGCAGAAGCCAATAACATCCTTTATCGCATTGCCAATATTGCCCAATCACATGGCCTAAAAATCAATACTGATAAATCCAAAGTCATGACCACAGATGGGTCAAAGGCCAAAGTCTACCTCAATAACATTTCAATTGAACAAGTTAAAGAATTCAGATACCTGGGCTCACTAGTGCAAGAACAGAAACTGGCATCTACTTATGAAATCCACAGTAGAATTGGTTGGGCCACCACAGCTTTTGCATCACTGGAATGGTGTCTTTGGAGAAAGACCAACATCTCCATTAAAAATAAAATACACCTATTCAGGACATTAATTCTACCGATTCACCTTTATGGGTCAGAAACATGGGCTATACTTAAACCTGACATCAATACATTAGATGCATTCAAATGTGTTGCTTGAGGCAGATACTGGGGCTCTCCCGCCATTATTGCTATTGAAATGAAATAATCCGGACGTGGTGTGGCCTTCACCCAACAATCACAGAACAGATTCAGAAACGCAGGCTCCGTTGGTTTGGCCGTGTTTGTAGAATGGATACCATCCGGATTCCAAATAAACTTCTTTAGCGACAGCGACCCGACAGCTGGAAAATCCAGCAAAAGGCGCCAAAGAAAACATGGCTAAAGCATATAGAAGAAGATCTAAAGAACCAGCGAATGCTAATTGATACAGCCATGGATCACAGTGAATGGAAGCGCGTTGTGACTAATGGATTGAAACCTGCGGCACCTACAGAAGTGTATTAGCTTAGAACAGGGGTGCCTAAACCCTGGCCCGGGGGCCACTTGTGGCCCTCGGAGGCTCCCAATCAAGCCCTTGGGGAGCCCCCAGTCTCCAATGAGCCTCTGGCTCTCCAGAGACTTGCTGGAGCCTGTGCTGGCCCGACGCAACTGCTCTCAGCAAGAGGACGATTGTTTGACCTGTCTCCTGAGCTGTGGGACGAGGGCTCCCTCCACTACTTGCTGTTTCACATCTGTGATGCAGCAGTGGCAGTGAAGGAAAGGCTGGCTTTGCTTTGTGAAAGGATTTTTATAGGCCTCGAGCTACTGCAAGATCTTCATTCATATAAGTTCTATCTCTAATATATTCATTTATTCAGATTTTAAATGGTCAATTAATCCTTTTATTCCCAGCCCCTGACACAGTGTCAGAGAGATGAAGTGGCCTTCCTGCCAAAATGTTTGGACACCCCTGGCTTAGAAGACGACCTGTTGTCCCAAACACCAGCTAAAGGAATAGAGAAGAAGATCCTAAGCACAAGCAGTTGCTAGAGAGGAGAGGGGAGGGGAGGGGAAATCCTTCAAAGGGACAAGGGGACATAATGGTGCAAGCACAAAGGAAGGAGGGGAGGGGAGAAAGGAGGTCAAGAAAGGATTTGAGTTATGCAGGGAAAATGGGTACTGAAAGGAAGGGGGGAAATGCAAATCTGGAGGAGTGGAAGGAAAGAAGGGAGGAGGGTGTCGACTGTTTGGATTGCTGAGGCTCATTCCCTGCAGTCCAACAGAGGGCTGCAGACTAGGAGTGAGCCACTCTGTGGGCCACAAAGTCCCTTCAGCCACTTTTGAAGGGGGAGCTGGTCTCTCCCACAAGGTTAATCCTCCTAACAGACACTACAAGCACACAACAGATATTGGAGAACTGGATTTTGGCAGTTGGGTCAGTTACAGGTGTAAAGTACACCTGATGGAGGCCTGAGGCTGGTCTTGAGCTTTCCCTCAAATGGTTTAGAAAAAGACCCTCAATAAACATTGTATACACATCACAATGCCTGAAGTACAGAGACGCTCAGTGGGTCATCGATCTGACTTGCATGCGAGACCACAAGCAAAGTCTGGGGGAGGTTGTGATCAATCCTGCCGTTGTGCCAAGGAACACAATTACAAATCTGTCTCTGCTGCGTGGGGTGCAACACATTGCAGTAATTGTAGGGCAAGGGGGGCAAGACCAGGTGATTCTCCTGTTTAAAGTAGGTTAAGAAGATGGAAATGTGGGCTCTGGAGCAAGCCCATAAGCTCCTATGGTATAGGACTCTGTATAAAGATGCCATATATCTTTATATATCGTCTTACACTGTGATTGGCCAGGTTTCCCAATGTGCACACATTGCACGGTTGTGATTGGCAAACGGTTAGCTGAAATTCATAGCATGACTACCATTTCAGAAGGCCGGGGTCATATCCCCACCCACACACACAGTTCCAGATTGAGGTCTGGTTGAGCCCTGCTCTCTGAAACATGCACTGACTATATGAGAAGAGCAGACCTCTTTTCATGACTCAGCTACGTAGTCCTACCAATTCAGTGATAAAGTGCATAAAACTCAGGCAGGTGAGAAACAAACAAAACACAACTCCCAAGCCGGCTGACTCCAGGCTGATCCGGAACTGGGGGCAGCACTGCAAGCAAACAAAAGATAAAGCAGAACTCTGGAGGTGCAGGGGTCCTTCCATCTGAAAACCTGCTGAAGGAACAACCATGTTTCATGTTGTGAGCACTTTGTCCAGTAGGGACTAGAGATGTGTGTAAAACACACCCATCTGTTCCTCGCATGGCATAACCAACAATGTTTCAAAATGCAAAAATAAATAACAGATGATTGTATCCTGAGCTGAGTAAGGCCACAATCCTATCCACACTTATCTGGGAGTAAACCCCATTGATGACAATGAGATTTACTTCTGAGCAGACATGCATAGGATTGGGTTCTTAGTCACCACGGAGGAAGGACATTGAAATCAATGGCATTTGACTATGACTAACTGAACTTGAGATACAACCCAGAGTAAACACACGTGTAGTCAAAGGATGTCTAATAATAAAGTATACACGTACATTGTTGGAATAAAGGCTGATTAGGATGTGGTTTTTAACACACTATTTAACGTACATCTTCATTTACCCTGAATCCATCTTAAATCGAGTTTGTGATAGCAGAGGAAGCGGCTCATGACTGTTCCTTTGATTTCAACAAGACTTCCTCCAGACTGGCTTCCTTAGTTGTGACTAACTGCAAGGGGCTCCAACAGTGTGCTTCTCCATGCAGGTGCCAGCCAGAGTGGTCAAGAGCTAGGCAGCGGGAGCATGCCAGTGCTCCTGAACGCTGCGAGCTGCAGCAGTGGCCAGAGAAGGATTCTCACCTGTCTCGTCCCTGCATGTAGGTTGACTTTCCCAGCTAGGCACTCAGTGGCACCTGGCTGGAAAAACCCAGTAGGCAGTGGTCGGTTGCCCCTTCACTGCCCCTGCTGTAGTTATGGGTGGCAGTGCAAAGAAGGCTAATGCCTGTTCCCCACCACCACCTTGCATGGCGCCCCACTGGGCTCTGGGGGACTCACAGGCAATAGTGGGAGGTGGCAGTGGCAGAAGCAGGCAATCATCATTCCCAGGCACCCCGACTTGCCAGGTGGTGCAACTGAGCGCCCTGCTGCTCCAGGGGTTCGGTGGTCAAGGATGTGGCCCCTTGTCCCAACAACCTGCCCTGGGAGTCACTTCTGGAGACACTCTTCTCGTATTTGCTTTCACGTGGCGGCTTCCTGTGTTGTTTTGAGCACAGCAGAAATGGATATTGTGCATTTTACACATACTTTCTGTACTCGTCTGATGAAGAGTTTACGGACTGAAAGGCACCTGGCTGATCTCCCTCTCTCTGTATGTGTTGCATGCGTGTGCCTGTGTCTTGCTGTAGGTGCCCCAAATGCCTCCCACAGCTTGTGGGAGGGGCCACTTACATGGTGTGTTGTGGCTATACACCATCCTCCCTCTGGCTATGCTATTTAGCCAGGGTACCAAATATGGCAAGATGGACCAATGCTCTGATGCATCCGAACATTGGTTCCAACGATTCATGCTACATTTGCAGTAGCTAAAGCTTCAATCCTATAAGCAGTTTCCTGGGAGTAAGTCCCACTGAGCCCAATGAGACAGAATGAGAAGCCCAATGGTTTTTGAGTGGCCAGCCTTTTTTTTTTTTTTAAATGACTTCTGTGTTTCAAGGAAAATATCCAATAAAAGAAAGACAGGTTACAAAAATTCTACATGGAATGGGTTTTTTTGTTTCAATATTTTCCAACTATTTAGGACAAAAAAAGTTACAATGTTTGACTCCTTTTCATTTAGTTACATAAATAAAATTTTTTATAAATATCTCTTTATAAACAATATATAAATAGCTTTACAACATAAATACATGTATGCGTGACATGAATGTACAAACAGCAACCTTAGGGTATACAGCTGGCTTCCTCAGTCTCTTGGAATGGAACAGTCCCTCGTCATGGTCGATTGGGGAAATGTGGGTGGGCGGAGGTGCGCGTACGCATACAGAGATATACATATATATATTTATATATGGGGTATGATAGAAAGAGTTTGGATTTTAAAAACAGAACAGCCCCCTCAAAAATCTCTCCCCCTAAACAGCCAGTCCTGCCACGAGTCCTCGTACCAGTCGGGTGAGCCCAGCCAGGCCTCCTGTCTTCTGTTTGGCCGTCCATCACCAGTGATCCTGGGTGACTGCGGGGAGACCTGTGTCAACGTTCATGGAATGAGGCAACAGGATGCAGAAGACTGTCAGTTCAAAGACCTGAGAGGAGGCAAATAATGCATTAGATTCCAGTTGGCTAGAATGGTTCACACATGCCTGTTCATCACAAGGAGGCTGATTTGTGCATTATGTTGGATACGTGTGCATATTTTTCTATGAACGAATATAAACGAGAAGACAACACATGGACTGGACCCTTTGAAAATGTCCAGTACAGGTTACATGTACTGCTCTGAACATGTGGGATAAAATATCTGAATATTTGTGCAAACCAACTATCATTCGCCCTGGGTACACACACTGCTAATTTATTGAACATATTGTGAAGACAAGCTCACAAAGGATGGCTCGTGTGTGTGAGGGAGCTGTCACAGTTCTATCAGACGGAACTTCTCACACTTGGTGCAGAGGAGCCAATAATCACATTCTGCAATGTGTCATCCAGCAGGCCTGCCAAATGTGTGATCCGCAGAGCCCAGAGCAGGTCACGAGTCTTGTCTAGTGGACCGCAGGGGATTTCAGAAACCTCTTGTTTTGCCACAGGGCTGGGGCTGCAGAAGGTAGGTGACCCTCAAGCACTTGGAAGACCCCAAAGTGTGATCAGTATATTGTGTTCAGCTCAGCAAATCAGGAGCTGACCAGGCCTGTGCCAGGGATTCATCATGGGGGTGTGTGTGTGTGTGTGTGTGTGTGTGTGTGTGTGTGTGAAGCAACCCATTGCCGTCATCAGAAGCAGAGAGATCATCAGAAGTGGAGCTGCTCCCGGTATGGAGCTCTCAGGGTGTCACAGGCAGTCCTGCAGTCATAATGTGGCTTTGGGAATAGCAGGGACACAGCAGCCCTGACGAGGGTTTCCTCCCCAGCCCTCTTCCAGCTGGAAACCAACAGGCACAGCACACCCACACCCTCCACCACAGGCTGGCCTAGCCAAAGCCACACTGGCACCTGTAGTGGTGCCTGAATTCTGCCACTCCCCCTTCTTTGGGGAACAGTGCACACACCCTGCACTGCCACGGCTGCCACTGCCTGCACACCTCCTCCGCCCAGATCTTCTTCCAAACAGGCTGAGGGTGGAAGATCCAGGATCCTCAGTGCCTGACCGCTTTAGAAGAAGTGCCAGGTAGTGGAGAAGGCAAGGAGGAAGGGCCAGTTCTCTTTCCAATGACTCTCGATGAATCCTATGCCTTTTAGCCACACCAGGAAGCCCTGGCCGGGATCATTCCTGCATAACACAACACACACATCCCCTCCTCACTGTGGCACAAGGAAAGACGGAAAGTAAAAACATAGTAAGGGGCAACAGTCACTGGGAAGAGTGTGTGGGAGGGGGAAGGATAGGAAAGGGCTGACATTGTTATTCTCTGGACATGAACACCCTTCGCATGAGCAAAGGCCAGGTTTCCTAGGAATCCTGCTGCAGGGCTGGGAATGAAGCTGCATGAGTGAACGGCAGGAGGGAGGCTGTGCTGGCAGGCTCTGTGATCACCAGGGCACTCTTGTTGGCAGCCAAAGCTGTGCAGGGGAGGGGGAGGTGTCTCCTGCCCCAGGATGAAGAGGCCCTGTGAACAGCCCTCGCCAGAAGGGAACAGCACACGGCAGCTCCCAGGACACCTTCAACAAGGGATTTGCTGGGAGTCAGGCCTCAGGCAGTGTGTGCCTCTCCTGGACAACAAGTTCCCATGTGTCTGGCTTTGTTTTTTCTCCACAAGATGCCTGTCATTATGATAGGCAGGGAATGTGCGGCTATTGGACAAGGACCCACCCGTCCATGTGCAAAGACATGTGGCTCCAATGGGAGCTTCCCTCTCTCCTGGAGAAAGCAGCAGGCACAGGAGAGTCCAGATTGGGGGATCCATAGTCGAGGGGGGGGGGTGAGGCCGAACCTCCTCTCCCCTTGCAACAGTCCCAAGTTGGACATGGGTGCTATTTCAGCCTGAATAAATACACTTAGGAAAGACAAACTGTGTGTTCACTGTGTCCTGCAGTTTGGGCCTGAGATCCTTGTCATGGGAGGGGCTGCCAGGGATGAACCCGGGACGTCTGCCTGCAAAGCAGGAAGCTCCTCATGGCTGCCCTGGAGTGTCTCCTGGCCAGGTACTGTCTTGGCCAGTGTCACAGCATCATGTGCCTTCCCAGTGGTATAGCCAGAGGGATAAAGAGCACAAAGTTTGGCAGGGGGCCCCACCACATCATGCAAGCAGCCCCTTCCCCTCAGAGCCATTCTGGGCCAGGAGAGCAAAAGCCTAGCTATGCCACTGTGACCTCCTGCCCTTGGGAAAAACAGGCACAATTTCTTCCCTGGCGCTGCCACTGTTGCTGTAGCAAGTTCGCCAAGGCAAGTTCCGGTCACTCAGCCAGAGAGGGACAAGCAAAGGGAGAAGCAGACCGGCAAGGGAGGGTGGTTCTTCCCATGACACCTGAGAGCACAGCAGCCACGGCCTGAGGACTCAGCATGTGCCGGTTCCTCCCAAGACAAAGGCACACGCCACCAGCAGGCGTGAAGGGTCAGGCTGCCCTCATGCAACTGACCACATTGCTTTGAGGACCCGGTCGTCACTAAAGGCTGCCCGTAGGGGGTAGCAGGAGACCATGCAGGAGTGGAGAGGTCAGTGATTTCTTTTACTTACATTGCTCCACTCTCCCATGGGCCCCTATGGGTCTACATGGAGCTGTACCAGCTCTTTAGCTAGCACAAGTCCAGGTAGAGGCGAGGGGGCGTGTCAGCCCCAGCTGCTGCGTCATTGGCTTTGACACCCCATCCCCCTTTGGCCCTCGTCCTCTGCTTTAGACCACTTGCTTTAGTCAGCATCTCCAACCACAGGGATCTGATGCCACAAACCGTTTTGACACTGAGCATGTCTGCACATGGTGGCACATGCATGGAACCAGCTGGCCAGAGACTGAAGTTTCCCACAGCTACTGTGCGCTCTTGCACAAACTTGCATTCATTTCATGAGGCTCACGTAGAAGACAATGAATCACAGCACCCCAGGTGTGCCTGCTGCCCTTTCTGCTACCCTTAACGCAACCAAAGTTCGCTACTGCACTTTTGCCTTCATGCAGGGTTTGCAATGGAAATGCGCAAGATCCCTTGAGGAGACAGGGTGTGGTGTCAACAGTGGCCCCTTGCTCTGGCAGGAAGCACGGGGTTTACACCAGGGCCTTGGATTGCAGCGAGTGTGCTCCGTTTTGCCCTCCCTGCCAGGAACGGCTCAGAAGGGAGGGGCCGCTCGCCCACCTCCCTGCCAGGCTGAGTGCCCCGCCCCTCTCCAGCTACGCCACTGGTGTGCTGCACAGCTGCAGCCAACTGGAGGCAAAAAGGCCGGCAGGGTTAAAAGCAGCACCTGCAGGAAGGAAAAGGGGTGTGGGTAGTAGGAGGAAAGTGTGGAAAAGGAAGGAGCAAGCAAGCAAAACTGATGGATGAATGCTGTGGTTCTCAAACTTGCAGGGGGTTTGACGACTGCCGTAAGTCCTTGCAGGGGAGGGGGGAGGCAGCTTCGTGATCCCCAGGATCGCATCGCTAAAAGGGGCTGCAGGGACAGGCATGTACTTACCAGTCCCTGCACAGCCTCCCAGGGGTGCGGGGAGCCCTGCGTGACTGTCCACAGGGCTCCCCAGCCTTCAAAAAGTGAAAGCGGAGCAATGGCGCTCCACTTCCAGTTTTGTGGAAGCAGAGCACAATCGCTCCGCTTTCACTTTCTGGAGGCTGGGGAGCCCTGCGGACAGTCACGCAGAGCTCCCTGCACCCCTGGGAGACTGTGCAGGGACTGGTAAGTACATGCCAGTCCCTGCAGCCCCTTTAGCGATGAGATCCTGGGGATTACATTGCTGCCTTCCCCCTGCCCCCACTGCCTTCCCCTCTCCCCTGCAAAGACTTAGTGGCTCTCAAACTCTCCCAGAGATTTTGAGAACCACTGGACTAGCTGATGGATTACTGGACTTGTTGACTGACCAATGGACTAGCTGACTAATGTACAGATGCATGAATGGACTGCTGGAGACACTAGAGATAGGTGTGTGGTTGCCATGCCCAAGACCTGCTGAGGACCAAGGTGTTGCTATAGTGGACCAAGGTGTTGAAGAAACTGCTGGCAGGAGAGAGGAGGAAGGAGGACCTCTGCAGGTTGAATAGGCAAGCTACACTGGTGGTGGGGTCCAGCAATGCTGCAGTGGAGACCTGGGGCCATTGTTGGGGAGCAAAGGGGAACTACAGGTGGAGCCTATTTATCCGTGTTAGTTCCATTCCATGACTCAGCGTGATTAACAAAAAACACATTGTGCTAAATTCCATAGAGTTATGCAAATACACTGCAGCCTGACACTTCCAGATGGAAGGAAACTAAGGCAGCTGTTATCAATCCCCTCCCCTCCACTCCATACTCAGCCATCCCATTGCCAGCTTCTTTCACAGTTGGGATGCTGATCTTTTAAGAGTCCAGCCCTATACGTTTCTACTCAGAAGTAAGCCCCATTGTAGTCAATGGGGCTTACTCCCAGGAATGTGTGGAGAGGATTGTAGGCTAAATCTCATGCTTTGCTTGGTGGGAAGGCTAGTTTGTGTCCTTGACTGCCTGCGCCGCGGGGGGGGGGGATTGCTTGTGTTAGTGATTGCCTGCACCATCTCAATGGGGGGGGGGAATTTGGCAAACACTCCCTGGGTTTTTTAAAGCAATCGCCTCTGTTGCTACCACACCTGCCCCTGTGTGAGTGAGTGAGTGAGAGAGAGAGAGAGAGAGAGAGAGAGAGCGAGCGTGAGCGCAAAAGCGAGTGAGCGAGCTCCACCTTGCTGCATGTGTTCTGGCTACAGAGATTTTTGGCCAGCCCTTCCCCTCTTCAGCCTCTTTGCTGGCTCAGGGGCTCCAGGAGTGTTACTGTTCCTTTGAAAGGGGAACCTCTTCCAGGGCTCCAGGGCTATTTCCCTGCCTGGGCGAGGCAGAGCCTTTTTGCAGTGTTTTGGGCTGCCTGGAAATGGAGGGAGACGTCACACACCTATGCAAAGGAGTGTGTGACTTTCGGTTCCCCCACCCCATTCGCATTGAGACAAATCCGCAGATAAAAAATCTGTGGATAAATAGGCTGCACCTGTAATTAGCTTAGAGTGGGTATAAGTTCTCTAAGTGAAGCTTGTATTGGGAATCTGGCAAAACAGGGTTAAAAAAATCAACATTCAGTTTAAAAATGGTTCTGATATGCTTTCTATCTCCAGTGAGCACCATTCAGATGCTCGCAGAAAGAACACAGGAAAGGGGCTTTGAGTATCATGCATGAAAGTGCTGTTGGATAACTGTTCAATCGCTTACTAATGAGAGTCACTTTGGACAACGTTTTCCATGCTGCAGTCAGTGGATTTGGGCAGGTGTGGAGCACACACACAAACACATGAGTACATCTGAAATGCTACATCCTGGCAACATGCTCAGAGCAATCTGCTCATGTTCGTTTTTCGTCTTACCAGGAGTCAGTGTTGGTGAGTGCAATGCAGAGCACAACACATCTCCCAAACTCACGAACATGTTGAATAGCTGTCCAAAGACACCCTGAACTTTAATGGTTAAACTCAGAGAAACAAGACTTTACATGGGTGTCTGTCTTGGAGTGATGCGCAAATCCTCCCCCCCCCCCATCTTGCACACAGCAAGCTGTTGCACATGAAGGGCTTCGCATGGGATGAGTGTTGCCATCAGGTTTGTATTTGGAAAGCAAACTATGCTCATGTCATGTTCCTACCAAATGCATAAAGCACATTGTCTTGGATGCATATTGGCGCCTCTTGAAAATAGCTGCTTAGTGAGCCCTTTACTGGGGGGGGGGGTCATATGACAAACATCATATTGACCTCCAAGCAGGTACCTCTGTTGTCCTTGCTGTGGGGCTCCTTGCTAGGAGGCTCTCCTGAGGCAGCAGGCTGGAGAGGTATAAATAATGCCAGAGAATAGCCTTGGGAGCCAGATTGTGAGAGAGCCAACATTGCAAACTATAATTATTCGCAGTGCCTCATTTAGGAGGAAGCAGGTGGGAGCCAAATCTGGGGGTCAGTTTCAGAGAAACCTCCCCCCCCCCTTCCCTACCCATGGCCTGCACCAGTTTGGGATGTGAGGTATTTCTCATTGCATCCCCCCCATTCTGGTTCACCCTAGCAAAAGACTTGGTGATTTGGTAGTGGCACACTTGGAACGGCAGGAAGAGTCTTTGGAGCTCTGGTCTACTGTGCTTGGGCCCAGGTTGACCTGCCCACACAGCGTCAGCAGCTAGGTATAGTAATACAGAAAACCAAACACACTCCTAAAATCTTTTAAATATAGAAAATCAGGCAGAAAATTAGATCATCATATTTAGGCTCACACTAGAATGGAAAGTGCCCCGTGTGTACCAAAACATACTTCTGCAGCAACTGTAGTTTCACAGCTGTCCTTGATACACTCCTTCACAGTAAGCAGATTCACAGGCCAAAGAGCTACTGTAGCAGGCCAGTTTCCTCCCAGATTTGACAGTGTTCAGGAGTGTCATCATGTATTTTTTGGCCAAGTACATGTGGCTTATGGTAGCCACAGCCGCCATGCACCCAGCATCCCACACGGACAGCAAATCCTGATGAGATAGGAAAATATAAGATCCCAGGAAATTTCTAGGGGTCCTCCTTTGCCTCCTGGGCCTCCATTTTAACCCTGGTCCCAGGTACAAATTACCCCTGTACCCCCTCTCATGGGCCCTGAATGCAACCCCCTTCACATTAAAAATACAATTAAATTTGTC
Source organism: Tiliqua scincoides (assembly GCF_035046505.1). Lineage (NCBI taxonomy): Eukaryota > Metazoa > Chordata > Lepidosauria > Squamata > Scincidae > Tiliqua > Tiliqua scincoides. The sequence continues at coordinate 237,336,510 of NC_089823.1, read as the reverse complement.
GTAACAGAGATTTATTAGTTGTATTATTTATAGTGAAGATTTGCAGGTTGCTGCTTTTGTTGCTGACTTTGGGCAGTTCATTCTCCGCTCTCTCTGGTGGTCCATGGGAGAGTACACTAGAAGTAATTAAAGGCAATCTCCCCCCCCCCCCCGAGGCTTCACAAACCACTCCTCAGGGTCTCAACGGACCACCTGTGGTCCCTGGACCACAGGCTGGGAACTAGTGTGCCAGTCTCAGCAAGAATTTATGCAACCACAGTGACAGACCTTTCCTGGGAGTAAGCCCCACTGGCTATAATGGGACTTACTTCCAAGTAGACATGCAAAGGATCAGCTCTAAGGTCAGTGTGAGCAAGAATGTCCCTGGTTCAAATCCCTTCCAACAACAAATCTCTTCCAACAACTCACTAGATGGCCTTAAGTCAGGCCCCTCTCTTTCCCAACCCCATCACTTAGCCAATCTATAAGGTGGTCATAAAGGTCATTGAGATAATACATGCAGGGGTGGTGTATGCCCTGCACTGCCTGAACCCCCCCCCCCAAAGTTCCTTAGGCACACATGCTCAAAGAGCATGCAGGCTCCCTGCCACTTCTCTTTACAATGAACTGGAGCCCCCCTCCTGTCCCTGCTCACTGCAAACAGGTATGGAGGAGGAAGGCTGCACTCCAGGCTGTAAGTAAAGAGGAAGGGGAAAGGGGAGGGAGTGGGCTCCAAAGTGCCTGACCTGCTGATTTGGTTTTTCATAAGGGGAGGCAATCTGGAGCCGCAGCAGCTTTTCGCTCCCTTCTCCCTTCAGAAGCACAGACAGGGAAAGGGGGATGCTTCGGCTGCTGCCACCCTCTTCTGACTTGCTCCAAGCAAGCTGGGTCACAGCATCCAGTGCAATGGGAGACTGCACTCAACGGATGGGCTGGGTTCATCTGTTCACTACTCCTTCAAGAGTGCTGTTCTACGCAACCATTTCAGCTCACTTCATGGCAAGGCCAGCCTTGAATGCACGGAAAGCACCTGGAATGCGCAAAAGCAGCACATCAACGTGAAGTGTTTTCAAGAACCTTTGCTGTATGGCTGCATCGTCTGCAGCAGTTGTAACTAAATTTAAGAAAGTATTTCTGGATTCTGAGTGAGCAAGTTGACATGAAGATGTTGTGAGCTGTCCTGGTCTGTAGTGAGCCTGCCTTTCATTGGTCCATTTATTGTGCCATTAGAGCATTATAGGTAATTAAATTGCATATATGCAAGGTAGTAGCACCGGACTAGGTTGTTTTTATATAGACACAATCCAACCAAGGTTAAGCGCTTTTGGGACCTACTGATTTTTGGAAGGAGAGTAAGGCTGCACTCCTATTATTATTATTATTATTATTATTATTATTATTATTATTATTATTATTATTATTATTATTATTATTAATATTATTATCAGTAGTTATATACCGCTTTTCAACGAAAAGTTCACAAAGCGGTTTACAGAGAAAAATCAAATAACTAAATGGCTCCCTGTCCCCAAAAGGGCACACAATCTAAAAAGATGCCAAGGAATACCAGCAGACAGCCACTAGAAAAGACGCTGCTGGGGTGAGGTGGGCCAGTTACTCTCCCCCTGCTAAAAAAAGGAGCACCCACTTGAAAAAGTGCCTCTTCCCCAATTAGCAGGGCAATTGGGACACACCTAGACACACTTAGTTGGAAATAAGTCCCACTGTAATACATGAGATTTATTTCTGAATCAATACGCCTGCGATTGCCCTCTAAGGCATCTCTTCTGTTGAAATCAATGGGAAGGTCTTAGGAGAAGTGCCAGACTGCACCTGACAGAAGCAGGTCATTGGCAGTCCTGGGGTGCTTGGATGCCATCTCCTTGCTTTCTGACTAGCAGCCCCGGGGAGGGGGATCCAGAGTGGCAGACGGCGATGGCATAGCTAGAGGGGGTGCAGAGCACTGAGTTTGACAGGGATCCCACGGCTACGCCCCGCCGCGCTGGCTACTCACCGCCGCTGGGTGTCGCCCGCCGGCCGCCCCGTCGGCTCAGCAGCCCAGGCCGCTCGAGGTGCCGATGCGGTCGAGCTTGAGGCCGAAGCAGTTCCTCGGGTACGTCTTGGGCTTAAAGCCCCGGGACCCTCCGCCGCGGCCGCCGCCGCCGCCGCCGCCTCCCCCGGAGCGATGCTCTGGGCGCCAGCTGGGCACCCAGCCCGGCCGCCCCTGCCTGCTGCTGGTGCGCAGGTCCTCCAGCAGCCTGGACGAGGAGGGCGAGGACGAGCCTTTGCCGCGCTGCTGCTGCTGCTGCTGCTGCCGCTGCCCCGAGCCCTGCTTGGAGCCGCCGCCGCGCGCCGAGCCCGCCGCGGGCCCCAGCGCCGCCGCCAGCAGCGCCGCCGTCCGCCTGGGGGAGCCCTGCGGGGAAGGGGAGAAGCGGGTCAGAGCCGGGACGCCCGGCCTGGGCAGCGCCCCCGGGGATGCTCAAAACTCATCTAGGCACTAAAATGGGGGTTCCTACAGGACCCCCCAAAGCGGGGAGGAGGAGGAGGGCAGATGGGGGTCCCTTCCAGGACCTCTCCCAGAACAGCCTTTCGCAGCCTCCCCGCACCCGGCCCCCGCAGCCTGGCAGCCCCTCGACGGGGCGGGGGGGCAGAACATTCATCCGAGTACTAAAATGGGGGTCCCTAACAGAACCCTCCCCCTAAGCCAGGAGGAGGAGGGGGGAGGTTAAATTGGCGGCGAAGGGGGGGAAATGGGGTTCCGTCGGGCTGACGCTCTGGGGGTCCCTTCCCGGGCCTCTCCCAGAACAGCTCCCTCTTTCCGCACAGGCTTCCGCAGCCTCCCCCCCCCCCCCAGCCTGGGCAGAGCCTCGAAGGGCTCCACGGGGCGGGGGGGGCGAAAACTCAGGTGGTGGGTGCGGAAAGCGGGGGTGACCCGCCAAAAGCAGGGGGAGGAGGGGCAGAGATGGGGGGCTCCGTCGGGCTGGGGCTGCGGGGTCTCTTCCAGGGCCTCCAGCCCTCTCCCGCCAGCCCCCCGGATCTCCGCAGGGACCGCCCGCCCGCTCAGGTGGACTCCCGCGAGCGGGGGGGGCACCTGTCGCGGCCGGCAGGAGCGCAGCAGCCCGAGCCTCCGCGCCCGCGCGGCCTGCAGAGCAGCCGGGAGAAGGACCCTCGGGGCTCCCGGCCGCGCCCCGCCACCTACCCGGGACAGGTGCTGCGGGGCGGGCAGCGTCTCCAGCCGCAGCGCCAGCAGGGCGAGCAGGAGGCCTCCGGCGGCCACGTGCAGGGCGAGCATCGTCTGCCTGTCCGAGCGGGGCCGGGGCGGAGCGGAGCGGAGCGGCTTCCCGGCGAGCCTCGCCTGCTGTCCTCCGACGGCATCGCGGGCGCCTTATAAGCCACCTGCCGCTGATGTCATCCTCGCCCCGCGCGGGGGGAGGAGAGCCGCGTCGCCCGCGCTCGCGCCTCTGGCCGCGGGGAGGGGGGGCTGGGCGGCGCCTGGCCTCCCGCCCTTCTGGGGGCGCCGCTGCGGGACAGCCGCCTGCTCCCCGCCAGGGTCGTCGAGGAATCTGCGCGGCTGCGCTGCGGGGCTCTTCGCAGGTCCCGGGGCTGGGGGTCTTTGGGGGCCAGCGGGAAGTCTGGCGCCCGGGCTGCCTTCCCTGAGAGGGGCTCGCGCCGGCACGGAGATCGCCCCCCCGGGAGACGCTGCGCCCGGGGGCTGCTCCTGCGGGGGGGTACTACCCGCGGGGAGCCCGCGTGGATGGGGGGACTTGTGGGGGGCCTCTGGGCTCGGAAGCTAAGCAGGCCCGGCTTGGTTGCCACTTGGGTGGGAGACTGCCTGGGAATCCCGGGCGCTGCAGGCTTATGCCAGGGGAGTCCAAAGTTTTTGGCAGGAGGGCCACATCATCACACCGATCCCACAAGTCTCCGGAGGGCCGAAGGCTCGTTGGAGACTGGGGGCTCCCTGAGGGCCCATTGAGAGGCCTCGAGGGCTGCAAGTGGCCCCGGGGCCGGGGTTTGGGCACCCTTGGCTTATACCATAGTCTTACCAGGCTGAAGCACACTCAAGGGTCGCTCTGAGGCCCTGCACTGTCTCAGGTGGATCAGGAGAGAGATCTTGGGGTGGTGGTGGACAGCTCCATAAAAGTGTCGACCCAGTGAAGAAGGCCAATTCTGCTCTTGGGAGCATTAGAAAAGACATTGAAAATAAGGGTCTACTCAGAAGTAAGTCCTATTTTGTTCAATGGGGCTTACTTTCAGGAAAGTGTGGTTAGGATTGCCGCCTATGGGCCCAATCCTATCCAATTTTCTAGTGCTGGTGCAGTTGTGCCAGTGGGGTGTGCGCTGCATCCTGTGGAGGGGCAATCACTAGGGCCTTTTCAAGGTATGGGGACATGTGTTCCCTTACCACAGAGTTGCATTGTGGCTACACTGGAGCTGGAAAGTTGGATAGGATTGGGCCCTAAGGCTGCTCATATTACAATGCCGCTGTGGAGTATTGTGTCCAGTTCTGGTCGCCACATCTCAAGAAGGACATGGTGGAACTGAAAAAGGTGCAAAAGAGAGCGACTAAGAAGGCTGGGGCACCTTCCTTATGAGGAAAGGCTAGACATCCAGGGGACATCCACTACAATTGAGTGTTGGGAGGGTTAGGACAGACAAAAGAAAATATTTCTTTACTCAGCGTGTGGTCGGTCTGTGGAACTCCTTGCCACAGGATGTGGTGACGGCATCTGGCCTGGATGCCTTTAAAAGGGGACTGGACAAGTTTCTGGAGGAAAAATCCATTATGGGTTGCAAGCCATGATGTGTATGTGCAACCTCCTGATTTTAGAAATGGGCTGTGTCAGATGCAAGGGAGGGCACCAGGATGAGGTCTCTTGTTACCTGGTGTGCTCCCTGGGGCATTTGGTGGGCCGCTGTGAGATACAGGAAGCTGGACTAGATGGGCCTGATCCTGCAGGGCTCTTATGATGTTCTTATAGGGACTCCTTTCCCCACGCGACTAAATGGGGGGGGGCGGTTTGCACGTGCACTGGGGAGCATACGATGGAATTGTGCGCGCGCCTGATGCGGGTCGCGTCAGTTCAGAGGGAGGAAAGATCAGCTCCAGCATCGCTTCCCCTCCCGACTGCCGGGGAAGGGAGAACCCCGTGGGCTGCGCCAGGGCTGATCTTCCTCGCCTGCCTGGAAGGGAAAGTGCTGCGGGGATCCCTTCCCGGTATCGCCAGGCAGAAGTGGGGGAAAGAGAAACCGAAGACCAGCCAACGCGTCGAATCACAGCCGGGCCCTTCCCTCCTGGAATCAGTCTGGGGGCAGTGGCGTAGCTGGAGGGGGGCAAGGCACTAAGTTTTGCACCCTCCGCCCGGAATGGCTCCGAAGGGGGGGCCGCTTGCACGCCGCGGTGAGGCTCCCTGCAAAACTTAGTGCCTTGCCCCCCTCCAGCTACGCCACCACCTGTTCGCTTTGTGCGGCGCAGTGCACCAGTGAGGTCCTGGAGGCCTTTCCAGGAGAGCCAGCGACCCACCGGCTAAAGCAGGGCGGGTCTCGCATAGAAACTGTGCTTGACTCCCCAGCCTTCCAGTCCCAGACTTCAGGCTGCATTTCTGGGGGGGGTGACTTTGCCCCCCCACAGGGAGCACAGACGCCCCCCCCCATTCCATATACCGCTCTGTCTAGTTCTGGTGGGCTGAGGAGGAGCATCACAAATGAGGCCCCCCCTGAATTTTAGCGGGAGAGGTGGGATGTGTTCAGACAGGAGCGGCAGCCAGAGTTGGCTTCTCATCTTTGCGTTAAACTTGAGGGGGGGGGGGCAGAGAGAAGGAGAAGTGGGTGCTGGGGGGTGACAGCAAGCGCAGCAGAGAGGCTTGACCTTTGGAGGGCAGCAGTCCACTGGGTGCCATGAAGGGGGCTTGGTGAGAGACACCCAGAAGGGACAGGCAACCCTGGGAAAGGTTCTCCTGCACAAGCCTTATGTCATGAGTGGGAGCTGTGCAAGAATCATTTCTTGTGCAGGATGTTCACTGATGGGAGGGGACACCCCTGGCATTTCCCCATCACTCTGTCATGGCTCTGCCCAGAGAGGAGGGGAGAAGCAGGTGCCCTGAGCAGGAAGGTGAGGAGGGTTCGTGTCCTGCTCCTCTCTTGCCCCTGTGGGATCCTGCCTGTTCTGGCCCAGAAGGCATCTGCAGGGGCATCAGTAGAGGTCCCCCCTACCTTACAGAAGAACATAAGAAGAGCCCTGCTGGATCAGGCCAGAGGCCTATCTAGTCCAGCTTCCTGTACCTCACAATGGCACAGAGTGTACACGGAGTGTATCTCACAGTCACCTCATGCCTGACAGCCTGCATCCGTGTGCCTGGTGTTCTAAAGTACCCCCCACTTTGTCTGGCAGGAGCTTTCAACCTGCCTTATTTTGCCATTCACTTTCCTAGAACATAAGAACAGCCCCACTGGATCAGGCCACAGGCCCATCTAGTTCAACTTCCTGTATCTCACAGCGGCCCACCAAATGCCCCAGGGAGCACACCAGATAACAAGAGACCTCATCCTGGTGCCCTCCCTTGCATCTGGCCTTCTGACATAGCCCATTTCTAAAATCAGGAGGTGGCACATGCACATCATGGCATGTAACCCGTAATGGATTTTTCCTCCAGAAACTTGTCCAGTCCCCTTTTAAAGGCATCCAGGCCAGATGCTGTCACCACATCCTGTGGCAAAGAGTTCCACAGACCGACCACACGCTGAGTAAATAAATATTTTCTTTTGTCTGTCCTAACCCTCCCAACACTCAATTTTAGTGGATATCCCCTGGATGTCTAGCCTTTCCTCATAAGGAAGGTGCCCCAGCCTTCTTAGTCGCTCTCTTTTGCACCTTTTTCAGTTCCACCATGTCCTTTTTGAGATGTGGCGACCAGAACCGGACACAATACCCCAGGTGTGGCCTTACCATCGATTTGTACACTAAGTCACTGCCTGCTTCATCTGGTGCCCATCTGGGCTGAAATGAAGATGGTGGGGGCGGGGGAGAGACCTATTCCCATTAAAATGATCCTATCTGTGCCTACTCATAACACAGCGAGCTTATGCCCAAGAGCAAGTACACAGCATTACCATTGCAGAATCTCTGGAATCCCCCCTTTTATCCTACAAAATCTCTCTTGGCCCCTCCCCCCTCCTGCCTGCACTTTCAGGACTCTCTGACTCTCCCCAGAACCCACCCACTCATTGTCAGTAGCAGCAGTGTCCGTACCTGCTAGAGATGGTGAGTTCCCTGCACAGTCACTTGGCAGGTGCTTGAGAAGAGGACAGGTGCAGAAGAAGGATGCTTGGCCTTTCCTGGCTCACGCCCTGGAAGAGAGGGTCAAGAAGCTCCCCCCCCCCCCATGTCATCCAGGAAGACAGTGCCTGACTTCTAGGACCACACTAGGGCCACTGTGGCACTCCTTTTTTTCAGGGGGAGAGTCAAAGTATATCCCAAATGGTGGGGCTGGGGGGGGGGCAGAGAGGCAAGTGCTCCTGCTGCCCCTCCCATTTCTGGGTTGCTTAAAAGAAAGGTGTTTTTCACATCGACAGAGGGTTTCTTTTCTTCTTTTCAAATTTCCAGTGACACTATGCTACATGCGAAATTGTTCTCCGCAGGTTTACGTAGGTCTGTTGGTGACTGAACTGGGATGAAACTTCGACTCTGGAAAAACTGATAGGATTTATGGCAGAGAAAATACAGCTAAGATGGAAGCTTTCATGTGAAATAGACGGTGATTTCTCTTTCAGAAATCTGACACATGGGACAAGCTCACTCTCTAAATGTATTTTGCCCTTTCTATGCCCCCCAATAGTTTTTTTCTGGTGCCTCCACTACCAAATAGTTAGTGCGCTCAGAAAGCTGACATTTGGGGTGCATTCAGGCTGAGACACCCGATGGGGGGCCCAGAACAGTCTCGAAAGGGGAGACGTTTGTATATATATCTCTCTCTCTCAAAATGTGCCTGGAAAGGGTTAAAGCTACTCCTAAACTAACTAGGAAGCAGAAATTTGGAACTCATATAGCCCAAGACCCAGTGATTACTGCTACAAAAGTTTTATTGTTTGATATCTCTCCCTAGAAACAGGTGATGGCCATGGACTCCAACAAGCTTCCAGATCACAGAAAACAGACGTGTGGTCCATATATAGCCCAACACACTGATTATTAGGAACTTTTGCAGATAGGACGTTTTACACCAAACTGTCAAAATAATTCTGTGGAAATCATCTCAGCTGCGGACATTGACAGAACCTGATCCTGGGTCCGTCTGGCCCAGATGCTGCTTATTCCGAACAGCAGCAGTTCTCCCAGGTCTCAGGCAGACTGAGAGGGATCTTTCCCACCCCAGATTTCTTTTCGCTAGAGACATGATGGCTTTTATAAACTTGGGATCTTCTGCATGCAGAACATGTGCTCTGCTATGGCTCCCCTCCAGCTTTGACCAGTCTGAATCTGCTCAACTGCCTTGGTCTGCGCACACCCCTTGCTGTCTTCGGTCCTTCTCTCCCCTTTATGTTGGGTGACTGCCAGATTCTCAATGGTGCTCCTGGGAGTGCACTTGACCTGGCTAGCGCCCTGAGCAAGGGGCTTGTCTGGGTGTGGAGCTCCCTGTTTCTGTGCTTTGGGATGGATAGCGGTGACCAGCAGGGAAAGCTTTCTCAACTGCCTTCCCTCGAGACTGGGATTCCCACTGGCCCCAGGTGCAAGTGAGCAGGTTGCTTCATCATAGCCAAACCCACAAGTGGACAAAGAATGGAAACTGCAGTAGTGTGACTAACAGCCCAGTCCTACCTGACTTTCCAGAACCGATGCAGCCATGCCAACAGGGTGCACGCTTCATCCTGGGGGTGGGAGGAAGAAGTCATGGAGACTTCCTTAAGGTAAGGGAACATTTATTTCCTTACCTCACGGTTGCGTTGTGGGTGTGAGTAGAGTAGCTAGTAGCTTAGCTAGAGGCATATGCCTTTGTTTTGCTCCCCCACCCAGAATGGCTCCAAAGGGGAAGGGCAACTTGCATGGCATGGTGAGGTGCCCTGCAAAACTTAGTGCTTTGCACCCCTCTAGCTATGCTACTGGCAGCTGCATTGGTGCTAGAAAGTTGGTTAGGATTGGGCCATAAGGCTGCAAACCCACCCGCACTTTCATGGGAGTAAGCCAATTGAACACAATAGGACTTGCTTCTGAGTAGACATGCCTATGCTTTTGCTGTCAGGGGGCTGGTGGGGACATGTGCATCAAATGCTATCAAAACATTACATTGTGCTCATTTTTTTGTTTGGTATGCGATAATTATGCATGTGTTTCAAGATGGTAAGTGAAAGCCAGACACCAGCTGGCTCAGAGGCTTAGCATGTGCAGCAGGTCAGGCAGAGCAGTTTTTCATTGGCCTGACCACCTACAACCTAACACAGTAAAGCACATTCACACATTCAGTATTGCTGGTGGGGTAGAACAAAACTACTGACATGTAACATTGGAGATCAACAATCAGCAGGGCTTTTGTTTTTGTTTTTGCAAAATTGCTCAGCATGGGAGAATCTATCTGAGCAGTGAAAACTTCAGCAGCTGTACTCTTTGATGGCCACAACTATAGTACAGTATTCTTAACTTCCCTCCCCCCAGTGGTGGGGAAGGGTAGAACTGGGAAAGGGCTGGGTCCTTGAAACCTGCCCAACAGATGAGGGAGGATTCAGGCTCCCTTGCTATGTCCTTTTCAGGTGTTTTCAAAGTTAGAAGCTGGTCCCACAAGGAAAAAGAGACTAGTATTGGCAACCTTCAGTCTCGAAAGACTATGGTATCGCGCTCTGAAAGGTGGTTCTGGCACAGCGTCTAGTGTGGCTGAAAAGGCCAATCCGGGAGTGACAATCCCTTCCACAACGGGAGCAAGTGCAGTCTGTCCCTGGTCTGTCTCCCTGGCTATGGGCCTTCCTTCTTTGCCTCTTAGCCTCAGACTGTTGGCAAAGTGTCTCTTCAAACTGGGAAAGGCCATGCTGCACAGCCTGCCTCCAAGCGGGCCACTCAGAGGCCAGGGTTTCCCACTTGTTGAGGTCCACTCCTAAGGCCTTCAGATCCCTCTTGCAGATGTATTGCAGCTGTGGTCTACCTGTAGGGCGCTTTCCTTGCACGAGTTCTCCATAGAGGAGATCCTTTGCGATCCGGTCATCAACCATTCTCACGACATGACCGAGCCAACGCAGGCATCTCTGTTTCAGCAGTGCATACATGCTAGGGATTCCAGCACGTTCCAGGACTGTGTTGTTTGGAACTTTGTCCTGCCAGGTGATGCCGAGGATGCGTCGGAGGCAGCGCATGTGGAAAGCGCTCAGTTTCCTCTCCTGTTGTGAGCGAAGAGTCCATGACTCGCTGCAGTACAGAAGTGTACTCAGGACGCAAGCTCTGTAGACCTGGATCTTGGTATGTTCCGTCAGCTTCTTGTTGGACCAGACTCTCTTTGTGAGTCTGGAAAACGTGGTAGCTGCTTTACCGATGCGCTTGTTTAGCTCGGTATCGAGAGAATGAGTGTCGGAGATCGTTGAGCCAAGGTACACAAAGTCATGGACAACCTCCAGTTCATGCTCAGAGATTGTAATGCAGGGAGGCGAGTCCACATCCTGAACCATGACCTGTGTTTTCTTCAGGCTGATTGTCAGTCCAAAATCTTGGCAGGCCTTGCTAAAACGATCCATGAGCTGCTGGAGATCTTTGGCAGAGTGGGTAGTGACAGCTGCATCGTCGGCAAAGAGGAAGTCACGCAGACATTTCAGCTGGACTTTGGATTTTGCTCTCAGTCTGGAGAGGTTGAAGAGCTTTCCGTCTGATCTGGTCTGGAGATAGATGCCTTCTGTTGCAGTTCCAAAGGCCTGCTTCAGCAGGACAGCGAAGAAAATCCCAAACAAGGTTGGTGCAAGAACACAGCCCTGCTTCACTCCGCTTCGGATGTCAAAAGGGTCTGATGTGGAGCCATCAAAGACAACAGTGCCCTTCATGTCCTTGTGGAAGGATCTGATGATGCTGAGGAGCCTGGGTGGACATCCGATCTTGGGGAGAATCTTGAAGAGGCCGTCTTCAAGATTCTATAGATTCTAAAAAGAGACTATAGACTTTGAATAGCATCTGTCTGGTATACAGTGTCACTTGGGCAGGATGTGCAGTGGGTGGGGAGGCAGGTGAGGCAGAGTGTCCTTGCCAGAGTCCTTTGAAAAGCGCCACCACTGTTTGAGGTGCACAAGCACTCACAACCCACATGTTCCCATGCTCCCACATGCTTGTGCACCTCACATGGTGGTGGCACTTTTTGAAGGACCCTGCTGCATGTCCCTGCACTTGCAAGCACATATAAGGCATGATAGAAATGAAAGGCAGCCAATTATAGCCAAATGTATATTCCAGAGGGGGGTAAGCAGCTTTTTCTGTTGCAGTCAAACACACACAAAGGGTCTTGTGGCCACATCAAGCCAGACAGCCTGGTTGTGGCACCGGCTTTTGTGGCCTAGAGCCCATTTTGTCAAGTTGCATCACATCATGTGTCTGGCAAAGTGGGCTCCAGTTCACGGAAGCATCTGCCACCATAAATCTGTGCACCTTTCAGATGCCACAAGACTCAGGAGGTCTGGCTCAGCTAGTAGAGCTGCTGCCTTGTATGCCTGCAGATCTCAGGCTGCCAGTTCGAAACAACCGGAAATACCTGAGAACTGATGATATACTGATGAGCTGACCCTCGGTGGCAGAGAGAAGTTGCCGTGAAGTGGGGCGTGGGAGGTGAAAGGCCAGAGAGAGGCCAGACCGGGAAGGAATCCAGCTGGAAGGAGGAGTTCTATGACCGCCTGCCTATGTAAACCGCCTTGGATTAAAGTCTGAGGAGAAATCTGACGACCCAAGCAAGGCGGTATATAATAAATATATGTATAAAAATAAATAAATATTATTCTCTGGCATGGTGATTTCCTGATGTTTGCCAGAGCATGCTTGCTTGAACTGTGAGATAATTGCTAGGGTGGCTCAATACATAAGTACATTTTAATAATTAAAGGCTTCTGGATACGCATGTGTGTAAAATGTAGCTGAGAGGTTGGGTATTGAGCAAATCCCACCCACCCCCTTGGCCAGCAGTAATCTTTTTCAGGCTTCAGGTTAAAGTATATTTTTTGGAAAGGAAGGTCCCTTGAAACTAACCTACTTTCAAATAAACATAGTGAAATTTTAGTGGCATTTGATAATGTTTGGAAAATAGTTCCCCTGATTCCACTTTCCCAGGGCAAGAATACTTCTCACTGGGCAAATACCATTCTGGCTGCAAAGAGCAATTGATAGAATCTGAAAAATAAATAACAGGGCACTCAGGGGGCCTAAACCTCTCTGCCATTTCTCTCACATCAAATATTAGAGGTCCGTAACTTGGGCAAAGTTCTGTTCAATGCTGAACAATGGGGTAGAGATTTGCAGAGCTGGGCCATTCATGAGGTTGACTGAGGCTGCAGATTGGTGGGGGTAGGGTACGAATCTTTCCACCTGCTTCCCTCTATTCCTGCTGCTGTTCCTCAAAGGAAGAAGGATATGGAGTAAAAGAGGAAGGATGGAGGAGAGAAGAATGGTAGGCTAGAGTGTCTCCCACCACTCTCCACTCTCCACTCTCCCTCTTCTGCTTCATTCCCCTCTTCTTTTTCTAGTCCAGAGGATGAGAGGAGGTGAGGTTGGCACATCACCAAGGGGGGCAGCATTGAGCTTGGTGCCACAGGTGCCAGGGAGTCTTGGGCTGACTTGGGGGCAAAGCTAGACCAGAAAATGTAGAACAATATTTGAGTCCTGTGTACCTCTAAGCTCCACCTTGCTTAACATAAGGAACATATTTAATTCATATTTAACACATAACATATTTAATTTTAATTTTATATTGTCTTATTTACTGTGAGCTGCTATGGGCATTTTTTTAAATGGGAAAGCAGTACGTCCGTTTCTACAGCAGATAAAACAATAAATATACCCCTTTGCTATATGCCTCCTGACAAACTATCATGCACCAAAACATAAAAAACCAATACTGGAAGGAAAGTGGAGAATTGGGGCCATTTATTTATGGTTGGTAGAAGAGCCTTGGGGCCCAATCATAACCAACTTTCCAGCACTGGTGCAGCCTCAATGCAGCCCCTAGATAAGGGAACAAATGTTCCCATACCTTGAGGAGGCCTCTGTGACTGCCTCCCCACCACAGGATGCAGTGCATACTCCATCGGCACAGAAGCACCAGCACTGGAAAATTGGATAGGATTGGACCCTAAATCTTCAGCAGTGTTGGCCTAGGATAATTATACATATCAAAGCATGTACAGGTGATGACAGTGTGTAATTAGTCTGTGGAACTCCTTGCCACAGGAAGCAGTGATGGCATCTTGCCTAGATGCCTTTAAGAGAGAATTGGACAGATTTCTGGAGGAGACGTTCATTACAGGTCACAAGTCATGGTAGGTATGTGCAAGCTCCTGGTTTTAGAGGTAGGCTGCCTCTGATTGCCAGATGCAGGGGAGGGCACCGGGATGCAGGTTGTGTCTTGTTGTCCTGTGTGCTCCCTCAAGCACTTGGTGGGCCGCTGTGGGATACAGGAAGCTGGACCAGGTGGGCCTGTGGCATGATCCAGCAGGGCTCTTATGTTCTTATACCCAAGATGCTTCTCTTGGAGGCTTTTCTTAACCTGGAAAATATTCCAGGTGACAGTTAATTATGCTTCTCTTGATAACAGGAAGACTGCAAATAGCATGAAAATATAAAAATTAAAAAAAATAACCTCAGAACAAAATTTGTATAACAGAATATGGGACATCATTATGGAAAAAATGCCATCTGACTGAAAGGAAAGCAAGATGTCCCCCCAAATACCATTGCCGCTTTATTGAGAACTTTTGTTTCCTAACAAAAGCAGATTTGATGAACTGGAAATAGAGTTCAGCAACTGGGGTCCCTCTTATTGCTCCCTTCTGACTTTACACGCCCTGATATACAGCATGCCCTGTGACATGATGTTGTATGTGACCTGCAGATTCAGAACTGTGTTATCCTTTCACGTCCTAATACTCTTCTCTTTACATTTTATGGTTTTATTTTTGTCCCTGCACCTCGTAACAAGAACTGTTTGCCAGCACAAATATTTTGCTGAAGAAAACCTCAAAATGAAAAGCGTTTCAAAGAAAATGTCTTTCATCTACAGTTTTCTCAAGGAACATAACTGAAAGGGGGTGTGACTGACATGCAACTCCAATTTTAATACAGAAAAAGAAATCCCTGAGTTGCTGGTAAAACATCCTCTGTTGTCAAACCCTGAAGGTTTGACAATATAATTCTTCAGGGTGGGAGGAAAAAGTTGCTCAAGAAGGGAACACTCTTGGGCTACAACCCTATCCACACTTATGTGTGCATAAAATCTATTAAGTGCCATGGGGCTTACTTCTGAGTAGGCATGCCTAGGACTGTGCTATTATGAAAACATTTAAAGCTATCTTAGGGCCCAATCCTATGTGCCAATGTGCAGGTGCTCTTCTGGCACTTTTGTACCAGTGATGACCAGTGATGGCACTGGGCCTTAGTGCCCAAAGACACAGAGAACTCCCAGTAATGAGTACGGTGGCCAGTTGGTGGCAGGGCTTTTCAGGACAGAGGAAAGGGTGGGAAGGGGGCAGAACTGGACAGGGGGAGGGTTGGAGAGGGCCCTGGAGGGAGGTGGAGATGGCAGCACAGATCTGTCGCTGTATCCTAACGCCCCTCCTGGGCCTGGAAACGTGACACGGCTCTCCTTGGTTCTGTGTCCACTCAATAGCAGGTGCAGATCTGAGGAGACCAGCTGGGGCCGCCGGGGAGTTACACAGAGTAAGGGTGTTGCCAGGTGCAAAAAACCAAGATGTTACAAGGGATCCTAGATGTTACAAGAGATCTCAGATGTTGCACTGTAATCCCAGGTACCAAAGCAAACTCAGAAGGCAAAGGTGATCAAATCCAGGCCTTTATTGTAAATCCAAAGTGAGAGAAATCCCACTAACGTTACGCGAAGCTTTGAGAGAGTGTGTGTACAAGTCAAGTGGAAGTAGAGAAGCGAAGCGAAGCCCAGAGTGCCTTCTGCAGCGCACTTTTATAACAAACTGGGGTTCCCTCCTTGAGACACATAGGTTTCTCTTTGGAGACAATTCATTGGTGGGTTCAAAACATCTGTTGTTCTATAATAGGCTATCTTATACAATATACCCCCAACAGTCAGCAAATGGCACTGCAAACAAACCTGACCTCATCCATAACCATCGGATGATGTACTGTGGCCTTCGTAAGGCAACATACTTGCCATTGACATCACGGTGTGTGTGTTCATTTAAAAATTGCTGCGAAATGATTTTCTGTGGGAATCTGACCTTTGAACCTGAAAATGATTTTGCTGTGAACTTTAAACCGTTTACTGCTGTTAGACTACTACAACTTAAAATATTACTACTTGCTAGTCACATGTGTTAATGCACCAAACTGGTTCTGGTGTATAATACTGTTCCAGTGTGTGTATACAGCCTGTTGCTCTAATAATATTATACAGCTAACTACATATGCCTATATATGCAATCTCTGAGCTTAAAGCAATGTTAAAACTTCAAGCCGAATTTCAAACAGCATTTCTAAAAGTACCAAGGAAAATCTTTTTTTTTTCTGTGCTCTGAAAACAAAGACTTCACTCAAATGTATCAACATTGTTCTAAGACAACATCTTGTGGCAGGCTGCCCAATCCTAGCCAAATGCTTGTGAGACTCAGAACTTTATTTAGAAACTGTTTAAAAGTAGAAAAAACCCTGTCAAGAGGAGTCTGGGTGGAATATGGTTTAGAGCAACAAGTATCTAGAAGGCCACAAGAGAAATAGCACCTCTGATGTCTTAAATAATGGGTTGCAATTTTTTTTTTTTTTGGCATTTGTTGAATTTGGGTTGTGAGACTCAAGTTGAACATTCAGAGAGAGAGAGAGAGAGAGAGATCAAAAACCATGCTGTTTATATTTCAGGCAAGCATTCTTGCTAAACTTCTACTGATAACACCTTGTATCAAGGAGACATTTGTTTCCTTACCCTGAGGAGACCTGGCACTGCTTCCCTGATCACACAGGATACAGCGG
This sequence comes from Tiliqua scincoides, assembly GCF_035046505.1. Classification (NCBI taxonomy): domain Eukaryota; kingdom Metazoa; phylum Chordata; class Lepidosauria; order Squamata; family Scincidae; genus Tiliqua; species Tiliqua scincoides. Next base: position 237,320,378 of record NC_089823.1, on the reverse strand, counting down.
TTGCCATTTTGGTGCTGCTGTAGCCTTGGGCACTAGGGAAGGATAAGATTGGGTTGACAGTGGGATGCGTCCATGTGGATGTCAGGACAAGCCCCTGTGCACCAACATTTTCTGCTCCAGCACTGGCTGTGAGTGCAAGGCACCAAGGGGATCAAGCCAGGGACTCTTGCAGCCAGGACCCAAGTCATAGGAGTCTGTCTGGTCCCAAACATATCACTGTTCTCCAGGCTCCTGTGAGGGGACAGGGCTCTAGTACTGTGGTCCAGCATGTCCTGCTTCTCTGCATTCACCTGCTTCCTTTGATGGCAGGAGGTCTCTTTTCAATCCTTGGCATCTCCAGGCAGGACTGGGAAAGGCCCCTTTCTGTGCCAGAGGCTCTGGCAAGCTGCTGCCAAGCAGGGCAGACAATTCTAGATGAAATGCAGGTCCAACCTTGTTATACACTGATTTTTTTATACACTGATTTGACTACACAAATGGCCACTGCAAATGAGAAGGAATGTGCTGATCCCTGGACAAGGGGAAAATGCATCTCTAAAAATCACAGTTTAAAAAAAAACTGCTTTACTTATTTGTAGAGAGACAGACAGTCATGCAAGTGATCGTTCCATGCTTCAGCTGAGCTAGGCAAAGGCAAGGGCTCCTTTGCATTTCTAATTGCTGACTGCCTCTCTACAACAGTAAGAAAAGCTGTTTTTAAACCACAATTGTAAAGGAACGCACTTTTCAATTTTTTAAACATTGCTTTTATTTAACACATTTTATGGTATCAGCAGGGAGTCCCAGAATCAAACCCCTGTGAATGTCAAGACATGACCTTATTAGGAGCAATGGAGGGGCAAAAAATGTGGAAGTGGGTCTTTAAATCTATTTTTCTACTGATTTTTTATATATGATTTTTTTAATCCACTAGGTTCTGGAATGGAACCCCAGCGGATAACGAGACACGACCTGTACTGGTGTGAGTCAAGGCAGCTCCCTCTCTTCCTGATTCTCCATCTGATTAGCTTGTCTAACTGGGTGGCAACACAGCCTTGCTTGCATAAACCAGCCCTTGACCAAGACTTTGGTCTCCAGCCCCCCTTCTGGTCCTCATCTAACCCATCGAGTATGTCATGGTTCATGTCTGCTCCCCTGTAACTTTAATCTACATGCTCTGCAATTGGGCCCACTCCCCAACCGCAGCCTGCTGAAGAGTTAGGTGAGGGCTCCACACAGAGTCTTTTCAGACCCCAGCCAGGGATGCAAGCTCAGTTGGGGGTTGAACTGCCTGATCAGTCTCAGATCTCCTTTCTCTCAAAGAAAGGAGAAAAATAAGACTAATTTCAGTTTCTGATCTCATCTTAGCTGTAAGTGTAAAATGGCATCCACCTGCTTTGCTGGATTTTATAGGAATGTATAAAACTCATTAACAAATTCAGCAAATTGAGTAAATGTCAATTTCTCTGCTTATGCAAAGGAGCTTGGAACAGGATAATCTACAAGACAAAGCAACATGTTCGTATAAGACACACAGAGCAGGCTACAAAGACCTTTCAGTGCTGTCCAATAAATGATGTCATTCAATATATTTTGTAATCATTTTTGAAGTCATTTGCAGATTCTGGTAAGCAGTACAACCATTCTGGCACACTGAAACAGCCAAACACCCAAACAAACCAAAAGACGACTATTAAAATCAGTCTGGGCATTGGTGTAGTCACTTTACTAATTCTGATTAAGACTCAGACGAACACAGTAGTAAGTCACTCAGAGTCCAATTGTGTACATGTCTGCACAGAAGTAAGTCCAGTGGCATTGCTAAGCGGCTGCAGGGGTGTGTGGGCTGCACCAGGTGACGCACACAGGGGGGCGACACGCTAAAATTGCAGTGGTTAAGAGTAACCCCATCATATTATATACTGTTGGATGCTGAATTTCAAGCAGAATGCAATGCAAATAACCTGACTGAAATATCTCCTTTCTATCAAAAGTTGTGGCCAAAAAACTGGAGAACAAAAAATGCATGGATCCTTATGGAAAGTGAAAGTAAGCCTTATTGCATGTTTACTCACAAGAAGGTGAACTTGCCTTAGTCCGTCAGAAAGGGCAGGCTGAGAGGAATCCAAGGACACCAGAATGGTCCTGATCCAATGAATGAAGCCTCCAAAAACACCTGAGAAGGAAGTTTCTCCCTCCAAGCAGATGAATGTATTGAACCCTAAGGAAAGCAAAACTCACGAGCAAGCAAACGTGGCTTGGCTGGTGTGGAAGATCAGGTGAAGGAGAGTGCAAGGCTACCAGAATGGTCCTGATCCTATGCACCTGGAGCTAAACAAGTGCTCCAGAAGGCAGCCTCCCCCCCCCCCCCCCCACTAAAAAGGATCAAAACAGGCTTCAGCTGATAAGGTGAACCTTTTTGAGACTTGCAAAACCAGGTGGATCCTGACAGTGATCTGGTTAAATTGAACTAGGCACTGGGTAGGACTGAAAACCTTACTGATTGGGGGGGTTTGCTACTGCAGGCAGAGTACAGAGGAAATTCACTTGGTGGACCAGGGTTGGCTTCTTCTTATTTAATTATTTGTTTTACTTTAATTATTTATTTTAATTTGCCTGATGATGTCACTTCCACCATGACTTCACTTCTGGTGGGTCTTGGACAGATTGTCATTCTAAAAAGTGGGCCCCAGTGCTAAAGGTTTGAGAACTGCTGCAATAAGGTGTTAGTAAGTTGACACACTGGGTGTGTGTGTGACACCACTAGTGACCAAAATAACTAAAATCACAGTTTGGAGGAATAATACCATCTTGTTATATATCAATCAGTGCGTAATTTCATGCAGAATGTGTTCTATCTTTGTTCTATCAAAAGGTACAGCCAAAACAGCAGTGGGGGTGGGTTGATGCTATACCACCTGGGGTGCCCCACCCACTGCATGGGGGGTGATGCGCTGGCATCCCGCACCAGATGAAGTGAACCCTAGTGATGCCACTGAGTAAGTCTCATTATAGTCCATGGGGCTTACTCCCAGGTGAGTGTGGATAGGATTGCAGCCTCAGAGCCCAATCCTATCCATGTCAACTTAGAAGGAAGTCCCATTGTGCATCCACTTGTGTGGATAGAACTACAGACTTAGACAAGTATTTTTCATCCAATTTAGATGCATGGGGTGATTTTTTTTATTTTTATTTTAGAGGGGAGCATGTATTTGAGTTTGCATCAAACTGGGGGAAATGTGAATTGTGTTATTTTTATCTCTTTAAACTTAAACAATATTACAGCCAGTGAGAGTCCCTGATCCAGACTGGGACTGTAGCATGGGGGATGAAGGTTTAACCTTTCTCTTGTGCCATTGTCTCTACGAAAACTCTCCCCCCCCCCCCAAAAAAAAAACACAACACAACACCTGTTCACTTTGGGAGGGAAGTTGCTCTTTGTGTTCTTATATCATAGAAGCTTTGGAGGTGAACTTCATGGGCAAAATGGTATGGAGGGAAAGAATTAATCCCCGCCCCTGTTCTAAAGTCTGGAATGATACCCTCCCCCCCTGCAGTTGTGATTAAAAATAGAGTTTAGAGAAATGGGAATACAATAATCCATCTCATCAAGTTTGGGGTTAATTTATAGGGGATACACACAGATGTAACAGTCAAATGTTTTAAAAGAAAAGCAGCTTCTATTTGGAATGGAGAAGCGGCAAAGGAGAGGTGAGCAATCCTCACCCAGCCTGCCAGTCTTTATGTCCAACTGGTGCTCCCCAGCTGTTCCCCTGCCCTTAGGGGAACCCCTTCCAAGGGAAACCTCATGTCCAGAATGTAGTGGGAGAGAGAGCAGTCAAAGTGGGGCAAAAGTGACTGGTACGAGGATTCAACCCCTCCTTTCCAACTGAAGCCCTCCCAAAGTGATTCTTCTTTTTAAAATGAAACAGTATCGGTAAGGCTAGTCTTTGTATGTGTGTTTAATGTGAAGTTAGCTGCACTGTTAAATGCTTTCAAGTTCCATCAATTTTAATAACTGAAATGAATAATGGTACTAGTCAAATATAACCTTTGCCCCAGGGAGGCTGCACTGGCTTCACTATGCATCCAGTACATGACCAGAGACGTAAGAATCCACCAAGCACCTCCCAGTTACAGCTAGAATGTGCTACGGCCACTTTCCCAAAAGTGGCCGTAGCACATTCTAGCTGTAACTGGGAGGTGCTTGGGTGATGAGGGTGGGTGAAGCCAGTGCAGCCTCCCTGGGGCAAAGGTTATATTTGACTAGTACCATTATTGACAGTGACAGTGGACAGTGGAAAGAATCTGGTATGAAGACTGATTGCAGAGGTGTTTCAAAACAGTGTTATTTTACTCAGAAGTAAGCCCATTGTGTTTAGTAAGACTTAGGCTGTAATCCTATCTTGCTCACTGGAAACCAACACCTCTACTGATCATAAGAACAGCCCCACTGGATCAGGTGACCAGATGGGCTCCTACATCTTTAAAAGCTGAAGAAGGAATTCCACATGGAGCAACTTCTCTCACCTCCGCATCACAACTTATGCAGGCACTGAGTAGGAGGGTAATGTTGTCTCTTTGTCTTTGCAAAAGGCTTATTTGCATCCATGTTGATTCACTGGCAGGCTTGTTGAGCATTTGCAACCTGCATTTTTGGCTAACATATGCTGAAACAGTGTCCACACCAGACCACAAGCCACAATTAAGAATGGATTGCAAAAGAGGAGAGGACAGGGCGCCTGTGCCTTTGATTCACTGTGGTACGTGCTTGTGTGTGTGTGTGTGGGGGGGAGAATTCCTGAAGGGTCAGTTTCTCATGCAGAGGTGGAAAACCATGCCACAGACATGACTTTTTGCAGCCAGACACGACAACAATGGGCCGGAGCTCTGAGCGTGAGGACATAATGGGTAGTGCTTTTGTTAGAAACCTGGCACATGACCCAATACTGATAAGTTGAACTTGTTGCCCTTGCTTCCCAGAAAGTACACGGGGTGGCCCAGGGATAGCCTGCACTGCAGTGACAGAAAGAAGAGTGATCTGCCTCACGTAGGGTCACCTACCAATCAGAAAAATCTCAATGCCTCCTTTTCATTTATGCACACACTTGGATTATGTAGCCCACACACACCAACTCCAAGAAGCCAGATTGTGGAGGTCAGTCCCAGGGCACAGTTTCTCATGCTGCTGCAGGGAACGCCAGAGAGCCAAGTGTGTCCTTCGCCCACAGCTGACGCTACTGTTTTGTGAAGGAAGGCAGGTGGATGGTGGTGGCAGAGCCCCATGGAAGTAGTCAGAAAAAGACACCCAGGATGATCAGAGTGCTGGAGCACCTTCCTGCCGAGGAAAGGCTAAAGCACTGGGGGCTTTTCACTTCTGACAAGATACGAGAAAGGATTATATGATAGGATCATACCAATGCACCCAGGGTGGAAAAAGTCATTCAAAGTCATCCTATGTAACTGAGTTGCAGAAGAGACAAAAGAAAGGACTTCACACAACAGATAATTATTTTGTGGAATTCACTGCCACCACCTGTAGTATGGCCACTAGCTTAGATGGCTTTACAAGGGGACTAGACATTTAGGAAGACAGAAGAGAACTGTGATTATTAATTGCAGTGGCAAAATGGGACATCCATGGCCAGAGGCAGCCTATCTCGACATGCTGTGGAGGACAATAGGAGAGGGCTTGAACCTTCAGGCTCTTCTCTGGGCTTCCCAGAGGCATCTGGGTGCCCCTTGAGGGTAGCAGGATGCTGGACTAGACAAATTTTTGCTCTGATCTTGCAAGGGCTTTCTTTATGTTCTTAATGGCCGCCTTGCAGAATTTTCTCACGTATATTAGATCGCAGACATGGGCTCAAGGCCAAGCCACTGCATCTACCATCATTACCAACATTCAAACAGAATGTTTTGCTATTACTTCCAGAGTCCACCAGGCTCTGCCCTCTTGCCCCACTGAAAAATGAGAGTGCTTAAAATCATGAGGTGATACAAAATAAATAATAAAGGATAAAAAAATCACAAGTTGGCTACATTATGGTTCTTAATGTGGTAGATGACCACAAGATACACTGCCAATTGCAGGTGTTTCATGTTCAGCCCCTCACTTCCATTTGGGTACAACCCACCCCTGTATGTGATGGTGACACCAACAAAAACCACATGGGCTACCTGGATCCCTCTGCTCCAGCAAAGCAAGCAGAAGTTCAAAGTGTGGTCAGAAAATATAAATTTCACATCTCTAGTCATTGCTGGGGATCCCCTAGTAAGCATTGCCAAACCAGAAGCCTTTGTGCCACCTCTCCGCAGCAGTTTGTTTAAAAAAAAATGGATTTCAGGGGATGACATACCCAAGCCCATGGGATGGGGTGCTGGTCAGGTGGCTGAGCTAAGGTGCTGGTGAGTAGTTCTTATTGTGACACGAATGTCTGGTGAGTAAGAGGCTTAAGAGCATGGGAGATACAGGAAGCTGGACTAGATGGGCCTATGGCCTGATCCAGTGGGGCTGTTCTTATGTTCTTATGGAAAAATCCTGCTGCATCAGGCCACAAGACAATCTAGTCCAGTGTGTCCCACAGTGACCCAGTAGCGGGACCCACGAGCAGGAGAGAAAAGGCAGACCCCTTTCCCACCATTGCTCCCCTGCAACTGGTATTCAGAAGCAGGTTACAGTTGAAAGCAACACAGAGCCATCATTACTACTACTAACCATTGATGAACTTGTCCTTCTGCAGCCATCCAAGTTAATGGCCTTACCACAACTTGTGGTAACAAATTCCACAGACTAATTATGCGTTGCATGAAAAGTACTTTGCTTTGTCTGTCCTGAATTTCCTGCCAATCAGTTTAAATCAGTATTTCTTAATGTTTCTGTCAAGGATGGGAAAACCCAGCATGGCTTGACTCGAGTTGAGTCTAGAGACGCAAAAACGAGTCATAACGGGGCACTTTCTGAGTTGCTGAGTCACCCCTTCGCCACTTGTGAGGACTCGAGTTGAGTCTGCTCCCCTTTAAAAAGCCCTCCGTGGCTCCACAGAGGGAAATAGTGCTGCTGCCAGCATGTGGGTATGTGTTTAAGTCCACTTTAAACACTCCCCTGCTGTCCTTGCACATCTGCAAACAGGGAGGGAGGGGTGGGAGGGACTGTGAGAGAGCGAGGACAGAAGCAGCAAGAGGGGGGAGAAAAACTCAAGTGTTTTTCTGACATGCATGATATGCATGACTCACAAGTCAATGAGTCAGTGAAAAACATGCATTTTCACTACTCCAGTCCGAGTCAAATTCCCAAGCCTGGTTTCTGGGGCGGCAACATCCTCAGAACCTGGAAGTGAGTGGTGGTGATGTGAAATGTGTCACGCAATGATGTCATGGACCACTCACTTGCAGGTTTGGCAGTCATCACAAGCCTCCAAAGAGCAATAACAAGCGGGCAGGGTAGGCAGGAGGGCTTTTTGCAGGGCATGGCTTTTGCACACTACAGTTTTGTATGCCATGCTGAGCCTCCTGCTGCTCTTGGGAGACTCATGCAGTGGTCTCCTTGCCAGCCTGCGATGCCCCAGTGAGTGCCTCACACTTTGGGAACCACCGGTTTAAATGAATGACGCTGGTTCTAGTACTGGGGGGGGGGGAAGAGAAAAACATATCTCTATCGTTATGCATAAAGTTTGTACATCTCAAGTCACATCATAAGAACATAAAAAGAGCCCTGCTGGATCAGGCCAAAGCCCATCCTGTCCAGCTTTCTGTATCTCACAGTGGCCCAGCAGATGCCTCAAGAAGCAAACAAGACCACAAGAGACTAGCATTCTGATGCCCTCCCTTGCACTTGGCATTCTGAGGTAGCCTCCTAAAATCAGGAGGTTGCACATATCCATCATGGCTTGTAACCAGCAATGGAATTTTCCTCCAGAAATTTGTCCAATCCCCCTTTTAAAGGCATCCAGGCCAGACACCATCACCACATCATGTGTCAATGAGTTCCACAAGCCAATCACACATTGGATAAATAAATGTTTTCTTTAGTTTGCCTAACTCTCCTGACACTCCATTCTAGGGGATGTCCCCTGGTGCTGAAGTTGTGTGAAAGGGAAGAGAACATTCCTCTATTTACTTTTTCCATCCCAAGGTATGTAGGCCAGGTGCCTTCACCACATCCTGTGCAAAGGAGCTCCACAGACTAGAGACACGCTAAGTAAAGAAACATTTTCTTTTGTCTGGCCAAATCTCCCAGCACTCAATTTTAGCAGATTTCCTTTTAAAAGCATCTGTGCCTTCAGGTGCCACCATCATGTCCTGTGTCAAGATGTTCCACAGGCTAATGATATGCTGGGTAAAGAAACATTCTCTTTTGTCTGTCCTAACTCTCTCAAAAATCAATTTGAGTGGATGTGGTGTTGTGCAAGAGGGACACACAATCCTGGTTGTGGTGTTGTGTGAGAGTGAAAAGAGCACCCCTCAGCCTCCCTGGGAATAAGTCCAGGCTGTTCCCTGTGCACCTGGTGGTAGGAGAGGGGAATGGTGAGGGGCTCTGTTGAGGGGAAGGGAATGGGGAGGGTCTTCGTTGGTGGGGAGGGACTTTTTAAAAATTTTTAAAATATTTTTCAAAGACAAATATAAACAAACACACAACAAAACAAAAAATATAACACTTACGCAAAAGAGGGTGCAGGAAATAATATATCATCATATATCGCTAAAACTAATAAATCATTACATATCTTAACCAATTTCCTCTTCTAAATTTACCTCTTAATATCATTTTTCATTCATCATTCATCTATCATATCACATCAAATTATATATATATATATATATATAATACAATCCTCTAAATGTCCTATCATATATTTCTAAAACTTCATTTTCAACCAAGCATAAAAAGGTTTCCATTCCATTCTTTGAAAAGGTCAACAGGCATGTGGATGCGGGAGAACCCGTAGACATTATATATCCGGGCTTTCAGAAGGTGTTCGACATGGTGCCTCACCAAAGGCTACTAAAAAAGCTCCACAGTCAGGGAATTAGAGGACAGGTCCTCTCGTGGATTGAGACCTGGTTGAAGACCAGGAAACAGAGAGTGGGTGTCAATGGGCAATTTTCACAATGGAGAGAGGTGAAAAGCGGTCTGTTCTGGGACCGGTGCTCTTCAACCTCTTCATAAATGACCTGGAGACAGGGTCGAGCAGTGAGGTGGCAAAGTTTGTGGACGACACCAAACTTTTCCGAGTAGTGAAGACCAGACGTGATTGTGAGGTGCTCCAGAAGGATCTCTCCAGATTGGCAGAATGAGCAGCAAAATGGCAGATGTGCTTCAATGTCAGTAAGTGTAAGGTCATGCACATTGGGGCAAAAAATCAAAACTTCACATATAGGCTAATGGGTTCTGAGCTGCCTGTGACAGATCAGGAGAGAGATCTTGGGGTGGTGGTGGACAGGTCGATGAAAGTGTCGACTCAATGTGTGGCGGCAGTAAAGAAGGCCAATTCTATGCTTGGGATCATTAGGAATGGTATTGAGAACAAAACGGCTAATATTATAATGCCATTGTACAAATCTATGGTAAGGCTACACCTGGAGTATTGTGTTCAGTACTGGTTGCTGCATCTCAAAAAAGACATAGTGGAAATGGAAAAGGTGCAAACATGTTGGCATCCTTTAGTCTCGGAAGACTCTGGTGTCTTCTAGTCCTCTGAATGGTGGCTCTGGAACAGTGTCCTCTCCAGTACGCAAAGCCTGGGTAAAGTAGGTACGGAGGATAGGCTGTTACCCATGCAGCAAATCCCCCCTCTCCATGTCACTGAAATGGTCCAATGGAAAGGCAGAGGCCAATACGGTTGGTTCCAGCAGCGTCGCAGGAGTTGCCAGAACGTGACTGTGTTCAGCCATGAACTGCCTCAGGGACTCCGGCTCCGGGTTTTGCCTCAAGGTTGACTCCTGAAGCCTTTTCCCTAACTGGATGTAGCCACAAGGCAGTGGAGGTTTGCGATCAGAGTCTTCCTTCTCTCAGATGAGCTGCCTTCCCAGGCTGACGAGTCCCATCTACCCGGTGGCTGTTTAGTCGCCTCTTACGACAAATACGGCCAAACTGAGGGCCTATTCTTATCCCCAGCCCCCAGGGGATAAAAGGTGCAAAAGAGAGCGACTAAGATGATTACAGGGCTGGGGCACCTTCCTTATGAGGAAAGGATACAGCGATTGGGCCTCTTCAGTCTAGAAAAGAGGCGCCTCAGGGGGGACACGATTGAGACATACAAAATTATGCAGGGGATGGACAGAGTGGATAGAGAGATGCTCTTTTGTATTGGCACCCTTCAGTCTCGAAAGACTATGGTATCGTGCTCTAAAAGGTGGTTCTGGCACAGTGTCTAGTGTGGCTGAAAAGGCCAATCTGGGAGTGACAATCCCTTCCACACCAGGAGCAAGTGCAGTCTGTCCCTGTTCTGTCTCCCTGGCTATGGGCCTTCCTTCTTTGCCTCTTTGCCTCAGACTGTTGGCAAAGTGTCTCTTCAAACTGGGAGAGGCCATGCTGCACAGCCTGCCTCCGAGCGGGCTGCTCAGAGGCCAGGGTTTCCCACTTGTTGAGGTCCATCCCTAAGGCCTTCAGATCCCTCTTGCAGATGTCCTTGTATCGCAGCTGTGGTCTACCTGTAGGGCGCTTTCCTTGCAAGAGTTCTCCATAGAGGAGATCCTTTGGGATCCGGCCATCATCCATTCTCACAACATGACCGAGCCAACGCAGGCGTCTCTGTTTCAGCAGTGCGTTCCAGGACTGTGTTGTTAGGAACTTTGTCCTGCCAGGTGATGCCGAGAATGCGCCGGAGGCAGCGCATGTGGAAAGCGTTCAGTTTCCTCTCCTGGTGTGAGCAGAGAGTCCATGACTCGCTGCAGTACAGAAGTGTACTCAGGACGCAAGCTCTGTAGACCTGGATCTTGGTATGTTCTGTCAGCTTCTTGTTGGACCAGACTCTCTTTGTGAGTCTGGAAAACGTGGTAGCTGCTTTACCAATGCGTTTGTTTAGCTCAGTATCGAGAGAAAGAGTGTCGGAGATCGTTGAGCCAAGGTACACAATGTCATGGACAACCTCCAGTTCATGCGCAGACATTGTAATGCAGGGAGGTGATTTCACATCCTGAACCATGACCTGTGTTTTCTTAAGGCTGATCGTCAGTCCAAAATCTTGGCAGGCTTTGCTAAAACGATCCATGAGCTGCTGGAGATCTTTGGCAGAGTGGGTAGTGACAGCTGCATCGTCGGCAAAGAGGAAGTCACGCAGACATTTCAGCTGGACTTTGGACTTTGCTCTCAGTCTGGAGAGGTTGAAGAGCTTTCCATCTGATCTGGTCCAGAGATAGATGCCTTCTGTTGCAGTTCCAAAGGCCTGCTTCAACAGGACAGCGAAGAAAATCCCAAACAAGGTTGGTGCAAGAACACAGCCCTGCTTCATGCCGCTTCGGATGTCAAAGGGGTCTGATGTGGAGCCATTGAAGACAACAGTGCCCTTCATGTCCTTGTGGAAGGATCGGATGATGCTGAGGAGCCTGGGTGGACATCCAATCTTGGGGAGAATCTTGAAGAGGCCATCCCTGCTGACCAGGTCGAAAGCCTTCGTGAGATCTATGAAGGCTATAAAGAGTGGCTGTCGTTGTTCCCTGCATTTCTCCTGCAGTTGTCTAAGGGAGAATACCATATCAGTGGTGGACCTGCTGGCTCAGAATCCGCACTGTGATTCTGGATAAACGCTCTCTGCAAGTACCTGGAGCCTCTTTAGTGCAACTCGGGCATACAACTTTCCTACAACGCTAAGGAGAGAGATGCCACAGTAGTTGTTGCAGTCACCCCTGTCACCTTTGTTTTTGTACAGCGTGATGATGTTTGCATCCCTCATGTCTTGAGGTACTTCACCTTCTCTCCAGCAGAGACAGAGGATTTCATGCAGCTCAGTAGCGATGATCTCTTTGCAGCACTTTAGGACTTCAGCAGGGATGCTGTCTTTTCTAGGTGTCTTGCCAAAGGCAAGGGAGTCCAGGGCCACGTGAAGTTCTTCTAGGGTTGGTTCACTGTCAAGCTCCTCCAGCAAAGGCAGGCACTCAATGTTGTTCAGCGCTTCTTCGGTGACTACATTTTCTCTGGAATATAGCTCAGAGTAGTGCTGCACCCAGCGTTCCATCTGCTGCGCCCGATCCTGGATGACCTCGCCTGTGGCAGACTTCAGAGGGGCAATTTTCTTCTGTGTTGGACCTAGGGCCTGCTTGATACCATCATACATCCCCTTGATGTTGCCTGTGTCAGCTGCTACCTGTATCTGGGAGCAGAGCTGAAGCCAATAGTCGTTAGCACATCTCCTGGTAGTCTGCTGGACTCTGCTGTCTGCAGTCTCTCCTGGCAGTCTGCTGGATGCTCTTTACACTCTCACACAACACCAGAACCAGGGGACATCCACTAAAATTGAGTGCTGGGAGGGTCAGGACAGACAAAAGAAAATATTTCTTTACTCAGCATGTGGTTGGTCTGTGGAACTCTTTGCCACAGGATGTGGTGATGGCATCTGGCCTGGACGTCTTTAAAAAGGGATTGGACAAGTTTCTGGAGGAAAAATCCATTACGGGTTACAAGCCATGATGTGTATGTGCAACCTCCTGATTTTAGTAATGGGCTATGTCAGAGTGCCAGATGCAAGGGAGGGCACCAGAATGAGGTCTCTTGTTATCTGGTGTGCTCCCTGGGGCATTTGGTGGGCCACTGTGAGATACAGGAAGCTGGACTAGATGGGCCTATGGCCTGATCCAGTGGGGCTGTTCTTATGTTCTTATGTTCAATTTGTGTCGGTTTTTGTTGGTGATCCAAAAGTTCTGAAAGTCTGTCCATTTCCACCACATTCATTATTTTCTCCTTCTCTTTTTCCTCACTCTCCATGGAACATATCTCAAAATTTTAACTTGATTGTCATCCGCTATCCATTCCTTTTCCTGTGAGGCCTTCAGTAATTTATCTCTGTGAAAGATTCTGATGAATTTCATATAAGTTTCTCTTGGTAATTTGTGTTTTCTCAGATAAAAAGTGCTCACTCTTCTCACTGGTTCCAGTTCTTTAAATATCTCCTCCATCGATGTATCAATCCCTTCAAATATTAATCTGGCAATCCGTCATGATGTATCTTCTCCTTTTTCCTCTGGTATATTCTGTATCGTCACCACTCCAGCTGCACTATCCATTTGAATTTCCATTAACGTTGTCTCTGCGTTATGCTGATTTTCTTCTGTCTCCGATATTTTATCTTGATCTTTTCTTATAAGTTCATCTAATTGTTTAGTTAAAGCATCCACACTGGCTTGGGTCTGTAAAGATTGGTTTATTTGTTGCTGTACCATTGCCATCAGTTTTTCCATATTATCTTGCATAGTCTGTTTCCAGTCTTTCCCTTTTGATTCCTTTTGTACTAATTTTCCAAGTCCCGTCTCCAACGCTGGCAAGCTTCAGGCTTTCGCTGTTTTAGCCGCCATCTTTGTTAATCTTTGTGACCACTAGATGTCCACAGTGTATTATCTTCCTTGCTCCACTTATAAACACAAATCCAGTTCTTGCAATGTCTTTTTAAATCCACTAGATGTCACTGGTACACTGTTCTTGTTTTATTTTTGTTTGTTATCTACTGTGTTTATACTTGTAGCCTTGGGAACCGCATTCCTCAATCCGCAAGAATGTCAAAACATCCAGCCGCACTCCCAAACTATAGTAGCAAACCAAGCCAATTAATGCTCCAATGCACAAAATTTATCCAAGGACAGTTAATTTATAATCCACCAAAATTCAAAGTTGTAAAGTTGTAATTATATTTTCAGATAACCATAACAGGCTTGATAATCTCTTCTATGATTTCTCCTCACACCGATAAGCAGCTGGGGGGGAATCTCCCCCCTCCTCTTCTTCTCACGGCAAGAAAGAACCAAATCAAACCAAATTACTCAGTTCATGCCAGGCATACACAAACGGAGTAACACTTAAGTAAGTTAGCATTTTTCAGCGTCTTTCCCTGCAGGGGAATTCAAAATGAATTCTTCACCATTGCTGCCTTAGACTGCAGAATCTCCTGGGAAAGCCCCCTGGTCGGGCTGTATCTCCTCAGGAATCCTCAGGAATCGTGGTGTCACATGGAGGAGTTTGTCTCTCCTGATAAACAATCCTCAGATTTCCTCAGATTTGCAGTTTTTGGAGAAAAAACAGATTGCCTTTCAAGAGAAAGGCACATCTGCTCACTGCTGGCTGGCCCCTCCCCCTCCACAGGGAGGGGCTTTTTCAGTGGGGATGGGACTGAGGAGGGGCTCAGTTGTGGGGGAGGGGCTTACCCACCAACAGTTTCCCCTCCCCCAACTAAAAAGTCCCAAACACTGTAGCCTTACCTCATAAGGAAGGTGCTTCAACCCCCTGACCATTTTGGTTGTCCTCTTCTGCATCTTTTCCTGCTCTATAATATTCCTCTTGTGTTGTGGTGACCAGATTCCAAATATGGCTGCACCACAGAGTTGCGGCATTATAATATGGGGGTAAGATATTAGCAGTCTTTTTCTTGAAAAGGCTTCAGTGCACCTCCCACTCTCTCCACAATAACAACAGAAACGGCAGCTCCTTCAAAACCTGGCTGCAAACATGTGTGACATGCCAGTCCAGCTAGTCCAACACTTTTGTGTTCAGCCACCATTGTCTCTGCATTTTAAAATCACATGCCAGCTGCTTTTCTTGGCTAGCTTGCTAAGGAGAAAAAGAGGGGAGATCTTCAGCAGGCCAGACTGCATATTTGCACAAACCATTTGTAAAACTCCTTCAAGTGCTAAGAAGTGCTGGACAGCATGCAGCCTTTTAGATGGATGCAATAGTGCAGGCCAGTGATTTTCAAGCTTTTTCATCTCCCAGCACACTGGGAAGGTGCTAAAATGGTCAAGGCACACCATCCATTTTTTTGACAACTGACAAGGCACACTGTGCTGCCAGTGGGGGCTCACATCCCCCAATGGTCCTACTAATAAATGATCCTCTCCCAAATTCCTGGGAACCATTCACGGCACATCAATGTGCTGTAGTACACTGGTTGAAAATGGCTAGTGTAGGCAATGAAAACGATACTTGCTCCATTGCCTGCCAGGCCCATGCAAGCTGTGGGGGCCTGGGAAAAGGAAGGGCCTGCATCCTAGGAACTTTCTTTACTCTTTGCAGCCTGGTTTTTTCACCCTGGAAGCTTTGTCATTGGCAGAGTGAATGCCCCATCACTGCACTGTAATGAGGCAACTGACAGCCTGTGTCCCCAGCTGTGGAGATGGCCAAACAGAAACATTTGCTCAGTGGCTAAATGCTGACCAACTACTGACCAAGTACCCACGTGCAGGGGCCCTTAGCCACACTATTCATACACCAGATCCCTTAACATGGATCATTTCAGAGAGGTGACCATCCCACAGCAAAATGCAACAGTCCTGTGGCAGCTTAACACTAATTGATTCCAGCCTTAGGATTTGTGATCCAGAGACCACTTCATCAGACGCATGAAGTAGTTGCTTGGTGAATAAGTACATAGGCCTTGATCACAGGAAGATGAACCCACAATATATTTATTGTTTACCACAAGTCTGTGGCGAGAAAGATTCACTTCTGAGTACAATAGTCCTATCCATTTTAAACCATGCTGAAAGTGAACTGTGCAAAGACGGGCTCCAGAGCTCCAGCAGTTTGCTTCCTGAATCTGGAGGGCATGCCCAAAAGCAGAGAAGGAGCCGGAGAGATTTCCACATGGAGAACATTCCAGATTCTGGTGCCGCCACCAAAACACCTTGCCTTGCACCCAGTTCACCTCGTCTCCTGTGATGATGGGCCACAGAGTAGCTGTAATGTATCTTAAAAGCTGGGGCAGGTTTGTAGGGGAGACATCACTTTGGAACACCGAGCTATGCACAGCAGTTTCATTGTAAGTTACTTGAAGGACTCCACAACTCACTCACTTAAAAAAAAAAATTCTGTGCCAATTGCTACCAAAGGGAAACTGGACAGTATGGGAACGAGTGCGTTTGAGAGAGACCCTTCCTGGCCCTGCTACCCAGCAATGTCTTCTTTAAAACTGGAGATGATGATTGCACCTTCTGCCCACAAAGCGCACCTTCTGCCCACATAACACTACTGAGCTATGGGTCCTCTTTCAGTCATATCATGTATATAGTGCTTGATTTTCTGGACATGAGATGGTTGCGGCAACTTTCAAACTGGTCTTGTTGAGAAGCATTTGTGCGCAAGGATATGACATGAGATGATATGGAAGTTTCATCTTGTGGGGCAATATATGTGACACTGAAGCATGTGAATTGTTGCTTAGTGTTGCAGTTGGACACATGTGTAATTACCAGCCCAGTCTCTGGGGCTAAAGTGTCACACAGCCCCAAGAGCTACAGTACAGCTCTATCTTATGTATGCATACTCAGAAGTAAGCCCATTAAAGCCTGTAAGTTTTACACCTAAGGGAATGAGCACAGAGTTCGAGCCTTGGATTCCTCCATCTCTTTCTTTTTATATTTTATAAGGCGAATTTGCTTTCCTGCTATTACCTCTTAATGTGAGCAGGTCCCTCCAAGTTCAGTGCTGGGTTAGAGCAGTTTCCTTTATAAACCTCAGAACAGGAATTCTACATCTCTCCTTATCTCACATTTGGTAG
Source organism: Tiliqua scincoides (assembly GCF_035046505.1). Classification (NCBI taxonomy): domain Eukaryota; kingdom Metazoa; phylum Chordata; class Lepidosauria; order Squamata; family Scincidae; genus Tiliqua; species Tiliqua scincoides. The sequence continues at coordinate 237,303,702 of NC_089823.1, read as the reverse complement.
CATGTAGAGTCCTACCTCAATTCTGTGTTCCCTAATGGTAGCAAATAGTAACATTTACTTTTAGACAAACTGGCACAGGAAATTTACAACTGTCTTCTCCAGGGCCTCTGAGAGGAATTTTATCAGGGGGTACAAAGTTTCTTTTGGGCCCCTTTGCAGAGGAGGAGGGGTGAAAGAGCGGGGGAGGGTGGTGATGGGTGAGCAGAATAGGGGCAGGGAGGGGGAAGCAGGGTGGGGGGAGGGTAGAGACAGCTGAAAAAGTCTTTGGAGCCCAGGTCTACCAACCCATGTGGCCTCAGTAGTGTTCCAGCATCCCCAGTCATGGAAATGTCCCCAGCATTCCGTATGGACAACAAGTCTAGGTAGATAGGAAAATGTCAGATCCCAGGAAATTTCTGGACCCCCTCCTTTGGCTCCTAGGCCCCGCTTTTGACCCTGGGCCCCGGTACAAATTACCCCCTTTACCCTCCTCTCCTAGGCCCTGGTCTTCTCTTCCTTTGACATCACAAGTGATTAATATACATATGTAGGCAAAGCAGACTGATGCAAAATGTCTGTGGGCTGCTAACTTTGGTAGGTTTATCTGCAAGATGGCAGTAGAGGCCCTTGACCTTATTTTCTTGCATATACAGAGAAGCTGGAGAACCTGGGGGCTCCTTTGTCTCATGATGTTCAGAGCCTAGATGGGAATCTAGACCTCAGTTAGTGGATATGACAGGATACATGCATCTTGTTGTCCTGAGTGACCCTGGGGCCATCTGGCAGGCCCCTGTGAGATACAGGAAGCTGGTCTAGATGGGCCTTTGGCCTGATCCAGTGGGGTTCTTCTTGAGTTAGTGTATCAACAGTTCTACATGCCTAGTCTGATTTACCTCTCCATGCACTTGAACCCCTTATCAAAGTTTCTTTTTATTAAACCTTTTATTTATAGACTTCTACCCCGCTTTCTCTCCCTGCTGGGCATTCTTATGAAAAGCAGCTTACGAAAAGTTATCAAGTAGACATATAACATTAAAATGTTTTAAAATAGTGAATCAACCTAAAAGATTCAGTAAGCCATTTCTGCCCAACTATGCAGATACGCAACACAGGGGTACACTTGTGGGCAGGGCAAAAATGAGTTAAAAGTCCAGAGTAATTTTCTGCCATTACAGGGAGTTGAAATCCAGCCCTGCTGAGATGGCCAGTCAGGACTGACAAGTGAATGAGAGCTCCATACCGAAGCTTTCCTCAGCCCATCTGGCTTCCATGCAAATTAGCAATGTGAAGATAAGCACTTGCTCCCACAAAGCAGGAGCATCTTTCAGATTGAAAGCTGAGATTGCATCTCAGAGAGGAGACACAATATGAAACCGACTGAAACCAAACAAGTTTTTCCATCAATTTCAAGAAGCTCCAGGTCAGGCAATACAAATGCCTCATTTAGCTACATCCTTGCAGAGATGCTTTTGTCATTTTTCCTGTTGCTACTACTAAGATATATACAGATAGTAAAACAAAGCCATTAATAACTTGGAGGCTGTTGCTATATTATTAAAATAGTGATTTCAACAGAAGGCATTCACAAAAGAAAATAAATGAGAAAGTGGTTCTCTGGCTCAAAGGGCTTGCATAAAAAATAAATTTCAGAAGAAAGAAGCCATCAGTAAACAGTCGCTGGGAGGGATGCTCTTGGGTGGACAGTTGCTCTTCCCCTACTCAATATAAGAGAACTACCATTTCAAGGGTGCCTCTCTGCTCAGTTAGCAGGGCTTCACTCAATCTATTTAGCACCCCCTATTTTATTGGTTATAGTTTCACAAGTCAGATGTTAAAAACAATCTCTATGGCCACCCTAAAACAATACAATTCTTCAAAATACAAAATCTTACTCACCCAATAAAACATAAAAAGGCAAATTTCTATATTACCATTTACCAGTGAGATGAATCCAATAATAATCATAAAAGATGAACCAAACAATATTTGAACAGTTTCACAATGAGTGGAAATAGATACATTGCAACTTTGGGATAATCGTCCTATGTAAGGCTAGGATATCACTGTTATGAAAAGTGCGCAGCCAAGCATCACAGACCCAGGCCAATTTGATGGCACTCTCTTTCTCTCTCTTCCACTCACCTGATGGCTGACAGAACCCAGACCAAGAAAGAGGGGAAGCTGAGTCTCCAATGTGGGATTCAGCTGCTAGCACTTCCTTATAATTACCCAGGCAGAGCAGCAGCCGCCACATGGGCTAATTATCAGGCATTCAGCTTACCATGCAGGGTGAGGCAGCTCTGTGGTGTAGATAGGCAGCCATTCCAGACTACTGAGGACCTTCATGTCATGTTTTAACAGGAGAATTTTAATTATAAAGGCTGAGAACAAACAAGGAAGGGATCACGGTACTGGCATCTGAATACCAGCTTTAGAGACTGGTGGAGACTCAGTTTCCCCTCTTTACTGGCTGATGTGACTTGTTGCCTGAGGGACAAGTGTGGCTGTCCCATCACCATGCATCATGGGAGCAACCACAGTTTATTTTTACTATGAAAATCAGCCAAGCCTTTGTCCTCCTTTCTTCCCCCAACTCCTTTGTTTCAGACAAGTTTCTCCAGTACTGGAATCAGACCTGTCCAGGGAGGCGAGAAAAGTGGCTGAAGCAAGGGAGAACATCTTGTTTACTTCACTTCCAGCCTGCAGAACCTGCTTTCAGCCAATTAACTTTGCAAGCGGCTCACATGAGAGAACAATCAAATACTATAAAAAGCAGCACCCCTGCTTGAGATGTGAGAAAGATGGTGGTTCCTTTCAGGCATAGCCATAAGAACAGCCCCACTGGATCAGGCCATAGGCCCAAGTAGTCCAGCTTCCTGTATCTCACAGCGGCCCACCAAATGCCCCAGGGAGCACACCAGATAACAAGAGACCTGCATCCTGGTGCCCTCCCTTGCATCTGACATAGGCAATTTCTAAAATCAGGAGGTTGCGCATACACATCATGGCTTGTACCCTGTAATGGATTTTTCCTCCAGAAACGTGTCCAATCTCCTTTTAAAGGCATCCAGGCCAGATGCCGTCACCACATCCTGCGGAAAGGAGTTCCACAGACCAACCACACGCTGAGTAAAGAAATATTTTCTTTTGTCTGTCCTAACCCTCCCAACACTCCATTTTAGTGGCTGTCCCCTGGTTCATCGCATCAGCAACTCTGTCCTCTCAGAACAGACAGAGATATAGCACTCAGAATAGCACTTTGTCAGCTTGGCTTTCGGTCTCCCCTCCAAGAGCATGACCAGAGTTGCTCCTACTTATCTCTTCAGGCAATACAACAGCTCAACCACCAGACCGCACCTCTTGCCGAAGTAGAGTTGGCCTGGCACAGATATGTGTGCCTTGGACCACCATGAACTCTGTAACTCTTGTTATCCAAGCTGGAGAGCTTGCGAACACCTTGTGGCGGCCCATTCTAAAAGCATATGTGGAAATGCTAGCCCGTGTGGCCCCCACCCCCCTCTGAACAATGGGAAAGGATGATGCCTGTGCCACTCCACCACACTCTGGTCACACACCTGCCTGCTTACCAAGTCTTCCTACTTGACCTTCCTTCCTACTTAAGGGAGGTCCCAGGAGCTGGGCTCAGTTTTCATTCCTTGCCAATGGGGTATGAAATATGACTATTCATTAGCAATGACTAGCCAGTGGGGAAACCCAGTTCCCCATAAACAGACAGGCTTGGCCAAGAGGTGTGCTTGTTTTGGAAAGAAGGGTCAGCTGCTTAAGCTGAACTGTTTCCTATCCAGGATGCAGAAGAAACTGCATTCTCAGTCTGCAAACATGTACATCTTAGTGCAGGGAATGTGGAGCTAGAAACTGCTTTCCACTTCATTTGATTGTGACCACAAGCACTACTTCTTCCCCTACGTTGCACTTTGCCTATTTCTCTTTTATCAAACCCTTTCCTGTATTTTAGAAGAAGTCTGCCTGTATGGTTGAAGACAATCTATCTCAGATAGATTGCTTGAGCCAAGACTACAAGTGCTCTGGGAGCATGTACACATGTATGTGTCTGTGAGCAGAGCAACCATGACAGTAAGTACCCTTTTGCTGCTCTAGTGCAGAGGGATGCTTGGGTTAACTAACTAACCCCCCATGGAGAAAAAGCTTGAGGTAGAACCGCAATCCTATCTACCCCCTCCCTCAGAAGTCAGGCTGGAGCACAGCTGGAACACAAACCAGATTAATAGTTTGGCAAGTAATTGAGAGTCACTGCAAGACAATATTGAACCAATAGCCTGGCAGCATAGCTTATTCTCACAACATGTCCAGGGTGAATGATTGGATGTAGAGCAGTGGTTCCCAACCTTTAGGAGTCAGAGAACAACTGAGGCAAAAACTGGAATCGCCATGGACCACATGACCCCCCCATCCCCTTGCACACAAAAATGCAATTTAATTTATATTAATTAGAGAAGATTTATTAGAGATTTATTAGATGGATTATTTATAGAGATTTGTGGGTTGCTGCTTCTCTTGCTAGCTGCAGCTGTGGGCAGTCCATTCTCTACCTCAGCCATTTTCAACCACTGTGCTGTGGCACACTGGTTGTCCACAGGTTGTCCACAGGTGTGCCACAGGAATTTGGGGGAAGATAATTTATTAATAGGGCCAGTGGGAGATGTGAGCCACCACTGGCAGCATGGTTTGCCTTGTCAATTATCAAAAACCTGGTGGTGTGCCTTGACCATTTTTGTGCCTTGTCAGTGTGCCATGAGATGAAAAAGATTGAAAATCACTGCTCTACCTTCTCTGGTAGTCCATGGGGAAAAGTCTCTTGAGTTAGTGAACTGCCACAGCTGCAGCCAACAGTGTGATTTTTTCCCCTGAACCTTGTGGACCACTTTGCAGGATCTTGTAGACCACTGGCTGGGAACCAGTGATGTACAGGGTGAAGCAGCATGATTATGCCAGAAGGCCAAACCCCTTAGATGTCTGCATTTAATCAAGGCATATACAATTGTACACACAGAGGACTCTCTCCAGAATTTTCTCTGGGTGGCCTTAGGCAAGCCACTCCCAGCTGCAATGTGGGAATAGTAGCAATAATCACTTCACCTTACAGGAGTGTTGTAAAGACTTGATCAAGAACACACAGAAAACACTACAGTGAATATTAAGCAAAAAACTGAATATGACCCTTTTACACATTTTCATATGTGAACATGCAGAGTACTGACTCCATAAGAACATGGGAAGAGCCATGCTGGGTCGGGCCAAAGGCTCATCCAGTCCAGCTTCCCGATTCTCACAGTGGCCCACCAGATGCCTCAGGGAGCATACAAGACACCTGCGTCATGGAGCATCTCCACTGCACGCGGCATTCTAGGGTAGCCTACTTCCTAAAACCAGGAGGCTGCGCATACCCATTGTGGCTTGAAACCTGTGATGGACTTTTCCTCCAGAAAGCTGCCCAATCCCTTTTTAAAAGCATCCAGGCCAGATACCATCCCCACTTCCTGTGGCAAGGAGTTCCACACACTAATTACATGCTGAGTAAAAAAATATTTTGTCTGTCCTAACTATCCAAACACTCGGTTTCAGTGGCCATCCCTGGTCCTGGTGTTGTGTGAGAGGGAAAAGAGCATCTCTCTCTCCACCCCCTGCATAAACTTGCAACCCCCCTCCCCCACTCAGGGTGTCAGCTGCAGGTGTTCAGCATGACACACAAGCAGCTACACCTGCGAACAGCCCAACTTCCTTAGAGGCTTGGAGCCAGCCCGATGCATGCCTACTCAGAAGGAAGTCTCATTAAAGTCAGTGGGGCTTACTCCCAGGCAAGTGTGGAGAGGACTGCAGCCTGAGAGCCCATCCCGTGCCTGCCTACTCAGGAGTAAGTCCCGCGACAGTCCACGGGGCTACTCCCAGGCGAGCGTGGAGAAGGCCGTGGCCCTGGAGGCGGCCCTGCACTCCTTCTCCCGGGCCCCGAGCCACAGCAGCTGCCGGCGCCTCCCTCCCTCTCCCCCTCCCTCCGAGGCAGGAGCTGCGCTTCGCGTTCCGCAGCCTGCTGAGCGCTGCCGGCGCCCGTAGCTCAGCCTCTGCCTGGCCCGGAAGCGGAGGCGCGGGCGGAAGCGGAGGGCTGGACGCTGCTCTGAGGCCGGCCGGGAGCCTGGTAGGTGTGCGAGGGGACGGGGGCGGCCCGGGTCGGGGCAGCGGGTTCCCTCTGCCTGCGCTCCGCTCGCTGCTCTTCAGGCTCCTGGGCGGGTGGCGTAGCCAGGGGGGCAAGGCACTGAGTTGGGCAGGGAGCCTGGGGGGGGGTGTGCGGGCGGCCCCTCCCCTCCCCTCCCCTCCCCTCCCCTCCGGAGCTATCCGGGGCGGGGGGGAGCAAAACGGAGGCTCCGAAGGGCAGGGGCTGCCTGCAGGCGCCTCCAGGCTCCCTGCCCTATCAGCGCTGGGATTTTCCCCCCTCTGGCTACGCCACCCGCCCATACATATGATCAGCAAAGCATGCGCACGGTGTGTGTATGCATGTATGCATACATGTACGTATACACACATGCATTCGTGTATGTATGTATACACACACACACGTGCACATGCATGCACGTGTGTGCATATACGTATATGGGAACCTGTTGCGTAGCTTTTGTGTGGTGTGCACCATAGAGGGGTCCCCGCTTTAGCCACTCTTCCTCCCACCTCCCTGATCACATTGCAGAGCTCTGGCTGTTCGTATTGCACCATCAGTGTACCAGGTGCTTTACGTAGAGCGGCGTGGGCAGACCTTGCTCTTTGCAGCTCTTGGGGACCCCCGTTGGGCCTGCAGGGAGCCTTCAGACTCCACGCGGCCTCTGGCCTGCCTGCTGGAGCCTGTGCTGTGCAAGAGGCGGGTGTGGTGAACAGTTTATAGTCCTCCTGTGATTCCACGTGCCTGTGTTTTAGATCTTGTGCGTGTTATACGTAAGCTGAGTCAAATTTATTCATTCGTACTGTATTCGAAGCCTACACCATGGCTTCCTCATGAGGAAGCTGCTTGAACCATTCACTAAAGAGGCTATACTATATCTCCAAAACTAGACATGATAGGGCAAAATGGATGCCATTTTTGGAATTGGAACCCCAAATATACCCAGGAATTGGTGTAATGTTTAAGGAAGCAAAACGTGTGTTGGCCTGTGTAGTCCATGGGGGAGTGCTTGGGAGATGGATTGCCAGAGCAGGAAGAGATCAGACTCCCTGCAGTCACATCTGGTCCACAGCAATTTCAAATTTTGCCTCAATGGTCCACAGGCTGCTAAAAGTTGGGAACTATTGACGTAGAATAACAGAGAGATTCCTGCCCCAAGGGCCTTACAATCTAGAACAACAATTTTCAACTAATGTGTGCTGCAGCATGATCCACAGGTCTGCAGCAGGAGTTTGAGGGGAGGATCATTTATTAGTAGGGCTGTTGGGAATGTGAGCCCCCACCAGCAGCACAGTCAGCCTTGTCAATGTCAAAAAAACTGATAATGTGCCTTGAAAATTTTAGCGCCTTGTCAGTGAGATCAAAAAGGTTGAAGATCACTGGTCTGGAAATTGTCACAATGGAGGCAGCAGAAGGAAGGAAAGACAGAGGGAGGTAGCTCTGGAGAGGGGAAACATGTGCAGTTGTTTTAAAATTAGGAGGGAATGGGGACAAAGGTGCCAAAAAGCCAAACCCCAAAAGTGGAGTTTCAGAAGGGCTGAACGTTGTTAGTCCTGCAGGTGTCTCAGAAAGCAGTTCCAGATGTAAGGGGTAAGGCAGTAAGGGTGACAGGGTGGGAGTCATTCGAGGGAGCAACAGGCCAGGAATGACTTTGAATTGCAATAAAAAGTGCAACCAGGATCATTGTAAGATCATATACCATTTACCTTCAAATATCTCCGTAAAACCCATATTTTTCCTGAAGTTTTTGGGGCAATCCCCTAGTCCCCATCCCTCATTATTACTAAGCCTAAGTATGTGTGTTTTAGGACCCAGTCCTACTCACCTTTCCAGCACAGATGCAGCTGTGCCAGTGGGGTGTGTGCAGCATGGAGGGGCAGTCATGGAGGTCTCTTCAAGGTAAGGGAACATTTATTCCCTTGGAGCTGCATTACTGCTGCATTGGTGCTGGAAAGTTAGATAGGATTGGGCCCTTAGTCTCAAATTGAGTCTCTGAGTCTCTTAGTCTCAAGTCTCAATCTCCAGTTGATCCCTTCTTGCACTTTCCCTTTCTTCTTTTATCTTCCTTGTGGTGAATTATAGTTTTTAAGTTAAGCAGCTCATGATTCATTTTAGCAAGGCCTGCCAAGATTTTGGACTGACCATATGCCTTAAGAAAACACAGGTCATGGTTCAGGATGTGAACTCACCTCCCTGCATTACAATGTCTGCGCATGAACTGGAGGTTGTCCATGACTTTGTGTACCTTGGCTCAACGATCTGCGACACTCTTTCACTCGATACCGAGCTAAACAAACGCATCGGTAAAGCAGCTACCACGTTTTCCAGACTCACAAAGAGAGTCTGGTCCAACAAGAAGCTGACGGAACATACCAAGATCCAGGTCTACAGAGCTTGCGTCCTGAGTACACTTCTGTACTGCAGCGAGTCATGGACTCTTTGCTCACAACAGGAGAGGAAACTGTCCACATGTGCTGCCTCCGACGCATCCTCGGCATCACCTGGCAGGACAAAGTTCCAGACATCACAGCCCTGCAATGAGCTGGAATCCCTAGCATGTATGCACTGCTGAAACAGAGACACCTGCGTTGGCTCGGTCATGTGAGAATGGATGATGGCCGGATCCCAAAGGATCTCCTCTATGGAGAACTTGTGCAAGGAAAGCGCCCTACAGGTAGACCACAGCTGCGATACAAGGACATCTGCAAGAGGGATCTGAAGGCCTTAGGGATGGACCTCAACAAGTGGGAAACCCTGGCCTCTGAGCGGTCCGCTTGGAGGCAGGCTGTGCAGCATGGCCTTTCCCAGTTTGAAGAGACACTTTGCCAGCAGTCTGAGGCAAAGAAGGAAGGCCCATAGCCAGGGAGACAGACCAGGGACAGACTGTACTTGCTCCCGGTGTGGAAGGGATTGTCACTCCCGAATTGGCCTTTCCAGCCACACTAGACACTGTTCCAGAACCACCATTCAGAGCGCGATACCAGAGTCTTTCGAGACTGAAGGTTGCCAACTAAGTTAATCAGAACAGCAACATTTCTCTTGCATTCTGTAAGCACACTGATGGTGTTCTGATAGCAACAACATGAACATACTGAAACGAGTTCTCACAGCTTGCCAGTACTGCTCCTGGTGTATAAGCTCTTGAAGATGAAGTGAGTACTGATACATGCAGGGGCATGAAGGAAATGCTCTATTAAGCTTTATAAAAGGATGTTGCGGTCTGTTTACTAACCATTTTTTTAGCAGGGGGAGAGTAACTGGCCCACCTCACCCCTGCACTGTCTGTTCGAGTGGCTGTCTGCTGGTATTCATTTGCATCTCTTAGATTGTGAGCCCTTTTGGGACAGGGAGCCATTTAGTTATTTGATTTTTCTCTGTAAACCGCTTTGTGAACTTTTAGTTGAAAAGCAGTATATAAATACTGTTAATTAATACAAACACATGCTTGTTTCAGCAGGCAAAGAGCCTTCAGTAACATCTAAGAATGGGAAGGGTGGGTGGGAGGAAGCACTAATTCAGTCTGAGTAGTTCAGAAGAGTGTCTCTAATGTAATCTGTGATATGTTGGTGGGCATCCAATATAAGGGCTTATTGGTCTTCCCTGCTACTGTAATTGTGCCAAGGCTATTCTGAATCAGCATGTGATTGTGGGCCCAATCCTATCCAATTTTCCAGTGCTGGTGTAGCTGTGCCAATGGGGCGTGCACTGCATCTTGTGATAAGGAGGCAGTCACAGAGGCCTCCTTAAGATATGGGAACATTTATTCCCTTGTCTCGGGGCTGCATTGCGGCTGCACCAGTGCTGGAAAGTTGGATAGAATTGGGCCCTGTGTGTGTGTGTAGAGCAGATGTGTCAAACTCATTTCATAAAATAGCCAAATAGCATTCATGGTGCCTGCAGAGGGCTGGAAGTGATGTCATTAAGCAGGTGATGACAAGAAATAATCACTTTTTTCTTGCTTTGAAACACATTAGCTGCAAATGATAGAAGAGAAAGTACAGTATTTACCTCTTCACCATATTTTCAATATGAGACAGCACAATTATCACGTGGGCTGCTAGGAGATGGTGGTGGTGGGAAACTCCAATGATCACATGGGCCACATAAAGAACTTACTTGGGCCACACCAGGTCCACGGGCCTTATGTTTGACACACCTGGTGTAAAACCTAAAGTGTTTGAGCAGAAATGGGGAGACCCCTGTTCAAGTTCATGCCCAACCATGAAGTGTAATGAGTGACTTTGGGTCTCCCACTATGTCTCAACTTAACCTACCTCTCAGGGTTGTTTCACAACAACCCTGTCTGTGTTGTGTAGGCAGGTGAGTTGATAGACTTTTGTTTGGAGGGTGCGGGCAGTCTTTATAGGGCAGGGTGGCTCTTGATTTTTTTGCCGATACGATTGCTTACTAGAAACCTGGGACTCCCACTCACATGTTGTTTGAATCCTCCATCTTGTCATATGTGATTGGAGCAGGTATATGATTAATGAAGACCAGTGTGGTGTATTGGTTAGAGCAGTGTTTCTCAGACGGTGTGTTGGGACCCATTAGGTGGGTCGTGAGCCAATTTCAGGTGTGTCCCCATTTATTTCAATGTGTATTTCATTTGTAGTAGACTTGGTTCTACTGTGGTATGTGACTGCATTTGGGGAAGTGTGACAGATCTGTCCTTTTAACAGGTTATTGTATATATTCTTTTAACAATAATAGTCAGTGGGGCTTGCTGCCAGGTACGGTAAGTGTGGATAGCAGCCTTTTGGGTGTTTAGGGATTGTTTTTTTAAACAGATCAGCAACTGTTTGGGAGGGTTAGGAGCGTTCTTCTGCATTTTAAATAAATTTTTAAACTTATTGGAAATTTACTTACTTTATTACTGTAATTTAATTTTTTTGTATGAGGAATGTTAAAAATTTTCTTGCTTGATGATATCACTTTTGGCCATGACATCACTTCCGGGTTAATGACATAACTTCCGGTGGGTCCCGACACATTGTCATTCTAAAAAGTGGGTCCCAGTGCTGAAAAGTTTGAGAACCACTGCCTAATATAACAAGCAGACTAACAATTCTCAGAGCTTGTCATACTGTATTTCTGTGACTTAACCAGGGGTTAGTGTTTTTTTCTGAGTTTGCAGAAAGTTTGAGCATGTGCAGAATGCTCTCTCTTTGCCCACTGAATGGTCTCTTCGTACATTATCTGGAATTAGAAGGATGGACACACAGAACCTCTAGTTTTAGAAATTAAGGGCCCAGTCCTATCCAACTTTCTAGTGCCAGTGCAGCCACAATGCAACCCCAAGGTAAGGGAGCAAATGTTCCTCCACAAGAGGATACAGCACATGCCCCATTGGCATAGCTGCTCCAGTGCTGGAAAGTTGGATAGGATTGGACCCTAAGTCTCCTGGCCCCATTACAGGTGCAAACTTGTTATACACGGATTTTTTATACACAGATTTGACTCAACACGAATGGCCATTGCAAATGAGAAGGAATGTGCTGATCCCTGGAGAAGGGGAAAAATTTGTCCCTTTAAAGTCACAGTTCAAGAAACTGCTTTTCTTACTGTTGTAGAGAGATAGTCCTGCCAGCAATTACAGGTATAACCTAATTATCCACAGATTTTTCACCTGTGGAAAAATCCATGGATTTTTCTATCTCCGTGCGATGAGAAGATCCTCTTAAATTAAAGGAAAATAGTCATTTAGCCTCCTTAATGCAAGAGAGGGTAGCCAGCTGACAATCCATCAATCCTTTTTTCTCCAGGCATTCGGAACTCTCCCTTCTTCCTGAGCATGTGAAAGAAAGGTAATCACTTTGCTCTGGGTGACGGGAGGGGTTGCTGACTTGGAGTGAAGCCTTTCAAACTGCCTGGAGAGAGACTGATTGATGGATTGTCTGCTTAATGACTCCGTCTTACATTACAAAGGTCAGCAAGGCTGTTTTTAAATCGCCTGGCAAAGGGACATTATTTTTAATGTGATTTTTGCCATTCAGGTGAATGAATAATGAGACTCAACCTGTAATTCCTTTCTGTACAAGAATATTCAACTCCTCCATTATTTTCTGCCTAAACAGCAGGATTGATTAGAAGACCTAAGAACAGCCCCACTGGATCAGGCCATAGGCCCATCTAGTCCAGCTTCCTGTATCTCACAGTGGCCCCACCAAATAACCCAGGGAGCACACCTGATAACAAGAGACCTGCATCCTGGTGCCCTCCCTTGCACTGGCATTCTGACATAGCCCATTTCTAAAACCAGGAGGTTGCACATACACTTCATGGCTTGTAACCCGTAATGGATTTTTCCTCCAGAAACTTGTCCAATCCCCTTTTAAAGGCATCCAGGCAAGATGCTATCACTAAATCCTGCAGCAAGGAGTTCCACAGACCGACCACACGCTGAGTAAAGAAATATTTTCTTTTGTCTGTCCTAACCCGCCCAACACTCAATTTTAGTGGATGTCCTCTGGTTCTGGTATTATGTGAGAGTGTAAAGAGCATCTCCCTATCCACTCTGTCCATCCCCTGCATAATTTTGTATGTCTCAATCATGTCCCCCCTCAGGTGTCTCTTTTCTAGGCTGAAGAGGCCCAAACGCTGTAGCCTTTCCTCATAAGGAAGGTGCCCCAGCCCCGTAATCATCTTAGTCGCTCTCTTTTGCACCTTTTCCATTTCCACTATATCCTTTTTGAGATGTGGCGAGCAGAACTGGACACAATACTCCAGGTGTGACCATCGACTTGTACAACGGCATTATAATATTAGCAGTTTTGTTCTCAATACCCTTTCTAATGATTCCAAGCATAGAATTGACCTTCACTGCCGCCGCACATTGGGTCGACACATTCATCGATTTGTCTATTACCACCCCAAGATCTCTCTCCTGATCTGTCACAGGCAGCTCAGAACCCATTAGCCTATATGTGAAGTTTTGATTTTTCCCCCAATGTGCATGACCTTACACTTACTGACATTGAAATGCATCTGCCATTTTGCTGCCCATTCTGCCAGTTTGCAGAGATCCTTCTGGAGCTCCTCACAATCACTTCTGGTCTTCACCACTCGGAAAAGTTTGGTGTCATCTGCAAACTTAGCCACCTCATTGCTCAACCCTGTCTCCAGGTCATTTATGAAGAGGTTGAAGAGCACCGGTCTCAGGACAGATCCTTGGGGCACACCGCTTTTCACCTCTCTCCATTGTGAAAATTGCCCACTGACACCCACTCTCTGTTTCCTGGTCTTCAACCAGGTCTCACTCCAAGAGAGGACCTGTCCTCTAATTCCCTGACTCTGGAGTTTTTTCAGTACCCTTTGGCGAGGGACCGTGTCAAATTCCTTCTGAAAGTCCAGATAGATAATGTCCACGGGTTCTCCCACATCCACATGCCTGTTGACCTTTTCAAAGAATTCTAGAAGGTTCGTGAGGCCAGACTTACCCTTACAGAAGCCAGGCTGACTCTCCCTCAGCAAGGCCTGTTTGTCTATGTGTTTTGAGATCCTATCTTTGATGAGGCATTCCACCATCTTACCCGGTATGGATGTTAGGCTGACCAGCCTATAGTTTCCCGGGTCCCCCCTCTTTCCCTTTTTAAAAATAGGCGTGACATTTGCTATCCTCCAATCTTCTGGCACCATGGCCGTTTTGAGGGACAAGTTGCATACCTTAGTCAAGAGGTCTGCAACTTCATTCTTCAATTCCTTAATAACTCTTGGGTGGATGCCATCAGGGCCCGGTGACTTATTGATCTTTAATTTATCAATGAGGTATGAAACGTCTTCTCTTTTAACCTCTATCTGACTTAATTCCTTGGTCAGGAGGGGCCGTTTGGGCAGCTGTATCTGCCCGAGGTCTTCTGCTGTGAAGACAGATGCAAAGAACTCATTCAATTTCTCTGCCATTTCTAAGTCTCCTTTTATCTCCCCTTTCCCTTCCTCACCATCTAGAGGGCCAACTGCTTCTCTGTTAGGTTTCCTGCTTCTAACATATTTGAAGAAGCTTTTATTATTTCCCTTAATGCTGCTGGCCATGTGTTCTTCATAGTCTGTCTTGGCCTCCAGTATCACCTTCTTACATTTCTTTTGCCACAGTTTATGTTCCTTTTTATTCTCCTCATTAGGGCAAGACTTCCATTTACGGAAGGAAGCTTCCTTGCCCTTCACAGCCTCTCTAACTTGGCTGGTTAGCCATGTGGGCACCCTCCTGGACTTAGTCGAGCCCTTCTTCCTTTGCGGTATGCACTTCCGCTGGGCCTCTATTACTGTTGATTTGAGCAACCCCCATGCTCTCTGTAGATACTGGACACTTTTTACCTTTCTTTTCCACCTCCTTCTAAGCAGCCTCCTCATTTGAGGGAAATCCGCCTGTCAGAAGTCAAGGGTTTTTGTGAGAGATTTGCCCAGTATTCTTCCCCCAACGTGCATGTCGAAAAGGATCGCAGCATGATCACTGTTCCCCAATGACTCCGTAGCATTCACATCTCTAACCAGGTCCTGAGTACCACACAATATTAAATCCAGAGTCACCTGTCCTCTGGTGGGCTCCATGACTAGCTGCTCTAAGGCACAGTCATTTAGCATGTCAAGGAATCTGGTCTCTTTTTCGTGACCAGAACACAAATTGACCCAGTCAATGTGAGCATAATAAGTCCCCCTTTATTACAACCCTGTCCCTCCTTGTCACCTGCCTGATCTGTTACCTCATTTCAAGGTCCCCTTCCGGTTTCTGGTCTGGAGGACGATAGTACGCCCCCAGTATTACATCACTCCTCAGGCCTGGTAATGTAACCCATAGAGATTCTATGGAGTCGGACCCACCTTCAATCTCTACTTTGCTGGATTCTATCCCTTCCTTAACATAAATGGCCACCCCACCTCCAACACGCCTCTCCCTGTCCCTTCTGTAGAGTTTATAGCCCTGGATTGTGGTATCCCACTGATTCCCCGCATTCCACCAGGTTTCCTTTATGCCCACTATGTCAATGTTTTCCCTTGTCACCAGACATTCCAGTTCTCCCATCTTTGCTCGGAGACTTCGGGTATTTGCATAAAAGCATTTGTACATGGAATGCCCCAGGATGCGCTGCTTATTCGCTCCTTTATCCCTGAATCCTGTCATTGTGCCAAACCATCTATCGCATCCCAACACGCTACCATTCCCAATTTCTTCTCCTACTCTGCCTTTACCTTGTTGTCCTCTAACCTCCCCATCCTCGTCCCATAGGGATGAGGAGTCCCGAACCGGATGTCCCTCGGCTCTTGTCGGCTTTCCCCCAGGGATCAGTTTAAAAGCTGCTCTGCCACCTTTTTAATGTTATGCACCAGCAGTCTGGTTCCATTCTGGTTCAAGTGGAGCCCGTCCCTCTTGTACAGGCCCCGCTTGTCCCAAAACATTCCCCAGTGCCTAACGAATCTAAACCCCTCCTCCCTACACCACCATCTCATCCACGTATTGAGACCCCTGATCTCCGCCTGCCTCGCTGGCCCTGCGAGTGGAATAAGTAGCACTTCAGAGAACGCTACCTTTGCGGTCCTGGCTTTCAGCTTCCTACCTGGAGGCCTAAATTTGGCCTCCAGGACCTCCCGGCTACACTTGCCCATGTCGTTGGTGCCGACATGCACCACAACCGCTACCTCCTCCCCAGCACTGTCTACCAGCCTGTCTAGACGAGAAGTGATGTCCGCAACCTTCGCACCAGGCAGGAAAGTTGCCATGCGGTCCTCACATCTGTCGCAAACCCCCCTCTCTATGTTTCTAATAATTGAATCCCCCACTGCAAGAAGCCCCTGACCCCCTCCTACCGAGGAGTATCCTGAGTGCATTTGGATACGGGCCATCTGTGACAAGCAAGACGACTCTCCTCTGAGGGGTGTATAATCTATTTATTGCCCTTAGGGTGATCAAGTGGCCATAAACCCATATAGCCACCTGACACCCTGCAGGTCTCTCCAAGTCCAGTTACCAATAGCCTTTTAACCATAGAGCTTCCAATCCTGGTAGCCAGGCCAAATTTGGGGAACCCTCCCCTGAGCCTTGCTCCAGCCTGAACTCCCCTTGGGTTCGGCTTGAACCTTGGAGCAGGCCCCCAATACTGGGTCTCCAGGGTCCACCCCAGACACAATTGACTCTCACAACCAGTCCCCTCAGCTTCACCAGTCCCAATAATCCAGTCAGTTGTAATAGATAGGATTTATTGAATATAGGTTTAAAGAATAGTCATACAGACAGCACTGCAACAGTCAAGGTTTTAGAAATTTAGAATAGAGCACACCAATACAATACTCAGCACTAATAAAACAATAGAGATAACTCCTAACTCTTAACTATCACTCACCAAAGTCTTAGATTTCCAAAGTCCAGTCTAACCCATCTTGCTGCAGTCAAGTTGGGTCACTCTTGCCAGGATGGTCAAAGATCTCAGGCCCCCTTAGCCAGAGGCAAAGCTAGAACACAAAGAACTCTTTTCCCTCACCTTTATAGGTCTCCTGACCCACCCACCAATCAGAACTCGGTTCCAGCTGAACATTCTAGGGGTAGACGTGCCACAAGCCTTCATGGTGGAATCCCCCCTCCCAACCTGAGAAGTTCACAGCTGTACCCTGTTGTTAATCAAGTTGGCCTTGGAGCCCACTTGGTAGTTTGGTACCGTATCTGAGGGCCCTGTGAAATGGCCTCCTCCACAGTTCTCTCAGACCTGGTATGCACTAATTAGAAGTTGATTACAGCTGGGGCCTTGTACTTGGGCCTAACAACATGGCTACAAGCAGAAACTTTCCTTGTTCAGATGTTACCTGGTCGTTGATTTTCACTTTTCTATTGCACCATCCCCTGGAGAAGGGGTCCCCCCAGGGGATTGTTTCCCTTCCCTCCAGGATGACGTCCTCTAGCCCCAAGACTTCCTACCTGGGCAGCTGAGGAGCTGCACGTCTGAGGTTGGGACAAAGCCTGATCGTCCCCAGAAGTCTCCCCATGGTCCTTCTCTGCCTTCCTCTGCTTCTCCAGGTCGGCCATTAAGGCTTCAAGGAAGCGGACGCGTTCCTTGAGTCCCTGAAGCTCTTTGTACTGAGGACACACCCATGACTTATGCCCCAGAGGCATATAGTCATACATGTGGCACTTGATGCAAAACACTGGATAGTGCCCAGCCTGCTGCTGGCTGTCTGACTGCATAGCTTTTTTTATTTTTTTTGTTTTTGTTTAGGGATACTTAAAAACCCTACACTGGTTAGCAGCCCCCTTCTCAAGGGAAGAGAGAGGGTGGTAATTGGGGCCCTGGCTTCCTCGCCCTGCTGCTGAACTCACATTGATGCTAAACTCGTGGTGCCTTACCTGGCACTTTGTTCCAGAGGCACTGGGTATCCCAGACACCACGTGTGCTTTTGCAGAGAGGCTCACAAGGTGGCAGGCACTAGCCTTATACTCCTAGCTAGCTCCTCCTCCCTCCCTCCTTGCTGATTGAAAAGGGGCTGGTCTTCCCAGGTGAGATTTCCCTGAATGGGGTGCTTGGATTTGCCTAAGGGGGCTCTTATCAACTTCTACAGGACTATGCTAAATTGCCCTGGTTGGGTGGGAACTGGCCCTTCCTAGGTTCTTACCCTCCTACTTTAGTTCTCTGAGGCTGGACTGTTTTTTAACCTCAAGCTGGTTTTTTATTTGAGTTTAAACTCTACTGGTTTAAGAGTTTTTTTGGCTTGGCAGAACTTACACACTAAGATTTAAATCCTGTTTAGCCCTGCTAAAATCCTGCTTTTATTAAGTGTGCACCATTGATTGATTGATTGATCTCACCTAGATCCTGTGTCCTAATTTACTGAACCTTTAGATTATGTTCTAACTTAGATTGAGTTTAACTTGGGTTAAGTATAGGGTTAATTTAAACCAAGTAGAAAAACTTGCTTTTCACATTATCCTCCTCTGTTTTATTTATTTTTCCAAGTGCCTGTACCTTGGATTCTTACTCACAAGTAGGACTCTGCTCCGAGTAGAACTCTGTATGCACTTACGTATTTATTTTTATTGCCCTCACCTGGCTCCTGTACCCCAGCTTGCTGGACCTTAGAATCCCTCCCTCAGGTTAGATTAGGTGCTAACTTAGGTAAAGCTTAGGTAAAGCTAAGCTAAAGGTAAAGCTAAATTTCAATGTTGATCTAAGGTTGATTTAAGGTTAGAAGACAAAGAGTTAGAAAGAGTACACTTACCATCTCTTTCTCTTCCTCCTCTCCTCTTCATAACTCAGGGAGTCTTCCCTCTCCTTCTCCAAAACTCAGAGGTCCACTTGCCTTCCCCTCGCACAGATGCTAAACTTGCGGTGCCTTACCTGGCACTTTGTTCCCAAGGCACTTGGTGTCCCAGAGGCCACGCGTGCTTCTGCAGAGACCCTTTGCTTCCATCTCTTTATTGTTGCTGGTTGCTCAGTGACTTGCTGTCAGCAGCTTCTGTAACTGGGTAGAAGGCCAGGCAGTTGTAGTTTCCACCACATTGTTCTCCCCCCCCCCACCCCGTTCCCTTTCCTGCCTAATTTCCTGAACTGAAAGGTATTTTGTCACTTCATGCTGGAGGACATCCAAAGCAGTGTGATTTGCAGAACCCTGGCAAAACTGATGGTCCTGTTCTACACTGGGTTCCCTGCAGGCCACAGCAGGCATGTCTAATCTCTACTTTTTCCTCTCTTTGCCTTTTCTCTGGGGCTGCTGAGGGATCTGAAGGCCTTAGGGATGGACCTCAACAGGTGGGAAACCCTGGCCTCTGAGCGGCCCGCTTGGAGGCAGGCTGTGCAGCATGGCCTTTCCCAGTTTGAAGAGACACTTGGCCAACAGACTGAGGCAAAGAGGCAAAGAAGGAAGGCCCACAGCCAGGGAGACAGACCAGGGACAGACTGCACTTGCTCCCGGTGTGGAAGGGATTGTCACTCCCGAATTGGCCTTTTCAGCCACACTAGACGCTGTGCCAGAACCACCTTTCAGAGCGCAATACCAGAGTCTTTCGAGACTGAAGGTTGCCAATACAATAATATACAAGCTGACTGTCAAGTTCTGACTGCAGGATGATCAGGACTGAAGTGTAAGTTATTGGGAGTGTAGGACAGCTGATAGTCCCAGGGCATTTGGCTAAGAGGCAGGGATTTAGTACTGTAATTTAATAGACAGTGAACTGAAGCTTTGGTTTTTTAAATGTAATCAACTGTTGTGATTTTACATCCTTTGGTGTGTATAGTGGGATCTTTAACTTGAGGTGGGCCTGATGGGGATCTTTTAAAAAAATTGCAGCTTTAGTCATCCCCATGTTTTTAATTGCGAGGGCTTTTCAAGTGTTGAGATTGAAGCAGTTACCCTGAGGGGGATTTCCCCATCAGTGCCTTCATCACCAGCTTGGGGGCTTTCTAGAGGCATCTGGTTGGCCTCTGTGGGAAATGTGGATGTAGGACTGGCGGGATCTTTGGTCTGATCCAGCAGTGTGCTTTGTATGTTCTTATACATGAGTTTCTCCCTGTTCCTGTCCATTGTGCTTCTTGATTGGACCAAAAGGGTAGGTACCCCACTTCCCTCACTGGGGTATCTTCTAGTCAAGACAGCTTACGTGCCCCTGTGTTGATTGACAGATGAGGAGGACATGTCAAAAGAATGAAGAACAGAGCAGCTGTGGTGGATCTGTCCATTGAGGCTCTGTTTCTGACAAAGGCCAGACCAACTCTTGTTTGCAGGATGCAAAGATTAAGGTCTTCTCCAGCTTCTGGTGTTTTTATATACATTGCCTCTGTATATAGGGATTACATTTGTGGGAAGCAAAGAAGCTCACTGTGTTCCAGTCAGATTTTCAGAGGTAGCTTGCAACATCTATCCTGCAATCTCACTTGTGGCTCGCTCTGCTGGAAGGCCTTGCTCTCCCTTGCACACCACCCATTCTTTGGGTCATCAGGGACTGCTGCAACCCAAAGCAGGATATTGGGTGGGGTGACACTACATCCTATATAATTTTCTTTGGGAAACACTTTAGTTAAGTCTCTGGGTGTGATTCTTAACCATAGTTAAGGTGGGAAGGAATTTCTTCTCCCCAAGTCAAATTGATTAGAGACCCTATATTGTTGCGTACATGTGTTGCCTTCTCTGGTAGCATGCAACTGTAATTGTTGTCTGGAGACATCTAGAACAACATGCTCTGTGTTTTGTGAACTTGCTGTTGGATTGCTGAACATTTGTGGTCTGCATTGTGTAGGCAGGTGAGTTGATGGACTTCTATTTGAAGGGTGCGGGCAGTCTTTATAGGGTAGGGTGGCTCTTGATACTTTTTGCCTACACGATTGCTTACTAGAAACCTGGGACTCCCACTCACATGTTGCTTGAATCCTCCACCTTGTCATATGTGATTGGAGCAGGTATATGATTAATGAAGACCAGTGTGGTGTATTGGTTAGAGCAGTGTTTCTCAGACGGTGTGTTGGGACCCATTAGGTGGGTCGCGAGCCAATTTCAGGTGTGTCCCCATTTATTTCAATGTGTATTTCACTTGGTTCTACTGTGGTATGTGACTGCATTTGGGGAAGTGTGACAGATTTCTGCTTTTAACAGGCTGTTATGCTTTTAACAGGCTACTGTGCTCTTAGTGGGGTGCGGTGTCCCAGCTCCTGCCAACCTAGCAGTTTGAAAGCATGTAAAAATGCGAGTAGATAAATAGATACCAAGGGATGGGGAAGTAACAGCATTCCGTGTGCTTAGGTGTCTAGTCATGTTGGCTACATGACCATGGGAACTATGGACAAATGCCGGCTCTTTGGCTTAGAAACTGAGATGAGTGCTACCTCTAGAGTCAGACATGACTAGGCTTAACGCTGGGGGGGGGGAACCTTTGCCTTTATGCATTTAATAGTCTATATGCTTTTAACAGTGATAGTCAATGAAGCTTACACCTGGGTAAATGTGTGTGTGTGTGTGTGTGTGTGTGTGTGTGTGTTAGCAAAGATCAGCAACTGCTTGGAATGGTCTAAAGGGTGGTTCTTTATTTTAGATGAATTTTAAAACATGTACTTATTGTAAACTTTTAATTTACTTAATTGAATGATTTGATTTGTCATATGGGGTGTTAAAAATTTTCCTGCTTGGTGATGTAACTTCTGGCCATGACATCACTTCCAGGTTAATGACGTCATTTCCGGTGGTTCCCAACAGATTGACATTATAAAAAGTGGGTCCTGGTCCTGAAAGGTTTGAGAACCACTGGTTAGAGCATTATTCTTGGACCAGGATGGCCCAGGTTCAAGCCCCATTCAGCCATGAAACCTTTCTGGATGACCTTGGGCAAGTTACTATCCCTCAACCTAACCTACATTGGGGGGTCATGCAAGGAAGGGAGAGAGCTGTCTAGGCTGCCCTAAGCTCCTTGGAGGAAAGATGGTATAGAAATAAGGAAAAGGAAGTGGCTGTCACCTGCCGTCTACCTTAGCCCTCTGCTCATGTGAACCAGTTATGCACCAAAGATTTTGGGCCACCTATATTCATAATTATGTATGTTTGGCTTTAACTGCTGATAGACCACTGTGTGTTCATTGCTTTTACTGTGAGCTTTGAGTGGATAGGCAGGATACAAGAGATACCATTCTGATGGTATCCAATGTGTGATGGCTTTTCCTCTCTCTCCTCCCCTTTCTCTGGGCTAAATTCACACTGCAGGCTCTGTGGGGGCAGGAAATTGCCTTTTGCCTGTGTCACGCTGTCAAGTGCTGTGTCCACTGGTGATGCGACAGAATTGAATAATCTCAGTGGTCCTTCATATGGCACCAGGACGCTGTGCTGTACTTTAGGGGACTGGCAGCTGCAGACATTTGCCACTTGTGAGGAAATCTCTGCCCTTCCTGATGAAATCCTTATAAGTGATTCGGGGAGGAGAAAAAGACAGGTTTATTGTTGGAGAGTCCATGGGTGAATTTGATCAGATTTTTGTTTTTGTATGATGTCTGTGGCTTTAGTTTGGCCAAGTTTTCCAAGGGGCAGAGCGAGTGGAAGTGATTTGTGCATGGCTAAGATTGAAATACTTGACCCAGATGTATCTGTTTCCCTTTCTGGAATATATCTGTGTGTCTTGTTTGAGTCAGAAGATGCTCACTCTAGGATTCCTTTTGCTGCCCAATGCTGTGTGTCCAATCTGATGTAATAATATTGAGACAAAATTGAACTACCATTAACGCTTTTGTCTAGCTCTTTCTGAGTGTGCAAAGTGCTTCATATATATTACCTTGATGTCTTTACAACAACTCTGCAGGTAGGTAGGTATTGATAGCGCAACTTGGGACCTGAGGCTGAGAGGGAGTGGTCTGCCCAAGTCCCTTTGATGGGTCATGACAGTGGTGGAATTCATCTCAGGGGAGCCGGCTCATTCAGCCTTAGGAAGCAGTCCTCACAGTTGTGAGTCCAGTTCTGAGATCTCTATGAGCAGGACTGACAAGGACTCTGTGTTTCTCATCTGAAATGGGCTTTTGCCTGCGTGTAAGCCCGAGTTTATTTATTTCACAAACTTCTGTCCAACCATGATCAGGGATTGGTCTGGGACATAATGTTAAAAACAGATTGCTGTCTAAGAAGTGGGAAATCAAATTGACTAGGGTAAGGGGGGAACCCCCACAGGGAGTCTCAGTATAGGAAGTTTTGTGAGGGTTGTGGATAGATGAACCTTTCCTTCTGATCTTCTGTTGTATCACCTTGGTTCCCCTTCTCTTTATTTAGCACTTCACTGCCAAAATCATTTAACTCTCTCATCTTCCTGACCATGTGCTGCCCCTCCTGAAATCCTGCACTGGTCTCCAGGCCCTAAACAAGCTCCTTGCCTCCAAAGCCCTCCATGGCCTGGTGCCCCCACCTTTACCTCTCTGCTCTTATTTCCAAGATGAACTTTTCTCATCTGCTCTGTCACTCTCAGATATCATCTATGAACCCTGCCCTTCTTCCCTTGTAGCCACTTATTCCTGGAGCTGCCTTTTGGCACAGCTGCTTGACACCCTCTTTCTCATGTCCTAAGTGTATGTCAACCATACACTCATTTAGTGTGCCACTGCACACAGGCGAGGCCTCCCCAGGAGATCTTAATGGATGGGTAGACTCATGCAACATGATGCAATTTCTTGGGGAGTTACCTTCTTTGTGATAAAAATTTGATTGAATTTCTGAAAAGTGGGATATAAATCAAGGAAATAAGCTAACTGTCATGATCAGTACCACCTAATCACTTATTCTTCTCCTGTCTATTGCAGCCTCCATTTTCTGTCCTTTCCCAACTCTTTGTTATCTCCCTTATGTTGTTTCCTAGATTCAGCGCCGTGGATCCAGAGCCTGTGCTGTCATTCTTTGTAAAGTACTATGTACAGTATACAGATGGTGCTGTATAAATAATAGTGAGACTTACCAAGTAGGCAGGCAAAGGAAACTGAGGCTCAAGAAGGCAGGAATGGGATAGGAGGAGTTAGTCTTATTCAGGACCTGAAGGCAGGAATGGCTGTGCCTCTTGGTGGAAGAGAATGTGGAGAGGAGAGAGGGCTGCTTGACGCAGCCATGTGAATCTTTAGCCTTCAGTGTCTTCTGCCTTAGCTTTTTTTGCTTGTGTTTACTAATAGAGTTTCTTGGCATTGTTGTTTTGGAGTAAGTTCATTGAATCACTCTTTCACTCTACATACACCTTATATTTGCACTCCTTTGATGGCAGGTAATTATCCAGGAGGATGGAACCCCAAGGAAGTCTGCATAGTGCTCCTACCACCATTCCGAAGGATGGTCCATGCAAGTCCTCCATCCCTCAGAAGAATGCTTATGCCAGGCTTGTGCAGAAACACCACAGTGGGAGATTCCGTTCCTATTTAAACCATATTGCTCAGAAGCTGCAACTAGAAGAAAGTACCCTCAACGACTCGGGTTCAGACACGGAGCCATCCGTGAAGAGAGACCTTGTGAGAGAGGCGCTGGTAAAAAATGGGGTGAAAACGCCAGGTGGGATGCCGGGCAGAGCCCTGCAGCCTGGCCAGCTGGACCTGGTAGGATCTGAGAAACTGAGTGAGAATAAAGAGGAAGGTTTTGCCCAGAGGCAGCAGCGTCAGAGGGATCGCAGCGCTGGCAAAGGGGATGAGAGCTGCGTCGTGGAAGAGGAGGGAGACGCAGCTGATTTGCTGAGTGCAAGTCGGATGTTGTGCAGCCAACAAGGCTTGTCGCTCAGACCAGCCATCGTTCAGCAGAAAACCTCCATTTCTGGAGAGCGGGAAAAAGAGAAGATGTGGCGGAACAAGCATGGCACCTGTGCCCTTTTGGACCGAGCATACGACTCTCTGTCTGCTGGACAGTCTAGCCTGGATTTGTCTACGGTGACTGCTAGGAAGGTCTGTCACGCGTTGCCCAGCCAGATGCACGGTGAGCTGCTGAGTGTCTTAAATGGCTAAAATAACTTATGGGAATAGCAGCAGAGAGTTTATGAATGTCTTGGGTGGGGCTGTTTGAGGAAGAATGCTGTGGTGTTGCTGGCATCGCAGGAACTGGAATCCTTCTGTTGTTTTGATGCCCGCAAAGGCTGGCTGCTGGCTTGGAAGGAAGCTGGAACTGAGTTGCTTTTGTGTCACTGACCTACTAATTTTTTGGGCAGGGGGGAAAAATTCACATTTTTAGAAACCACCTCTACTAATCCACTTGGACATCTGTATTTTAGGTGGCTGGAATGTTTTCAGTCTTAGGAATTTCTGCTACCATTCACTCCTGTGCCCATCCCATATCACTAGACTTATCCATCGTTGTCATCCCACATCTTCTCCATAGTTCCCTACCTGTGCTTGCCACCAGTAGTGAACTTGTTTGAACTTGTTCATTATTACTGGGCGCAGTACATCTCCTTGTAAACAAGGACACGCCTTGGTCTCGGCTGGCCTGCCCCAGAAAGCAAATGGGTCATTTGCCCCAGGTGTGTGTGTGTGAGGGGTGCTTTTGGGTGGCTACGTCTATATAGTGTTCTGCCATCACTGCCTGTGATCTCTTACAGCTGCAGACCCCTGTGCTTTCCTTTGGCGCTGCGGACGTATTCTAGGCTAGTCCAGGGCCTGAATGGTGGAGACAGTGGGGTAAAGAAGCAGCGTGTGGTGATGTAGTGAAATGGCTAAGATAATGCACTGCAAATCAGATCGGGTTGGATCTCACCTCTGCCTTGAATTCATTAGGTGACCTTAGGTTAATCACCCTCTCTCGCTACCCCATCTTCAAATACTATGATAATAGTGTCCTTCCTTTCAGGGCTGTTGTAAGGATCATGGTAAGATGATTTATATGGCATGCTTGAGTGCTGTGTAAACATTTGTCTTTCTCCTTTCCCTGCATGCCTGGGGTAACGTTGAAGGAGAAGGGCATGCTAGCAGTAGGGGATAATGACGTCTTGGGAATTGCTAGGGAATAGGGCAAGAGTCGCCACGTAAAGAAGTACTGGTGGGTGATGTGAGTCCTCCTCAATTTCCTTTCTGGATCTTCAGCTCCTTTCAAGTGCATTCAGGCTCACTGCAATCCTAACTTCTGTTGAGTCCATTTAGCATTAGAGCAGAGGTTCTCAAACTGGGGCGTCATGACGTTCCAACCTGTGAAGCTCTGTCTTTGCCCCTTTAAGGGGGGGGAATGCAGCAACACGATCCCTTGGATCGTGCTGCTGCTAGGGGCAACAGGGGCTTCATTTTACTAACTGATATCAGCAGCAGCCTCAGAAAATGTAAAAAGAAAGATTGCGGCCCGCTTCCGGTTTTGTGATAAAAAACCAGAAGTGGGTTTCGATCTTTATTTTTACATTTTCTGGGGCATGGGGAGCCCCATGGAGCCTCCCTTCTCATAGTTTATACTCTTCTGAAGCCCTTGAGCTCTTCTTCTCTGATCGTGTGTGTTTGCTGTGTAGTAGCCCATCCTGCACTGACTAAGTAGCAGGCAAGCTGAGGAGCCTGACCATAATAATTTTCTTTTTAAATTATTTTTTTAAACTAAATTTTTAACTGTTTGCATCTCGAAGGAGTTTAATTTTGTAAAAACACCTGTGACTGCTTAATAATGAAATAACGACACTGGTTGTCCTTATGATGGAATAAGCACTCAGTCTTGTTCAGCAACAGGAACTTTCTGAATAGGCAGATGGTGGAAGGAGTGGAAGAGAAGAGAGTGCTCTCTCTTGTGAGGGTGCTCACCCTGCCAGTGGTTTTAAGAATATAAAAAGTGCTCCACTGGAACAGGCCAAAGGCCCATCTAGTCCAGTTTCCAGTATCTCACAGTGGCCCACCAAATGCTTCAGGGAGCACACAAGACACGACCTGCATTCTGGCGTCCTCCCATGCATTTGGCATTCTGAGATAGCCTACTTCTAAAATCAGGATCGTGTAGTAAATCAGGAGTTGTAGTAAGGTGTCTCCCCACATGGGAGCAAAAAAGGACTTATTTACAGTGGAAAGGAGCTAGGGAACAGGAATTGACCCTAGTAAATAGCAGCAGCTAGTGGACTTGAAAGCCTCACTCAGGGAATGGGGTTGAAGTGACTCTGGAGTAGTCTCATTCAGTCATAGTTGTCACCTTCTGTTCTAGCAGGCAGCTAGTCCAACTTGCTTTAGCCTTGTGGACTGTATGTGCTGTACTGGCCCTTTGGCATCTGTGGGTTGCCTTGTTTTCTCCTGTTTGAGCACATGGAAGTGTGGATTGTATTGGTTAATGTGGGAGACATTGAATTTCTTGCTTTGCAGTGAGGTGGTTTTGGAACCATTTAGTGCAATGAAATAAAAAATGACAGGTATTCAGTTGGTTTGGCAGTTAATGTTACATGGGGGAGTTCTCAGTAGTTCCAACTGAGAGAATAAAAAAAATCAATGGCAGTGGCAGAATTGCTTCTGATGCCAGAGAGGGATTGCATGAGAGTGCCCTGAAATCTTATTCAATGTATTTGTTTTCAGCTCATCCCATTGTTGGGACTTGGGGTGGGAGTTTCTGTTTGAAAGGAAACATCAGATTGCAATGGGAATTCAAAACTTGCGCATTAGAAGCTTGACTTTGGCTGCAGATGAAGGCAGGTGACCACCTCTAATACTGCACTCGTACTGCTAACAAACAAGCTTGGTAATGTGTTTAGAACAGGGGTGTCAAATATAAAGCCTGTGGGCTGAATACAGCCCCTGGAACTTATCCGCCCCCTGTTATAATTGGGCTCTCCCAGCTTGATAATTGGACTCTCTCATATCTTAAAAATATGAATGGAATTTGCACGTTTTCTCTTCTGTCATTTGCAGCTAATGAGTTTGTGTGAGAACAAAGTGCTTATTGCTGGCCATCATGAACTTAATGATGTCACTTCCGGCCCTATGCTGGCACCATGAATATTAACCAGCCCTCTGTATGAAACAAGTTTGACATCCCTGGTTTAGAAAATGCTTGGGCTTAAAATAATAATAGTACTAGTAGTAAGATCTGGGTCACTTTCTAGGGAAGTGAATTTCACAGCTATAAGGTTTCTAATGAGAGTTCCTCTTGATGTGACTGTGATATCCAGCCTGGTACATGGAGAAAGGAGCTAAGACAGTATTTGTGGTTTATCTGAGACGGAGATTCCCAAACTCTCCAGGATACTTGGGACCTCTGTAAGTCTTTGCCGGGGCAGGGTGATGGTGGCAGGATTATGCTGCTGTCACAAAAAAGGGGTTTCTTGAAATACTGGGGGCAGCACTGGCTCTCCAGAGGGTGCGGGGGGGGGGCCTATGGCTCTCTCTGATCACCTCAAAACAGCTCCCTAAAGGAATCGTGAGCCACTTTTGGTATTCGTCTGAAAAGTTTTTTTTTAAAAAGTGTTAAGGAAACGGCGTCACTTAAAACATTCTTCACTGTCTTTCTGAGTGAGGGGAAAGGCAGAAGGGGGAGCTGGCATCTCTCTCTCTAGGAAGAAGATTTGATAGCCTGGGTGCCAGAGAAGAAAGAAGGCCGTACCCTTTTTGGACAGCTACCACACCTGTGATGGTGGAGGAACACGAAGCAGGGCCTCTGCAGGGGAATGCAAGTCACAGATGGACTTGTGTAGGAGAGGTAGATATCCTGGTCCCCAGCCATTTGGGACCTTAAAAGTCAAAATCAGCAGCTTGAATTGAACCTGGAAACAAATTGGTAGCCAATGAACCTGGTGCAGGATTGACCTGTAATGGTTGTCTTCTTTACTCAACTTTACTTACTTCTTTACTTGTCTTCTTTACTTCTTTAATGATTGTCTTTACTGTGGTTGGTCTGTGGAACTCCTTGCCACAGGTTATGGTGATTGCATCTGGCCTAGATGCCTTTAAAAGGGGATTGGACAAGTTTCTGGAGGAAAAATCCATTACGGGTTACAAGCCATGATGCGTATATGCAACCTCCTGATTTTAGAACTGAGCTATGTCAGAATGCCAGATGCAAGGGAGGGCACCAGGATGTAGGTCTCTTGTTATCTGGTGTGCTCCCTGGGGCATTTGGTGGGCCACTGTGAGATACAGGAAGCTGGACTAGTTGGGCCTATGGCCTGATCCAGTGGGGCTGTTGTTATGATCTTATGTTCTTATGTGCTCCCACATCCTGGTGTTTCTGTTCTGAACTAAATGATGTTCCTGGGTTGTCTCCAAGGGCAACTCAACACAAAATGCATTGTATTCCAAACTGGAGGTGACTACACCTTCATCCAGATTGTAGGAACTCCAACAGTACTTTCATTTTATCTGGATGAAACTTCAGTTTGACCATCCAAAACTGCCCTCCATTAGAGTGAGCAGAAGTGAAAGATACTTTCCTTAGCTAAGCAAAATTTTAGCCTTTGGATAAAAACTGGATGCCTGCTGGATTAAAAAAGAAAGTTATGTTAAGTGACCCCCCCTTAAGTAATTTGGTTTAAAATATAAACAGTATAAACATATTAACGTCTCTATATCTAGAGTTCCGTTATTTTGGCACCTTTCGGACCTAGGTGGTGCCAGATTATCAAATATGCTAGACCGGCCATTTTCAACCAGTGTGCCGTGGGAATTTGGGGGAGGGTGATTTATTATTAGGGCCATTTGGGGGATGTGAGCCCTCACCAGCAGCATGGTGTGCATCATCAATTCGCAAAAAGTTGGTGGTGTGCCTTCACAATTTTAGCACCTTGTCAGTGTGCCCTGAGATGAAAAAGGTTGAAAAACACTGTGCTAGACTATCAGCAGAAACTACAATCTGGTTATACATTCAGTTAAAACTATCACACCTGGCGTAGACACACCAGGTGTGTCTGTGTATCCTTCATGCAAATGATGACTCCATGCCTAATAGCTTTTGGGGGGGAACCTTGGCTGACAGGGTAGGAGTTTTACTGTATAATCTCTTAAAACCTATCTGCTAAACACTATGCTACTTAGATTGCTCCAGATGTCTTGTGAAGCCAGGATTGAGCTATGTGAAATTCCTGACTCTTTCCTCCACTCTACGGGCCAGAACAGGAATAATTCTACTTCTTATTGTGGTTTCCAGTAAACCAGGATTGGCTGTGATGTTTAAACCAGCCAAACCTGCTGTATTCAAACTAGTTTTGAAAAGGCGAATTGCCAGCATGAAGCGGTGAGTAGCCTCCTTGGGATGAAGTGCCTCCTGGGACAAAGTGGCAAGATAAGACAGAGGGAGTTAAACATCTGTGCCAGTTTAGCAGCAGGGTGAGGAAGCCAGGGCCCCACTTCCCTTGGGAAGAGGAGCAGCAAACCAGTGTAAGCTTTCTTAAAAACCCAAAACAAACAAAAAAAACCCTACAAAACTATGCAGTCAGACAACTAGCAGGCAGGGAGGGGGCTATCCTGTGTTTTGCACTGAGTGTCACATGATGACTATATGCCCCTGAGGCATGTCATGGGTATGTCCTAAGTGTAAGGAGCTCCAGGGACTCGGGGAACGGGTCTGCTCCCTTGAAGACTTGGTTGCCAAGCTGGAGAAGCAGAGGCAGGCAGAGAGGGACCAAGGGGAGACTTCCAGGGTCCAGATTTCATCCCACCCTCAGGCGGGTGGCTGCTGGGGTAGGAAGTCTCAGGGCTGAAGGATGTCACTCTGGAGAAGAGGGAAGCAGTCCCCTAAGGGGGACCTCTTCTTTAGGGCAGTGGTTCTCAAACTATGGGTCGGGACCCACTTGGTGGGTCATGATCCGTTTTCTGGTGGGTTGCGAGAAGCTGACGGCAGCCACCTTGGAAGATGGCAAAAGACCTAGGCGGCGCCATTTTGGAAGTGGGCAAAGCCTGGGTGTTGCCATTTTAAGCTTTCCGGCATTGAGACGTAACTAAGAGTGGCCTGCACGTGTGCAAAGAAAGCAGCGTTCCGCTTTTCTCCAGAAAGCATGCTGCCGCCTTCCAGCTGGACCTCCATCTGCACTTGCAGGCTTCCCTCAGGGGGGCCAGTCGCAGAGTGCAGGCTTGGATTGCAGGCAAAGAAGGACCGGGAGAGATGTGGACGAGCCAGCCAGGCTTCTCCCCACCAACCTTTGTCAGCCTGGCTGCCTTGATGGCTGCCTCGGGTTGCAAGACAGAGCAGCTGCCCCCTCCCCCCCGCAGCTGGACTGGGCTGGAGAGTGTAGGTGAGACCTGAACACAGGGCTTGGGTGAGTCGAGGCAGACCCGCGTGATCTCCCCTCTTGTGAGCGTGCCTTGAAAGCAGCATCGCTGCAGCCACCACCCCACTGCCGTTCTCGTCCTCTGCATCACAACCTCTCTCCCTCTGAAATCGCCGGGAGGCCACGATCCTTTCCTGCCCTGGCTAGCACATCCTCTCTTTATGTCTTTGCTGGGGTGAGGGGGGATCCCTGGTTGCCTGGCTGCCAAGAGAGCAGCTGGGGGGGGGGAGGTGGGAGGGCAAGCCTGGCATGTGGGCAGGGGGGGAGCACCCAGGGAGAGTGCTGCTCCCCCAGCCGCTTCTCAGATGTGCACCCTTCCCCTCTTCTTACTTCTCTCTTAGGTTGCAATTCTGTCTACTCTTACCTGGGAGTAAGCCCCATTGCCAATAATGGGAGTCAATTCTGAGTAGACGTGCTTAGGCTTGGGGAGATAAGGGGAAACGTCCCTGCTTATCTTCCTTCTGAGGGGGATACTACTGTTTTTATTTCCTTTATTTACAAAAGCTCAAGCTACTTCTTGTATTGAGGTGCATGAGGAGGGGGCACTTGTTTCTGGCTAGTGCTGAGCACAGTCTCAATCGCCACATCAATGTTTGTTAGTTTCAAGTGCAATACAAGAAGTAGCTTGTATTTTGTAAATATTAGTAGCTATAAGAAGTAGCTTTGTATTTCTGTCTTTTGTAAATAAAGACAGAAATAAAAAAGTAGTAAATAAATGCACAAATATTTTGTTCTAGATGTAGTTTTATTTTTTGCTTGATAGCAATGGTAGTGAGGGCAGGGAGAATTGGAAGATGCTTCTGAGCTGGAATACTGTCTCTTGTCATTTACAGTTTGAGTTTCTAGGCAAGAACTTCCTGCTTGATGACATCACTTCCGGATCTGACACCACAGTGATGTCACTTCCTGTTTGCTGATGTCATTTCCTGCAATGGCATCACTTCCAGGTTGCTGGCATCACTTCCAGTGGGCCCCAGACAGATTGTCATTCTCAGAAGTGGGTCCTGGGCTAAAAAGGGTGAGAACCACTGCTTTAGGGAATGGGACTGTATCCATCGCACTGAGGATACTCCTTAGCAGGAGGAGGCTCAGGGACTTCTTGTAGTAGCGAGTGATTAGATTGTTAGGAACAGAGAGAGGGGGATTTGTGGTGAATGTGAGGACTGCCTGGTGACTCGCCTGCCTGGTGCGAAGGTTGTGGACATTATTGTTGTTGTTGTTGTTGTTGTTGTTGTTGTTGTCTTGTCTAGATAGACTGATAGAGAGTGCTGGGGAGGAGGTAGCTGTTGTGGTGCATGTTGGCCCTAAAAACATGGGATAATGTAGCTGGGAGGTCCTGGAAGCCAAATTTAGGCTGCTAGGTAGGAAGCTTAAAGCCAGGAACCCAAAGGTAGCATTCTTGGAAGTGCACCCTTTTCCATGCACAGGCCCAGCTAGGCAGAAGGAGCTCAGGGATCTCAATGCGTGGATGAGATGGTGGTATCAGGTGGAGGGGTTTAGATTTGTTAGACACTGGGAAATGTTTTGGGATGAGCTGGGCCTGTACAAGAGTGATGGGCTTCCCTTGAACTAGAATGGAACCAGACTGCTGGCATGTAACATTAAAAAGATGGTAGAGCAACTTTTAAATTGTTCCCTGGGGGAAAGCTGAGGGGCTTCTGGTTCGGGACTCCTCATCCCCATGGAATGAGGACAGGGAGGTTAAAGAATAACAAGGCAGTGACAGAGTGGGAATTGGGAGTGGAAGCATGATGGGTTGAGATAGCTGGTCCAGCAGAATGAGAGGCTGCAGGGATAAAAGAGCAAATAAGCAGACCATCTTGGGAGACTCCTTATGCAAGTACTTTTGTGCAAATACCCAAAATCTCTGAGTGAAGATGGGAGAATTGGGGTGTTTGGTGGCTAGGGAAAACATTAATATAGTGGGCATAATGGAAACCTGGTGGAATGTGGAAAATCAGTGAATTACTGCAATCCCAGGCTATAAACTCTATAGGAGGGACAGGGAGGGGCATGTTGGCGATGGGCTGTTAAAAAAGGGGGTATGTTAAAGAATGGGTAGATTTCAGCAAATTAGAGATTGAAGGCGGGTCCGACTCCACCAGGGAATCGCTGTGGATTAAATTACCAGGTTTGAGGAGTGATGTAATACTAGGGGCATGCTATCTGGACCAAAAACCTGAAGGGGACCTTTAAATGAGGCAACAGATCAGGGAGGTGACAAGGAGGGACAGGGTTGTAATCATGGGGGACTTCAATTATCCTCATATTGACTGGGTCAATTTGTGTTCTGGTCATGAAAAAGAGATCAGATTCCTTGACATGCTAAATGACTGTGCCTTAGAGCAGCTAGTCATGGAGCCCACCAGAGGCCAGGTGACTCTGGATTTAATATTATATGGTACTCAGGATCTGGTTAGGGATGTAAATGTTACTGAACCATTGGGGAACATTGACCATTCTGCGATCTGTTTTGCCATGCACATTGGGGGAAGAGTGCCAGGCAAATCTGACACAAACACCTTTGACTTCTGAAGGGTAGACTTTCCTCACATGAGAGACTGGTTAGAAAAAAAGTTGAAAGGAAAGATAAAAAGAGTCCAATCTGTCCAGAGTGTGTGAAGGCTTTTTAAAACAGTGGTAATAGAGACCCAGTGGAAGTGCATACCAAAAAGGAAGAAGGGCTCAACTAAGTCTAAGAGGGTGCCCGCATGGCTAACAAGCAGGGAGGCTGTAAAGGAAAAGGAAGATTCCTTCCATAAATGGAAGTCTTGCCCTAATGAGGAGAATAAAAAAAGAACACAAACTGTGGCAAAAGAAATGTATGAAGGTGATATGGGAGGCCAAGAAAGACTTTGAGGAATACACATTAAGTGGAATAAGAAAAGCTTCTTCAAACATGTTAGGAGTAGGAAATCTATCAGAGAAGCGGTTGGCCCTCTGGACAGCAAGGGAGGGAAAGGGGGAGATAAAAGACTTGGAGATGGCAGAGAAATTAAATGAGTTCTTTGCATTTGTCTTAACATAAGAACATAAGAACAGCCCCACTGGATCAGGCCATAGGCCCATCTAGTCCAGCTTCCTGTATCTCACAGCGGCCCACCAAATGCCCCAGGGAGCACACCTGATAACAAGAGACCTCATCCTGGTGCCCTCCCTTGCATCTGGCATTCTGACATAGCCCATTTCTAAAATCAGGAGGTTGCACATACACATCATGGCTTGTAACCCGTAATGGATTTTTCCTCCAGAAACTTGTCCAATTCCCTTTTAAAGGCGTCTAGGCTAGACGCCATCACCACATCCTGTGGCAAGGAGTTCCACAGACCGACCACACGCTGAGTAAAGAAATCTTTTCTTTTGTCTGTCCTAACCCACCCAACACTCAATTTTAGTGGATGTCCCCTGGTTCTGGTATTATGTGAGAGTGTAAAGAGCATCTCCCTATCCACTCTGTCCATCCCCTGCATAATTTTGTATGTCTCAATCATGTCCCCCCTCAGGTGTCTCTTTTCTAGGCTGAAGAGGCCCAAACACCGCAGCCTTTCCTCATAAGGAAGGTGCCCCAGCCCCGTAATCATCTTAGTCGCTCTCTTTTGCACCTTTTCCATTTCCACTATGTCTTTTTTGAGATGCGGCGGCCAGAACTGGACACAATACTCCAGGTGTGGCCTTACCATAGATTTGTACAACGGCATTATAATACTAGCCGTTTTGTTCTCAATACCCTTCCTAATGATCCCAAGCATAGAATTGACCTTCTTCACTGCCGCCGCACATTGGGTCGACACTTTCATTGACCTGTCCACCACCACCCGAAGATCTCTCTCCTGATCTGTCACAGACAGCTCAGAACCCATCAGCCTATATCTAAAGTTTTGATTTTTTGCCCCAATGTGCATGACTTTACACTTACTGACATTGAAACGCATCTGCCATTTTGCTGTCCATTCTGCCAGTCTGGAGAGATCTTTCTGGAGCTCCTCACAATCGCTTCTGGTCTTCACCACTTGGAAAAGTTTGGTGTTGTCTGCAAACTTAGCCACCTCACTGCTCAACCCTGTCTCCAGGTCATTTATGAAGAGGTTGAAAAGCACCGGTCCCAGGACAGATCCTTTGGGCACACCGCTTTTCACCTCTCTCCATTGTGAAAATTGCCCATTGACACCCACTCTCTGCTTCCTGGCCTCCAACCATCTTCATGGCAGATGACCTTGGGCAGATACCACTGCCCGAATGGCCCCTCTTGATTAAGGAATTAAGTCAGATAGAGGTTAAAAGAGAAGACATCACAGACCTAATCGACAAATTGAAAATCAAAACATCACTGGGCCCAGATGGTATCCACCCAAGGGTAATTAAGAAACTGAAGAATGAAGAAGCTGATCTCTTGACTAAAATATGCAACTTGTCCCTTAAAACATCCACAGTGCCAGAGGATTAGAGGATAGCAAATGTCATTGGAATAAAAAATCAGAACTTCACATATAGATGTCACTCATGGGTTCTGAGGTGTCTGTGACAGATCAGGAGAGAGATCTTGGAGTGCTGATGGACAGCTCAATGAAAGTATCGACCCAATGTGTGGTGGCAGTGAAGAAGGCTAATTCCATGCTTGGGATAATAAGAAAAGGTACTAAGAATAAAACAGCAAATATTATAATGCCATTGTAGAAATTGATGGTAAGGCCACACCTGAAGTATTGTGCCCAGTTCTGGTCACCCCATCTCAGAAAGGACATAGTGGAAATGGAAAAGGTGCAAAAGAGGGTGACCAAAATGATGTCTAGACTGGGGCACCTCCCTTATGAGGAAAGGGTACAGTGTTTGGGCTCTTCAGTCTAGAAAAAAGTTGCCTGAGGGGGGGACATGATTGTGACATACAAAATTATGCAGGGGATGGATAGGGTGGATAGAGGGATGCTCTTTTCTCTCTCGTGCAACACCAGATCCAGGTGACACCCACTGAAATTGTGTTGGGAGAGTTAGGACAGACAAAAGAAAATATTTCTTTTTCCAGAATGCAATTAGTCTGTGGATGTAGTGATGGCATCTTGCCCAGATGCCTTTAAAAGAAGATTGGACAAACTCCTGGAGGAAAGGTCCATCACAGGTTACAAGCCATAATGGGTCTGTGCAACCTCCTGATTTTAGGAGGCTACCGGAGAATGTCGGATGTGAGGGAGGGGACCAGGATGCAGACTCTTGTTGACTTGTGGACTCTGTGAAGCATCTGAGGGCCACAGTGAGATACAGGAAGCTGGACTAGATGGAACTTTGGTCTTATCCAGCAGGGCTCTTTGTATTTTCAAAGCAAACTAAGATCTGAATCCAAGATATAGTGTTTCTGATTCTCCAAACCATGGCTTGAAGGTTTGGAAATGTATCATGGATTCACAGTTTTGATTTGCTCCCTAACCTCCTGGTTTGATCAAACTATAAGAACAGCCCCACTGGATCAGGCCATAGGCCCATCTAGTCCAGCTTCCTGTATCTCACAGCGGCCCACCAAATGCCCCAGGGAGCACACCAGATAACAAGAGACCTCATCATCAGAGCGCAATACCATAGTCTTTCGAGACTGAAGGTTGCCAACAAACATCCTGGTACCCTCACTTGCATCTGGCATTCTGACATAGCCCATTTCTAAAATCAGGAGGTTGCACATGCACATCATGGCTTGTAACCCGTAATGGATTTTTCTTCCAGAAACCTGTCCAATCCCCTTTTAAAGGCG
Organism: Tiliqua scincoides; assembly: GCF_035046505.1. Lineage (NCBI taxonomy): Eukaryota > Metazoa > Chordata > Lepidosauria > Squamata > Scincidae > Tiliqua > Tiliqua scincoides. The sequence goes on along the minus strand of NC_089823.1, from coordinate 237,267,192 downwards.
TCCAGGCCAGACGCCATCACCACATCCTGTGGCAAGGAGTTCCACAGACCAACCACACGCTGAGTAAAGAAAAATTTCCTTTTGTCTGTTCTAACTCTCCCAACACTCGATTTTAATGGATGTCCCCTATTATACCTGAACTGTGATTTGTTCCAGGAGAGAATTGGAGCATATGAGGTGAGGTGGTGGGGACAGGGGAGAGTGTATGAATCGGAGGGCTTCAAACACCCAACCATGTGACCTAAGTTCAAACCTGTGCTTCTATGTGCAAGAATGAAGGCAATGCAAAAAAATGTGACTTTTGAGGTCAAGCAGGAAAAATTTGCACAGTATATTATGTGCAAATCATGAAAATTTAGAATTAATCTAGACATTTAATTCTTAAAATAGGTTGCTTTTCCTCTGTGAATTCAAAAGTTGGTTAATAAAACATTTTAAATTTCAGGATCTGATTAAAACAAAATCAGCCCAGCAGAGTAAAAACCAGTCATCACAGCAGCAGCTAAAACAAATCTATACCAGTTCACCCTGGTGGCAAACAGCATGCTGAAGTGAATAGACTGAGACTTGGCACCTGTGGGGAGGCACTCTGAAGGCCACTCATCAGGATGACTTGTTTCCTGCCAGTGGCTTCACCCCCCCCCCCCAACCAGGTGAACTTGCTGTTATTTCTGGTAGAGTAAAACTGCCCCGTTGCAGGTTGCAGAACAGAAAAGTAATAAACACTGGATGCAGTTTGGTCTTGCAAAATGGTAGCCCTCTGATCTATTGGGTGAGTGATGGGTCGATTTATGTGGAGTTCTGTGTTTGCCATGGAAGAGCTGGGCCTGCAGCCGGCCTCATACACCCGGGGTATGCTATTTTGCAGTGTTGACTCAGGGATTGTGCAAAAGCTGTTGCAGAGCCAGGTTTTTTAATACCAGTACTTTATAAGTTATGACTTTTGGTCTTTTCAAGCAATATTTTGATTGCTTGAAAACTGTCCAAAAGCAGTTTTGTGTGTGTTTGCATCAGCCTTTTCCGACAGCTTGGATATCTCTTCATCCTTATTCTCAGTGAGCTAGAAGCTCTTGGGGAAAGTTAGCTAATTTGATATTGGCTTTTGTTAGCACTTTCTGCATGTGCAAACTGCTTCATGTGTATTATCCTGATGTAGTCCTTACAACAATCCCGTAAGGTAAGCAGCATTATCTCTATATTGCAACCGAGAATATGAGGCTGAGAGAGAATGGCTTGCCTGAAGCCTCCTCGTGAGAATGCATGGCAGAGACGAGATTCAGACAGAGGCAGTCCTTGTTCACGGCTTAGTTGCTTAGTCACCATGCTACACCAACTCAATTTAGTTTAGTTGTATTTCATGAGTAGCGTGGAACTGATGTCATTTAGCACCAGTAGTATCTGTCATACTGTGCCGGTTGCAGACCGGAGACCAGCCCTTGTTTCTCAATCAGCATTTCCTGAAGTGGCCTTCTGAACCTCTGCCTCTTCAACCTTTGTTGTTCCCGCACTTTTCTTGCACTGCTTGCAGTGGTTGTGGTACCTCAGTTGTGGTTGCCATTTTTCCTTATAAAGCTGTTCATGCACATGTGCTGTGCTGTGTCATAGACAGCTTAGTAGCTGGGACACAAAGAGCCTCCATGGACAGAGAAGGTGCATAGGACAGGTGCCCAGGGATGGGCGCTTCAGGGAGTGAGCAGGGGCAGAGTTTCCTTCTGCTTAACTGAGGAAGGCCTGATGATTCTACTTGGTCAGAGATTTACTTACTTATAAGTTCAACCTTAATATTTTCTGTTTAAAGGTAGCAGAGCTAGAAAAAAATCTTGCCTGAGACCCTGAAGAGCTGTTGTCAGCCATGACGTGTGTATGATGAGTGAAGTATTTGTGAGGTCAGTAAGTGGTCAGGCTGCATAATATCTTGGCATCATAGGGTAGAAAGGGTTTCCCAGGTCTGAAGCACATTCACTCAGACGTAGCATGTATGCTTCGTAGCGGCCCAGGTCAGATGCAGTAACAAGCCATTGTCGTAATATGCGTGAGCAGATGAGTGCCTTGGACTCCTGTATTTCCTCTTCCCGTTCCCTCCTCTTTCACATGTGAGAGGAGGAATTTCAGTGCTTCTACTTGTGGCTTTCCACATGTGCTGCCTCCGACGCATTCTCGGCATCACCTGGCAGGACAAAGTTCCAAACAACACAGTCCTGGAACGTGGTGGAATCCCTAGCATGTATGCACTGCTGAAACAGAGACGCCTGCGTTGGCTCAGTCATGTTGTGAGAATGGATGATGGCCGGATCCCAAAGGATCTCCTCTATGGAGAACTCGTGCAAGGAAAGCGCCCTACAGGTAGACCACAGCTGCGATACAAGGACATCTGCAAGAGGGATCTGAAGGCCTTAGGAGTGGACCTCAACAGGTGGGAAACCCTGGCCTCTGAGCGGCCCGCTTGGAGGCAGGCTGTGCAGCATGGCCTTTCCCAGTTTGAAGAGACACTTGGCCAACAGTCTGAGGCTAAGAGGCAAAGAAGGAAGGCCCATAGCCAGGGAGACAGACCAGGGACACACTACACTTGCTCCCGTTGTGGAAGGGATTGTCACTCCCGAATTGGCCTTTTCAGCCACACTAGACGATGTTCCAGAACCACCTTTCAGAGCGCGATACCATAGTCTCTCGAGACTGAAGGTTGCCAACAACTTGTGGTTTTTAACAAACCACAGTTTCCTGTTACGTGAAGTGAGAATGTGAAGTGATGGTTTGTACAAAACTGCTGTTGGTGGTAAACTGGTTCGTCACAAACCACAATTTCCTGTATTCAGATGTAGTAGGAAGCTGTGATAAAGCTCAAGTTTAGGAAGTTTCCAGTCTCCTGTTGTGTGTGAAGGGGGTGGGAGGGCATAAGCTACCATGTTGCCTTACCTTGCAGCAAATTGTTGGTTTGTTGTGATGTTTGAATCAAGCCATTGCGGACATAAGTGTAATTAAAAAATGTAACGTGTGAAATCTGTTTCTTTACCTTGCTAGTAAAATGGGGTCTGTTACTGTACCTTAATTAAAGTTTAATAGGACTAGTAGGGACCAGGTACAATTGCCTTGGGATCTGTTCATCACCAACAGGCCTTCCTTTAGATGTGATCCTGGGAGCTCCAGTGTTTTTCTCCCTATACTTTCTGTGTGAAAAACTACTGATCTAGAAGGCAACTTCCCCTTTTTCCTGGGAAGCCTCCTATATCCTAGGTGATAAATTTCTGCCCTTTCAAAATTGTTGTCCCTCTGTCCATTGAGAGTAATGGCAGATATTCAATTTGGAGAGCTATGGGATCTTTCAGTTAATGGGAGAGCACCAAGTTGGTGTGGAAATCTTTGAAGAACAAATAGTAATTGTCTCCTTAAATCTAGTTCAGTATTTTGTAGATGACGTTAATCACAGAAACTGGATACAGAAAAGATGGGGAAACTGAATTTATAGTGTGGCTCTGCTTGGGAATATAGGAAGCTCTATCTGATAGTTTCAGAATGTCTTTGCAAAGTTTTGCCCTGGTTTCATGGTAGGAGAGCTTTGCATTTTTGAACCTTGTGCAATTGTAACATCATGTTTTTTGGCTTGCAGTGAGAACAGTGTCTCAGCCTAATACCTAATAAATTCTCTATTGGGAGATTAGGTCCAGCCTTGTCTTGTTCATACTACTGTCTTTTAATTCGTATTCAAACTCAGCATGATTAATTGGCACACTGAAATTTTACAAGGTCTTTTTTCTAAATTTCTGTGGCCAGAATACACAGGGCAAAAGGCAGTGATGCCATTATCTTATTTTTATGTTTGTCTGACTGCAGAATATTCTCTGTCATTTATTGTTTTTGTAGCATTTGCCAGTGTGTACAAAGCATCCAGCAGTTCTTGTTAATCTTCCTAACAACCTTTTGAGATTGGTGGTAGGGAGGGAGGGGATGGATGGACAGACAGTCTCTTGTTTGAGGCAACCCAGAGAGTGCTGTGGCCAAGCTGGGGTTTGGTCCCAGTCTTTTGTGCACTGCGTTGCGCAACTAGCCATTACAAACAATGTGCACATATGTCAAGGTGGGTGGGGTTTGCATGTGATCATAGTCTATTTTTTGTGGAAAACATTGATCTAGTTCTCACTGAGGGATCAATTCATGCCTACCCTGTGCCACCTCAGGCTGCTGGTAGGAGCTCAAAGGACACCTCCTTCTCCCCAGGAAATGAGTGTTTTAGGGTCTAGCCTAGCCTTCTGCTTCCATGCTAGGATGTTGTGTGCAGGGATCCTTTTGTTCGTGCTCATGAAGGAATAGTCCACCATGCTTTATTTCACTTCTACCCCACCTTTTTCAAGGCAATGTACTTGGGGTTCCCATGTGGCCTCCCATTCAAGCACTGATGAAACCTGTACCTGCTCAGTTCGGTTTTGTGGTGGTGCCATGTGCCTTTGGAGGATGCCATGTGAGCTCCTGCTTGCAGGCTGTGGTAGTGTAGCCCAGTTAGAAGTTCACCTTCAGTGAGCCCTAGGCCCGTGTCTGCAGAATTGGATATTTCACAGTGCCCAGTTTCTGTGCCATTTTTGCGACCTTCTGCTTCTTTCTCTGGTGATCTGGCTGGCCTCTTGGTATTTTTGTCCACTGAAAGCAAGGAAATATCTTCCACGATATGATGTCTTTTTCTAACCCTTTTCAGTAGCATCCACTGTGAGTGCTTGCCGCTTTGTGTAATGCAGTGGACCTGCCCTTGGTTAATGAGAAAAAGAGAGAGCTTCAGGTGGAGTCTCAGGACAAGTCGCGGTGGGGAACCTGCAGCAGCTGGAGGGCAGGCGAGACCCACTTTCTGTTTAGAGAAGTCGAGAGCCCAGCATAGCCGGAGGGGGGCTAGCAGGTGGCCGGGGGGTCAGAAGCAGGGTGGAGCAGGTTCACAGAGAGTCCTGACAAGCTGTCTGTGTGCTGCAGCCCCTCCCTGACAGCGCTGATCTTGCTATTGCACTCGGCTGGAGCACGAGAACTATTTTGATAAACTTTCGGCCCCCTGCTACTAAATAGCTTTCATTGCCAAGTCTCCGCTGAGCTGCCAGGAGGGTGGGTTTTTTGGGGTGTGTGCCCGTCTTGCAGCAGCACTCCAGCTTTTCCACACTTGGCTGGGTTCAGTTCTACTTGCTTTTACTTTGTGCAAGAGCAACATTCTTCTCCGAAGCAACACTATATTTCTCATGGGATTGTCACCCAGTCAAAGAAACACTTGTCAATTAACTGTAAGTTCATTTATTGATTGATTGGTTAAATTTGCATATGAGCAAAAACAACTGTTCTGCTTCAGAAAGTGTCCTTGTCTTGGATGTGTTCATCATCCTAGAAGAGACATTCCCTCCTGCTTAAAGGAAAAGGGGGAATGCAGACAGCAGGGGCCAACTTAAGAGGCACCCTTTCCAAATATTTGTATGGAAGTTTTTTAAAGCAGTTCTTAATCTGCTGGCTGTTTAATTAATTATGGCACCTTTCTTCTCTACCAAATGTTTTAAAAATTGATTAAATTGATTAAATGCAGCGAATAAAACCATTGCAATCAGTTAAAATTCAGGTGAGTAGATTTAAAAGCATTTGGTGATGTTGAATGGGACTGACAAACCTCCTCTTGCGGTGGTGACACAGATGTGGCACCACCAGAGAAGAGGCCCTGACCCTAGTCCCCATCAAGTGAATTTTCATTAGAGGTGGGCCAGAGAGCAGGGCCTTAGATGATCTTAGGGCTTGTGTGACTACAAGCGGGCATAGGCAGTCTGTAAGGGAATGTTCTCTTAGGATGCTTAGGGCTTTAAAGCAGTGGTTCACAAACTTTTTTGACTGGTGTCTCCCTTGACCTACTGAACCGTTGGCCTTGGCTCCCCATTAGGGCTACAGTCCTATATGTTGTATAGGCAGCGAGTATTCAGCTGCTCCCTGGGAAGCCATGGCGTACAGTTTGGGAACCAGTGCTTTAAAGGTATCAGCACCTTGCATTGAGCCTAGAAAGAAACTGATAACAAATGTAGACACAATGATGATGTGATGTGACAAAGTGTCTCATGCTGGTAAGCTGTGGCCACTTTTTATATCAGCTGGAGTTTCCCCAGCCATTTACACTTGCAGCCCCCTGGAAAGCATTGCTCTTTCGACCATTTCAATTCATTCATTCATTCATTCTTCACATTTCTATACAACCCTTCCTCCAAGGAGCGCAGGGTGATGTTTTCTTGAGCTCGTTTAGGGCTTCCTTCCTGTCTGAGGTCTAGCTGCCATTAAATTTTTCATCCTCTCATGTCCCTGGCTCTTATCCCCTCCTGGATTGGCTCGGCCATCTGTTGGCTCTGGCTGTAACTTTTGCTTGACATGGATGTTGCAGTGATGCCAGTCACACCTTTTGCTTCACTGCCTGGCTTGTTATGGTACCCCTTGGGTGAGTTTAACTCTTGCCTGACCCAGTGTTTGTGTTTTTAGGCCTGCTGTTAACCCCACTCTGCAGGAAGAGTGGACCTGCCATGGGGAATTTTGTAAGAAGTGTAGAAATCTTCTGTTTCCATTTGCCAGTTTCCAAAGTGCCTACCTAGGTTAACCCAGCGATCCTCTTGAGCCCTGAAAGTCAGCAGGTGAGTAAGGTGGAACATTAATGAGAATGAACCATCAGCCTGTCACAGGATGAGGATTGCCTGCATTCCATGACAGTTAAACTGTGTGGATGGGCAGACCCAGCTCCAGGACCTTATTTGCATACGCAGTAGAGGATGCAGCAAGCCTCTGTCAGGAGAATTCCACCACTTCAGACTCGACTCCACAGGATTGAATATTTTCCCTTTCCTCCCCCCTCAGAGATTTCTGGACTCTGGGAGCTGGCAGCATGTCAGGGAGATGGCAAGGCTACAACCCTGCTCCCTGATAGGGTAAAGGTATCTATGACAACAACTTCCAGGGGGTCTGCTGTGTCAACCTGTTGCACCAAAAATAACAAGGAGTTTGTAGCACCGGAAAGACAAACGTCTTGATCTCTGTATAGGCTTTCTTGGACTACACTTTGTCAGGTGCAGTTTGATTTTTTGTATCTTCTGGTCTCTGAGCTTGGCTGAGGACAAAAGCACTTAGAATGCAGACTGTGGGGCAATCTGTGAATGAAGGTTTAGCAACTGCTACATGGAAACCCCTTTTGCTCTATAAACCAGACACTGTTCCCCACTGAATAAACAATTGGAGCAGATCTAGATGTAAACCAAGGAAATTCGGAGAAGCAATACAGGAGCCTTACTAGACTAGCGAGGATTTGATGAAAGTGCCTCATTATCCAAAAGCAAATTGGTTTAATTTGTTTTATCCGTACCTTGGCATTACTCCTGTTTCCCCTCATGCTTCTGCTAGGAAAGAGGATGTTCTTTCTCTCTTACGCCTGCTTTTTATATAATTAAATTATGATCTAATATGGAGAAACAATGAAAATCCATTTGATTGCAAGTGGAAGAAATCGAAAGAGCCTGACACCTACTTTATGGACTAACCTCATTCAGTGGTGGATGGAATTGTTTTGGTGGGGAAAGTGACTGAACAATGGAAGACTTTGTCCTCTTTATTTCGCATGCTTCTGGGCCAAATTGTTTTAAAAATCAAAAGGAACAATTTAGTGCTGTGAGCAGGCAGTTGGAATACATTGCTCCACTTGGTCGGGTGTCACCTGGGAACCATACAGCCCGCTAATGGTGCTCTTGCATGGTTCCTCTCACCCTGGGAGAACTGGGTTAAAGACATAAATAACTGTAATGTAAACAAAGCTGAAAGTTCATCGGCTGGGCGAAAACGCCCAGCAAGTACGACTGTGAACGGGCCCAGAACCCCTCTCTTTTCTTTTCATTTGGCTTACTGTCTCATGGTGGAAGCTGCGTGCCAAGTGAAAGGTTTTCCAGGAACATGAGATTGGCCATCTAAGGGCCCCCCCCCCCAAGTTGGCAATCCAGGGAAGAAGCTGAAACTCTGGGTCAGTGTACATGCTTTGCATGTTGAGCATCTCAGGTTGAATCCATGATAGCTCTGTTTAGAGAGTCTCTGGTTGTAGGACTGTGAATGACCGAGGCTTGCATCCAAGGAAAGTGGCTATTAGAGCAGGCATCCTGGGTTCAGTGGACTAATGGACTTACTTGGTGGGATCATTGTCTGCTTGTAAGAGGCACACACTCAGAACCTCCACATTATGGAAAAACTCTACCCTAGAGCACGCCAAGATTTTTTTTTTTTTAACATTCATGTCTTATCATGCAGTTTTTCTTGTAGTTTTAGAAGGCAAATTCCGGAGTCCTTCACACTGAGTTTTTGACTTCAAAAACCTAGAAGTAGTTTAATCCTCTCTGACTGCAGTTAAAACCAGGCAGAGATGGCTTGACTGCCACAACTGATAACTTGCTCCCTGCCCCCAAGCATGGAAAGATTGGACTAGAGGGAGTAAAGGCAAGAGGGCTCCTAGTATTGATTTAGGGCAGTAGTTCTCAAACTTTTTAGCACAGGGACCCACTTTTTAGAATGACAGTCCATCAGGACCCTCCAGAAGTGATGTCATTAACTTGGAAGTGATGTCATTAACTTGGAAGTGATGTCATGGCCTGAAGTAACATTATCAAGCAGGAAAATTTTTAACACCCCATATGAAAGAATTTCATGGAACAGTTTATTTCAGTTTCTTTTTAAAATCCCTCCCCCCAATGGTCAGGGAAAACCTGAACATATTTTTTCTGGTAGATTTGAGGGTTCAGCCCCTTTCCCCCCCTGTGCTGTTTCCCTCTTTGCAATCTCTCCCCGCTGCCCGGTTGCTATTTGGAAAGAAGACAAATGCATGTATCATGATTGTAGCTAATTGCTTGGGGGGGGGATAGGTTGGAATTCAATCAGGAAGAAGGAAGGGGAAGGGTTAATCACCCTTCCAGTGCCTCTGCTCCAATCACAGTTGGAAACAAAATTTTGGAAGGGTCAGTCACTAGTCTGCACATCACACCTGTTTTGGCCTTGACTTAGTATTCTCCTTTTGGAGAGTGAAATTTAAATGGGCAATTATTCTTTCTGTTGCTATTTTCAAATGGCTGGCAGTCAGGAACCCTGTTGGATCTCCTGCAAATCATCCGATGTTCTACCAGTAGATCCCAAACTGGTTCTGCCCAGACCTGCACCATGGAAGACATGCAGATCTTCTTTGGAGATGTGGAAAATATAACATAAAAGCCAGTGTGGAAAATATAAGGCTTGAAAAACATACCTTTTAGAATAAAGAACTGGACAACTACTTTTCTTGCCTTTGGGTACACGGTTAGATTTATGGCAGTGGTACCCACTGGTGGCTCTCCAGGGAGCCACGAAAATCAGCCAGGGGAGCATGCCGACTTCTCATGAAAAACCTGCTGTCCTATATAATGTATAGGATTTTAGTCCTAATGGGGAGCCATGGCCGACGGCCCAATAGGTCAAAGGAACTGCCAGTTGAGAAAGTGACTAAATACGTACAATATATTGGCTAAAATATAAAACTTGTCCCTTAAAACAGCCATGGTGCAGAGGATTGGAGCATAGCAAAAGTCACACTGATCTTTAAAAAGGGAAGGAGAGGGGACCTGGGAAGCTATAGGCTGGTCAGCCTAACATCTGTAAAATGTTAGGGTAAGATGGTGGAATGCCTCATAAAATCTTAAAACACATAGACAAACAAGCCTTGGAGAATCACCATGGCTTCTGTAAGGGTAACTCTTGTCTCACAAACCTTTTAGGATTCCTTGAAAAGATCAACAGGTATTTGGTTGCGGGAGAACCTGTGGATATTATATATCTGGATTTTCAGAAGGCATTTGACATGTTCCCTCACTGAAGGCTGCTGAGAATTTCACAGTTAGGGAATTAGAGGGCAGGTCTTCTCCTGGATTTGGAACTGGTTGAGAATCAGGAAACAGAGAGTGGGTGTCAATGGACAATTTTCACAATGGAGAGAGGTGAAAAGTGAAATGCCCCAAGGATCTGTCCTGGGAATGTTGCTTTTCAACCTGTTCATAAATGACCTGTGTGGCTGAAAAGGCCGATTCGGGAGTGACAATCCCTTCCACACCGGGAGCAAGTGCAGTCTGTCCCTGGTTTGTCTCCCTGGCTATGGGCCTTCCTTCTTTGCCTCTTAGCCTCAGACTGTTGGCCAAGTGTCTCTTCAAACTGGGAAAGGCCATGCTGCACAGCCTGCCTCCAAGCGGGCCGCTCAGAGGCCAGGGTTTCCCACCTGTTGAGGTCCACTCCTAAGGCCTTCAGATCCCTCTTGCAGATGTCCTTGTATCGCAGCTGTGGTCTACCTGTAGGGCGCTTTCCTTGCACGAGTTCTCCATAGAGGAGATCCTTTGGGATCCGGCCATCATCCATTCTCACAACATGACTGAGCCAACGCAGGCGCCTCTGTTTCAGCAGTGCATACATGCTAGGGATTCCAGCTCGTTCCAGGACTGTGTTGTTTGGAACTTTGTCCTGCCAGGTGATGGAGGATGAATCGGAGGCAGCGCATGTGGAAAGCGTTCAGTTTCTTCTCCTGTTGTGAGTGAAGAGTCCCTGACTCACTGCAGTACAGAAGTGTACTCAGGACGCAAGCTCTGTAGACCTGGATCTTGGTATGTTCTGTCAGCTTCTTGTTGGACCAGACTCTCTTTGTGAGTCTAGAAAACGTGGACATGATTGAGACATACAAAATTATGCATGGGAAGGATAGAGTGGATAGGGAGATGCTCTTTTCCCTCTCATGTAACATCAGAACCAGGGGACATCCACTAAAATTGAGTGTTGGGAGGGCAGACAAAAGAAAATATTTATTTACCCACCATGTGATTAGTCTTTGGAACTCCTTGCCACAGCATGTGGTGATGACATCTGGCCTGGATGCCTTTAAAGGGGGATTGGACAGATTTCTGGAGGAAAAGACCATTACGGGTTACAAGCCGTAATGTCGATGTACAACCTCCTGATTTCAGAAATGGGCTATGTCAGAATGCCAGATGCAAGGGAGGGCACCAGGATGTAGATCTCTTGTTTTGTGTGATCCCTGGGGCATTTGGTGGGCCACTGTGAGATACAGGAAGCTGGACTAGATAGGCCTATGGCCTGATCCTGTAGGGCTGCTCTTATGTACTTATGAGGGAATCGCTGTTTTATGGGATTCTTGCCAGTACAGTCAGAGTGTATAACTGCAGAAGGATCGGAGACTAAGGGTGCAATCCTAACCCCTTATGTCAGTGCTTTCCAGCACTGGCATAGCAGTGCCAATGGGACATGTGCTGCATCCTGCAGTTGGGTGTCACTCACGGAGGCCTCCTCAAAGTAAGGGAATGTTTGTTTCCTTATCTCGGAGCTTCATTACCCTCATGTCAGTGCTGGAAAGCACTGGCATAAGGGCTTAGGATTGCGCCCTAAGGGTGCAACCACATTGGAATGCAGAGCAATCTATTGATATATGGAACAATGTTAGAATAAGTTTAGGTCACCATTTCCTACAGAGAAGAGTCTAAAGTGATGATGACTGGGAATGAGTTGTAGGGGAAATTATTGTGGGGCACCTGGGAAATTCTTCTGGAATACTTGTGCCACCTGGGACCCTCTGCAGTGTTTTGGGGTGCAAGAGGCAGGGGCAGGAGGTCTGGTCTAGAGGGTAGAGCCTCCATTTGCCTGAAGATTAACATCCACAAGGTCGCCAGTTCAAGGCCACCGGCACCGTGCGACCTTGAAGCAGCTGACAAGCTGCAGCTGAGCTGTTCCATCTGCTCGGAGCGTGGGAGGATGGAGGCCAGAATGTTAAACCAGATCGGAGTGTAACACCTTGAATGTAGTGGTTCTTGAAAGAAAGAACCTTCTTTCAATTTGTAAAAATCCCTGCGTGGATTTAATAAGCCTGCCTGTGTAAACCGCCTTGAATAAAGTCTTGAATAAAGACCAAGAAAGGCGGTATATAAATACTGTGTGTGTGTGTGTGTGTGTGTGTGTGTGTGTGTGTGTGTGTGTGTGTGTGTATGTGTATATATATATATATGCTCCAGTGTCCTACAGGAGTTAAGAATTCCCAAAACCTTTCTTAAAGCGTACGGAATTTGGAAGGAGAACAGCCAACTGTTTCGAGACTTTAACTGACTTTAACTTTAATTTAATTGATTAGATGCTGATAAATGAATCAAATGATTTAAGGATTTTACATAAATCGCAAAACCTCCGTGAACCTATTTCAAATTATCTGCTGTGTTCAGGTCAGGATTATCAGTCTCCGTTGAATCTACAGGAATCTGATAGAATATCTGACATTGTGAGAAACTTCTTTCACTTCCCCCAACCAACCAACCAATTTGCAGCTCTCCTGCTTATGGGTAGTATCTTGGGAAGACTTACAGAAAAGTCATCTTCCATTTTTTGTCTTCTTTGGCACAGAAACAAAGTTGTGCACATGGGGAAGTCTTGAAATGGGATAGTGAGGCAGTCAGACTTTGCTCTTAAATTATTATTATTATTATTAACAGTATTTATATACCACTTTTCAACTAAAAGTTCACAAAGCGGTTTACAGAGAAAAATCAAATAACTAAATGTAATGTCATCACTGGGTGCTCAAGAGCATAGCATAACATTTTATTAAAAAGGGGCTCCACTACCAAATAAAGAGGGGGAGGATAATGTCCGGGAAGAGACTGGTCTCTGTCTTCCCTTTCCTCTGCCTATGTCACAGTTTTGTGTTTTGATTCTTTTAGGTGGAGACAAGCGAGGCTTGGTGAGGGCCAGAAACAACTCTGAATCAGCCAGAGTTCCCCCAAATGTGGACAGGAGGCGACAACTCTCTGAATCCCAGGCAGATGCCATGAGCAACTCTGACTGCAGAATGAACCTCAGGCAACTGGGGTCTCCCAGAGGTATGAACTAGGAGATTGTGTAGTTGAGAAATGAAGTGTAGTTTCAGAATGCATGCTCAAGTGCTGAAATAAGTGAGCCAGAGAAAATGAGCCCAGGTATCAGGAACAAGATAGCCCTAGATGAATTGCTAAGTCTTCTCTCGAACTCTAACGTTGTGATTTGTCATTAAAGCATTGAGGTCAGGGTTACAAATCTCCACACGCCTGCATGAATCTAGCAGAAAATTAGGCATTATAAAAACATGAATTCTTCTTTCCCTTCCTCCATCCAACAAGTAAGTTGGTAACCCTCATGATTGTAGACGAAAATTGGGCAATGTATTAGGAAAGCTTACTGACCAGGAGCTGGAGCTCCAGTCTCTTCTCCTCTGTCAGCACATAACTCCCTTTCTCCATCTGTCAGAGCTCTTCCCCTGTGTCCTGACCACATTTTACTACTTTCTTGCTAAACTACTTCAGAGCCTTTGAAAGGTTACCACTGCAAACCAAGCCTGTGGTTTAATGGATCTGTATCACTGAGCAATGATTGAAAAGTGACAAATAGGCATGCATATTGTTTCTTTTGGCTAGAGATTGAAATTAGTATGTTTTATATGTAGTACATAGTGCTTTTGCAGTTGACCTCAGCCTTGGGGTATAAGTGTCTCCGGAGCCTCAAGAGTTCTCTGTGCAGAGGTGTGTTTGATGGTCTTCAGGTCTCCAGAGTCTCTTAAGAAGACTTAAAGGCAGACAAGATGGATATATAAGGAGGTCAATTTTAAATGGGCTATGTCAGAATGCCAGATGCAGGGGAGGGCACCAGGTCACAGGTTGTGTGTGTTGTCTTGTGTGCTCCCTGAAGCATTTGGTGGGCCACTGTGAGATACAGGAAGCTGGACAAGGTGGGCCTATGGCCTGATCCAGCAGGGCTGTTCTTATGTTCATACTTCCTATTTAAATCTGTATTTAAGATTTGAAGCATGAATGTGAAAAACTCATATTTGCAAACAAAAGCATCCAGTAGATTGGTTGTGACCCCTTTGTGAGTGTGCTGTCATATGAAGTGCGAAATAACCTTTGAGAAAACAAGCTGCACTTTTCTTAATCTTGAACATCATGTCAAACCATGGTTTGTGCTTGCCATTGTTTTTGAATTCAAGTCACATTTTCAGCATCCATGAATCCAATGGGCAAACTGTTGTTCAGAGTGGCTTTGTTGCTTTCATTTTTTTCAGCACTTGGCTTCATAAACTGATTGTCTCTGTGGCATACCTCCCACTAGAAGCAGAGCAGTGGTCATAACAATTGTTTATCAGTTCAGATACTGCGCAAAACCACTGTTAGCAGGAATGTTTGCAGACCAATCTGTGGTTTCTGATTCTGGTTTTATGATCACTCACACATCAAACTTCCTTTAACCATGGTTTAACGTGTTGTCTGAATTGAACCACTGGTTTATTGTAAAGATTTGAAATGAGTAATTCTGCACTGTATGGAAAGGCAATGATTGTGGTTTTACTTTCAGGAGGTCCCCAAGCTGCTTTGACACCAGGTGACAGAAAGAATCGGAACAAGCCAACTCGAGGGCGGAAAAAGGTCTTTGAAACCTACATGTCAAGAGAAGATATCTCGGCAGGACTGAAAAGGAAAACACTGATCCAGGTGCTGAAAGCTTAGGATGTAGATTTTCTGCCAAAGCAGCAAGTGTTCCTGCTGTTATGATGGCTTTGTATATGAGAAGGCCTTCATGGAGGTGGTTCCTCCCTCTCTTGGGGTTGTTTGTTACACTATACCTATATTGTCTAAGGTCAGACTAAGTCAAGTGTTAGTCAAGTGAATCAGTAGATAGAACATGTTTAGATATGGAACAACAAGTTGATGTGATATGGAGATAACATAGTAACAGCTTTTCAGATAGTGCATCAATATCTCGGAGAGAAGATGTCAAACAATTAGTTCTGCAGGAAGGTGCCTAGGAACCAGAATCGGGTACATTCACTCCAAGACTATAATCCTATACGAGACTGACTTGTGAGAGCCAAACATAGGATTGTACTGTCAATTACTTTTACCTGCTCTTTGTGGATCTGCTTTTAGAGTGTTTGAGCACTTCAGCTGCTTCTGAATGCTCATAAGAAAATAAGAACATAAGAACAGCCCCACTGGATCAGGCCATAGGCCCATCTAGTCCAGCTTCCTGTATCTCACAGCGGCCCACCAAATGCCCCAGGGAGCACACCAGATAACAAGAGACCCCATTCTGGTGCCCTCCCTTGCATCTGGCATTCTGACATAGCCCATTTCTAAAATCAGGAGGTTGCACATGCACATCATGGCTTGTAACCTGTAATAGATTTTTCCTCCAGAAACTTGTCCAATCCCCTTTTAAAGGCGTCCAGGCCAGACGCCACATCCTGTGGCACCACATCCTGTGGCAAGGAGTTCCACAGACCGACCACACGCTGAGTAAAGAAATATTTTATTTTGTCTGTTCTAACTCTCCCAACACTCAATTTTAGTGGATGTCCCTTGGTTCTGGTGTTATGTGAGAGTGTAAAGAACATCTCCCTATCCACTCTGTCCATCCCCTGCATAATTGCTGATGGATGAACAATGGCTCTTTTTCGGGGGTTTTCTTGGTGGCCAGGTCATCATAGAATTTGTCTTTAGCTTCTGCTGAAGATGACAGAGCCAGTGCATATGCACTGATGAGAGTGACAAGTGCTGCTGCTGAGTGGAGCTGTAGGGACAAAATTCTTTTATTTCCTGCAGAAGGTGGGATGATGGATTTCAGCAGGGTATTTCTGACCGCAAAGCCAACACCATGCTCAGCTCCATGTCGATGACAGCTGTTTTGCGGGCATCGTCTATTTCTTGCAGGTTGTCAGAGAAGCCAGGTGTCATTGTCCTAACGTCGCAGGTGCCCAGCTTTAGGGTAGGAGTTTTGCCTGTTGCAGTTGTCGATTCGCTTGTCGGTTTTCACCCTAAACCCCACGCACCCCATGAGGTTAACGGACTGTAGTAAGGCAGCCATAGCACCACTATTGTAATTCTTTACCAAATTTGTGGCAAAAAAATGCTGCAGAATTCCTGCATGACTCATACTGCATATTAAGAATAGGCTTGAATTTTTGAAGAGATTGGGGCTTTATTTAATTATAAAATTTCAGCAACAAAGAAAAAAAAATGCAAGCAAGCAAGCATGTTTTCTAAGCTGGACAGATTTCAAGACCCTGTACTTCTTACAACAAGAGATCACTTAGATATCTCAGGAAAGACAACAGAGGGTGTGCCTTTTGAATGAAATCCCTTCTGGGTTAACAAAACTATAAGACCCGTTTGTGTGACAACTTTGCTGGACCAGAAAGTTCTCCCACTTTCTGGGTTGAACTATCATTGTGGCAAAAAGGGTTGATTTCTGCAACAGAAGCTGCTGTCTTCATGCCACTGTAAACTTTTCTGGTTGGTTAGCCTGATTAAAATTGTGACTTGAAAAACTTCAGATAATTTAGGAGTTTTCTAGACAAGGCACCTGCTGGAGATTTTTGAGGAACAGATTATTCAATCTATATTTAATTTTGGGTGAAAGGGGTATATACTACTAATACTAATGTGACCTCTGCATATCTTAGGTCCTTGATAAGAACTCGATACTTGGAAAATACGAGTCACCATCAGATGGGCTGTGAAGTAGATATTGATAATAATGATAATGAGCTGATGAATGTTGTGGTTTTTGTGTGTACATATATGATCAGTATCAGCTGTGTTGTCATTTTGATGTGTATAATAATAATAATAATAATAATACTATTGACTTTGTTGATCCAGTGAATTCCTTCCCACTCTGTGATTTTGATTTTGAAAGCAGAAAGTTGTGACTTGGGTTACCCTCTAATACCTTTAAAAGTAAAAATACTCTGGCAAGTGTGGTGACTGCCTAACTTAGGACTTCAAATCACCTTCATATGAAGCCTTTCTCTTTCTTGAATGACCATTTTTTCCTACACATTTTGAAAAACAAACCTGCACTGATAAATATAGCAGCGATTGCTTGTGAGCGATTGTAAAGTAATGTTGGTTGAGGATGACATCATGAGATTCTGCAGCCAGAGGCCTGGCCCCTGACACAAATGTGAGAACAGTTGTTCTTTGCAGATGGGGAAAGTGGCTGGTTCCAGAAATGATATCACAGCGTGAAATGCACAACATTGTAAATAGGATTTTCGTAGGCACAGATAACGAGGCCCATCTGCTTTTGACGAGAAATTTGGGGGGTACTTTCAGAGGAGGAGCAGTCAAAAGGCTGGTGTGTTAAGGATGCATTTTGAAATCAGTTGTAATGCCTGGTGTGTACAGTCTTGCCATATTTTTTCATCTGTTAACATCTCATCCCTAATGCAGAAAGTGTGTTTTGGAATCTTGCTGGCTGTGTGTACCACACTGGCTGTGCCCACACAAATTATCTGTAGTCATACAGCCTTCCTGGATAGCCTCAACCTTACTTTTTGCAGGTGGATTTAAGCAAAATCTGTTGGAATGTTGAGAAATGGGGATGGAATGAGGTGTTGGAAGGAAAGTTTCTTTCAAAAATTCTTTCTCTTTCCAAGGCCATTGCCTGATGACCAAAAGTACAGTCTGCTAGGAACTTATCTTGTGCCAGCCTGGTCAGACCTGGCTGTTGTGAAGTTGGGGGGGGGGGAGTGAATCGACTGGGGGGTGGTCTGTAGCCAACAGGAATAAGTCTCTGAGCAAACCTGACCCAGAAATTGCAAGGAATGATGCTTAACCTGGCCTCTTGTAGAGTCAGGAAGCTTTCCTGCTTGCTTCGGCTGGTCTCTTTTCAGGCTCCTTTTGCCACTCCTCTTATGATGGCAAACAGACTGAGTCGTCACCAGATATTTCTCAAGTTACCAGATCAAGACCTTGCATGGGTGCACTGTTCTCTCTAAGCTGCATGACCCGAATTGGAGCCCTATGCAGCTTCTTTGACGATGTTCTGGAACTTGGCGATGATGATGATATCAATTCTGCTCCATTAGGACTTTGCAGTTTCTGTGGAAACTGTAGGGAGCACTTCTCAGGACATGAGAGACTGGCTGAAATGAAAGGGAGGTGTCCATTTGCAGTCCTGCGCAACTCCCATTCATTGCACGAGGGCTATATAACCTGATTGATGTCTTTTGTGTTTCCCAAGAAAGAGTCACATGTTAGAGTTAAAATTTAACAATCTGATAGACAGTGTCTGTCTTCAGTGGAAGTGGGTACCATTCCTTGTACCAGATCAAAGGTGCTTTCCAATATTGCATCCACTATTCTGCATTCCCTTTGCATACCACAGACACAGTTCCCTGTGAGCTGCACAGTTATAATCAAAGACCCATGCAGCTTCTCTCAGCACTCTGGAGCTAGGTGATGATGGTGGTATTATTGTCAGGTGCTCTGGAACTGCCCCTGTGCAGCCAATGTAGAGCTCCAAGCTCTTCCTGGGCAGTGTTACAGCAAACACAGGCTACAGCCCTTCACCAGAAGTATCAACAAAAGCACAACCTGCAAACCAGATTGGTTTACTTTCTAGCTGAGATCCTCATAGTCCTTAATTATTTATTCCAGGGCTGTGGAGTTGGAATTGGAAGCAATTTTGGGTGGAATGGGTAAAAACATACCAGTGCTGACCCCGTTATAAAAACTTAGGAGCCTCACTTTCGCTGCCGTATGAGCTGCTGATGGTCTCCTGAGGGAAATTCAATGGTGCATTGAGCCACATGGTGTGGGAATAATGCTCTGTACATTTGGCTCTGGTACATTAAGAATACAAACTGTCCTCAGATCAACTGATTTCTATGAGGATGTCGGTGTGTCATGCAATGTTCCCTTTAATTTTTTCTTCCCACTTAGTGGAACAGTTAATGATCCAAGCAGTTTATAAGCACTGTAATTAAAATGGCCAGACTGACCAGCAGGCAGTAAGTGAGGTACTACTGGGGAATTGCAGCTAAGCCGGTCAGGTGGCATGATATGACATGTGTGGCATTATCAGATATGACAAAGAACTATGTAATCAGTACACAGTTAGCCTTTTAAAAATGAAATGTACTCTTATTTTGATATAAGTTATGACTAAGAAGTATCCTAATGATTCACATGGTTAAATATCTTATGGTGCCATTCACCATTTTAGTAAGTTTATCATGATGAATACATATTGACCTTTTGTGAAAGATTCGGAGTTGGAGATTTAAATATTGAGGAGTCGGAGGTTTTGTACAACTCCACAACCTGATTTGTTTGAGGCCGTACCTGCCAGTGTTGTTTTTTCCTTTGTGAATTGGTAGGAATGAAAATATATATATTGGCAACCTTCAGTCTCGAAAGACTATGGCATCGCGCTGTGAAAGGTGGTTCTGGCACAGCGTCTAGTGTGGCTGAAAAGGCCAATCCGGGAGTGACAATCCCTTCCACACCAGGAGCAAGTGCAGTCTGTCCCTGGTCTGTCTCCCTGGCTATGGGCCTTCCTTCTTTGCCTCAATTTGCTGTGAATTGGTAGGAATGAATAATAATAATCATTGGGCCTGATGAATCTAACAAACTGTGTGTGGATACAGTTTTTGATTGAAGTCCTAGTACTGGCACTGTTGCAGTATCTTCATTATTGTTAAGAATTCGCTGGTTTGGGACCACTCTGGTTGAGTGCCACTTTATTGCTGGAGGGCGGGATTAAGGGGCTATTGTTGGAATAACTAAAAAGCAGCAAACGGTCACTAGTATTCTTCCTGATATCTCATTCAAATTGTTCTTTAATCCAACCCTAATTGTAATTTTTGTCTTTTTTTTTTTCAAGGGACCCCTGAGAATAAACCCCAAGAAGTACCACGAGGCCTTCATTCCCTCTCCAGTAAGTAGCATGTCATTATTTGAAGTTATCTATAGCTGTCACAACACCACATAACACCTTTCTCATCTCAGTACTGCCCACTTGGCTTGATGGAGCAATTATCCCAAGATATACACAAGCCATGTAAACCATGGGTGCAGTCCATCAGGCATTGTTCCTACAGAGCCTCTGATCTGTGGAAATGTCATTGAAACAGATGTCAGTTGTTTAGGAGCTGAAATGGGTCATTCTGGCACATGTGATCTGAACTTCTTGGTGCCAGAGGTGAGGTTCGTTTTCAGCTTGCTGAAGCCAGCTGAGTCCAGGTTGGAGACCACCGGTTAGTTGTAAACCAAGGTTTTATGATTATGCTTACAGATGGCTCGCAGATTTTCCTCTTACTTTAAGTTAAGCTCCCCAAAACAAATATGCTTCTCTGCTGCTGGTCTGCTGCATGAGCTAATCTGTAAACTTGATCTCAAAGTAATGTTCATGCTGCATTTCAACTGCTCATTTTTGAACGCCAAACCATGGGCAGTTGGTGCAACTCCTGTTGAGTGGAATTGTGTGTGCCTCTTTAACTTGTAGGAATGAGAGTGCTTAATGGTACCTGGTTTAGAAGAAAGTAGATGCTTGTTGTAAGCTGTGCTTGTCTGTTGTAGTAGGAGCTCACAGCTTCATTATTTCTCGGCAGCCATAAGGTCACTTCTCGGCAGTGACTGTTTTAATTTCATGTTATATATTTATCACACTTTAGTCTTTCCTTCTTCCCAGGACCTTCAGGACCCCCAACCCTTTTTTTCCTCACAGTGCTCTAACACAGCCTCGTTAGGTTAGTCTGCCAGTCACCACGCATTTTGAGGAGACTGAGCAGAGGTCTCTCTAGTCCGTATCCAACTCTCTAGCCACGATTCCACACTATCTAGAAATAATTCATTAGGAGCAGGAATGTGTCTCCTGTAGGATTATTTCAATCTGTTGCTGGCCACTAGCATGAGGATTTAATAATTAGTATTAATAGATGTAACCTTGATTCATGCAGGATTTCAGTTGGGATTAGGCAGCAATAAACTTGGTGTTGTGGTGGAGCGACATGAGTGCTCCTTCCTTCCCATGTGGCTATTGTGAGCTAGGTACCCCATAAGAACAGCCCCACTGGATCAGGCCATAGGTCCATCTAGTCCAGGTTCCTGTATCTCACAGCAGCCCACCAAATGCCCCAGAGAGCACGCAAGACAGCAAGAGACCTGCATCCTGGTGCCCTCCCCTGCATCTGACGTAGCACCCATTTCTAAAATCAGGAGGTTGCACATACACATCATGCCTTGTAACCCGTAATGGATTTTTCCTCCAGAAATTTGCCAAATCCCCTTTTAAAGGCATCTAGGTCAGATGCCATCACCACATCCTGTGGCAAGGAGTTCCACAGACTAAAAACACGCTGAGTAAAGAAATATTTTTCTTTTGTCTGTCCTAACTCTCCCAACGCTCAGTTTTAGTGGATGTCCCCTGGTTCTGGTATTTGAGAGTGTAAAGAGCATCTCTCTAGCCACTCTGTCTATCCCCTGCATAATTTTGTATGTCTCAATCGTGTCCCCCCTCAAGCGTCTCTTTTTTAGGCTGAAGCGGCCCAAACGCCGTCGCCTTTCCTTATAAGGAAGGTGCCCCAGCCCTGTAATCATCTTAGTCGCTCTCTTTTGCACCTTTTCCATTTTCACTATATCCTTTTTGAGATGCGGTGACCAGAACTGAACACAATACTCCAGGTGTGGCCTTACCATTGATTTGTACAACGGCAATATAATATTAGCAGTTTTGTTCTCAATACCTTTTCTAATGATCCCAAGCATAGAATTGGCCTTCTTCACTGCCGCTGTACACTGGGTCGACACTTTCATCGACCTGTCCACCACCGCCCCAAGATCTCTCTCCTGATCTGTCACAGACAGCTCAGAACACATCAGCCTATATGTGAAGTTTTGATTTTTTACCCCAATGTGCATGACTTTACGCTTGCTTACATTGAAAGGCATCTGCCATTTTGCACCCCATTTGAATGCCCAGGAGTGGTTATTGTCAGATTATCACTGTAAAGAAAAATGTGCATGTAGGAGGGAGATTATGTGAACAGGGTCTCCGCACCATCAGAAATTTTCTTGGGGCACACAGTACATGAAGTTCTTATTGCTGGCCAAGGTACATATGAAGCAGGCCATAGATTTGAATCTGAATGCATACTTGAGTTATTTTTAGTGCACAGCAAGTATGTTGGCGCATATGCTTGGATTTTGAAGGAAAAATATATTCATTTTTCAAAGAGATTGAAATAAGTTCGAATAATCTTATTAGATAGTAAGGCTAATTGGACTTCTTTGGACTTGACTATTGGTTCCCTACTCCCCCAGTAAGATGCTGGGAAAAGTCATGTAAATGCCTGCATTGCTCAGAGAGCAATTTGAAGTGCAGTTCTGTTGCTGAAGTTGAACAGATCTGGCTACTACCAGCTACCTGGACAGGAGACTGACTAGAAGTCATATTTCAGGTCCTCTGAGGTCTGTGGAGGAAGCATGGGCATAAGAGTGATTCAGTAAATAAATCATTTCAGCCTAACAACCTGAAATGTCCAAAGTACTACTTCAGGGGTCTCCAAACTTTTCAGTATGAGGGCCACATTGTATGTTTTACACATTTTCATGGGCTGACAAAAATCAGTTTTATAAATGGATGAATGAAGTTTAAATGAATGAATAAGTTTTACTTGGATCTTTTTTTGTAATCAGCATGATATGATTCAGACAATCACAAAAATGTACTATGCTTAAACTTGGAAATTGTATATAATAAGTAAAAATGTCAAACGTTAGCAAATGCTCTGACAAAAAAAAGTTGCTGTAGGCCAGATAAAATTATGTGCTGGACAGGATGTAACCCCCAGGTCATAGTTTGGAGAACACAGTATTACTTTTTCTGAGGGTTAATCGTTTACTTATTTAAAAAGTGTGTATCCTGCTTTTCCTAAAAAAGATCAATACAGCTTACGATAATAATACATAAAATGCAACAGAAAAACTTAAAAGCATAATAAAAAGCATTCAGTGGGACCCTGGTATCCCCGGGGGATTCATTCCTGTATCCCCTGCGGAAACAAAATTCCATGGATAATTGAATCCACAGGGGTTGGGGACATGCCGGCAAATCGGAAGTGTCTCTCCGAAGCATCCGGAAGGTCTTCTGAGCATGGGGAGGCCACAATAAACTCTGGAAAACCCAGTCCTATGCACATGAAGTAAGTCCACTTACTCATTCCCTGGTGTGTATGCAGAATTGCAATGGGCTAGCTCCCCATTGATTTGTTGGGGAGTACGGGAATGAGCATTCTAGAAGATGGGCTACAAGACCTCCTGGTTTTACTTTGGAACAGTTTCATGGAAACGAAGCCAGAGAGAATATGGGAGAAAAGAGGAGCTCAGCTGGGATGTCCCAGGCATGTTTGGAGAGTAGTGAGTGAATTAACCTTTTATGCCCCATTAATTTATACAAATATGATAGACTGCAGAATGGAGTGTGTGTTCCTTTCCTGCAGATACAATACATCCAGCATTGCAACTGGCAGGTGCTAAACCTCCCGCTAGTTTCCTTGTACAATATGTAAATCGATAAAGTGATTGGACAAACAAGCTGCTGTAAGTCGCCTCCTAGCATGGATAATGTGAGAGGGGCTGCAGCAGCCCGAGGGTGATGACTGAAATGAGCAGGCACTTCTCTGGAATGATGTAAAGCATTTTTAAGCATGTGGTGGGATTACTTTGGGAGTAGAGGGGAAAGGGGGATGGGGAAGAGGAAAGCTGGAGTCTTCAGAAGAACAGCTTCCAAGATGAATGATGTGAGTCCAAGAAACTCTGCAATTTTTCTGCATCTTGTCATGGGAGGCAGCCTTTGTACAGCTGTTGAGCTGCTGCAGAATGTAACTTGTCCTGCTGTGGGATGGCCTTGGTTTCAGGCTAGGACAGCGCTGGCGTGTTCCAGTGTTGGAGCAAAACTGAAGCTGCAGATACGATGCTGCAGATACGATGTGCCTGACCATCATTTGTTTGTGTAATGAATGTTTGGAGGAAAATCACATTGTCACCAGCAACACTTTGATGTTGGGAAAATGCAATCTCTGTCTTTTCACCTTACCCCTATCTAATACATCCATTTCAGTTTGGAATGTAGCAGGTAGTGCTTGTATGACTATCATGAAGAGAGAAGTCACGGATGCAGAAACAGTGGGAGAGAAGTTTAAGATGCCATAGAAATATGCTATTTTTTTGGATCCAGGAATTCTGAGAAAAAAATTCTCTCTCAGGAGCACTGTGTTTTGCATTCTATAGAATGTCAATTTTTGCCACTTTTTGGGTATTCACTGTAACTTATATACTATAGGCACTTTCTCATTTGTGGTTTTCCCAGGTTGGTTTTGTTTGTCATGATGGAAGGTACATCTATCAGCCTCCAGGTGACACTGTCCTGTTGGGTAGTTGCTCTGGCCCTAAATCTCAGCTGTTCTTGGTTGCCAAGGCTGGTCTCTGTCTAGCAGACCTCCCCCTTTTTCAGTTCTTCTGCTTTCCACTGTCAAATGAACTTATGAACTTCCTTATACTGAGTCAGACCACTGGTCCCTCTACACTAGTATTGGATTTAGTTATATATTGGGAGGTTTTATCCTTTTCTTTCCCATTCCAGAAAGGAAGTGCTCAAGGTGGCTTACATAAGTAACACAGTTAATAGAAAGCAAAAGAGGTAATCAAACAACACAATGAAAACAGGAAACAGAAAAGCAAAATTAAAAGCTGTACTGCGCTGTCTCTTCCACCTGGCAGTGATTCTCCAGGCTCCTTCCCCAGCCCTGCTACCTGAGACCCATTAGCTGGAGATGCCCTAAAGAGAACCTCCTGCATGCAAAACATGTACTCTGCTGGTTTATGTTCTCTGGCCCTGGTGGGTGTGCTGGTGCCAAAGGGGAACAGATTCAGTGGTCAGAGGGGGAGATGAGATGTCCAAATTATGAGGTGTAGAATATCATATACTAAAAGACATTCATGTACCAGAACAGGAATACTGTATAGGTGGAGGTGGACATCTCCAGCTAAGTACTCCTGAAGAACCTACAGATTGAATCTCATTATTTCCATTCCCAGAACTCACATGGGTGGCACTAAAGCAAATCAATTTTAAAAACAAAGCCCCTTTGCTATGTGATTTAAAAACAGCCTTGCTGACCTTTATGATGTTAAGACAAACAATCCATCAATGTCTCTCTCCAGGGCAAGCCAGCTACCCCTCCCTTCACCCAGAGCAAAGTGATCTTTCTTTCACATGCTCAGGGGGAAGGAAGGGGTCGATTTGCCTTAGAGTGAATCCTGGAGACAGAATGATTGATGGATTTTAGCCAGCTGCCCCCTCTTGCATTAACTAGGCTATTGTTAAACAGCTGTTTTCCTTTAATTTAAAGGTCCCTTCTCATCTGGCTGAGATAGAAAAATCTGTGGATTTTTCCACAGGTGAAAAATCTGTGGACAATTAGGTTATATCTTTAATCAGTTGCTTGACTATCTCTCTACAGTAGTAAGAAAAGCAGTTTTTTTAACTGATTTTAAAGGGATCAGCACATTCCTTCTCATTTGCAGTGGCCATTTGTGTTGAGTCAAATCCGTGTATAAAAAAAATCTGTGTATAACAAGGTTGCGTCTGTATACATTTGGGGCCAAACTGGGTTGGAGGTGTGTGAGTGCATCTCTTTAAATTCTTTTGCAGTTAACAATGGGAGGTCCTGATTTCAGATTGGGACTGAACTGTAGTGGTTTGAAAGAATAATCCTGACTCCTGGACCATTTTCATCATGCACAAACACATTTTACCTATAGGGGCTTGAGTAGTTTTAGAGGTGGGAGCATTTTTAATCAAGAAAACAGCTAGGGGGAAGGGCTCCCAGTCTAAATAACTCTCCCTGCCTCATGGTGGCTGTTCGTAAAACATTTAATGAGATGGAGATGTTTGTGTTTGTGTTGTCAGGTAATTTGGTTGACAGTACATCATCTTCCATACTGTGCTTCCCTGAATTCGAAGTAGTGGGTTCTGAAAGACAATACAACATTGTGTGTGATCTGTTCTGGAAGAACCAAGTGCTTAGACATTAAGCAGTAATAAAGCCTCCTCTTTCAGCCATGCAGCATATTGTTCTTGTGGGGAAAATACAGTGGTATTAGGCAGCCTAATGGAAAAGAGGAACAGTGTTTCACAGAAGGGCTGGCAGTCCCCTGCCGTATCTCTTTACAGTGCCATTTTTGAGAAGCCCCAGAGTTTCTGTGTGGACTGAACCAATTTTGAGCAGACTGGAGTTTATTGCTGCCATGGGAAAATGGCACATTTCTACCTAGCTAGTAGCAGTAATGAGCAGATCATTAAGGCAGTAACTGAGCTTGCCTTAGAAACACTGAACATCCCATAATCCCTCCTAGCATCGAATATTCATTGGTTATATGAGCTTTTGCCTTTAGCTGAGCAGTTATATCCTCTTTAAAGGATCTGATGGGAGTGTTTTGCCTTTCAAAATCGTGAATCCTTTGGAGCAGCATCGTGGTGGACTGTGGCCTTGGACATTAGCAATTTGTGCTTGTACTTTTTCGTTTGTGTAATGCTACCTCCTCCCTTCAAGGCTTACCTTTGATATCAGCGTTTCTCAAACTGTGGGTCAGCTGGCATCTGTCTCTGTTGAGTCATCTCAACAGAGAGATGTTGAGTTGTTGAGATGTTGAATGTTGAGGTAGCATCTACCTTAGTGGCCAATGAAAATATAGAGCTGAAAATAGAGTACAGAGCTGCTGGGCATTGTGGGCTCCTGGTGGGAAAGAGGCATGATGCTTTGGCCTGAATAGGTGGGAAGATGGGATGCTGGAAAGGTGGAAGGCCGTGTGGTTGAAGAAGGATCCAGAACTATATTCTGCTTTGACTTCAGAGCTGGAATGTTTGAATTCTGAGCTATTGGCACAAATGTGCTGTGTAATGCAGGATGGAATGCAAGCTCTGTGGGAAATAAACAGACAAAAAACAAATAAATAAAGAACATTTGACTGACTGTGGTTTGAAGCCTAAATTGGTAATGTCACTTCCAACATGACATCACTTCCAGGTTAATGACATCACTTCTGGTGGGTTCCAACAGATGGTCATTCTAAAAAGTGGGTCGCAGTGGTAAAATGTTTGAGTACTGCTGGTTTATATGAAGCCTTTGGCTTAAGCCCTTAGTTCTTGTCTCCTCCTGGAACTAATTTTAAAGTTAGGTCCTCTACTTGAGGGTGTGATTTTTTTGGAGGGGGGCAGGGGACAAGTTGGTATTTAACCAACTAGCCAACCAACCAATACCCACCTTTCCAGGTAAAAAAAACTACACACAGTTAAAAACTTTATCAGCATTTATGATAGGCGACATGAATCCAGCTGGAGAACAGGCATCATTGTATCCTTAGGATGACCCCACACTCCTGGAGTTACATGTGCATCTGGAAGGATTTTGGCTTCTGGGAAGAATGTTGGTGCTCTTGTGCCCCACTTACTTTTAAAGCGGCTTGTGTAAGCCAATTTCCCAGTAAACTGTGTCTTAGAGTTTGTGCTTGCTTCATTCATTCATTCATGGCATTTATACCCCACCTTCCTTCCCAAGGGGACCCAAGGTGGCTTACAAAAGGGCAGGAACAGGAAAAAGTAAGATCACAGTTAAAACAGTCATATTCTGCCCTGAAAATCCATACAACCTTAAAACATTAAAAACAAACTGCCTCTTTATCTCCCCCCCCCCCCCCCCGGTGTGTGAAAGAGAGACACACCCTGAAATTCAAATTTAACAGAGGAGGCTGTTGGAAAGATCCCCATTGCTCTGTGAAATGGACAAGGACAGGTTCCAACGTTTCTTCTCCAACACAAACCTTTTCCATGGATTATTTCTCATATTGAGCGATGTGTTTGTCAGGCCTTCCTCATCTCCTCAACAGGATTGTGTCTCTGCTGCTTTCTCTTAGGATCCAATTTCTCTCAGTGGTAACCTTCTCTCCAGGCTCCATGTATCTTCTCTATTTCACACCACTTGTGGAATTTCACAAGGCAACCCTTGAGGCTGCCGAGTGCAGCGCTTCTGTTGCAGCAGCAGGAAGGTGGTGTGCCTGTTGTCTAGGACTGCTTCTGTGTAGCCCAGGAATGACTGGGGGCAAAGAAAGAAAGGCGGAGGTTCTGGGGTGCTCTGCTAGGAGGCATGGTAGAGATAGGAAAAGGGCCAAAGGAACAGGTGTGTGGAAGGGTCCCTGCCAGGGGATTACGTGGTGGTGTTTTTTTGTAGTGGTTTAGACATATTTGCAAAGGATCGAACTTTCATCGGCTTTCAGCCTTAACAGTGGTACATTGGTAGTGTGTACTGGGGACAAGCTGAAGGTGTCCATCATCTTCATGCTGTTCTTGTCAGCATCCAGCACACCTGGCTATCTAGCATTGATAAAAGAGTGCTGGGTTGGATGAAAATGGGCTAATCTTACATTCCTCACATGAAAGTCTTTACCTCCTTTGTAGGAAACGGAGAGGCTGGTGAGGATAGAAAGATGTACTTCCTGCTAGGGCTGATGTGTGTTGCGGTGATACCAACCCTAGTCTTGTTAGCTGGGTAACATGCACTTCACATTATTGTTTTCTCTAGCAGTGGTCCCAATTCCTTCTCAGGTATCCCTAGATATTCTGTCCTCCAGCTCCTTTCCAGTCCCCTGATAACTTTTGGCTTGTCAAAGGTCTAGATCATGGACCTGACTTCTGTTCCAGGGTTTGACTCTCTTGCTTGTTGTTTTGCTCCCAAGGCCCCTGCTTGAACTTGCAAGTGACCACAGGGCCTTGGTTTCCTGCCTGCCTCTTTTCTCAGGCATTAGCTCTGAAAGGGCTGTATGTCATCTTGTAGTCCTGGGATTGTGATGCCTTTTGAAACTAATTTGTAGCTGTTCCATATACACTTCCTTTGGAGAACTCATATAAGCTTTTTGTTTCTAGGATGGCGCCAGGGATATCTTCATTGATGGAGTCGTTGCTCGCAACAGAGCTCTGAATGGTGACATTGTGGTAGTCAAACTGCTTCCCAAAGACCAGTGGAAGGTCAGTGCCTTTATGTTTTTTATGGTTGGGGGTGTGTGGAAACTTTGGGCTTAAAAGAACTGAACTGAACTACCTGAACTTTTCCCAGAAGTCTACAACTGGTCTTGCTCTTGCTTAAAACCTGTATAGTTTTTTTGGCAGGTGATGAGGCAAGTACTTACCTTTATCCCAACTTCCCTGCTATAATTTTTATTTCTATTTTGTGACCTCATATTTCCTTCCTCTTCTCCTACTGCTGTCAACTTCAATTACCTGAAGTTTAGAAATGCAGACGTATATGCTCCCAAAGTCCTGACAACATTGTCTGTTCTTCCCACTTCCCCCTCAGCTGCATATGAAGATGCCTTATGCTTTGTCTTTCCCAGAACTAGTTATAGCACCCCAGAATCTCTGGCAGAGGCCTTTCTCAGCTCTGCTGCCAGAGATCCTTTCACTGAAAATGCCAGGATTTTGAACCTGTGACCGTCAAAGCATGTATTCCACCACTGAACTATGAAAGGAATTTATAGGCACAGGAGAGAAATGTCGCTTTTAGTGCAGATGAATGACCCATGCCCTGGTCAGTCTTGATTGAACTGTTTTATTGTACAAGTTGAGACTCATTATTCGTGTGAGTTCTGTTCCAAGCACTCACGTGGATGGCAAAAAACGCACTATAGCAAATCAATTTAGAAAACAAAGTTTCTTTGCTCCAGTGATTTAAAAACAGCCTTGCTGACCTTTGTGATGTAAGATAAGAGTCATTAAGAAGACAATCCATCAATCAGTCCTCCTCCAAGTGCTTACAGAGGCGCTTCACTCAGTTCCTCCCTTCACCAATGCAAAGTGATCACCTTTCTTTCACTTGCTCAGGGGGAAGGGAGGGAGAGATTGTCAATTGCTGGATTGTCAGACAGCTGCCCTCTCTCTCTCTCTCTCTCTCTCTCTCTCTCTCTCTCTCTCTCTCTCTCTCATATTAAGGAGGCTGTTGTTAAAGGATTGTTCAGTTTTTTAAACTGATTTTAAAGGGATGCATTTTTTCCCTTCTCCAGGGATCAGCACTTTCCTTCTCATTTGCAGGGGCCATTCGTGTTGAGTCAAATCTGTGTATAAATAGGCTGGACCTGTAATGTACTGTACACGGGGCTGCCCCTGAAGACCACTCGATAACAATTATTATAGATTGGAATGCAACAGCGAGGCTCTTTGTGACCCAGCCCCTAATAGAATGTCTGCTTTGACAGCCTTTACACTTTTGAGTGCTATTGCTAGTTTTGATTCAAAGTGCTATTGATGACCTGTAAAGCAGTAGTTCCCAAACTGCTTGACCCACCAACCAGGGAAGCACTTGTCCCTGCTCCTTTACGGGGTAGAAATGGGGGGGGGGGATGGCAACAACGCTATCAACTGCTATCCCACAGCTGCTGGGAATGGGAGGCAGCCAGTGCTGCAGTCCTGCTCTCCGTGCCTGCAAAAGTCTCAACCTTTCCCCCCTCCCCAAAATGGGCTCTTCCAGTTTTCAGGATGAAACCGAAAGTGCCCGTTTGTTTTTTCTTTTTCTTTTTTAGACTTTTGCAGGCACAGGGAGCCCTGCGGAGGGTCCCCTGGACCCCCCAGGACAGCAGCGCTGGCTGCAAGTAAGTAAAAAAAACACCCCTCCCATCCCTGGCAGCAGTGCAATCCTGGGGATAAGGATTGCTTGCTGTTCCTGGCATAACATAATTTAAATCTCAGCTGAAGCCAGAAAACAGTTTTTGTCATGCAAAACATGAATATGCCTCCTTTCTCTGGAAAGTTGCTGCAGTGCAAACTGGTGTAAATGATTCTGCACTTGACAGTAACTTGCTATATATTATTTTCTTGAATAAATATTTGTCAGAGATTCTTGCCGTTGTGCAGGGCTGTCGGGTACAGCAGCTCTGTGCATGAGCTGTCCCAGGATCTGGGCTTTACATGAATCTTAGACTTTCTGTTTACCAGTAACCAAGTGCAGCTGCAACATCATTGATTTGGATTGTCAAGCAGTAACTTTGACCAGGATTGGTTGATACTTTCATAAATTCTGCAGGTGGTCAATGCGATATTCATGAGTTGTTTAAGCTCCTGCTTTGCCTAATCACTCAAATTCTTGGCTCCCTTCTGCTTTGAGGAGACTTCCTGGAAATTGGATTTCCTCTCACCTGTATTTGTTTGTGAATATTGGTTTCCCAAGAGTTTGATATGGGCATATGAGGGCCCAATCCTGACAGGTACTTGTGCCGACACAAGTCCCTTGCACCACGCTGCTTGTGTTGCAAAAGTGCTGTAAAACACTTTTGCGTCACTGTGAGGGGAGATAGCTGACATGGGCCCCAAGGAAACGGTGAGTTGTGTTGGTTGAACTCGGCTGGTGCAGAGTTCTGGGGGGGGCATGGGGAGGTTGGGAAGGAGGCGAGAGGGAGATGTTTGGGGGGGGAGGGTGGGTAGTGGGCGGGACCATGGGTGGGCAGACGGGGAGCGGGAGGCGGGGCCAGGATCCAGCAGTTATGCTGGATTGTAGCCCCGTTCCCAGGCAGCCCAGGGCAGACCCAGGCTGTTTGAGTTTGCGCCACCTTCTCAGGTGGCGCAAATTTGAGTAAACACATTGAAGCTGCTGCAGCATGACATGGGGTAAGGGGAAAAGTTTCCCTTTGCCTTGGTCCGAGCCTCAGCCAGCCCTAAATATGCTCTGAATGTAGCGCAGTCCCACTGGCCTGCAAATTTCCATTGCAAGTTAGGATTGCGCAATGAGTTATTGAGCTTGACTTTCTCAAGAAAGTGATTCAGCCTTTGTATGATCACTACAAGATCAGGCTGTGCCTCACGACTGTTCATGTCCCTAAGTTTCCATGACAAGTGCATTACAATAGTCTTTTTTGTAATAGCCTTTTTTGTAAACTGCCCCTGCAATATGTAAATAGCACTAATTATGGTAAGGGACAGCTTGAGAGAAATGCATGCGCCCAAATACTGGATTCTAAGGAATTGCAGAATGGGTGCTCCTTTTGCAACTGGGACAGCAAAGTCTGGTAATATCTGAGAAATTTGGGAAGTGTTAAACTTTTGCATAACTCTGTGCAGGGCCCACATCACAGGTCTTCCTGCCTCTTGAGAAGCTCAGAGTGTGCTCAGGCAAACTATCAAGGAAGTGAAGCCAGGATGGGTTTTTTGGGGGCGGCGGCAGGGGGTATGGCAAGCATTTGTGGGCGTTCTCTGGCACATGCAAAGAAATGCTGAAATTTCTGTTTAGTACCCTTTGAGATGAATTAGGAGGCCATGAATTGTGACCTTTTCACTTACCTGTTACTTGTTGGAACTTTCACATGAACAATTGTCATATATGAAATGTCTGATATGTCCTCAGTTCTGTCTCTAGTATCATGAGCAAGAGGTTAAGACTATTTCCTATTCTGTTTGTGCGAAATTGGTTCAAACTGCAGGTTTCTCTCCAAAACCATTTAAATTAAAGAAGTCCAGGAAGGGCAGTTTGGTTTGAAATTTCTTCCCCAAAGGGCCAACTGAAAGGGGGAGGATCTACATGGCCCAAAAACCGTACAAGGGCCAACCCCTAGCTATTCTTTGTGGGAAGGTGGAGCTGAATCCAAGTGCTGAAATCTTAGAGCTGTATTGCTGCTGAATCACACTGCTGAATTGTTTGAGAGAGTTTCCCACCAAAGTGGCCTTCCTAATTAAACCCTGTTTTGTTTGAAGATCTGTACTTCAATCCTGCCCTAAGCTCTAGTGAAGCACCAGGTTACTGGAGAACCCAGAAGGGGGTGTCCCAAATCCCTCAAGATCTTGCAGATCCCTGGCAAACTAGGGACTGGTGGTAGCAATAGAACACCTGGGTGGGTCAGCATCAGGGCTCACAGGGTCCTGGACCAAGGAGCGCACCACATCCTGTCATGGCAGAGTAGATTTCATTGTGTTCTTTCTGTCTGCTGCGCTCAGGCCCTAATTGCTTAGAGATTTGGGTGTCTCTGTGTACTTTACTACACTGTAAATTTCTCAGTCTCATCCTGAGATTAGCAACCAAGCATTAGGTAACTGATAAACCTGGGAGGGAAGTGGAATTAGCATTTTAAAACAGTACTGTGTGTTGAGGTCTTAATTCTCCCATGCCAGCACATTGGACAAACCTGCAGTGATGGGTATACTTAGATGGAATTGAATATTATTAGATTTTAGTTGGTTTGACTGGAAGGTCTTCCACTTGGGAAGGGTGAAGGGAAGTGCAGATGGGTGTAACTGATCTGTCAGTGAGGGCCAGCCAACACCGAATACTGTACTTAATCCTCTATTGTTCATTTTCCCCACCTGCTTGTGTGGATGAAACTTTAAGTACAACAGATTGTTTCCTTTAACAATCAGTTTGTCTTGAAACGCCTGTTCTGAAGCCTTCCCTTCCAAGCCTTTTTCTAAACATGGACACATTACTCTAGATTATTGTTATTCCACTCTCTTATATAAGCACTATCATTCTGGGCCCATCTGTATCTTTGGTAGCCTGTGGAACTAATTTTTTCTTAGAATTGTTTTTTTTCTCTCGTTTTGAAGGTTAGAGAAGGACTTGTTTGCAAGATAATTGTATTGTGCAAGTGTTTTCAAGCCCATGTCTCAAAGACATCAAGCTACCCATTATACTGTTCAGTATTCCACATTAAGATCCATCCTGATTGTATTTGAGATGTTTCTTTTTTCTTTAATGCTTGGATCTGCTAGAGAAAAATTATTTATGAAGCTATTTGATGATAAACTCTGCCTTGAAATACTTGAAACTCTGCCCTGTTGTTGAAAAGCGGTATATAAATACTGTTGTTGTTGTATATAAATACTGTTGTTGTTGTTGTTGTTGTTGTTGTTGTTGAAATACATAATTTGTGTGCCAAATTAAAACATAATGTCAGATCCAGACCATTGTTCTATCTGATTCTGGGTTGCTTACACTTATTGGCAATAGCTCTCCAAGTTCTTCAAAAAGAGAGATCTTTTCCATCTCTCCCAACTGAGGGATTCCTTTTTAAGGCTGATGCCAGGGATTTGAATCTGGGACCTTCTGCATGTAGAGTATGTGCCCTACCACTCAATGACAGACTTTCCCATAACAAAAGCACTTAGCTACCTGTGTCTGAGAGTTGCTTCCAGCCTCTGGAATGCCCTTCCACTTGAGCATCTTCACAGCATTCCACTAGAGCAGTGGTTCTCAAACTTTTAGTACTGGGACCCACTTTTTAGAATGAGAATCTGTCAGGACCCACTGGAAGTGATGTCATGACTAGATGTCATGTCATCAAGCAGGAAAATTTTTAACCATCCTAGGTTTCAATCCTACCCAGGAATAAGTCCTATATACTATCATTGTTAAAAACATATTCAGAGTACTCTTAAAAGTACAGATCTGTAACATTTCCCCAATGCAGTCACATGCCATGGTAGCATCAAATCTAATATATTAAAAATAAAATATTGAAATGAATAGGGACCCACCTGAATTCAACTCTCAACTCACAGTTTGACAAACACTGCTCTAGAAAAGAGGCAACCACAGGCATATCTAATTTGGACATTCATTTGGTATCCTGTGCCAAATAAGACTGCAAACCTTAATAAGCCAAGCAAACAGGGACCTTTGTTTTGCTTTAACCTGCTTGGGTTCCCATTTGTTTATAAATTTGTTGGTAATGCAACAACTCCATTGAATGTCGTTAAAATATTGGAATGAAATTTTGTACACATGTTGAGGATACAGTCCTACATTTCAGGTACAAACAACAGCTTGAACTTCATATCATGTCAAAGTGAAGAGGAAAATGGTAAAATGAACTGTGTAATCTATGCTTTGAAGAGTGAGATATCCACAGGAAAGCTGGCAATGCCTCCCCTACCATTCTCCACCTCATGTTCTAACTTCAACTCGAACTTTGCACCTTTATTTTTTAGGCAGACCAGGAAACATGTAAATCATGTTTCAGTTCTGAGATATGACCCCTCAGCATTCTGAGATCATGGTGGGACTTGTTTGGGATGCACTCAAGGTTGGGATTACTCAGCCTTCTTGAAGCTTGTAAATTTCTCCCTCATATCTGTAAAATGGATATAAGCTCAAGCTTGTAGCTCCGTTCTGCCCACAGAGTTTCAGTGCAGGTGACAGCCTAAGCATTTACGGTAAAATAATCTCACTCACTGAAGACAGTGGATCAAACCTATTATATACATGTGCAGGCCCCCCCCCCCCCCCCAATATATATAGACTGTCACCTGAACTAAAACTTTGTGGGAAGAACAGAATTACAAATATCCAAACGTTTTATGCTAGGTAAACTTCTGGACTTGGGTATACGGCTCAGCTTTCAGAATGCTGTTGAGCAAGTTGTTGTTTGGGCCTTGGCCTCCATTCTGGTAAATGGCAGAAAAAAATAACCTTCTTCCCAGAACAGGTTGTAGGGATGGCTACAATAAATCTACTAAAACTGCTTCATGTTATTGAAAGCCCTGCAAATACAGTTTTATAGCAGCACATCTGTTTAAAATGAGTTTTACTTGCTTCCCTCACTACCTTTTTTGAAGAAGGAAAGAGTCCTTCTGGTGGTCTGCACAGTTGGCAGAAGGCAGGCATTGTGTATGGTACCAGTCTAGGAAGTACCTGGCAAGGAAGTTCATCTGAGCTTGCTTCCCATCAGATGCAAAAGCTTGTCAAATAAGATGAAAGCTTAGTTAGGGAGCATAAGATGTTCACGGCACCTTGTGTGTATGTTGGTGGTGGTAGGGCTCTGATCTTAGGCTTCTTAAGCGTTAACCTTTCCTCCCTTTATATACGTGGATGGCATTTGGAGTGAGATGCTATGGAACTAGAATTTAATCAGCAAACTGGGTTGCAATAGCTATTTTTAAATTTTCCAAGGCTTAGGGAGCCCTTGCAGAGGCATCTGCGGGCTCCCCATACCTCCCAAAAGGCCAGCGTTGCTAGTGGTAAGTGAAAAAATAATGCTTTGTCCCAGTCAGAGGCATGATCCTCGTGATCATGTCGCTGCCTTTCTTCATTACCCCACCCCTTTAGGGGACAGAGATAGGGCTTCCCTTTCTGGGGTGTTGAGACACCCCACTTTGGGAACCTCTGGACTAGTGGGCAGTAGAGAATGGACCAGGCGGGTCAGTGGTGCATATCTTGGGGTTTCTGGATAGGAGCCCTTGAGCCATTTTACAGCTGTAAAATGAACATGACCATTGGAAACATCCACTTCTGTGTCTTGGTTCCATTGCCACTCTAAAGGTTGCGAAGTTCTTTTTTTTATGCCTTTCAAGAGTTAGTGTGAAGTAAAGGTGTGAACATAGCTGCAGAGTTTTGATATACCTTGGAAGTTTGTAATGTTTTCTTCCCTTAGCTTTATTTTGAAGCTCTTACTATTTGGAAATGCTTTAACTGGGTAAGTGTCCTGGAACTGGCAATTGGAGCAGGCTTTCCGAGTTCTCTCTTCTTGCAAAGTCCTAAAAAGCAACATCCAGCACTCTTAAATGTGGTTCCAAGATAAAAAAGCACCACTAAACACTGAAAACTTGACTTCTTGCTGGGTTGTGCTTCCAGCAAATTCCACTCAGTATTAGCAGTTATTGTTATATGATGTGGCTTTAGCTTCTTTCTAGTGGTTTGGGATCGTTGATTGGCTTGTTGTTTATATAGTACTGTATGCTCATATGACACTGTACAGCATAAGCAAAAGATATTGCCTGCTTGGAGGAACTTGCTGCCTACATGTTGACAGCGGGAGAGACACTGGAGGGAAGGGGAGGCAAAGGCCAGGCTAACAGGGCTGTGGCATTGTTTCAGACAGTACCTCTTGTATTCCATAGCTGCTTGGCTCCACCTGCTTATGTTATGTGTGCATCTGAATAGCATTTTCTCTGTATATACACCTGCCAGCTGAGGATAACATTTCATACCTCTGATGAAGTGGACTGTGATCCATAGGAGCTTATGTTATATAATGACTTTGTTAATTTTTAAGATGCCATGTCATTTCCTGCTTAAGTCCATGAAAGTTACTAGCCTGCTTGCACACACATCCGCTGGTAAGTAATTTGTAGTCTTAAAAACAACAAGCCAATCCTGCTTGGTTACCTAGAGAAGATTTTTACTTGCCAGTAGGCGAATGGCCATTTTACAAACTAATGCACACTTACAATCATGCACACTTACTTACGAGACTTTAATTCTGCCCCCACTGAGGCCACCAGGGCAGCTCACAGCATCAAAAGCGATCATGCACTGCAGACACCTGACCATAAGCCGATCTCACAGATAAGCTGAGGGCAGATTTTGAGGCAAGAATCATAGAATTTTCTATGACCCTCGGATAAGTCGGGGTCATAAACTTGGGGGGTTGTGTGTCTGATTATAGTTTTGTCTGATTTTATTCTAGGCCAGATCCTGAAAAATAACCTACCAGTAATTGTTACCTAAGAACTGACAGTCTCGAATTTATTAAAAATATAGTAAAAGATCATAAGATTCATTTTTATTCATAAACTTTTAAATTCTGGACTTCACCATCTTTTTGTAAACAGCATACTACAGTGATTCCCAACCTGGGTTTTACCTAAGAACTGACAGTCTCGAATTTATTAAAAATATAGTAAAAGATCATAAGATTCATTTTTATTCATAAACTTTTAAATTCTGGACTTCACCATCTTTTTGTAAACAGCATACTACAGTGGTTCCCAACCTGGGTTTCATGTACCCCCAGGGGCACTCAACACGACCTTTAGGGGTATTTGAAAGAGAATGGAATAATGGCAGTGCTCCAGAATACCTTGCAGGGCCAGGAAGGCAGGAAGGGAGGTAGCTAGTTGACTGTGAAACCCCACTAATAGCTAATTTTTGGTGATCAATTCATGTATGAACCAGTGTTTGAAGACCAGCACAGGAAAAAAAACTAAAACTTAAAGAAGTGATCTGTCACTCAGAATTTCTCAGGACACTTCTGATGCAAAACAGTGCAAAGGCAGAGTCTTCTGCTCTTAAGCCAGAAGCTCTACATATAACATACAACTTAGAACACAACTGGGAGTGTGCAATTCAATTCACAGCAGAGACAAGCAACAGCAAATGGCTGTGACCAAGTGCAGCTGCACATAGCTGAAACCCTGTTTACTCAGAAGCAGACCCATTGCTTTCCCTGGGTGTTATTCCTAAGTAATGGTGCTCTGAATTGTAGTTTGTGAGACATCTGATGGGAGTGTTCCCACTTTCAGGGAAGGTGCATCCTGCAGCTGCAACAAGCCCACCCTCACCTGGTCTGAGGGCTGTTTCCTCCTCTTGATTTACAGCAGGATCAAGGCTGTCAGGGAGTTTCATGGTCAGTTTCCCTGATTGCATGGCTTGTAAATAGGGGGCAGAGAAAGAGGGACAGTGGGGAAGGGAGAAGAGAAGGGGGAGAAAACAGTACAACAGAGTGAAGGCTGATGGAGGGAAGAGAGGGGCTGGGGCTAGGGTTTGTATCACCCGGTGCGGGATGCCAGCACGTCACCCCATGCAGTGGGCGGGGCAATACCCCAGATGGTGGGCGTGGTGATGTACCATCACTCCGCCCCCGCTGGTTTTTTGGCTATACCTTTTGATAGAACACATTCTGCATGAAATTATGCATTGATTGATATATAACATGATGGTATTATTCCTCCAAACTGTGATTTTAGTTATTTTGATCACTAATGGTGTCACACACACACACCCCAGTGTGTCAACTTACTAACACCTTATTGCAGCAGTTCTCAAACTTTTAGCACTGGGGCCCACTTTTAGAATGACAATCTGTCCAAGACCTACCAGAAGTGATGTCATGGTGGAAGTGACATCATCAGGCAAATTAAAATAAATAAATAAATATAAGTAATTAAAGTAAAACAAATAATTAAATAAGCAGAAGCCAGCCCTGTTCCACCAAGTGAATTTCCTATGTAGCCTGCCTACAATAACACCCCCCTCCAAAACCAGTAAGGTTTTCAGCCCTACCCAGTGTCCAGTTCAATTTAAGAACTTCTGTTTAAACCAGATCACTGTCAGCATCCACCTGGCTTTGCAAGTCTCAAAAAGGTTCACCTTATCAGCTGAAGCCTCTGTTTTGATCCTTTTTAGTGAGGGGGGGGGGTCTGCCTTCTGGAGCACTTGTTTAGCTGCAGGTGCAGAGGATCAGGACCATTCTGGTAGCCTTGCACGCTCCTTCACCTGATCTTCCACACCAGCCAAGGCACATTTGCTTACTCATGAGTAAACATGACCCTGTTGCTTAGTTTAGCTTTCCTTAAGGCTCAGTATACTCATCTGCTTAGAGGAAGGGACTTCCTTCTCAGGTGTTTTTTGAGGGCTGCATTCATTGGATCAGGACCATTCTGGTGTCCTTGGATTCCTCTCAGCCTGCCCTTTCCAACAGACTAAGACAAGTTTGCCTACTCATGAGTAAACGTGCGATACTGCTCACTTTCCATAGGGATCCATGCATTTTTTGTTCTCCAGTTTTTTGGCCATAACTTTTGATAGAAAGGAGATATTTCACTCAGGGTTTTTGCATTGCATTCTGCTTGAAATTCCACATCCAACAGTATATAATGTGATGGGGTTGCTCCGAAACACCACAGTTTTAGAACATCATCCACCCAGTGCGTGTCACCTGGTGCGGTCCTCACCCCCCGCACCCCCCTAGCGACGCCACTGGCTGGGGCTGAAGGGCAGAGAGAAGCAGGCAGTGCAGGAGTGGGGGGGGAGAGAGGGAGGCTATGTGGGGGGCTCCTCTCCTCCCTCTTGCTTGGAAGAAGCAGATGCAGAGCTGTAGACTCTGCAGGAAGAAGCAGCCCTCCCGTTTCTCTCCCCATCCTCAAGCTACAATCTTTTCCTGGGAGTAAGCCCCATTGACATTAATGGAACTTACGTCTGAGTAGGCATGCACAGGCTTGGGCTCAAAGGCTGCCATCCTGTGCGCACTTTCCTAGGCGTAAGCCCCACTGACGACACGCATGGGACACGCTCCAGGCTCCTGCTCCCCTTTCCTGTCCTTGTGAAGACTAGCAGGGGTGGAGGAGAAGGACGTCAGAGGCAAGGAGACCAGGCTTGGGGAGCCTGAGCAGGCGGGACTGCAATGCCCAGGAGCAGCAATGAGGAGGGAGGTAGGCGAGGAGGGAGGGAGGCAGGCGAGCTGAGCAGCTCCGTCAGGCTCCCCACACGCGGTGGGGGAGCGGGTAGCGCGTCACCCTCCCCAGCAGCACCACAGGTGCTCCGCAGTGTACCTGAAACAGCCCTGACCCCAAGTGGTCCCGCAGATAAGGCGAAGGGTTGATTCAGGAGCTATCAGTTGGGACAAATTTATCGCCCTATAGGCGAGTATCTGGTAATTTAAAACAATAGCAATTTGAAAGTGAGCAGTAGTTAAACGGAGCAAGCTATTATGAGCAGCACAATCATAGGTGGAGCAGGGCCTCAGAAGCGGGCGGAAGATCCTGGTGGAGAGAGGGGCCTTCAGGAGTCCAGCTCTGCCGGGCTTTAAGAATAATGACAAGTTGCTGGGGTTGGCAGGACCCAGGCTGCTGCATGTAGGCACCTGGTTCTCCAGATCTCCCCTAATGCCCAGTAGCAGTGGCTAGCTGGCCTGGCTTCCTCCTCCTTTCCCAGCTGTTTCCCTTTGGTCCTGTGTTCTGCCAGACCAGGAAACAATTGGTGGAGAATAATGGAGCAGGCAGGATACGTGGATGCTCTTTTAACTGTTCACATTTTCTGGGGAGGGTGGTTGCCAGTTCTTAGCACTCTTTATTACTGTGTAGGCTTTTAAGATTTTATTTATTTTATTTATTTGCTTGCTTGCTCTCTTTTACTTTATTTTCTTAGTGTTTGCATGGCTGACTGGCTCTTACATGTTGTGGTGAGAAGCCCAGTTCTGTAAACTTGGGGCTTTTGGTGAAATGCCTGTTGAGACTTACTGCTTCTCGTGCCCATTTTCAACCAGCCAGGTGTTCTGGTTGGCCTTGTGCTTGTTAGTTGCCGGCTCCTGAAATTTTGGAGTCTGTAACTTTTTAATATTTTGGGTTAGGGTCACCTATCCTGCCCCTTCCCTGCTCTCACATACCTCCACTCTTTTGGCCAGTTCTAGTCCTCCTTACCCACCAAGTGCACAAAGGATGAGCTGAGACTGGTGCTGGTGCCAGCTGAAGGGCTAGCACTGCCCACCTGCCTAGTTCTTCTGGGGATAACAAGCAGGGTCTTGGGAAGGAGCCTCCCAACTCCTCAGCATCCCCAGGCTGTCCTCTACCTTCCATTCCCCCTGGTCCTCACAAGTCCCTCTCCCGGGGGGGGGGGGCAGCTATATGTTTTAGATTTTGAAGACCACCTGTAATCGGATGACTGAACATGGGTCTTTAGCCACTGCTGAGTAGTTCTTGGGTGTTTTTTTGGAAGAGTCTTCTCAACTTTGGAAGTAGGTTGTTGCTTATAAGAGCTCCTACCACAGGCAGCTAACTGGTATCTCTTGCTGATCTTGTG
The DNA here is from genome assembly GCF_035046505.1 of Tiliqua scincoides. Classification (NCBI taxonomy): domain Eukaryota; kingdom Metazoa; phylum Chordata; class Lepidosauria; order Squamata; family Scincidae; genus Tiliqua; species Tiliqua scincoides. The sequence continues at coordinate 237,225,743 of NC_089823.1, read as the reverse complement.
CAGTAAGCACAATGTATGTCAACTACTTTCCCAGAGGGAGGTGTGTGGTGCACTAACATTGACAAATGCTTCCTTTCTACCATTTATTGATCAGGAAGTGGGCTGGGTCCCCATTGGAGCCTAAGGCTATCATCTCACAGCTGGGAGGTTAGCAAGGAGATAACCTGAGCTTGAATGGCTAACTGAATAATTTGGGCTTAATTCCAGAGCCAGGTTTGGGGATTCTGCCTAGAGTTGCCTTAGCAGAAGCTGCTTCTTATGCTGCTTGGAAAATAGCAGATGCAGAAGAACAGTGAATATATGAGAGAAAACATAACCTGTTTACTCTGGCAACTTACTGTTGTAGAGTGGCAGTCAGTAATTAGAAATGCAAAGAACCCCTTGCCTTTGCCTGACTCAGCTGAAGCACTTGCATGACTGTCTTTACAACAGTAAGAAAAGCTGTGTGTTTTTTTTTAAAAACTGTGGTTTTAAAGGGATGCATTTTTCCCCTTCTCCAGGGATCAGCACATTCCTTCTCATTTGCACTGGGCATTTGTGTTGAATCAAAGCCGTGTATAAAAAATTTGTGTATGACAAGGCTGGACCTGTATTATGATGTGTGAAGATGTGATGTAGAAACGATCCCTTACACACAGTTGCCAGAGTAAGAGAAACTGTTTTTAAACAAATGCCATAAACTTTGCCAGTTCTTCTCCCTGAAGATTAGTTTCTTTTTACAGTTTTCAGATACAAAGAGGTTTTCTGAAGAGGTCAAACCAGTGGATGATTCACCACGTGCTACTAGTTGGACATGTCCCGTCCCCCCCAATATTGTTGATTGAGCAGTGACTGCAGAGCCCATTGCTTGTGTGGTCCTTATGGGAAACCTAGTCCTCCTTGATTTTCCCCACTTGGAGGAAGTAAAGAAGAAAATCAAGAACACTGGGTGTTTGAGGAAACTTGACTGTTCCAATCTGCCACTTGCTTGAGAAATATGGCAGTGTGTACCCACCCTCGGGTTGGCTTATAACCTGTGGTTCATCTTTTTGTGTCACTTCCAATCAAAGCAGCACTTCTATTGGGAGGTGCCACATTAGCAGCAAAGCTTCCAAAATAGCAGCAGTTGAAGGTGGGCGACTCAAAGATTTGTAAGGCCGTGATGGAAAACCGCTCTGACTAGTTTCTGAGGTCACCTCTTGGGTTGTATCCCATCAGTCATTGAGATATGGCGGTTTTCCAACCTAGGTGTGGTGCCAACTGCAACTGTTAAATAAAGGAAAGGCAGGGACAACGGAAGTGGGCCTTGTCAGGGTTCGGTCACGCTTTCTTGTCAGTAATTTCCTCTGGGCTTTTCAGTCCTTGGGCAAACGTTGCTTTTGGTCACTGTTACATTTCTTATCATTTCCTCCTTATCTCTGAAGTGGACTTGATTGGCCAACGGTGACTCTTTCAATCCAGTCACTTAACCTTGGAGTCAATCTTTGCATCTGGCTGAACTTGACCCTTTCCACAATTGACAGCATGGAGCACTTCAGAGGAGGTTCCTATGATTACATAGGAAACTCTCTTAAGCTCAGACCACTGATCCCTCTAGTTAATTATGGTCAGTGCTCATTAGCAGCACTTTACCACGGTGTTGGGCAGGAATCTATCTCTATCCTTCCTGGAGATGCCAAGGATTGAATCTGAGAACTTCTGCATGCAGGGGATGTGCTCTGCCTCTGTGTTGTGACTTGACGGCTGCCCAAGCTGCCTCATATCTGTTCATTAAGGCTGCCTCCCTTGAGACCTCACACTCCAGCATCTCTGAGTAGCCTTTGGGAGTCTCTTTGGTGGTTTTGGGTTGTCTTTCACAGGACTGAGGGACCTACGGCTGGAGATCAGATGAGAAAGAGAGCAGATCTCGGAGGTAGGGCTGTAGGTGATGCTCTCTTTCTCAGGGCTGTTCGCAGGCTGCATCTTGGGCAGACATGAGGCCCCAGGGGACTTCAGGGCAGGGGCTCTTCCATTTCAGAATTGCTATCAGAACTGTTTGGAGGGCCAGAGGACTGAGTTACAACTGATGTAAGAGTGGGGTTTAGGTTCCACCTTTGTCCAGAATCTCATTTTACAGGCTTGGGCAAGTTGCTATTGTTCAACTTCAGCTTTTTCCAACTGAAAATTGGTCACAGTACCTCACTGTGTGGATGAGAGGGCAAATAAGATCAAGGTTGAAAGGGTGCTACACAAATCTGATTGGTGAGTTTTCCAAGCACTTCCAAGAACAAACGTATGAAGCTGCCTTCTAAGGAGTTGGGCCACTGGGCCATCTGGCCCAGGACTGACTTGTGTCTTGTGACTTTCCAATCACCTGAAATCTGTTTACCTACTGACCCTGGGTGCTTTTGTGCGCAAAGCGTCTGCTCTCTCTTCGAGTTGTGGTCCCACCCTCAGAGTGTGTTCCTGTGCGATCATTCTTCCTCTTCCCGCAGGTGGCATGTCTTGTGTCATTGAACTGTGACAACTGTCCAATGAACTGTGTCAACTGTTCCGCCCCCATAACAGTCTTTTTGACTGCCTACTAAAAGAAGCGAATGTATATGATGGCAGTGTAGAAGGATGCAACTGCTACTTTTGTGTGAGGTTTTCAGAAACTGAGTTATATTCCTTGCTTCTTTCCCCTTGTCATTAAATGCTCTCCAAGTAGAAAAGCAATTTTGGGAAGCCATAGGCAGATGTTGAAATTATTTCCTCCTAAATCTGAGGGTCCTTGGAACTTCACTTCAGCACAGCCTTCTGTGCTCTGCCGTGTGAGATTCTGAAGCCAAACTTTCCCTCATAAGCACAAGCAACTTTTTTTGTCTGTTTGTTGTAAGGCTGAGGTGATCAGCTCTCAGTCTGCTAATACAGAAATAGAGTTCTGCTCCACATGGTCCACTTCAAGCAATTTGAGTTCTTTTGTTGTTCCCCCCTCCATAGTGCTAAATATCTGTACATGGGAGAACAAGCCTACTCTCCGTGCCCTGGGCTGTCTTAGGAAACAGGTATTAAAAACTGCAGCATAACTTTCAAGAGTGTGAGGAGCTAAGAATCACCTAATAAAATAAGTCACAGTGTGCCAAACTTTGTCTAAGAAGTTGCATGTGTTTTGCAGCCAAAGCTGATAAAGAGCATCAGAACAAACGTTCCTTCTCTAGATGCCTGGAATTAAGTTGTCCGTTCCCCCCCCCGGCCGATTTGATTGGAACTTGTCAGGCTGTTCATTTTTTTTAATGCTGTAAATTTTTTTTGAGCTCTGAAAAGTGTAAATCGCATGAGAAGAGAGCTAACAAAGCTATTTTTGTATGTACTCATGAGCTATGGAAACAAATATGCTAGATAGCTGGATATCTTATGGATAGCTTATTGTGATGTGAGCATATTCACTCTTGAAGGCATATCCAGATGTTTTTGCAAACAGAATTTTTATTTTACTGCTGTTTTGGTGCTTGTTTGGATCCAGGACTGACATGGCAGTGCCTTCTGTGGGAGATGGGAGGGTGCTGTGGCTGACCTACCAGGGGATCACCTGCTTGTGGTTTTCTCTCTCTTAGCACTTTGGCTGGCATGGTGAAACAAGGAGTTATAAACCTTATTATAAAAAGTACTTAAAAATGGATCATGCCGCATGCAGATATATGTTGGCATGGATCCGTGATATTGCAGATACCTGCCAAATAAGATTTCATGACATCTGCCCAATCTCCCTGCAAAATGCTTGCTCTCCAGAGCAAGATCCAGAGAATTCCACTCTAGCAGCAGGTGAGAGCAGGGAGTTTGTGATTCCCTCAGAGTGGATGGGTGTGGGTGGGAAAACATCTCCCGGATCTTGCCTGGTTCCTAAGTCATCCTTGTGCAGATTGGTCTGGTGCAAACGCAACCTTGGGCAGATGTGTCCCACTGCTGGTCCCTAGTCTGGAGCTGACTGTATTTTTGTATTTACATCTTGGGGAAATTTTTCAGCCCTTCTACCTGAGATTCTTTCCTTACCTCTTGGGTAACTTTTCAGAACACTATTATAAAGATATTAGAAATACATAGCTGGAGAAGCCAGGAATTATATTTTGGATCCCGCACAGTGGGATCCAGCCAGTGCACTGTTGTCCCCCCCCTCCAATTTTTATGTAACCCCCAATCAAGTCTGCAAGTAAGAGATGAGATGGGAGTTTCAAGAGCTTGAAGAAGATGGCAGTCAAGAGCATGAAGGTGAATATACGATTTCTTCAAGCCAAGACATTCCTCCTTTTCCTCCGGAGAGGATTTAAATGCAGTTCTGTGTCCTTTGTGAAATATATTGCACATGCATCTTTGCATAAACATTTTGGTTATAACTGAGGTTAGTCAGCCTTTCCATACTACAGTCTTCTGAGAAAATGGAGTGCAACTACTGTAAAACTTGTTCTGGGCAGAAAGCTGGCACACATGGGGTGCCTTGGGAGCCAACTTTTTTTATGGGCAAAGTTTGATAAATGTGTTTGAATCGTTTTTGAGTTAAATGAAACCCAGCATGTGGAGTAGCTTCAGCAGTTCTTCAAATATTCTCAGAAATGGCACCATTCGAGCCCGGCTGTGCTTCTGGGGTGGAAATTTTGCGATACATATGAGAGACCCGCTGGAGTGTGATGAAACATGGGGATCAGTGGAGTAGAGGCTGAAAAAAACTGTGGAAGTAGATCTTTCTCAACGTCCTTGAAGAATAGATCTTTTTATTCTGATGTTGTTCATGCCGGTATAGGATCATGTTAAAAGACTGAACTAAGGAGCATGTGGACATAAGAAGAGCCCCATTGGATCACGCCAAAAGCTCATCTAGTCCAGCTTCCTGTAGCTCAGCTTCCGCCAGTTCTTGTGGAAAAAAAGTATAGTTGTAGATGTGACCTAAAAGATTCTTGCTCAGCAAAAACATGCAGTGTGGCAGGGCCCTGAAAAATCCAATCACCAAGACCTAAAAATGTGGTGCTGGTACAGTGGAGTTGATTAGCATTAAGTCAAAATTTCAGGTTGCTGGTTAACTAGTTGCTTAGTTAACACTAAGTCAAAATAGTGTTGCTGGGTTAGTTTGCTGCCGCTGCAAATGTGCACCCGGATTCAGACCTCATTTACCTGACAGAAAGGGACTGCCCTTGAAAAGCACTCAGAAACTGCAACTAGCTGAGAACACTGCAGCCGGAGTGCTGATGGTGTCCTGAGAGTGGAGCACGGTACTCATCTTCTGGACACTGTGCTGGCTTCTCATCTCTTTCCAGTTCCAATTCAAAGTGCTGGTTGCTACTTCTAAAGCCCATGATGGCTGAGTTCTTGGATAGCTTAAGGACTGCCCTTTGCCTCATGAATCTGCCTGCCCACTGAGACACTTGAGTGAAGGTCTGCTCCGTGTCTGTCATTGACTGATGTGCACATGGGACAGAGCCTTTTCTGTGGTATCCTCTCAGATGCAGAACTCCCCACCTCAAATGGGGGGGGGTTGTCATGTGTACTCTACCAATTTTGAAGAAGGTACTCAGAAGTATTTATTCAGCTAGGGTGGGGGTGATAGGTGAAGGAAGCCTGGTGACTGGTGTACCCGGGATGGGGTGGGGCAGGGACGCCAGGCAGTACACCACAGGTGTCAGATGTGGCGCCAGGGGATCCTGAGGCAGAGGCCAGGTCTACCCATGGCTTTGAGTGACCTGTGCTGTGTGTCAGCTGGTGTGCCACTGCCTTTTGGTGCTCTATTGTCTGTTACTTGGGGGTTGGGTTTTTTCTGTCTCTGACTAAATTTTTATTGATTTTTGGTTTCATAAGTATTTAATGTTTCTTCTTCCTGGTCTCTGTGCAGACATGCTTAGAAGAGTTCTGCACACCCACAGAGCCATCCTGGGAAACATCCGGAGCCTTTGTCAAGTATTCTGCCATTTCCCTTGAGTGGGGAAACCCCATGCTTGATTTTGTGCTTCAAGTGTGGGAAGAATGTGGCTTCTTTTTGACTGCTGCTGAAGCTGCATAGTTGGGAACTCTTCCCTTTGTTTCTCATATGTCTAAACACAAGTCTTGTACCAAAAAGCACTCACCATGTGCCAGCCCTTCTCAGTGCCGGGAAATGTACTATCCTTGTTGCTGGACCTCCAGTCATCAAGTATGCCCAGCAACCATCATTGGGGTTGCCTTGTTGTGGATCTGATTGCTGCCTGCCAGGTGCCAGAGGTTTCACAGCTGAGCTGAATATGAACCTATTCTGTGGGGAATGCCTTCCTGGTACTATGGGAAGAGGATCTATTCTATCCCCCCCCACCCCCACTCTCACTCATGAATGAGGTCATGAATAGGACATATAAATTCAGTACCAGCTGTATTATGATAGTACAGAGGTGGCTGAAATAGATGTGATTCCCTTCCCTGTTCAGGATGGTAAAGGGTGGCTGCTTTCACTTACCTCCCCAGCTGAACTGCATGTCCCAAAACCAAGGCTGAACTTGACCACAACTTCAGGATGCTGAAACTGATAGTGTGCAGGATCTGACCCTAGCTGGTATGAAGGGGGAGCTATAGGTCATATTTGCTCCCTCCAAGGGACTCTTGATGTGCAAATCACTTGCAGCAAAGTGGAAACAGTTCTGTGCCTGCGCCACACCTGATAGCCTGCAGCCAAAAGAGGCCCTCATTTTGGACATTCTAGTATGCTCCATTGTTGCTGGTGGCAGGTGGTGGTGGCAGGTAATAAGTGCAATTTTCTGCTGTTTTTCCCTTCTCCTTTGTTCCTTATGGATTACTCCTAACACTGCCAGCTCTGTCATCAGCTTAGCTTTTTTCTGATACTGCGATTAGGATATGGTGTACATCAACTCCTCCCTTTTGGACTTTTCTGTTGGTGGAATTGTGCTGGCATCCAATTGACTTCCGGGCTATTTTCCAGTGTTGTGCTGGTGTCTGTGGTGCACCTGTCAGTGAGTGGCTTCTGCACCGGCTGGGAAGTTGTGGCACTGGTGTACATGCACTGGCATTTCTCAAGGATTTAGAACTGGACTTTTAATGGTTTTAGTCCTTGTAAGCTGCCTAGGCTCCAAAGGTGAAAAGCAGGTTATAAATCTTCCAAGTCAATAAATTAGTGATATATAAATCCTCAACATCTTCCTCATCAACTCATAATGAGTTAACACAGTCTGTGCCCTTTAAATCTAACTGTGGTTCCAATCTAAGATATTTCATGTTTCTTTTTGTGTTGAGTTCTGATTTTTCATATCCGTTCCTCCACGTTTATTATTGTGATTGTTGAATATCTTGTTTTGTCCATGTGTTGTCCTCCTTTTACATTTTGCAGCCTAACTAATTATGTTCTAACGTTTGTCTTGTTCATCCTGTGCCCTGGTCCAGTCTCTGCAGTAACACATTCTGACATGGCTCTGTTGCTAATTGCTAAGTATGCCTCTGTGTGTGTTTCCTTATTTGCAATCAAGGTGTGCATTTGTTTGTTATAGCACAAAGGGACCTGATCAGCTGTGGTTCTTCTCACTAGGTAGAGCACACGTACCCTTTTCTGGCAGGCTGAAGTACAGCACAAATTGAATGACTTAGCTCATGATAACATTCTGTTCGCTGCCAGATGCAAGCCTTTCAGTCCCATTGTTCTCCAGTCAGCCCGGACACCGGATCTGTGTGTCGCGTGTGGAGCCACCTTAATTTGCTTTGGATCAGGTGAACCTAAAATGCTGCTTTAAACCTGTGTGACATACAACTTGGGGATTAATTCCAGTAAATGCAGTTAAATAAGTGGCACGTGTTTATGAGGAATGCTACATTTGCAAAGGTTCTCCTTCAACCCAAAAGTGGTAAAGGGGGGGGGGAGAGAGAGAGAGAGTGTGTGTACACGTACAACTTAAGGGACAATGGACAGACATTCCAAACCCTTTTATTACTCTTGCTGTATCAGCCATCCTTGTTCACTGGTTTAATGTTACTTTGGGGCACTGGCTCAACGTAAAAGAAAAAAACAAACAAACTGATTTTCTAAATGGACAGTGGCATGTCGTTCCATGCCTGCATAAGGAGAAGACAAAAAAATTCAACTTAAACAATGCCTAATTAATTTGCATGATTCCCTGCCACAAGAAATGATGCTGGCCACTTCTTTCAGAAGGTGATTACACACCTTGATAGCGGGTTGTTCTGTGAACAGCTTCATGACAGCAAAATAGAACCTCTCCTCTCTAGGAGAGGCCTATTTATGCCTTGCTTGTAGGATTCCCAGGAGCATGTTGGTTTACTTCTGTTAGAAACAGGGTACTGGACAAGATGGACCTATTTGGTCTGATGGAGCAGGAATCTTCTTGTGCCTTTGGGAATACCAGCGCTGTGCCAGATTTCCTTCAGTAGTCATCAGACTTGAAACTTGTAATTCATTTTTTGGTGGAAGCACTTATTCTTCTTGTGTGCTGCATCTTCAGCACAAGGCACAATGCTGTGTCCTGGTCATCTGGGTACAGGGTCTGTCTCCTAGGAACTACAGCCATAAGCCATTTTTAGTGTCCATTTGACTTCCCAGACCTTCTCTCTGCATCCTACCAGGATGTTAAAAGGAGGATTTATTATTATTTATATACTGCTTTTCAACAAAAAATTCATAAAGCGGTTTACAGAGAAAATGAAATAACTAATGGTTCCCTGTCCCTAAAACACTCACAATCTAAAAAGGTGCAAAAGAACACCAGCAGATGGTCAGGAGAGAAGACACTACTGGGGTGAGGAGGCCAGTTACTCTCCCCCTGCTAAATAAAAGAGGAGCACCCACTTGGAAAAGTACCTCTTACCCACTCAGCAGGGGTATTTACACTCTTCAGGCGCTGTTAATACAAAATGTCACTTCCACAACAGTAAAAAAAAAATTCAATTCTGGCATTTCTGAAGCAAAGCACATGATCCGATGTGACACAATGCTTGACCTGTCGATTCTTCCTCTGCCGTTGGCATGCAGTACATAATGTCGAGGGTGTAGGAAGAGAGTTCATGAGGTGACTGAATGCTTTCCTCCTTTTAGGGTGATGGACACTCTTTGGGAAATAGGCTATTCATTTCTAGTTTCAAACCTCTCAGTAAATATTGGTGTAGCTGCAGAGTTTATAAGAGGAAGCCAAGAACTGAAATTGACGCAACTAATTATAGAGTTCTCTGTTAATAAGTTTTATAAGTGGATAAACGATGAAAAGAATTGCGACAGATCACTTTAAATACTGTTAACCCTCCTTGCTCCTTTGGAAAGTCTCTTTTGTTGAGGCGAGAGGTAGTCGGTTAAAGAGCCGTGCAATGGTTTACTTTTGCAGTGGCTGCTTCTGAGGAAAATTTTCACTTTAAGGGTGTGATTTTTTTTTTTTGCTGTTAAAATGCTGGGGGAGGGGGGAGAGTGAACTTCTTGGGTCCCGCTCCCTTCTCCCCCCCCCCATTGGCCAGCTTATTTATTTTACAAAACAGCTTGTCTTTAGAAGTACTTGCATGTTCATGTGCATGTCTGATGTGGCCCTAAGGCCGAAAGATGTGAGCAGTGTCAACATGCTGTACTTATTGATTTGAAAGACCCCTCTCCCCTTTCAGTGTTCTCCATTTTTCTTCTACCTGCTCTTCCTGACCTTAAATATTCTTTGTGACTTGTAATGTTTGCATGTGGGACTAACAGTTCTTTTGGATGAGGTGGGAAATACCTCGTATAATAATGGGTCCTCCATGTATGACTCCGGGTCCTTTCAATGTTTCCATAATAAATGACTGTTTTAAAAATGGGATTTATAACTTCCCCGTAAAAATTTGTTCTTGAATGAAATGGTGTAAACAAAAGCTCTGTTTGAATGAGACTTTTTTTTTGGTTAATCAGTTCTGAAAGCATAAGCTGGACTGTGAACTGAGCTAAGATGAGAAACAGTTTGTGTATGAAATAGAATAGAACATGGTCTCAATGCCTTGACAAGCAGGGGCTTGAATGGCAGGATCTCCAAGAAGAAAATGCGTCTGTGTCTCTGGGCCCTCTAGTAAATCCAGTTTGTTCTGGTGTCCCTGGGAGTTGCTTCTGGAAAGATCCTTCTTGTCAAGGGTCAGGAGGGTTCACAGCAGCAATACCTTGCGTGTTCTGGTCATGAAAAGGAGACCGGATTCCTTGACATGCTAAATGACTGTGCCTTAGAGCAGCTAGTCATGGAGCCCACCAGAGGACAGGTGACTCTGGATTTAATGTTGTGCAGTACTCAGGACCTGGTTAGAGATGTGAACATTACTGAGCCGTTGAGGAACAGTGATCATGCTGCGATCCGTTTTGACATGCACGTCGGGGGAAGAATACTGGGCAATCTCTCACAAAAACCCTTGACTTCCGACAGGCGGACTTCCCTCAAATGAGGAGGCTGGTTAGAAGGAGGTGGAAAGGGAAGGTAAAAAGAGTCCAATCTCTCCAGAGTGCATGGAGGCTGCTTAAAACAACAGTAATAGAGGCCCAGCAGAGGTGTATACCACAAAGTAAGAAGGGTTCCACTAAATCCAGGAGGGTGCCCGCATGGCTAATGAGCCAAGTTAGAGAGGCTGTAAAGGGCAAGGAAGCTTCCTTCCGTAAATGGAAGTCTTACACTAATGAGGAGAATAAAAAGGAACATAAACTGTGGCAAAAGAAATGTAAGAAGGTGATACGGGAGGCCAAGCGGGACTATGAGGAACGCATGGCCAGCAACATTAAGGGGAATAATAAAAGCTTCTTCAAATAAGTTAGAAGCAGGAAACCCGCCAGAGAAGCGGTTGGCCCTCTGGATGGTGAGGGAGGGAAAGTGGAGATGAAAGGAGACTTAGAGATGGCAGAGAAATTAAATGAGTTCTTTGCATCTGTCTTCACGGCAGAAGACCTCGGGCAGATACTGCTGCCCAAACGGCCCCTCCTGACCAAGGAATTAAGTCAGATAGAGGTTAAAGGAGAAGATGTTTCAGACCTCATTGATAAATTAAAGATCAATAAGTCACCGGGCCCTGATGGCAACCACCCATGAGTTATTAAGGAATTGAAGAATGACGTTGCTGATTTCTTGACTAAAAGGCTACGGCATTTGGGCCTTTTCAGCCTAGAAAAGAGACGCCTGAGGGAGGACATGATTGAGACATACAAAATTATGCATGGGAAGGATAAAGTGGATAGAGAGATGCTCTTTACACTCTCACATAACACCAGAACCAGGGGACATCCACTAAAATTGAGTGTTGGGAGAGTTAGGACAGACAAAAGAAAATATTTCAGCGTGTGGTTGGTCTGTGGAACTCCTTGCCACAAGATGTGACGGCATCTGGCCTAGATGCCTTTAAAAAGGGTTTGAACAAGTTTCTGGAGGAAAGATCCATTACAGGTTACAAGCCATGATGTGTATGTGCCTATAGTTTCCCGGGTCCCCCCTCTTTCCCTTTTTAAAGATCAGCGTGACATTTGCTATCCTCCAATCCTCTGGCACTGTGGCCGTTTTGAGGGACAAGTTGCATATTTTAGTCAAGAGATCAGCAACTTCGTTCTTCAATTCCTTAATAACTCTTGGGTGGATGCCATCAAGGCCTGGTGACTTACTGATCTTTACTTTATCAATTAGGACTGAAACATCTTCTTAACCTCTATCTGACTTAATTTTTGCTACTTGCTACTCAGTTCCAGCAACTTGTCCCTGTTGTGAAGACACTAATTAAACTCTCTTGCTCTGCTGTGGCTCTTGACTCCTGCCTGCTTTTGACTATGCACTGTTCTTTGGCCTCCCTGAGCCTTGTTTGCTGCCCCTATCTGCTGTGAACCCTCTGGCCCACTTGGACTGATAGCTAGCTCACCTTGGACCTGGAGTGTTCCTGGAGACAGACTCTTGCTTAGACCTTTCCCATTTGCTGAATTAACCCACTTTCTGTGCTTCCTCTCAGGAACAGGCCAACTGCACTGTTAACCCAGGCAGTTGGTTCAGATGTTAATGATACTCTTAAACACAGCAGCAAACCAGGGACTTGCTCCACTTTCTGTTTTTGCTGCTTCTTGAGATTGTAAAGATGAGGAGGTGTCAAATGCCTGGCTGGCCACACTACCTTGGGGGGCTATATGCTGTGAAGGTCTGATCTAGGAGATGATTGGCAGGTATATTGTTCCACTTGCCTAGGAAGGAAATGGGAAGCTTCTGGTATGTGTTTTAAAAAGAAAAAGAGGGTGACCTGGGCAGCAATCAGTCTCTTCCTGTGGATAACTGGGAATGAGGGCTGGAACAAAGGAGAGTGAATGGTGTGCCTTCACGCTAAATATGCAGAAGGGAGGGTGTCCTCTGAAGCTGATAAGCAAGCCCAAGAAGAGCCAACCGAAGTACTAATGCATTCAGTGCTCTGTTGATCTTTTGACAGTACTACAAGATGTTGTAGCAGTTACTAGCAGGAGTGACTTTGAAAGAGGCTGTAGTCCATGTATACACAATGGATAGGCAGGGTTTTTTATACCCTGCACTAAAGAAAATACAAATGGTAACTTTTCCTTGGGATAACTTAAACTCTGTTTCAAGAAAACTGAAAGTGCATCTTAATGTAATGGAACCTTTATAAAAGAACTGTGTTCCTACCTGCCAGTTGCCTTGGGAGTGCAGAAATGAGGGGAAGAACGAGATGTCTGGAGGATCAAAGATTGTTGGGTAGTCATTATTGTAATATTTTCTGTCTTAGAGATCTTTTGACAGGTAGCTTCATAAATCTATGGATCTGTTTTATCTCTTTTTTTGTTTTTGTTTCTGCTGCTTATGGGAGCAGAGACTTACGCTGGGCATTGAAGCCTCCCTGGCTGACCATGAAACAGGACATGCCCTGTCCTCACTGTTTTTTTTTTTGTATTTTTACCAGCTGACTTCTGTCATCTTGCTCTTAAGAGCTCAAAACAAGTTTTGTGTTCACAAGGGAAAGGTGAGATTTTCAGGATGCTGAGTCTCATACCCCAGACCAGGGTTGGCCCAAGGCCTCCTGGTGCCTGAAGTGGCATACCAAACACTGCCCCCTTACCTGGTGATGTGCCAGCTCCTGCTCCTCTGACACTCTAGCCCACTGCTCTCCACTCCTCCATGCTTCTGCTCTGTCCCCCTTCCTTTTCCAATCCAAAAGAGTGAGAGAAGGAGCAGCAGTGGAGGTGAGTGGCTAGAAGTGGGAGCCCCCACCACTCGGCTGTCTGAGACAACCACTTCACTTTTCCCCATGGATGGGCCAAGCCTGCCCCACACCAATGTCTACGCATATCTGGGGCGATCATGGGATTTCTGAGTTGGTATAAAGCCATGTTCAGGAGCAAGAGGCCTCCAATAAGAACATGTTGGGGACAAACCGGGGAGTGCTGCTGCCTGCCTTCTCTTCACTTTCCCCCGTGTGAGCTTCCAGGAGGTGTCATTCTGACCATTGTTGGAAGCAGAATGTTGGTCTGTGAACTCTTGGCCTGATGCAGCAAGACCAGACTGGGTGGTCTTGCAATTCTGCTTGTGACTCCTGTGTCCTGCATACCTCCCCGTATTCTGTAGACGGCGTGGGTTACAAAGAGGTGGATCCCATAATTGCTTTTTATGTCACCGTCCCAGTGGCATCTCTGTTGCTTTGGTAGACAGAGTGCTGCATGTGATGGAGCTTTGTTTTTAGGCTTGCAGTTCTTTTCTAGTTAACTGCTGTGTCTCTGGGTACTTGCATATCTCCAAATCTTTTTTTGTGGTGACTTTTACAGATCTTTGTTGTATCTGACATAGTGCTAGCAGTCTTGGGACTTGCTGATGGAAGGCAGGGTATATATTTGAAAAGGAAACACGTTCAAGAGGCTTTACATCCTTATGAGACATTGTGGGCCTCTAAATCCAGTATCTCCCTTGCATACTGAAGGTCCCATGGTCAGGCCTCAGCATCTTGAAGCAGGACTGGGAAAGACCCTTGTTTTAAACTCTGGATAGCAGCTGCAGGTCAGTGCAGACAGTATTGGGCTACGTGGACCAATGGTCTGACTCGGCAGAAGGCAGCTTCCTGGGTTCACATGGCCGTACTTACAGGGCGAGGCTACAAGGCAGGCTCTGCTTCTCTGCTTTCTTTTCCATCCTGCTTGCAGATGTCTGGGGTAGTCTGAAGTGGAGTCAAAGTGTGTTTTCTTTCAGTTAAGTGAATTTAGATAGTGACATCAAGAAACCGAAGCCAGGAGGTCTGGTGCAGTAAGCTGATGCCCTTCCTAATGAGCCCTGCTTTAAGGTTTGCTGGGACACACCTTGTTTGGTAAATGTAGAAGTAAACCAATTGAGCAGGTGACGTCCTATTCCAGGTAACTTACTCTGCTCTTATTAAGAGTGGTTGTGAAGTAAAAGGATCTGGTCATCGATGGCGCACATGCCTGCACTTGTTTCCAAGGTGAGAGGAATATCGTGTGCTTTCTGCATGTGGTGACAGAGATGAGGACGCAATTTGGGTGTTGATGGAGTTGCAAAATGCTTCCTTCTCAGTTTCCTTTATGCCCAGGCCCCTCGAGAAGCTCCACTCAAGTGCTCTCTGTTTCCCATCAAGGGATGGACAGACACATGTACGTGCACCCTTTCACACAAGCTTCTTTTATATACTTTTCCATACAAATTATTTGCTTTATTTTGCCATTGAAACAAAAGTCTCGCCCGCTCAGAACAAAAGTCTATTGAAATGCAGCATTTTCTTCCTTACAGAAGCCAATTGGTGGCTCTGAAAGGCTGCATGCAGGGCAGGAAGGTGGGGATCACCCTTGGTGTACATCAAGGAATCTGATAGAAGGTCCGATCCTGCCTTTGCCATGAGCAGGATTGAGTGTATTCTGCAGATTTGAGTGTATTCTGCAGATTACAAATGTAATGAAGCCTTGTCTTATGTTATTTAAACAAATATCAAAACATTGGGAATTTAACTTATGGTTCAGCATATGATACTTCTTATTCCAATAAAAAATAAGTATTAATATGTCAGTACACCTACCCCGCAGTTCCTATGCTGAACTTGCACCAATGTCATTACTACATCATGTCCATTACTACTGTACATTACAGTGTACAATGTACATTACATTACTACATCAGTGCGGTGCTGTCATATCCTCAGCCCATCCTGCGCAAAACAAGAGTCTGGGTATTTTCATGCTGGTGCAGCCCTCCCAGTAGCACCCTGACACAGTCCACCAATCATGGAGCAGCAGCCGGATGTTAGTGCAGCGTCGGCCTGATGTCAGTGTAATGTTGGCCCGATATCGGCACGACTTTCTAGGAGCTAATTGCTACATCTACCAGTGTCCATAGATGCACTGCCAGGATTGAACCATGTGGAGGGAGAGCAGGCTCTGGTCCAATGAATGGTTACTGCTGGGATGATGACTCTCTGGCAGCTCCTAGGAATGAGTACCACCACAAGCCATGGGGAGATGCCCCAATGACTGACATGCAAATGACACAGATTGCTACAGCACCTCAACCTATCATCTGAGAAGTAGTCTTCTTGGTAAGGGCTTTAAATACTGGGTTTAAGATGCTGATATTGACTATTAAGTGTGGTTGTATCCTATGCTCTGCTGGAGGAAAGTGGGTGGAGAAGAAGGGGTGCAGGAGTTAAGATTTATTTTTTGGGGTGGTCCTTCTCCTTTGTTTCCTATGACTTTTTTGTTATTTGTTTCTTACACCAGTGCTGTCATCACTGTGGTGTTTTGCTGCCATTGGGGGTGTGTACTTCATCTGAAAGGGTTTAAGATATGTTGTGTGTCAATGTTTCCTTGCCCTGCCCACATTTTCATCCTGCTTGAAGTTTTCCACTAACTGTAATTGCACCAATTCAGGAGTACATTGGCGCATTATTGGGTCAGCATTTTTTGGCACACCTCTTGGTATAACTGGGGCTATAATGGGCTCTCACTGCACCATCACCTGAGGCCATATACCATACCATATGCTGCTCAGACTGATGCTTCTGAAATAGAATATTGCACCTTTAGTTTCTTTCTTAAAGAAATAACCATCATGAGAAATATCGGCTTAACTAACAAAGAGATGCCCCTAAACCTTTTAAATCCATCTAATAGTGGAGGTGAGAGTGACTTTTTCATTATAAAGCAACTATATTTGTGTTGCAAACAAGAGATTTAATATTAAATCTAAATTGGTTGCTTCAATTTCATCCCTTAAATCAGACAACCTTACTGCGTTCTTAGGGAATGGAGTAACCAGACATTTATGTAGTAATATTATAAGTGTTGTACCTCCAAAATCTAAACAATTAACAACAATCTCAAAAGATATGTAGAAAACTTTCCTCTAAGGCAGAATCCAGACATTGTTGTATTTTTTCACTTTATATTTCAGTGCAAATTTCCAGTTTGAAGAGACTCTTCATCCAAGTTCCCCCTGCCTTAATCCAGCACATTGTGTACCTTAAAGCATTTCCAACCCCTGTCCAACTTTGTGTGGGAAAGACCCCAAGAGAGAGCCTTCACACTATCCCTGAGCAGCTTATTCCACGGCTGAGCAGTTCCCACATCTCTCTTCTCCCCAAATCCTTGTATTTTCTGAAACTTAAAGCAAGAAGCAGCGAGTTTATTGGCAGCTGCTGTGAGAATGATAGTTTCCTCTCTTCTTGGAGAACCCTGAAAATTAGCATTGCCCCCTTGAATCTTGGCTAAACATAGTCCAGTTTTTTTTCTGCTTACTCCATAATATACCTTTTATACCCTTCCTGTTTCTCTGCCCTTTTGTTCTGGAAATCAGCATGTAGTTTGGATGCCAGAAGAGATTTTTTTGTAATTTGTTGTTTTTTCACTGCTGTTTTTATTATGAAAATCATTATAATGTACAGTTAAAATCAATGTGTATTTCACAAGGCAAAAATATTCAGGGTTTTATTCAACATTTATAGTGTGAATTGTGGCTTTTCATACTTTATTTGCAAAACTTTTCTTAACAATCTGTGCACAGCTTGTTGACTATTAAGTGATAATGAGCAGAAGCAAGACAATAACTAGACTTGATGTGTGCTAAACTCAGCTCATTGAACAACAGCTGCCCACAGAACTGGGTCCTTCTGGCATCAGTGCTATGGCCAATAACATTAAACGATCTGTGTTTCACCACTGTATTGCATGAGTGGCTCGTACCTATTTACTCATATTGTACCTATTTACTGTACAGGCTTGAATTGAATTAATTTAACTTTCTTTCTTTCTTTCTTTCTTTCTTTCTTTCTTTCTTTCTTTCTTTCTTTCTTTCTTTCTTTCTTTCTTTCTCATTAATTAATTAATTAATTAATTAATTAATTAATTATCGTTCTAAGGATGGGTGGATTTAGGAATCTCTAACAGATGTCTCAGTGCCTCATCAGTCTACAGTTCCCACAATGAGAGGATGCGGGGACAAAGGAGCGAATAAGCAGCCCATCCTGGGGCATTCCGTGTATAAATGCTTTTATGCGAATGCCCGAAGTCTACGAGCAAAGGTGGGAGAACTGGAATGTCTGGTGACAAGGGAAAATATTGACATCGTGGGCATAACGGAAACCTGGTGGAATGCGGAGAATCAGTGGGATACCGCAATCCCGGGCTATAAACTCTACAGGAGGGACAGGCAGGGGCGTGTTGGAGGTGGGGTGGCCCTTTATGTTAAGGAAGGGATAGAATCCAGCAAAGTAGAGATTGAAGGTGGGTCCGACTCCACCGTAGAATCTCTGTGGGTTAAATTACCAGGCTTGAGCAGCGATGTAATACTGGGGGTGTGCTATCGTCCTCCAGACCAGAAATCTGATGGGGACCTTGAAATGAGGAAACAGATCAGGGAGGTGACAAGGAAGGACAGGGTTGTAATCATGGGGGACTTCAATTATCCTCATATTGACTGGGTCAATTTGTGTTCTGGTCACGATAAGGAAACCGGATTTCTTGACGTGCTAAATGACTGTGGCTTAGATCAGCTAGTCACGGAGCCCACCAGAGGACAGGTGACTCTGGATTTAATTTTGTGCAGTACGCAGGACCTGGTTAGAGATGTAAACGTTACTGAGCCATTGGGGAACAGTGATCATGCTGCGATCCGTTTTGACGTGCACGTTGGGGGAAGAATACCAGGCAAATCTCTAACAAAAACCCTTGACTTCCGACGGGCGGACTTCCCTCAAATGAGGAGGCTGGTTAGAAGGAGGTTGAAAGGGAGGGTAAAAAGAGTCCAGTCTCTCCAGAGTGCATGGAGGCTGCTTAAAACAACAGTAATAGAGGCCCAGCAGAGGTGTATACCGCAAAGAAAGAAGGGTTCCACTAAATCCAGGAGGGTGCCCGCATGGCTAACCAGCCAAGTTAGAGAGGCTGTGAAGGGCAAGGAAGCTTCCTTCCGTAAATGGAAGTCTTGCCCTAATGAAGAGAATAAAAAGGAACATAAACTGTGGCAAAAGAAATGTAAGAAGGTGATAGGGGAGGCCAAGCGAGACTATGAGGAACGCATGGCCAGCAACATTAAGGGGAATAATAAAAGCTTCTTCAAATATGTTAGAAGCAGGAAACCCGCCAGAGAAGCGGTTGGCCCTCTGGATGGTGAGGGAGGGAAAGGGGAGATAAAAGGAGACTTAGAGATGGCAGAGAAATTAAATGAGTTCTTTGCATCTGTCTTCACGGCAGAAGACCTCGGGCAGATACCGCTGCCCGAACGGCCCCTCCTAACCGAGGAGTTAAGTCAGATAGAGGTTAAAAGAGAAGATGTTTCAGACCTCATTGATAAATTAAAGATCAATAAGTCACCGGGCCCTGATGGCATACACCCAAGGGTTATTAAGGAATTGAAGAATGAAGTTGCAGATCTCTTGACTAAGGTATGCAACTTGTCCCTCAAAACGGCCATGGTGCCAGAAGATTGGAGGATAGCAAATGTCACGCCTATTTTTAAAAAGGGAAAGAGGGGGGACCCGGGAAACTATAGGCCGGTCAGCCTAACATCCATACCGGGTAAGATGGTGGAATGCCTCATCAAAGATAGGATCTCAAAACACATAGACGGACAGGCCTTGCTGAGGGAGAGTCAGCATGGCTTCTGTAAGGGTAAGTCTTGCCTCACAAACCTTATAGAATTCTTTGAAAAGGTCAACAGGCATGTGGATGCGGGAGAACCCGTGGACATTATATATCTGGACTTTCAGAAGGCGTTTGACACGGTCCCTCACCAAAGGCTACTGAAAAAACTCCACAGTCAGGGAATTAGAGGACAGGTCCTCTCCTGGATTGAGAACTGGTTGGAGGCCAGGAAGCAGAGAGTGGGTGTCAATGGGCAATTTTCACAATGGAGAGAGGTGAAAAGCGGTGTGCCCCAAGGATCTGTCCTGGGACCGGTGCTTTTCAACCTCTTCATAAATGACCTGGAGACAGGATTGAGCAGTGAAGTGGCTAAGTTTGCAGATGACACCAAACTTTTCCGAGTGGTAAAGACCAGAAGTGCTTGTGAGGAGCTCCAGAAGGATCTCTCCAGACTGGCAGAATGGGCAGCAAAATGGCAGATGCGCTTCAATGTCAGTAAGTGTAAAGTCATGCACATTGGGGCAAAAAATCAAAACTTTAGATATAGGCTGATGGGTTCTGAGCTGTCTGTGACAGATCAGGAGAGAGATCTTGGGGTGGTGGTGGACAGGTCGATGAAAGTGTCGACCCAATGTGCGGCAGCAGTGAAGAAGGCCAATTCTATGCTTGGGATCATTAGGAAGGGTATTGAGAACAAAACGGTTAGTATTATAATGCCGTTGTACAAATCTATGGTAAGGCCACACCTGGAGTATTGTGTCCAGTTCTGGTCGCCGCATCTCAAAAAAGACATAGTGGAAATGGAAAAGGTGCAAAAGAGAGCAACTAAGATGATTACGGGGCTGGGGCACCTTCCTTATGAGGAAAGGCTACGGCGTTTGGGCCTCTTCAGCCTAGAAAAGAGACGCTTGAGGGGGGACATGATTGAGACTTACAAAATTATGCAGGGGATGGACAGAGTGGATAGGGAGATGCTCTTTACACTCTCACATAATACCAGAACCAGGGGACATCCACTAAAATTGAGTGTTGGGCGGGTTAGGACAGACAAAAGAAAATATTTCTTTACTCAGCGCGTGGTCGGTCTGTGGAACTCCTTGCCACAGGATGTGGTGCTGGCATCTAGCCTAGACGCCTTTAAAAGGGGATTGGACAAGTTTCTGGAGGAAAAATCCATTACGGGGTACAAGCCATGATGTGTATGCGCAACCTCCTGATTTTAGAAATGGGTTATGTCAGAATGCCAGATGCAAGGGAGGGCACCAGGATGAGGTCTCTTGTTATCTGGTGTGCTCCCTGCGGCATTTGGTGGGCCGCTGTGAGATACAGGAAGCTGGACTAGATGGGCCTATGGCCTGATCCAGTGGGGCTGTTCTTATGTTCTTATGTTCTTATGTTCCCAAGATTCTTTGCAGGATGCTCTGACTAAAAATTTTTTTGAAAAAGTATTTAAAATATCTCTTCTGACATAATCCACTATTAAGTCTGTAGTGCAGATAGGGCTACTGTGGCTATCCCTGGCAATACTTAAATCCTTTGTGCCAGTGTTCCTCAAAGTGTGGGTTGGGACCCGCTAGGTGGGTCCTGAGTTGATTTCAGGTGTATCCCCATTCATTTCAATTTAATTTTAATATATTAGACTTGATGCTACCATGGTACGTGACTGCATTGGATGAAATGTTGCACACCTGTACTTTTAACAGGCTACTATGTTATTCTTTTAACAATGATAGTCAATGGGACTTACTCCTGGGTAAGTGTGGGTAGGATTGCAGCCTAGGATGGTTAAAAATTTTCCTGCCTGATGATGTCACTTCTGGTCATGACATCATTTCCAGTGGGTCCTGACAGTTTCTCATTCTCAAAAGAGGGTCCTGGTGCTAAAAGTTTGAGAACCACTGCTTTGTGCAAATACTGATGTCTAGACGACCACTGCCTCCCATTCAAAATTCATGTTGATTCTTCTTTCCTGTGTGCCTGGATATGTCCCTGTTAAT
The DNA here is from genome assembly GCF_035046505.1 of Tiliqua scincoides. Taxonomy (NCBI): domain Eukaryota; kingdom Metazoa; phylum Chordata; class Lepidosauria; order Squamata; family Scincidae; genus Tiliqua; species Tiliqua scincoides. The sequence goes on along the minus strand of NC_089823.1, from coordinate 237,204,737 downwards.
GTTCCTGCTTTCTGCTCAGCTTTCTTGTTGATGGAAACTGAAATGTGTGGGTGCTTTGAGGAGAAATAGCCTGCACCTCCTTTCTCTGGGATGTCCCAGAGAAAGTCTAGGATTGATGCTGCCGTTTGTTCCACTTTTGTGCATTTTGTTCACGCTGATAATTTCAAGCAGCAGTTGTCAATAAGCAGACAATGACCTCCACGTCTTGCAGATGTAGGCACTGCAAATATCATTTGCCTTCAACTGTGAAAATCAAGATGTGCTGCCAAGTTGGCACCAATTTTTGCTGGCAAGAAAGGGTCTTGCGTTTTGTAGGAAGTAGGAGTGTCCCTGGTCCCAAGAGTTAGAGCAATTCATGGGAAGCTGCTGCATTTTAGCCTGGGCTATTCCTGTCCTGTGGTTGGTACTTTATGGTGAGCAATGAGTGGGGGAATTCCCCCTGATGACAGATTTAAGTGATGGTTTCTCTCCCTCTTTTCATTAATAACAACAGTTTTGTTGGCAACTAGCTGCGCAAGGTAACTGTGAACATTTCTGTTCCTTTCTTTGGCCCCAGCATAGTTCCTGAACCTGCATGCTTTGTCCCAGGTGTACCATTTAAGTCTTTGAAAGTGTGTTGTACCTTCTGAACTGGCACTCCAGGTCTGAACACAGGTTTGCCACAACAGCTACAAAGTCTATATAAGTCTGGTTTTTGGATCTGAATGCGTGTGAACTCTTGGTGTGTGTGTGAGAAAGCAGACCACCATTTGTCAAGTAGGAACTTACCTCATTGTGCCTGCAACCATTTGATTGAGTTGTCCAACTGGAGAGAGTTTAACCACACTACTGAACCTGATCAGAAATCCAAAGTGGTAAGAGCCTCTTCCTCATTGGGCAGGGCAACACAGGTGACCGCTTTTCCAGGTGGTTTCATATATCTGTGGCAAGTCTCCATTTGGAAACCCAACTGTATTCGCTCCGGGGTGCATGCGTGTGGGCAAAAGGGAGTACAACCAGCCGTGGCTGTTTTATCTCTATAAACAGCAGTGTAGCAGTTCTGAACACATCCTTTCAGCTTGTTTTTGCCCTTGGGAAGTAACTTCATGCAAACGTTTTGGAGAGATACCCCACTATTAGGCCCAGTGAGCTTAGTCAGTTTATTTCACCCCTCAGGGTTCATGCTGGTACAGTCTTGCCTGTTTTTATAAATGTTAAATAAATCTTGAATGAAGACCTTCAGAGGGGGATGTGGTGGTGAGCAGGAGGAATGCCATTGCCTACATCAACACCCTTGTAAAATGAATTGCAATACGTAACACATGAGGCTTATGTAAGCTTGTCTCATTTTGCTTGAGATTAAAATGCTAAGATGGCAATCAAAGGGTTTGGTCAAGGCTTAGACATTGACTATGGTCGTGGTGGCCCAAACAGAGTATTGAAAGGGAATACCCTGATTGAGCGTCCTTGGGAAGAGAGTGTCACAAAATGAAGGCCATCAAATGAAGGACCTAGCCGCAATGATCCATGCCACAGTGACATCAATAGTAGACTGTTGTAATGTGCTCTACGTGGGGCTGTCATTGAAGACTGTTCAGAAACTGCAATTAGTGCAGAATGCAGCAGCCCACATACTTGCTGGAGGTCAGTGGTTCGACTGTGTTGGGCCCCTGCTCCAGTGGCTGCACTGGCTACCCATTTGTTTTCAGGCCCAATTCAAGAAACTGCTTTTGACTTTTAAAGCCCTATACTGCTTGGGGCCAGGATATTTGAGAGACTGCCTTCTTCCCATCCTCTCCAGTCATTGGAGACGGCCCTTTGCGGGTGCGACCACCAATGGAGGTGAGAGGAGTGGCAGCAAGGAGTAGGGCATTCTCCATAGTGGAACTGGTTCTATGGAATTCCCTCCTCATTTATTTATTTATTTATTTATTTATTTATTTATTTATTTATTTATTTATTTATACAGGTATTTCCTCCTTAGCTTACAAACTGTTCCTTCCTTAGAGGCTTTCCGGCAGGGCTTAAAGTCATTTCTTTTTATATTTGCCTTCCAGGTTTAGGGCTTTTAATATGAGGGTTTTATGCTGTTTAGTGGGCTGGTTTTTTGTTAATCATTTAACTTTTTGCTGCTTGTTTTCAATCCTACTCTGGGCTTTAATGAAGTTTTTTAGGTTGTTTTCTCTTTTTATGGCATTATATAGATATTTTATCCCCTGAGGGCTGGGGATAAGAATAGGCCCTCAGTTTGGCTGTGCTTGTCGTAAGAGGCGACTAAACAGCCACCGGGTAGATGGGACTCGTCAGCCTGGGAAGGCAGCTCATCTGAGAGCAGGAAAACTCTGATCCCAAACCTCCACTGCCTTGTGGCTACATCCAGTTATGGAAAAGGCTTCAGGAGTCATCCTCGAGGCAAAATCTGGAGCCGGAGTCCCTGAGGCAGTTCATGGCTGAACACAGTCACGTTCTGGCAACTCCTGCGACGCCGCTGGAACCAACCGTATTGGCCTCTGCCTTTCCATTGGACCATTTCAGCGACGTGGAGAGGGGGGATTTGCTGCATGGGTAACAGTCTATCCTCCATATCTACTTTACCCAGGCTTCGCGCACTGGAGAGGACACTGTTCCAGAACACTATTCAGAGCACGATACCCTAGTCTTCTGAGACTGAAGGGTGCCAACAACAACATAGATATTTTGTGTGTGTGTGTGTTAATTTTCTGGAAGCCACTTTGAGTGCCGGGCAGGGAGAGAAAGCAGGGAAAAAATTATGTATGTATGTAAGGAAGGAAGGCCATCTCTACTCAAACTGAGAAACCAAACCAAACCAAAATCAGAAGCTTAATAGCAGTGATGGCGAACCTTTTAGAGACCGAGTGCCCAAATGGCAACCCAAAACCCACTTATTTATCGCAAAGTGCCAACACAGCAATTTAACCTGAATACTGAGGTTTTAGTTTAGAAAAAAACAACTCATACATTAACATCTTTTGTCTTAAAAGAAAAACACAATAACAGAGCTTTCAATGATACAAACAACTTTTTATTGAAAGGTAACAGTTTGCATTTGGCCTGTTTTTGAACCATTAATGTCCAGCTCCTGTATCTCACTGTGGCACACATCTATAATAAGGAGGCAGCACATACCCATCAGGGCTAGTAACCTGTGATGGACTTTTCCTCCAAAAATTTGTCCAATCCCCTCTTAAAGGCATCTAGGCTAGATGCCATCACCGCATCCTGTGGCAAGGAGTTCCCCAGGTTAATTACATGGTGGGCAATTGTGCTCACTGTGTACATGCTGGGCAATTACATGCTGGGTAAGTGGGTGTTCCTCTTTTATTGAGTAGAGGGAGAGTAGCTGGTCCTCCACACCCCAGCAGTGTCTTTTCTGGTGACTGTCTACTGGTTTTCTTTTGCTTCTTTTTACATTGTGAGCCCCTTAGGGACAGGGAGCAGTTAGTAGTGAAATATAAATATTGTCAACAATAGTAATACTGTGCAAGATTGCATTTATTTTTTTATTAAGCCAGCAGTATCCTGGTTGGATGGCTGCATCATGCTGTATTTCATGTTCACAGCTATGTGAAATTGTGCATACACTTCTTTTCCAATAGGATTGGAGAAGCAATTCTGTGGTTTACCTTTAAGATCATATAAAAATTAGTTTTGTGTGACGTTCTTACAGATAAGCCTCCAGCGGGCAATAAAGCAGGGCCAGCAGCAGGTGCAGGGCTGGCGCCACAAAGCCCACGCTGTGGCCCGAGCGCTCTGCTCCCCTCCAGCTATGTCACACTGTGAGCTATGCTCCCCTCCAACCTAGCTCCTCTCCAACCCCACCATGGGAATGTCCACGCTGCACCCTCAGGCTGCAATCCTTCCCTCACTTTCTTGCGAGTAAGCCCCACTGACTACAATGGACTTACTTCTGAGTAGACATGCCTAGGTGTGGGCTCTCAGGCTGCAATCCTAGCCACGCCTTCCTGGGAGCAAACCCCAATGACTTACATACATACATACATACATACATAAACCTTTACTGGCATTAAGAACAATATAACAGCAGTAGCCAACACAGTAGCCACATTACCAAGGGAAAAAAAAGAAAAGAAAAACCACAGCAAGGGATTGGTAAGGTAAAGGGAGAAAAACAAGAGGGGGATATAAGGTCAGGGTGGGGGTTTTAACTTAGAAACTGCGAAAAGAAATTCTGCTACTGCAATGGTAACATCCGCTGAGTTGTCACTCAAAAGGGCATGTAAGGGATCGATAAAAATACTGGAGAGAGAAGACAGCAAAGGTTTCAGATGTTGACCTCGGAGAGATTGGTGGGCCGGGCAACAAAATAATATATGGACCAAGCCCCAGTGACTTTAATGAGACTGACTCCTGAGTAGACATGCATAGGAGTGGGCTCTCAGGCTGCAATCCACGCTCTCCTGGGAGCAAGCCCCAATGAGACTGACTCCTGAGTAGACATGCATAGGACTGGGCTCTTAAACTAGCAGCAACCCCCCCCCCCCTTTTGACTAGGGCTGCAATCCTACCCTCACTTTCCCGGGAGTAAGCCCCACTGACCACAGTGGACTTACTTCTGAGTAGACATGCAATCCTACTGAGTAGATAGTAGGATTGGGCACTGAGGCTGCAATCCCAGCCACGCTTTCCTAGGAGCAAGCCCCAGCGACTCTAATGGGACTTCCTTCTGAGTAGACATGCATGGGCTTGGGCTCTGAGGCTGCAATCCCAGCCACACTTTCCTGGGAGCAAGCCCCATTGACTCTAATGGGACTTCCTTCTGAGTAGACCTGCTTGGGCTCTGAGGCTGCAATCCCAGCCACACATTCCTTGGAGCAAGCCCCAATGACTTTAATGAGACTAACTTCAGGGCCAGCACCACGTGCAGGGCAGGCACCTCAAAGCCCACAGCAGCAGCAGCTTTGCTGAGCCCGACCAACCCACCACACCTTCACGCTGCCTGCGAGCTGCCCGCCTTACCCCAGATAGGGGAGGGAGGAAGCGCTCCCAGTGGGCTGCTGGGGGTAATGTGAGAAACGTCCCCTCACAGAGCCTTGCTCCTCCCCAGGGGCCTGGCTAGATGGGGCGCCTTGGGAGCAGCCCCCCCCATCTCCCTCTTCCCTCTGCTGTTCGTTCCTTTCTCAAGCTTGGCTTCACCCCTCCCTCCTTTGCCCCGGCTGCTGGCACCTTCCAGGGGCGGCGAGCAGAGGCTTTCGCCTGGCAGCTGGGCGATGGCTTGAGTGCCCACAGAGAAGGTTCTGCGTGCCCTCTATGGCATGCGTGCCATAGGTTAGCCACCACTGCTTTATAGGGTCAGGTGAAGGCCCGTTTTACTCCTTGTGGACACCTGATCCTTGCTGGGTTAGGAGCTGCTGTACTACCATTGGCCGGTTGCAGGGGGTGTAGCATTCTAGCAGAATGCAGGCTGGTGGATCCCTCTTCTGGAGGTCTGGAGAGCAAGACACCTGGGGCCTGACTTCCAGAGTCCCTGTTTCAAGATTCTGGAGTCTTTTACAATTCCTCCTGGCCCTGCTCTATTACAGTTGTACTCCGTATCACCCCCTATGGCCTGAGGAAAGGGTACAGAGGACAGATGGTTTTCCCTTTACTGGAATGGCTGTCCTGTCTTCAGCCAAGTGGGAACTGGCCACAGCTGGCCTCCTTTTTCTTTCTGAAAGGCAAGGGTCCTTCCTTCCAAACTTTCGATGCTTAAACTTGCTTGGCCTGAACTTATGCGCACAAGCTGTGACCTTCCAGTTCTCAGCCAGGTTTGGTCCTGCATTTCCCACTTGCTGGGCATTTGGGACACAATAGCCAACTTGGTGAGAAGATGACAAAACCTGATGGACTGATTGCTCGGCAGGATCAGTGTTTTGTGCTTGTGTTGTGCTAGCAACACTGTGTTGAATGCTGAGGCAGCATTTTTATCCCATGTCAACCTCCCCCTCTCCCAAGAGTTTAAAACCATGTAGTAAGGTCAGCGTGTTTCAGCTTTGATCCAGTACCTCTTCTCTCCACCTCTCCCCAGAAGTCACATTCTTTTGATTTTCCTGATAGCTTCCTTTACATACTCTTATTTTGTTCCCATGTTTAAAGTATAATTATTGCCAATAGACAATAAAAGCCTTAGTTATGCTGCAGTGTGCTGAGGCAGGGGATTTCAAGCTCCTTCCTTCAGGAGCCCTTTCTGATGAAATTGTTTGCTTGGAAACTTTCTATGTGGTTTATATGAGGTGTTATTGGGCCTACTGAGCTTTCCCGTCATTCTTTGTGAACAATGAATGCATCCAATGTGCAGTAGAAGATTGGTGATGGTGGGCAACTGGTCTTTCAGGACAGCTGTCTAGGAATACAGTTTGAAAGCATCTGCACAAATGGAAGCATGTAGAAGGTCCTAGATTCAATTCCTGGTGGCATAGCCTGCTAGGGCTGGAAGAACGCCACGTGTGAAACGTGGGAGAGCCATGCCAGTCAACATAGACAAGCAAGGCTAAGCTAGATGGACCAATAGACGGATTGGGTAGATGGCAGCTTCATATATTCATATGATTTGGTGCAGAGATGAAGGCTTTAGCAGAGATTGGTCTCTCCTGTGTGGGGCTGGGCAGCCTTTGGCTACAATCTTAAGGATGTCTGACTGGCAGGAATGTGGACTCAGATGTCCCCAGGTAATGCATAATGATATATCTGCCAATGACTCGTATAACAAAAAGAATTTTTCATTTCAGAGCAGTTGTGTCTCAGGCAAGAAACTATCAGTGGATTGAATATGTAACACACATTCAACACATTCTGGCTCAATTCAAATATCATGAAGCCTTGTGGATGTATTTTCTCCTCCCGCACATGAAGATTCCTTCCTCTTGTCCCCAGTTTGCTTTAGCTGGGAAAGTTAGTAATGCTAGCCAAGAAATTGCCTCAAAAGCATAACAATCATGGTTTGGAGGCAATTCTGTTTAATACCAAACATCGTTTGTCCAGATCGAACATTGCAGCTAACTATGGTTAGAATAAAACAGGAAAGTGAGGAAGGAGTCTAGGGAGTGGGGAGTGACAGCATGTTCCCAATCCTTGGTTTGAAGGTTGCGTTTTGTAACATTGGACTTGAGCCCCTTTATTTGCATGGAGATAAAGACCCTGCATCACTTTTTGAATGGGTGAGATGTCTGTACTTTCATTCTCAGTGATGATGTAAATGCTGATTTTTTCCCCCTCCCAGTCTTAAGGTATAGGAATTGATAGTTTGTAGCAGTATAGAAAGGCCATATATGTTGATGAGCACAGATTATGTCTGCATGAGGACTTAAATCAACTGGGAAGGACCTAGTATGCTACTTTGCTAGTGTTCCAGAGAAATGGCTCAGTGGCGGACCTGCCGTTAAGTGAAAGGGGCAGATGCCCTGGGCGTGGAAACTTGCATGCCCTAGGACCATGTGGAAGCCTCATTGAGGCTCTCAATATGTTCGGAAACTGTTTCAAGTTTGCTGGAAGCACAGTTTAAGACAGCGGGGAAGCCTCAGGAGGCTTAGAGCTGTGCAAGACTCTTTTTTGCTCCAGGTGAGTGGGGGGGATTTGCGTGTGGGGCGGTGGCAGCATCCCACAGGAGGGGAGTGCCATTGTGGACCTTTGCCCCAGTGTTGGGGAGGTCCCTCACTGTAATGACTTCCTAGCAATGACTGATGAGCTTGGTGATCAGCAAAGTTTTATCCTTATGCTGAAAGGAATTCTTTCCAAGGAAGGACTGAGTTGGTAGTGTAAATGTACGCTGAATGATACCTTGAGCTATTTGGTTCTTATTCATTCCTACAAGGGTACTGCTTTCTCTCCCTTTTCCTGTAACACAGGCCAACACACATTTTGCTTCCTTAAACGTTACACCAGTTCCTGGGTATATTTGGGGTGTTGATTCAAAAAATGGCATCCGTTTTGCCCTATCACATCTAGTTTTGGAGACATGGCATAGCCTCTTTAGTGAATGGTTCAAGCAGCTGGGTGGTGGTGGACAGGTCGATGAAAGTGTCGATCCAATGTGCGGCGGCAGTGAAGAAGGCCAATTCTATGCTTGGGATCATTAGGAAGGGTATTGAGAACAAAATGGCTAATATTATAATGCCATTGTACAAATCTATGGTAAGGCCACACCTGGAGTATTGTGTCCAGTTCTGGTCGCCGCATCTCAAAAAAGACATAGTGGAAATGGAAAAGGTGCAAAAGAGAGTGACTAAGACGATTATGGGGCTGGGGCACCTTCCTTATGAGGAAAGGCTATGGCGTTTGGGCCTCTTCAGCCTAGAAAAGAGATGCCTGAGGGGGGACATGATTGAGACATACAAAATTATGCAGGGGATGGACAGAGTGGATAGGGAGATGATCTTTACACTCTCACATAATACCAGAACCAGGGGACATCCACTAAAATTGAGTGTTGGGTGGGTTAGGACAGACAAAAGAAAATATTTCTTTACTCAGCGCGTGGTCGGTCTGTGGAACTCCTTGCCACAGGATGTGGTGCTGGCATCTAGCCTAGACGCCTTTAAAAGGGGATTGGACAAGTTTCTGGAGGAAAAATCCATTACGGGGTACAAGCCATGATGTGTATGCGCAACCTCCTGATTTTAGAAATGGGTTATGTCAGAATGCCAGATGCAAGGGAGGGCACCAGGATGAGGTCTCTTGTTATCTGGTGTGCTCCCTGCGGCATTTGGTGGGCCGCTGTGAGATACAGGAAGCTGGACTAGATGGGCCTATGGCCTGATCCAGTGGGGCTGTTCTTATGTTCTTATGTTCAGCTTCCTCATGAGGAAGCCTACACCAATCAGCATCCCAAATTCATATCAAACCACCATAACGTTTGGGAAAAACATTTCTTACCCTCAGTTTTGTGGGCCTGTGTAATTAATGGTGGCTGTGGAGCTGGCTCGTTGCCTGCAGCCCTTCTTTTCAGAGGCTTGCAGTCTGCTCAAAATGTTCCTCTTCAACTGGAACCTTGGAGGGTAGTTCTTGTTTAAAATTGGAAGGAGGTGCATTCAACCTCTGATGGCCAGGGACTTCTCTGTAACTGCTGTGTTCTCTACACAGTGGTCTGGGAGTCTAGTGGAGTTTGCTAGAAGCCTGATCCTTCCATGAGATCTATGATAAAGTCAGTGCCACTTAAGAGTTAGGGTCTCACAGTTATGGAGCACATGTGTACAGATGGTATGACATCATCAGCTTGAATGGGGGTTGAGGAATGTAAGAACTTCTCAGAGTCTCTCTAACCCCCGCCATCTTAGGCAGATTGGCAGTGGTCCTTTGGCTTTCTGGAATGCACCTAGCCATAGTAATGCAATACAATGTGTATGAGATGCACCCAGTGTCTCATTGCTTCTCCGAGAAGTTATCAGCCAGGGCATTACATACAAACCCAGGAAAAGGTGTAAGAAACTTTACACAACTCTTGAAAACAATGTTATATGAGTTGCAAGTCCTATAAATTCTTATCAGAATCAGTCAAAATTCTTGTCGGAGCTCAGTAAAGTTGCCAGGGACCCGGTAAAACGGCTGAATTGGCAGGCTGAGTCTTGTTTACTGGTCTTGGAAGTGGGCATTTCAGTAAGAAATGGACAACATTATCTAAAGATTCCTTCCTCTTCTGGGTAACTGCATAGGGTTTCCAAGGGAGACATTTATCTAAGCCATGGTGGTCCAACTCGCGGGCCACAGGTGGCTCTCGAGGCCCTTTTTAGCACCTGCTGAAAGCCCAGCCACATCCTTCCTATTGCCTCCTTCCACTTCAGTGGCTTTTGATCTTCCTGCTGCGCCTTTCCAGATTCTGCTCTGGAGAAGGAGAAGTCAGAACAATGTGGCAGGAAGATAGGAAAGGCCCACTGAGTTCAGTGGTTCAGAACGTGGAAGTGATTTGCAGTGACATCACCACCAATTTTGGGTCAGCATAGCTGGGAGTCCCACACGGATCATGTGGCCCCCCTGGCTGTCCAAAGTTTGACTGCCCTGATCTAAGCTGCTGCAGAGCTGCTTAGCTTTTGCAATAGAGCTGCACCTTCCACCTTCCAGTCATTCACTGGATTGTGAGACACGCACTATATGGATACACACACCAGCTTTTGAATAAGATACAGATTTCCTGGTCAAATCCACTGATCTTTTTCTGTTAACTATACTTGCTTCTTCCTGAAAATGCTTTGAGCAGAGATTGCACTACAGCAGCCAGCACAGAAAGTGGGTTGGACACCAAAGAACTATGGCCCCCAGCTGGAAAGAGCCATAGAGCTTAATAATGGCTTACCTGAAAACTATTTCCTGCTGAATACCTTCAACCTTTCCTTGAAAAGCTGCTAACTTCAGAGCAAGTGCAAAACTGCTTTATAGAAGATGTTTGACGCAGGCAGCTCCTATAATGGCCAGGAGCTGCTCACTCTCTTTACAGTGTCCATTGAGAAAGGCTGCAAATTGCCTGCATTAGCAACCCAAAATGGCATCTTCATAATTATAGTTGTATTGGTTTTTATTGCTGCATGTACAAGCCACAGTAATAGAAACATGAAGTGTAATTAAATTTGAGTTTCATAAACGCATGACACCTCCGGAGGCTAGAACATAAGAACAGCCCCACTGGATCAGGCCATAGGCCCATCTAGTCCAGCTTCCTGAATCTCACAGCTGCCCACCAAATACCCCAAGGAGCACACCAGATAACAAGAGACCTGCGTCCTGGTGCCCTCCCTTGCATCTGGTATTCTGACAGCCCATTTCTAAAATCAGGAGGTTGCACATACACATCATGGCTTGTAACCTGTAATGGATTTTTCCTCCAGAAACTTGTCCAATCCCCTTTTAATGGCGTCCAGGCCAGATGCCATCACCACATCCTGTGGCAAGGAGTTCCACAGACCAACCACACGCTGAGTAAAGAAATATTTTCTTTTGTTTGTCCTAACCCTCCCAACACTCAATTTTAGTGGATGTCCCCTGGTTCTGGTATTATGTGAGAGTGTAAAGAGCATCTCTCTATCCACTTTATCCTTCCCATGCATAATTTTATATGTCTCAATCATGTCCCCCCTCAGGCGTCTCTTTTCTAGGCTGAAGAGGCCCAAACACCGTAGCCTTTCCTCATAAGGAAGGTGCCCCAGCCCCGTAATCATCTTAGTCGCTCTCTTTTGCACCTTTTCCATTTCCACTATGTCTTTTTGAGATGCAGCAACCAGAACTGGACACAATACTCCAGGTTTGGCCTTACCATCGGTTTGTACAACGGCATTATAATATTAGCCGTTTTGTTCTCAATACCTTTTCTTATGATCCCAAGCATAGAATTGGCCTTCTTTACTGCCGCCGCACATTGAGTTGACACTTTCATCGACCTGTCCACCACCACCCCAAGATCTCTCTCCTGATCTGTCACAGACAGCTCCGAACCCATCAGCCTATATGTGACGTTTTGATTTTTTGCCCAAATGTGCGTGACCTTACACTTACTGACACTGAAGTGCATCTGCCATTTTGCTGCTCATTCTGTCAGTCTGGAGAGATCCTTCTGGAGCTCCTCACAATCACTTCTGGTCTTCACTACTCGGAAAAGTTTGGTGTTGTCCACAGACTTTGCCACCTCACTGCTCACCCCTGTCTCCAGGTCATTTATGAAGAGGTTGGAAAGCATCGGTCCCAGGACAGATCCTTGGGGCACACCGCTTTTCACTTCTCTCCATTGTGAAAATTGCCCATTGACACCCACTCTCTGTTTCCTGGTCTTCAACCAGGTCTCAGTCCATGAGAGGACCTGCCCTCTAATTCCCTGACTGTGGAGTTTTTTCAGTAGCCTTTGGTGAGGGACCATGTCAAACGCCTTCTGAAAGTCCAGATATATAATGTCCACGGGTTCTCCCACATCCACATGCCTGTTGACCTTTTCAAAGAATTCTATAAGGTTTGTGAGGCAAGACTTACCCTTACAGAAGCCAGGCTGATTCTCCCTCAGCAAGGCCTGTTCATCTATGTGTTTTAAGATTCTATCTTTGATGAGGCAAGATTTTAGTCAAGGGATCAGCAACTTCATTCTTTAATTCCTTAATAACTCTTGGGTGGATGCCATCAGGGCCTGGTGACTTTAATCTTTAATTTATTAATGAGGTTTGAAACATCTCTTTCTGAAACATCTGATGTTTGAAACATCTTCTCTAGTGTCATTGCAACCAAGACTGCCTCCTGTGTTTGTGGCACAGGTGGCTTTTTGAGTCGGTCTGTGTGAACCACATGGAGTCATGTTGTGGCTTTGCTGCTTGGGTCCATGGCTCCCTCAAGTGCTGATTTTGACAGAGGAATAGGGAACACATTGGATGTGAGGGCTCTGTTCAGATTCATCCAGCTAAAATACTTACATTGGTTAAGCCAGAACTTCCTGACTGGATGCTGTGGGACTCTGGTAGTGGACGTGCCACTTTTCCACTATGCTTGAACATGCATGTTTGAACATGTTGTATCATGACCAGTGTTATTACTTCAAAAGTCAGGGCTCTGACTGATTTGCTAAGGCAGTGGTTCCCAACCTTTAGGAGCCTGAGGACCACTGAGGCAAAAATTGGGATTGTCGTGGACCATATGTAGCTGTGGGTGGTCTGGCCTCCACCCTCTGAGGTGGTCTGTCTCCCAAGCACTCCCCTACATATCAGGGAGGACAGAAAATGGACTGCCCACTGTCGTCACTGACACTTAAATGGTTGTCTCCACCCTCTTTGGTGGTCTTTGGTTGAGATTGCTTGCTCAGCAAGACACTGGAGGTGATCAAAGGCATTTTTTTTTCCTGAGACCTCACGGACCACTTCTTAGGGTCTCACAGACCACCTGTAGTTCCCAGACCACAGGTTGGGAACCAGTGTGCTAAGGCAACAAGAGAACCAGAACTCTTGTAGTCTACAAGGAGCCTTTGGGGGGGGGCTGCCCCCCTTCCTTAATATTCAACTTTCAGTGAACAAAAAAATTCAGTCTTTCTACTAGTGGAGATTTAAGGGAAAATATGCTGGCAGAATTCTGGCCAATGACTAAGTAATAGTGCCAGTACAACGCAATCAGCTTTTCGGCTACTGTACTGATGTTTGTGTTCTGGCTGTTATTCAATGATTCTTTGCCTCCTTAGAGTCCCCCCACCACAAAATTTCTGGCTACGGGCCTGAACAAAATGGAAAATTCTGCACCAGAGTAACCCACTTGCTGTGCTAATAAAGCTGAATACTGCCATTTGTATAAATCATGACGATTTAAACGAATGTGCACCCTTCCCTTACATAATGTAATCTGGTTCTGTTAGGCCTGGGGAATGGCAAGCATCTATGCAGTGCCATAGCACATACCCACCCCTTTCTCTGGCCGTGATGACAGAAAATTCTGTTCAGCCCCTTCACTGGTTTCTGAGATCTTACTAGGAAATGCTCAGACATATTTAAACTTATGTTCATAGACCATTTTTTTAAGATTCGGACTTGGGGGGTGTTTCAGTTTTGTTCCAGATTTTTTTTAAAGTCACCAGCCTCAGTGCGCTCATCACACTAAACCCCTACAGGTTGTTTCAAGGCTGTCAGCCCCCACTGCAGGTCCCTGCTGCTCTTCAGTGTCCCAGGAGGAGGGCAGGTAACAGTCCAGGTGTGCTGCTGCTTTGCTGGCAAGTGTCTCAAGCCATCTCCACCTGTGCATGTAATGGGGTTGGGGGGAGGGTTTGTGGAAATCTCTGTGCTACTCCTCAGCTGTGCTTCCTTTAGGCGCATGATGTTGACAAGATGGCATTGCGTGGCTCCCTGTCAATTGCCTTCAGGTGCTGCTTGCATTGGTGAGGGAAGACCCGACTGTGGCGGAACTCCCTGCCACTTGGCTTGCCTGCTCTGAGGTCGACCGAAGGACAACACTGAAAGCTGTTGCTTAGGCAAGGTTGAGTGAGGTGCTCTCCCTGTCAGGGAGAGGAGAAACAGCTGCCCACTGCCACGTTCATCCGTTGGCCCCTGTCAGGCATCGCCAGTGGTCTGGTAGGATACTAGGGGTGGGAAGAGGGAGAGTCGTGGTTCTGCACTTTCACCCAGATATCCCCGATCTCTGTCTGAGGGGAAAAAAATAAGTTGAGAATTTTTTTGTGGCTGCTCTGTGCCTTAGCCCCAAGGCAAGGTCAGTCTGGGGATCATGGGAGCCCTCCCCCCCAGAAGACTCGGATGATTTGACCCTGCCTGTCCAGGAGGGAGATGCTTTCCAGTTCCCAACCAACCAGCATGCCAGCCAAGCCTCTGCCAAGTACAGCACACAGAGCAGGCCCTCCTCAGGAGAGCGGACTGGCCAGCCAGACAAGGTTGCAGGAGGTTTAAGGCACCAGCTCTTCAGCACTGTTGCTGCTCAGCAGGCTGACTGCCTGTGGCATACTGTGTCTGATCCTGATCATTACTTATAGCTGAAGGTATGTAAGCTCCCAGCCTATTGGTTTTAATAGACTAGGAGCTTACATACCTTCAACTATAAGCAATGATCAGGATCAAACACGACCTTGAGGTGTTCTGGTGGAAGGCATTTGTTGGACACAGTTTTTGTTGACCCCGATGAACGGAGAAACGACGAGGTTGATCAAGAAAAGAAAAAGTTTAGATCTGTTCTCCAGGTATTTCCTTGTCCTGCAGAGGCATCTTTCTGGCACTTCTTGCTCCAGCCCTGCAAAAGGAATCAGGCACTGAACACTTCTGGATTTTTTTGGGGGGGGAGGGGGTGTCTTCTTTCATTTTGGCTTTGCCCTTATCTATATTGCATTCATTTCAGAGTTATCCTTGAATTTGAATTAAAAAGGAAAAAGGCTTCATCTCAATATGTGGCTCAGGAAAAGATGAGGAAAGGAGTCAATGGTTTTAGTCGAACTGGGTACATGAACTGAATGGTAACAGGGAGTTTACTTATCAGATGATAAATCTTGACCAATGGTTCCAGGGAGGGTCTGCACCTGGATTCTCCAAAGAGCTCTCACCTCTACATGAGTAGCACTTGAGCAAGCCAGAGGTTTTGGTATTTTAAAAGTACATAACCTGCCTGTTCTCTTTCCTTCCAAAAAACATTGCCTTCTATCTTAAAATGTGTAGATGTTGATGTAGATAAGTAGGTGTAGATGTTGCCAACCGCAGTGAGTGGGGGATGATGGATACTTTAGTACCCAGAAGAGTTGCATTTTCCTGCACCAAAAACCACGTGAAGGGAGCCCAGGTGCAGACCATGTCTTGAGGAAGATGTATTTGTGCTTCAGGCATCTGGACATGGCCTGATGATGGAAAGAGGAGGGGGTCTGGAATTCTCTGCTCAAATCTTTCTGAATCGAACATGCAGAAAAAAAATCATCAGTAGTATACGTTGCAAATATATGTTTTTATTACTGTAGGCCAGCAGTTCACAAACCGTGAGTCAGAACCCACCAGTGGATTGCAAAACTGACAAGCTTCTTCTTCTTCCTCTTCTTCTTCCTCTTCCTCTTCCTCTTCTTCCTCTTATTATTATACTGCTTTTCATGGAAAGTTTTCAAAGTGGTTTACAGAGAAAATCAAACAGCTAATAGCCAACAATGAAAATTTATTGAGCCCTATGGAAACAGAAACGGAGCAGCTGGTACATTTTTTAAAGTATATTTATTTTATTTATAGTAATAAAAGAAAAACAATAAACAACATAAAATTACATAAAAACATTGAAAAGAAAAATAAAAAGAGGAAAAAACTGCATAGAATATCTCTAAGAGTGTAGCAATGTTTTCTCATGAGTAGGTGACTGTACCTTGGTACACTTCAAAGGGCAGATCTAAGAGGAATGCAACACCACCAGAATAATAATAATTAATATTTATTTATTTATATGTAACCGCCTTTCTGGCCATTGGATTACTCCTTTTGCTTTATTCAAGGCGGTTTACACAGGCAGGCTTTCTCTAAACCCCCGAGGAGGTTTTACAATCACAATTAAGTTCTGTCTTTCAAGGACAATTACAGTCCAGGTGAATCTCTCATGGTCTGGTGAAACATTCTGTTAGCCTCGCACACTGACAGCTCCTTTCCCTCTCACGGAAAGAGCTGGACCTGGCTTCTTTTGACTCTCACCCAAAAGGGCTTGTCTTGTCTTGTCAGCTGTCCAGATCTTGCTGTTCACTGAGACTTCTGGTGATCTTGAACTGACAACCTTCAGATGTTAAATCTGTGGACATAAGGATGGCTCTACTCTGTAGATCACAAGGAAAATGTATTGAGCCCTATGGAAAGGCCCTATGACCCACACATGTGTATTGACTCATGAGTAGGTGACTGTAGCTTGGATCTTAGTGAAGGCCAGGCAATGGGGAATGCAAGGCTGCCAGAATGGTCCCAATCCAATAAACCTCTTGTAAAACTGAGTGGGTTCCAATAGAGTGTCATTTTAAAAAGTGGGTCCTGGTGCCAAAAAGTTAAAGAACCACTGCTACTTTGAGTGCTCTATGGGCAGAAGAGAAGGATATAAATTGATTAAATAAATAAACCATGTTTAGAGGCTGCAAGGAATCTTGGTGGGGAGGGCGGCGGTAGACAGGTGTGGAATACAGACTGCCAGTTTTGCCATTCCAGGGTTTGTGATTCTTTTCTCTCATTGCTTTTTAGGTAATCAAGCCAGATGGCTGTGATAATGAAACAGAGGCCCACAGGAACTCATCAGGTCCCTCTGTGCTTTGTGATCCAGGAAAAGGTGATGCCAGCAGCCCGGACCTTGTTATAGAGGCTCAGTTTGACAGAGATGACCTTGAGAATGAACAAGAAGGCTTTACAGAACTCCAGGATCCCAAGCCGATGTCCCTGAGGGCTGACAGAAATGGTAAGTTAGGTTTGACCCCAAATGGTTGACCCATTTAACTGTGCCTCCCTGTCACCCTGCATTTTCCCTTCTCCTAGATTTAAAATACAACAGAGGAGCTTAGAGTTACAATCCTCTGCACAGTTGCCTGGCAGTGAGTCCCAATGAACACAGTTGAGCTTTCTTCTGATTAATATGCAAGAGGCTGCATTGTAGGCGGCCTTAAGTGAGCAAAGCAGCTTGATGAACTTCAGCAGCTGTGTATGTTGTTGACTGTGATACTTAACAACCTATTTTGTTCACCTGCTTAAGAGCGAACTTGTTGGAGGGGCTCCTATAGCAGATATGTATAACAAATATATCAGCCCTCAAATCATATCCCCTGCCCACATGCGCCATGCATGTGTCTGTGAGAGTCAGCATGGCTGATGTTGGAGTCTGTCAGGTTTCTCTTTCAAAAGGAAATTTGTCCCTTGCCAGAGAGTGTCAGGCTGCCAGACTATCCCAGTCCAAAATGAAGAGAATAAATTCTGACTTCTTAAGGCTGGATGCTTTATAAGTCAGTTGCCCCAAATCATGTGTTCTTAATCATCCGAGCCCCAAATTGTGTTCTGGTCATTAAACAAAAGGAAAAAAATCTTTGTTTTCAGGGGTAAGTCGAGAGAACCTGGGGCCCAGGTTGTTTCCCAAAGGATTTGCCTACTTATGTCCATGTGGACAGAATAAGGGCAAGGCGGATTGTTACTGCTGAGAGCAAAGCGGTAAAGGGGATTGGATGAGATTTGGAGAGACTGGAGAGATCTGGCTTCAGATCCCTGCTCACCTTGAAGATCTGTGGGTGAACCTGGGCACCTCTCTTGTGCTCTCTCAGCCTAACCAACCGATAACTGCCCCCACCCCCTGTGCACTGTCCTAAATGAAAGATGGAATATACGCTAGTAATGGAGGCTCTTTAAAGACTGGTGGGTTCAGGCTGCTTAGGGGCTTGGGTAGGGTTTGGAAGTCCATTGGGAGCCACTGCAGGTGAAATGTCACATGCGTCTAATAATTTTGACTAGCCACACCTGAAGTCTAAAAGGCAGCTCCTGCATGTGATGGTGACCAAGTCTGACTTGGAAAACTCAGAAAAAACCTGGCCATTCTCAAGCCAATGCAACAGCAGCAAATGGGGGTGGGCGGGGCAGGAATTTATGTTCTTCTCAGTTCCTCCAGTTCTCCACTATCTCCAGAGCAAGTTCCCGCAGCTTTTGTACCTCTTGATCTAGTTGTAGCTATTTGCAGTCTAGACAAAGTACCGAACAAAGCATTTGTCTCAAAAAACATTGTTTATTTCTGATGATGTCAGGAACAGCTACGGCTACTTGCCTCGGCTAACATGTAGTTAACATGTTACGTATTAGTACGTTTGCAAAGTTCTCTTTTTGAGATGATGAACTTCTGCCCTGCAGTCAGTAAAGGAGGCTTTTGCATCCTGGGGTGCCCCATATTCTTTCTGTGAACATGCTTCAGGAAGAATCCCCTCTCTCTATGCAAGTCCAAGGAGTGAGTGAATCTCTTGTAAGAAATCCTTGGGAGCTTTCCGAAACGTGACTCATGCAGCTCAGGTAACCAAGCCTTGATATAGATTGGCCTGTTGCTTGGCATCGTGCAGTTGGTGAGGGGAGTTGCTGCAGTTGACTGGGTCTCTCTGCCCATGCCTGCATTACAAATAGTGAATTCAATGAGCCTCAAATTTTCAATCTGCTCAAGCTCAGGGGAGGTCTGGAAGATCTGGCAAGCTTTCTTTGGCTCAAATACAGTCCAAACTTCACACAAGCGTGCCTGATTCTGAAACCACTAACAAAGCCTTAACAGCACACCTGGTAGTAGTTGGTGCACGGCTGAGAATAACACTTTCAGCTCAGATATGCTCTCTGACCTTCTCCTATTTGTAGGTCTAAATAAAATGAATGAAATGCCTCCATCTCATTGGCATTCTCTCAGGCCAAATTAGTCTGTTTTCTTTCTCCATCACTCTGTTTTCACACTCCATCTTCTTTAAGAAGAACAATGTCCAGGTGCTCTGGCTCACTCCTGGCCAGATAACAGAACAAGGGCTTGGCTGCAAGCAAAAGGGTTGCTGAAATAGTTGCCATCACAGCCTCTCTTGTTCTTGCTTTCTTGAATCTTTAAGGAGTTGGCCAAATCTTAAAGTGTCATTCAGCTGCAGTGTTCTTAATTCAGGAGAACTTCCCTGCCCGTTATGCTGTGGTTCTAGATATGAAAAGCCAGGCTTCTCAAGGAGGGCTAGAGAAGGGAGCCCTGTTTGGTCTCTTGGCAGGATTGCCACCCCCCCCTGCGCCACCCACCGCCTCACCTCAGCCATCATGACAACCAACCAAAAGTGCTGCTAGAGAACACTGGATCAGGCCAAAGGCCTTTCTAGTTCAGCATCTCCCAGTGGCCAATTAGATG
Source organism: Tiliqua scincoides (assembly GCF_035046505.1). Lineage (NCBI taxonomy): Eukaryota > Metazoa > Chordata > Lepidosauria > Squamata > Scincidae > Tiliqua > Tiliqua scincoides. The sequence goes on along the minus strand of NC_089823.1, from coordinate 237,185,465 downwards.
CTTCCTGGCCCTGAAGAGAGCAGCCCTCCCTTAAACTTCCTTAAACCTCAACCATTCAGAGGCATCCTGGAGGATGTAGGTTGTGTCTGTTGTCTTGTGTACTCCCTGAAGCATTTGGTGTGCCACTGTGAGATACAGGAAGCTGGACTAGATGGGCCTTTGGCCTGATCCAGCGGGGCTCCTCTTACGTTCTTATTTAGTCAGGCTATTGTAAATGCATGTTAGAAATAAAGTTTCTCAAAGATGCTTACAAAAATGTCAGAGTAAAAACAGCAGAAAACCAGGTTAAATAACAGTACTCTAAAAGTGAAGTAAAATCACCAAGTAGTGCAAAGACAAAAGAGCAGCTCAAAATCAAAGGCTTGAATTGTGTGGGTGACTAGAAAGATCTTGGCTTGGCACCCAAAGTGTGCCTGAGCAGGTGCCAGGCAAGCAGCCTGGGTGTATCGTTTCGTAATTGATGTGCCTGCACTGAAAGACTCCTCCCCTGGTTGCTGCCTGCCTCCTCTCTGATAGTGAGATGCTGATCTTCATGTGTGGGTAGGAGAGACACAGGCACTCAGTTACCAAACCACACTGGACTCTAAAGGTTAAAATCAGCACATTGCTTTGAGCTCTTGTATTCAGGAGATCGCTTGATGTTCCACCAAAGAAATTCCTGCTTTGCAAACACCTTCCATTGTTTTTCCTGTTCCAGACTTCCCTGCCTGCTGTTACTGAACTGTCTCTTTGTCATACTAGGAGAAGAAGAGTTGGGGGTGGATATAGGGTAACATTCCGTCCAGTACAGACTGCTTAATGACTCCAGGAGTTTTCTTGCCTTCCTCGGGGGAATGCCCAGTGGTGTTAAGTTTTCTCTCTTCACCCCATGTGGAGTTGTTGCTTATGGCATGCACCTGCTTTGTGTGTGTGTGTTGGGGGGGGGGGGGCTACTGGCACCTGAATTGCCACTACTTTGCTGCACATGCCTAGATTTAACCCCCTGTAGCCCATGGTCATCACCCAGTGTTTCCTAAACTGTGGGTCTTGACCAGTGGGATGTGAGCCAAACTTTGGTGAGTTGCAAAAAGTTTTTGAAATGTGATTTTTGCATGTGCCATCATGCAAAAAGAGGGAGAAAACTAATTTTTAAAAAGCCAGCTAAAAGCAAAAAAAGGTGTGTGTGTATTGAATAATAAATAAGAAACTGGTTTAGGTGTTCCCCCATCCGTCTGTTTGTTTTGTCTAGTAAGGCTATGTGGGTCACAATAGATAAGAGGTGGGCAAACCCTGGCCTGGGGGCCATTTGTGGCCCTTGGGGTCTCCCAGTCTGGCCTGCAGGGAGCCCCCAGTCTCCAGTGAGCCTCTGGCCCATCGGGGACTATTGGAACCCACTCTGGCCCATGACTGCTGTTTGGGACTGCCAGACTCCAGCTGAAGACCGAGTTACAGCCTGGCCTTTTATAGTCTCCATGTGTTTTCTGCTTTCCCCTGGGCATTATCTTAACACCCCTATTGCCTCTGAACAATGACTGCACTAGCCTTTTCCTTTTGGCAACTCCATTAAGTGTCTTCGAATTCAAATTACTAGCTCTTGTAGAGCAGGAAAACAAATTCTAATGCCCCATGACCAGATTCTGCCCTGAGATACTGCTCAGTCACTAGGCCACCTCAGGTATGGGGAAAAATTTGTCAGAACTATTTAGTGCCTACAATTAGGTATTTTTATATCTAAAGTGAAGAGGCCACCTGTGTCCTCTTACCCTCTCCCCCCACTCTAAATGGGAGTTAATTTTTTAAAAAGTACACCCTCTCTTTCTTGCTGGCTGACTGTACCAAATTCAGAAACCTGGAGAAACAGCAAATGGCCAGGTGGGAAATTGTCATTGTCTTTTTTTGGAGGTGTTATGCAGTGTCTTGGATGCATCTTGAATTTCACATACATTGTATATGTGTGCACACACAGAGGTTGCATCTTGCAATGCAGGAACCTACTGGGCAAGTAGTTCCCAGAAAAAGTGAGCTAAGCCTTTTATTGAGAAATATTCCTGCTCTTCCAGGTGAGAGGACAGTGTGGTTAACTAGATTCAATCAGTGCTTCCATCCCTGGAATGGGATATTCCATATTTGTTATACCAGCCTTGGCTGTGCCAACTTGTTTTCCAGCTGTGTTCTCTATAAAATATGTGTTGCTGGAATGACCTGTGTTGCCAGGGGACCTACAGAACATGGAAGATGGCCACTGCTGAGGAATCGGATTAAAAGATTTAAAGAGACTCTGAGGAGATTCACTGACCTGGCTCATTGATCACCAAGACAGGTGGTCATGGCAGGGAACTGCAGGCATCACATCAGCTAGTAAATCCCATGGAGGCCAGGAAGTCAGGTGACCAAAGAGGCCCACTTGGGCTGTGCAGCCTACTAGGTAAACTCTAGGCTGTACTTCACCCCTCGGTCTGAACACGTTGCTTGAATAAGCCAGGAGCTGTGTGACTTTGCTAAGGTGGCATTACCTGACCTTGTTTCGCTCCCTGCTGCACCTGCCTTGCCTCAACTTTTCCTTGAAACCTGCTCACCAGTTCTGGGCTTCTTTCCTGCTTTTTGTGTCTTTCACACTTGCCCCTGCCTGTATCTAGGTCTCCAGAAACAGTTCTTCTTTGCCAGTGTCTGGCTCTGCCGTGAATCCCTTCTGACAAACAGGCCCCTAGCCCTTATAGATGGCAGAGAAAAATCTGCAAACGTGTAGCTTCTTCCTACTAAATCACAGGCTCCTTGTGTGTTCACTTTTCCAAACCCCTAAAATAGTTACCTTATCAATATCTCTAATAAGGCTAGTCTGGCAGACTAGCCACCTTGGGTCCCTTTGGAAAGAGAGGTGGGGTAGAAATACAGTAAATAAATAAATATAAAAATAGAGTGGACGACACTACCACCTTGCACCCACAAGCTGGTGTTTTATAGCCTTGATTCTTCTGCTGGATATATGACTTGCAAGACCGTAGCATAGGTCCGGAGCCTTGGATTTCTTACCTGGTTCTCAGAACGAACAGTGTCCGTTGGCTCAATAATAGCCTAGAAAACATAGCAACATTGGCATAAGCAGGCAGGCCTGACTTGAACGGTGTTGATTGACATAAGGGCATAAACAGTCGATGATTACTAAAGGAGTAATAGAACATCAGACATCCACTAAAATTGAGTGTTGGGAGAGTTAGAACAGACAAAAGAAAATATTTCTTTACTCAGCCTGTGGTTGGTCTGTGGAACTCCTTGCCACAGGATTTGGTGATGGCGACTGGCCTGGACACCTTTAAAATTGGATTGGACAAGTTTCTGGAGGAAAAATCCATTACGGGGTACAAGCCATGATGTGTATGCTCAACCTCCTGATTTTTGAAATGGGCTATGTCAGAATGCCAGATGCAAGGGAGGGCACCAGGATGAGGTCTCTTGTTATCTGGTGTGCTCCCTGGGGCATTTGGTGGGCCGCTGTGAAATACAGGAAGCTGGACTAGATGGGCCTATGGCCTGATCCAGTGGGACTGTTCTTACGTTCTTAAATTGCCTCAAGTAACTTCCTCCTTGACCTTAATGCCTCTGGCCAATCACAGGCAAAGGATGAAGGAGGTACTCTGACTCCAGATGGACATATGTTCTCAGGTGGTCTCTGACACCTCTTCTCACTGCAGTCTTCACCACTGCCTCCAATATGCTTCCCTTGCCCTCCTCTGCAACTGTTTCCTTTCCTCTATGGCTGATCAATGGGGTAGAGTGCCCAGGTGGTGGTTTATTGCTTCTGACTCTTCTGAAGCCTCAGGTACAACTGAGAGCTTACCTGGAGCCACTGCAGTGCTGGACTCTCTTTCTGACTAGAAACTTTGTTGGTGGCAGCAGCAGAGGAATGGAAGTAGGTGAGCAACAACATGGGGAGGGGCTAGTGGTGGGAAGGAGTGTGTGTGTGTGGGGGGGTGTTAAGCATTTCCTGAGTCATCCTCTTTTTGCTTTATCTCTGGGGAAGGAGGGAACCAGAGTTCAGTGACTGAGCACATGCTGTGATTGCAAAAATCTCTGCTTGGATCCCTGGCAACTCCTCTTAAAATAAGATGCAATAGTAGGTGATGGGAAAGCACACTGTTTGGGACCTTGGGGAGCTGCTGCTCTTCACTGGCTATGTAGGCCAGTGGGCTTTAGCTGTGCAGCATTGCTCACCTGATAGCAGTGCATGTGTCACAGCGTCAATTACACACACCCCTGATTCTAGCACTTGCTTGAACCAGATGGAGTTTTTCTAAAAGCAGGCGGAGTTTTTCTAAACCAAGGGCATCAATAGTGCCAAGCCAGCATTAAAAAGCAGCCTGGACTTTCTGCATGCCCAACCTTTGCCCTTGCCAGAATTGCATAATTGGAATAATGAGGTTTTGTTCACTCCATGGTGGGAAATGTAGTTTTTCTCCGTTTGCTGTTTTTCTGGTCAGAAAACACAGTATATTTTCAAGTGGGAATTGCTAATGTTAATTATGCTCTTGGAGAGAGTTGTAAATTTCCATAGTGGCTGCAGCAAGCGTGGAAAAAATAACTTTGGATCTGTCATGGCTAATAACTGTTTTAATCTGATGGCTTTAAGGGCCCGCTTTGGCCACCGCAGCTGTGCTGGTTAATCTAATTTGTGCAAGGAACTTTCAAGAACTTTTTACCAAGCCATTTTAGACTCAGAGGAGGGGCCCCTGGCGAAATGCAGCTGCGGCATCAGAACCACTCAAGCTGCCATCACAGAGGGGTGCTAACTTTGCAATTGCTGGATCTAATTTACTGGTAATAACAGAACTAATTGGAGAGGTTTCTTGCCATTAGTGCCTAATTTTCTTTTCAGCAAAGCTATAACAATTTTTGGTTTTATCAGGTAATCATCTGAAAGGGAAACAAGGGGATTAAAGCACCGTTTCGCTGGGCCGGAGTTGCTCGAGGGTGTTTGCACTGTAAGATAAGCTTAGCAAGCCCTGCCCAAGCTAACATAGTAAATCTCCCACTGAAAACACAGGGCTGCCCAGAGTGGAAATATTGAATGGAAATATTGATAACCACGACAGCAAAGGTTCGGCACAGTTTATTTCTGGTTTGGCAAATAGCGAGTTTCTTTCCTTGCTTCAACCCTGGCCCCCCTTCCCCGGTTTACATCTGAGTTCAGGGCTTATCCTGGTTTTCCCCATTGAAAATTTGCTTGCCCATCTTTTTTCTCCAAATTCTTTTTGTTTCTCTTTTTTGGAACGCCTGCTCCCATTGGTGGGTGTAACTTGATTATCCCCTGCCACTGTAGGAGTCGATAAAGTTTTGTGGATAACCTCGTGGTGCTCAGGACGGTGTGCCAAATGCTTACCCCACTTACCTGCTGATGCACTAGCCTCTGTTCTTTCTGCTCCTTGGACTGGAAAATGAAGCCAGGGATGTAGCAGAGGAGGAAGCGATGAAGTGTGTCTCTGCTGCTGTAGCCCTTTGATCTTCTGCTCTGCCCCCATGTCCTTTTCTAATCCAGAGAGTGGGAGGAGGAGCAACACCAGTGGAGAAGTGTGGGGTGGATGGAGGTAGGCAACCCCTGCCAATCTGCTTCCTGAAGTGACTGCTTCAGTCAGCTTCATGGATGTGCCAGACCCCAAAAGCCAGGCTCCAGTGCATACAGGTTTGGGCTTAACTAAACCACAGTTGTCTATCCAAAAATAGATTCTTAACTGTATCTCTTAAAAATATCTATAAAAATAATCTTGACTATAATATGCAACTTGTTCCTTAAAATGGCCGTGGTGCCAGAGAATTGGAAGTTAGCAAATATCACGCCAATCTTTTAAAAAAAGGAAGGAGAAGGGACCTGGCAAACTGTAGGGAAGATGGTAGAATGCCTCATCAAAGACAGAATTTTAAAACAGATAGATGAACAAGCCTTGCTGAGGGAGAATCAGCCTGGCTTCTGTAAGGGTACATCTTGCCTCACGAACATTTTTAGAATTCTTTGAAAAGGTCAATAGGCATGTGGATGCGGGAGAACCCGTGGACATTATATATCTGGACTTTCAGAAGGTGATTGACTTGATCCCTTACTAAAGGCTGCTGGGAAAACTTCACAGTCAGGGAATTAGAGGGCAGGTCCTCTCCTGGATTAGGAACTGGTTGAGGACCAGGAAGCAGAGAGTGGGTGTCAGTGGGCAATTTTCACAATGGAGAGAGGTTAAAAGCAGTGTGCCCCAAGGATCGATCCTGGGACCGGTGCTCTTCAACTTGTTCATGAATGACCTGGAGACAGGAATAAGCAGTGAAGTGGTCAAATTTGCGAATGACACCAAACTTTTCTGAGTGGTGAAGACCTGAAGCGATTGTGAAGAGCTCCAGAAGGATATCTCCAAACTGGGAGAATAGGCAGCAACATGGCAGATACATTTCAGTGTAAGTAAGTGTAAAGTAATGCACATAGGGACACAAAAAATCAAAACCATACATAGGCTAACGAGTTCTGAGCTGACTGACGTATCAGGAGAGAAACCTTGGGGTGCTGGTAGACAGTTTGATGAAAGTGTCAACCCAATGTGCAGCGGTGGTGAATAAGGCCAATTCCATGCTTAAGATAATTGAAAAGCAGATTGAGAATAAAACAACCAATATAATAATGCCATTGTACAAATCAATGGTAAGGCTACACCTGGAGTATTGCATCCAGTTCTGGTCACCGAAAAGGACATAGAGTTATTGGAAAAAATGCAGAAGAGAGCAACCAAAATGATTACTTGTCTGAGCCACCTCCCTTATGAGGAAAGGCTACAGCATTTGGGGCTCTTCAGTCTAAGGGACACCAGAGGAGGGAAATGAATGAGACATGAAAAAGTATGCAGGGGATGTTTAGAGTGAATGGGGGAATGTTCTTTTTCTTCTCACACAACACCAGAACTAGGGGACATCCTCTAAATTTGAGTATTGGGAAAGTTAGAACAGACAAAAAAATATTTCTTTATCCAGTACTTCATGTAGTTAGTCTGTGGAACTCCTTGCCACAATATGTGGTGATGTCACCTGGCCTAGATGCCTTTGAAAGGGGTTTGGATAGATTTCTGGAGGAAAAGTCCATCACAGGTTGCAAGCCATGATGGGTATGTGCAGCCTCCTGGATTTCGAAGTAAGCTACTTCAGAATGCCAGGTGCAAGGAAGTGGCATCAGGATGCAGGTCTCTTGTTCTGTGTGCTCCCTGAGGCATCTGGTGGGTCACTGTGAGATACAGGAAGCTGGACTAGATGGGTCGTGGCCTGAACCAGTGGGACTCTTCATATGTTCTTAAAAATAGATTATTTGTACTTCTGTTCAGTATGAATTGAGTAGGAAAAGTGCGCGAGGTGCTGTACAGTGCACAAATGTGATGCATTCTCTTCCTAAAGGGCTTATAATAATGGGTGAGTGGGATAGCAGGTGACAGATTTGCTGGCCAGGTGAGGCTGGATGGTCCAGCTGCCTTTCAACATTCAAGGTGTGCTTGGGTGGGAGGAAGTGTTAAGCTCAAGCCTGCTGAGCAGTTTCATCTGTTAGCAAGAGCTGCTTCTCAACAACTGCTACCAACCTATCTTCAAATATAGTGGGAAGAGAGAGAGCTCTGATCTGATCTGGTGTGCTGCACAGAGGTGAGCAAATTCTGGCTACTTCTGGGCTAGACAGAAGGCCTGTTTGGAAGAAAGTGTGTAGCCCAAGCAGTCTGGCAGCCTCTTCTGTAGGAAAGTAGATATGCTCTAGATGTCTGTAGAGCCACAATTTAAAATACACGCAGTATTTTAAAATTTTGAAAGAGAAGGACCAAATCTTTAATGTTAGATTGTAATCTTATGAGCAGGGAATGTTTTTAATTTTTGTTCAGTGGCTAGCAATTTTAAGCATGATTTTGAAGAAGCAGAAAAAAATCATAAAAAACATCACCGAACAAAGCATGGGTTAAACTGAATCATTCTTTCTCCATTGTTGGAAGTTGGAATTATCAAGCGGTGCTTAGAATGTGTAAGTTGCCAGAGTCCTTTATTAGTTTAGAGAATCTGTTTTGGCATTACCCACGTGGTCTCAAGATTCCCCAGGCTCTGGGGCAGCCTGTCTTTCTTGCATGCCAAAATCAGGGACGGTGCCCAGAAGAGAGGAGGCTTCCTGTTGGGTCTGCCTCAAACCTTTCTCCCAAATAGCAGGATCAGATTCTAGACTGTAGGCCTGTTCGAGGTGAGCAAGGCCCAAGGAGTGGTGTAGCTAGAGGGAGGTGTATTACGTAAATCAGATTATTAATTTTATTGTTAGGAATAACTTGCATTAGAGCCCAATCCCATGCATGTCTGCTGAAATGCAATCCCTGCCAAAGTTAATGGTGGAAGGCAAAGCAGGGGGAAGCCCTTTCCTTTTCTTAAAAGAATCCTTCTCAGTGTTTCCTAGTTTTGGGCTCATCCCCTTCCTAACTGAATAAAGCTGTTTAGTACTCAAACACTCTATCATGACTGCCTTAGCAGTTGCAGGACTGGTCCCTCAATGAACAAGCAGATTGAGAGCATTGCTCTTTCCACATCATCATTCAGGAATGAGTGAACTCAGGGAGAGGTCCCAAGCAGGGCTGGGGTCAGTCTGTGAGTGACTCAACCTGCACAGAGCAAGAAGGGTGCTTAAGCAGAGGAGTCAGTCCAGAGAAAAGGTTGGCTAAAATGGAATAGTCAGCTTCTCAGGTCACCTGATCCCTGCTGGTGTGAAAGCTACCCTCTAGCCATGTGATCTAGCAGGCTGCAGTGCTCACATTCCTTCTGCTTGCAACCTGTTGTGGTGGTGGTGGGAGTGGAATGCCTGGACCTCATTGCCAGAGTCCTTGATCGAAGACCCAAGGGACCTGGGCTTTATTCAGCACACCTGTTTGCATCTACACTGGTGGTCTCATGGTGTTTAAGCACTGAAGCTGCTTACAAGTTTCTAGAACAATAATTTAGGGCCCAATCCTATTCAGCTTTCTAGTGCTGATGTAGTTGTGTCAACAGGGTGTGTGCTGCATCATGGGGGGGGGGGCAGTCACAGAGGCCTCCTCAAAATTAAGGTAAGGGAATGTTTATTCTGTCACCTCGGGGGCTGCATCAGTACTGGGAAATTGGATAGGACTGAGCTCTAAGTTTATTGTTCTGGAAACTTGTAAGCAGCTTCAGTGCTTAAACTTTGTTTCCTTGAATCAGGCCTGACTGGTGTAGACGTGCAGCAGAATGAGGTGGCAAAATGGACTGCACTACTTCAGACTGAAATAATATTCCTTAGCATTTGCATAATGCTTTTGAGTGAGTAAAGCACTTCAAGTGCGTTGCTTAGCATTGTTTTCGCAATGCCCCTGTAAGGGAACTGAGGCTCAGAGGGAGTGATTGGCAGGAGCAAGAGTCAAACCAGGGAAGTCCTGATTCACAGCTCATTTGCTTAGCCACTATTCCCAGGCAGCCACATTTTTCAGTGCTCCCCCTGCATTGAAACTCCCTGGAAATAGTGCAACGGGCTCAACAAGAACTTTTCTTTCTTTACATGCTGATTTTCTATTCACAGGGAATTTTTTGTACCTTGGAGAGTATTCAGCTTGGCACCCCCCAGTCTGCAGTGGTGCAGTCCATTTTCAACACTGCTTCATTTTCACCTTGCCTGCTGCATTGATAGAACCAGCACCGTTAGCAGGATGCCTGCATCTTGCTGGCACTGAGGAAGAATCCTTTTCCGCTTCCTAGAGGAGGATGTGTTTTGAGTACATATAACTTCTCCTAAGCCCTTTTTAATAACGGCTGGGCCGTAGCCGAAGACTATCTCCTTGCAAGGTGCGGTTTTGGTTCCTAGGCTAAATACGCATTTTATAACCTTGCATAACATTCTTAAAAGGAAATTAAATATTTTAATAAATGCAAGCACTTAAAGGGGACTATTTATGTAATGTGAAAAGTGAGGTGACCCTAACTTAAGAAATGCCAGGAAAGTCAAACACTTTTATTTGCATTTAATAAATAGACTCTGTGTTCCACCATTTTGTTTATTATGGCTGGTATAGATGTGCTTGTAAATTTTGGGGTTTATTTTGATTTTCGCAGATGTGCACAATGGAAGTTGACCATATATCTGTTCTCCATTGTGGCCTGGAGGGATGTGGAAATGCCGCTATTTGTTCCATGGCTATTTTGACATAACATTTTGCTTCTTTCCATCTGGGCGAGCTCTTGAAGTTGGTCCATGGGACTGCCAAGAAGGGGCATGAATAGACTGGAGTAAGGAAAGGACATGCAAGTAATTGCAATGCATATGTGTTTTTCTGTAGGGAGGGATATGGAGACTGCTGGTGTCCCCCACGTGAAGCAGGAAGATTCCTCCAAGGCAAATGATCCAGACTGGTTCCTTCAAAAGACGGCCAAGGTAGTGTCTCATCAGAGCCACTAATGATGCCATCAGGAGGACTGATTTTTGCTCCCCTGAAAGCAGTGTCAGCATAAGCTTCTCATTGCAACCTTTTTCTTTTAGGTCTTCATGTCATGAGATGCCCAGCTATGGCTGCCATAACTGTTCAGGTTAAATCCCAACTCTGCCACTGGGTAACCTTGGGCTAGTCACTGTCTCTCAACCAAAAGAACTGCATAGCGTGGTGATTGTGAGGATAAAATGGGGTAATTCAGAGCCCAATCCTATGCATGCCTACTCAGAAGTAAGTCTCATAACAGTCAATGGTGCTGACTCCCAGGTAAGCATGGATAGGATTGCAGCCTCAGTTGGGTAGAACCCTTAGGTCAGTGCTGGAGTGTGTGTTCTGCATGTCCAAGGTACCAGGTTCAATCCCTGGCAGCTCCTTTGTTTAGTATTTCAGAATGCAGTCTTAAACTGGAAGGTTATTGGATACCAAGTCTTGGAAAGACCCTCCCCACCTGGAAACTCAGAGAACTCTGGCCATGTCAGAGTAGACAACAATGGGTTAAGTAAGCCCAATAAAATGGTATGACTCTTTATAAGACCGTTTCAGATGGTCAGTAATGTGGAAGAGTGAGATATAAAATAAATAAAAGCATTTGTTTGATCATCAGAATATATCATCAGTATAATTAAGTCAGTGAGAGTACGATGACTTTCAGGAGGATTTGAGTGTCGGCATGCCTTGTGCAGTCCAGTGCCCTCCTCTGTCTTTTATTGCATCCCGTCTCAGATAATGTTTAGGAATATTTCTGCCACTGAATGTTTGGTGTGCTCTGCTCACATTGTGTGAAGGGGAAACTGAATGTGGGCTAGATTTCTGTGGCAATGCCTGCGGCCCCCCTGTCCTTGCAGAGGAAAGATCTCACCAGTGTTGCTAATAGAACCCGCTCCTCCTTACCAAAGATTATGGCCACTGACCCAGAGCTCATACCCTGGAAGCAGAGGACTAGCCTTTCACCTCTGTTGCATGTCCTGCCAGAGGCCTGATCCTTTGTAAAGTGGGAGTCATTCTGTTCTGCTGTAGGTTTGTTTTAGTTCTGGAATTTCCTCCCTTGCTCAGAAGTGAAAGCCTAACAAGGCTGTGGTTTTTTTTCCTTTTCAGGTGGTCTTCATCCTGGAGAGGAAGCACTCCCGGGCAGCCACAGGCTTCATCCGGCTCTTGCCTGACCGCAACGGTGAACTGTTCCAGAAGTATGCCATGTTCTCTCCTGTGGACCATAGAGTGCCTCGTGCATATGTGGCCTTGGCTGACTGCCCACCAGATTTTGCCACCAGGCCTGAAGACTACTCCAACACACTCTTCATCTGCCGTATCATGGACTGGAAGGAGGACAGCAATTTTGCCATTGGGTATGCGGCTTCTGGCTGAAATGGGGCAGACTCTGTGGGACCAGCTCTCCTGAGTCTATCCGCGGGCTGGGCTTTGCCACCCCTGTTCTGACTGTCCTTCACCAGCACACACAGGTTCTTACTGTTGACAGGGAGGATTAGGAAGTATATAGCTGTGTAAGTTGTAAATTGAGAGCCAGAATGGTGTGATGGTTCTGGTGCTGAACTTAGCCAGCTTCAAATCTCTGCCCAGCCTGGAAGCTTCCTTGGTAACCCTGGGCCAGTCACTCTCTCTTGGCCTAGCCTATCTCAGAGGGTTGTTGGGAGGAAAAGCACCACTCTGAGCTCCTTGGAGGAGGGGCAGTGTAGAAATGTGAGAAATAAATGAGTTGCTTGGTTTTCCCCTTTGGGGCCTTTGGGTATCCCCCTCCCCTGAAGCTTTCCCATGCTGTGTCTTGTGCTGCTGCTGAGGGTTGTTGTCAATCAGCTGCACTTTTTTAGGGGTTCTTGAGGGAGGAGTAGGGAGTGGCAGGAAACATCTTTTGCAAGCACAGTGTTGGGATGCTATTTATTTTATTAGATGTACCGTTTTAAACAAGTAAAGTTCACAAAGTGGTTAATGTAGCAGTATAAGTGAATAGAGGGATATGGGTGACTGAGACTACATTCAATGGTGGGTGTCACAGCTGCAGTGGTTTTGGGCTGCCTGTGTTGAGAGAAGATTGTATTGATGCAGTGATGTGTATACCTGTGTATGATGTCTGTGCTTTACACTTGTGTAGCTTTTAAGATATGCTTCTCCTGCCATTGATCTCCCAACCTGGTGAAGGAAGTGTATCTGATATGGAGCCATCACCTGCCCTTTTCCAGTGCTGAGAAACATGTGGCCTGCCTTAAGCAGTGTGATGCTCCTCTGCAGCTTGTCATCAGAAGTGTCCGAAAGAAGCAGGGTTTCTTAGGGTGCTGGGCCTTTGGAATCCACTTTGGAATGCCGTTCTGTCCAGGTGTGGGCAAAACCTTGTAGTGGTTTGAAGTGTCCCCTTTTAGGGGAAGCTTGCTTCTGTGACTCTTGAGTACCACCTGGTGGTCAAAAGCAAGGTGCTTTCTCATTTCAGCAAGGCTGTGTTGTACCTTAACAGAGGTTTGGGAAGCTTTTGTTTAGTTAATGCAACAGAGCAAACTTAAAGTGGTGTCTCTTATGTGGAAGGATGTCAGTGTAGACCACACCTGCCATGGAGTGCTAATTGCATTGCAGTTTGCTGGCACCCAAAAGCGGCTACAGAAGGCATCTGAGAAGCAGTTTCACTTGTGTGCGCCATGTTTGAACCTTCAGCACCTCTGGAGGACACACTTGAGAAATGTGGCTTAGCTTACTTGATGGAAGTCTGTCAGGTTATGCTGGGGGCCAGCATCCCAGACAGGGTCTGGAGGTGGCAACCCTATCAGCCAGGCAGGGACCAGAGGCAAGTGGCATGGTTTGAAACAGGTAAGTGGTCCTGCAGAGCTGCTGCTGCTTCTGTGAAGGAGGATGGAGAGCAGAGTCTCAGTGTGGCCGTGTCTTACAGAGCCAAGTGGCTGAGCCTGAAGAGTAGACCCCAGTGGGAAGAGGAAGGTGCAGTTGCACTGGCTGTTGGACTTAGGGATGCAGGAGATACGGCTCTGTAGCTCAACCTCCGTGAGGCCTGGGCTGAGATTTGGGTGCCTTGCAGAGTTGTCAGAAGCTGGTTCAGGAGCTGCTTGATGGTTTGCTGCTGGTCTGGAACTACATCACCTCGCTAGTGAGGATTCATGTGTATTTTGATGAATTATGTTCAGAGAAGGTGTTAAGAACATAAGAACATAAGAACAGCCCCACTGGATCAGGCCATAGGCCCATCTAGTCCAGCTTCCTGTATCTCACAGCGGCCCACCAAATGCCCCAGGGAGCACACCAGATAACAAGAGACCTCATCCTGGTGCTCTCCCCTACATCTGGCATTCTGACTTAACCCATTCCTAAAATCAGGAGGTTGCGCATACACATCATGGCTTGTACCCCATAATGGATTTTTCCTCCAGAAACTCGTCCAATCCCCTTTTAAAGGCGTCTAGGCTAGACGCCAGCACCACATCCTGTGGCAAGGAGTTCCACAGACCGACCACGCGCTGAGTAAAGAAATATTTTCTTTTGTCTGTCCTAACCCGCCCAACACTCAATTTTAGTGGATGTCCCCTGGTTCTGGTATTATGTGAGAGTGTAAAGAGCATCTCCCTATCCACTCTGTCCATCCCCTGCATAATTTTGTATGTCTCAATCATGTCCCCCCTCAAGCGTCTCTTTTCTAGGCTGAAGAGGCCCAAACGCCGTAGCCTTTCCTCATAAGGAAGGTGCCCCAGCCCCGTAATCATCTTAGTCGCTCTCTTTTGCACCTTTTCCATTTCCACTATGTCTTTTTTGAGATGCGGCGACCAGAACTGGACACAATACTCCAGGTGTGGCCTTACCATAGATTTGTACAACGGCATTATAATACTAACCGTTTTGTTCTCAATACCCTTCCTAATGATCCCAAGCATAGAATTGGCCTTCTTCACTGCCGCCGCACATTGGGTCGACACTTTCATCGACCTGTCCACCACCACCCCAAGATCTCTCTCCTGATCTGTCACAGACAGCTCAGAACCCATCAGCCTATATCTAAAGTTTTGATTTTTTGCCCCAATGTGCATGACTTTACACTTACCGACATTGAAGCGCATCTGCCATTTTGCTGCCCATTCTGCCAGTCTGGAGAGATCCTTCTGGAGCTCCTCACAATCACTTCTGGTCTTTACCACTCGGAAAAGTTTGGTGTCGTCTGCAAACTTAGCCACTTCACTGCTCAACCCTGTCTCCAGGTCATTTATGAAGAGGTTGAAAAGCACCGGTCCCAGGACAGATCCTTGGGGCACACCGCTTTTCACCTCTCTCCATTGTGAAAATTGCCCATTGACACCCACTCTCTGCTTCCTGGCCTCCAACCAGTTCTCAATCCACGAGAGGACCTGTCCTCTAATTCCCTGACTGTGGAGTTTTTTCAGTAGCCTTTGGTGAGGGACCGTGTCAAACGCCTTCTGAAAGTCCAGATATATAATGTCCACGGGTTCTCCCGCATCCACATGCCTGTTGACCTTTTCAAAGAATTCTATAAGGTTCGTGAGGCAAGACTTACCCTTACAGAAGCCATGCTGACTCTCCCTCAGCAAGGCCTGTTCGTCTATGTGTTTTGAGATCCTATCTTTGATGAGGCATTCCACCATCTTACCCGGTATGGATGTTAGGCTGACCGGCCTATAGTTTCCCGGGTCCCCCCTCTTTCCCTTTTTAAAAATAGGCGTGACATTTGCTATCCTCCAATCTTCTGGTACCGTGGCCGTTTTGAGGGACAAGTTGCATACCTTAGTCAAGAGATCTGCAACTTCATTCTTCAATTCCTTAATAACCCTTGGGTGTATGCCATCAGGGCCCGGTGACTTATTGATCTTTAATTTATCAATGAGGTCTGAAACATCTTCTCTTTTAACCTCTATCTGACTTAACTCCTCGGTTAGGAGGGGCTGTTCGGGCAGCGGTATCTGCCCGAGGTCTTCTGCCGTGAAGACAGATGCAAAGAACTCATTTAATTTCTCTGCCATCTCTAAGTCTCCTTTTATCTCCCCTTTCCCTCCCTCACCATCCAGAGGGCCAACCGCTTCTCTGGCGGGTTTCCTGCTTCTAACATATTTGAAGAAGCTTTTATTATTCCCCTTAATGTTGCTGGCCATGCGTTCCTCATAGTCTCGCTTGGCCTCCCCTATCACCTTCTTACATTTCTTTTGCCACAGTTTATGTTCCTTTTTATTCTCTTCATTAGGGCAAGACTTCCATTTACGGAAGGAAGCTTCCTTGCCCTTCACAGCCTCTCTAACTTGGCTGGTTAGCCATGCGGGCACTCTCCTGGATTTAGTGGAACCCTTCTTTCTTTGCGGTATACACCTCTGCTGGGCCTCTATTACTGTTGTTTTAAGCAGCCTCCATGCACTTTGGAGAGATTGGACTCTTTTTACCCTCCCTTTCAACCTCCTCCTAACCAGCCTCCTCATTTGAGGGAAGTCCGCCCGTCGGAAGTCAAGGGTTTTTGTTAGAGATTTGCCTGGTATTCTTCCCCCAACGTGCACGTCAAAACGGATCGCAGCATGATCACTTTTCCCCAATGGCTCAGTAACATTTACATCTCTAACCAGGTCCTGCGTACCGCACAAAATTAAATCCAGAGTCACCTGTCCTCTGGTGGGCTCCGTGACTAGCTGATCTAAGCCACAGTCATTTAGCACGTCAAGAAATCCGGTTTCCTTATCGTGACCAGAACACAAATTGACCCAGTCAATATGAGGATAATTGAAGTCCCCCATGATTACAACCCTGTCCTTCCTTGTCACCTCCCTGATCTGTTTCCTCAATTCAAGGTCCCCATCAGATTTCTGGTCTGGAGGACGATAGCACACCCCCAGTATTACATCGCTGCTCAAGCCTGGTAATTTAACCCACAGAGATTCTACGGTGGAGTCGGACCCACCTTCAATCTCTACTTTGCTGGATTCTATCCCTTCCTTAACATAAAGGGCCACCCCACCTCCAACACGCCCCTGCCTGTCCCTCCTGTAGAGTTTATAGCCCGGGATTGCGGTATCCCACTGATTCTCCGCATTCCACCAGGTTTCCGTTATGCCCACTATGTCAATGTTTTCCCTTGTTACCAGACATTCCAGTTCTCCCACCTTTGCTCGTAGACTTCGGGCATTCGCATAAAAGCATTTATACACGGAATGCCCCAGGATGGGCTGCTTATTCGCTCCTTTGTCCCCGCATCCTCTCATTGTGCCAAACCGTCTATCACATCCCATCTCCCTACCTTTCCCAATTTCTTCTCCTACCCTGCCTTTGTCTTGTTGTTCTCTAACCTCCCCATCCTCATCCCATAGGGATGAGGAGTCCCGAACCGGATGCCCCTCGGCTCCTGTCGGCCTTCCCCCAAGGGGTTGAGAACCCCTTATTGTCCTGGGTGATTTCCGTGTGTGTGCCAAGGCCTGTGCTAACCCAACATACTAAGCAGGAGATGCTTGGGATTTCTCTGTTTTTTCTTTTCTTTGCAGTTTTCTGAATTTCAAAAAAATTGTGAATGCCCGTTCTGTTACTTTGTTTAACAGAATTTCAGGTGTGTGTTGCCGAAGATCCTTCAGTTATGATCTCTTTGAAGGCACAGTTTCTTGCCCACCACGCTCCCCTTTCCATGCTGTTCTCTCCATCTTGGATTAGTCCCATGAGTGATTCCCCCCCCCCCATCATGCATTACACTGTGAATGGAATAACGCCACAGTACTAATTAGCCAGTTGCAGTTGGTTATTTAATGCTGCCACTGAAGCTGACTGGTAGTGAGAGAAAGCGAGAGCGATGTAAACGAATATGTGTTTTTACAGAGTGTTGAAAAATTACCCAAGAGGAGAGGAATTTTTTCGTCATTGCTAAAAACGAACCTAAGGATTTTCAAACCAGTGTCAAGGGAAAACTGTAGTGCTGTTGAGACACTTGGGCTGAGACTTACTGGGTCACACAGATTTTTCTGCACAATGATACTGATTTATTTCTGTGTTGATATACAGTACTGCCTTTCTCATCTTTAGAGTTTGCATCAGATATTACTCAGGGCAGTTTACATAGGCAGGCAGGCTGTCCTATACCTGATAAGGGTTTTTACAATATAGTTCTATATATAGAACTCTTCAGATTTTTTTCCTTCCATGGAAATCATACCACTATCTGGGCTGATGCTTCCTTCTTTCCCCTTCGTTCTCTGTCCCCTCACATTGTTCTGTATAGCAGGACATTACCATTGCCTGGTCATCAGCAGGATGATATAAACTCTCCAGGGAGCTGTTAATGCTTGGGCTTTGCATCACTCAAAAGGAAATTGCAATTGAAATGTTTTGTCTTTGGAAAAAAAGGTGCATGACCTGTTGTGTGAGTGCAAATGTTACTGGGATGGGACTGAGCCCCACGACTGATGATCTCGTTTAGTCTCTGGAGCTGCTCATGCTGCTGAGGGCTGTAAGAGCTTCTTCAGCCAGTAATGCGGTTGTCTCCCCCTTCTGTGGCCACCTTGTGCATAGTACCATCTATGCCTGTTGTGCTTCACAGAGCGACATGTTGGCAACCTTCAGTCTCGAGAGACTCTGGTATCGTGCTCTGAAAGGTGGTTTTGGAACATCGTCTAGTGTGGCTGAAAAGGCCAATTCGGGAGTGACAATCCCTTCCACACCGGGAGCAAGTGCAGTCTGTCCCTGGTCTGTCTCCCTGACTATGGGCCTTCCTTCTTTGCCTCTTTGCCTCTGTTGGCCAAGTGTCTCTTCAAACTGGGAAAGGCCATGCTGCACAGCCTGCCTTCAAGCGGGCCGCTCAGAGGCCAGGGTTTCCCACCTGTTGAGGTCCACTCCTAAGGCCTTCAGATCCCTCTTGCAGATGTCCTTGTATCACAGCTGTGGTCTACCTGTAGGGCGCTTTCCCTGCACGAGTTCTCCATAGAGGAGATCCTTTGGGATCCGACCATCATCCATTCTCACGACATGACCGAGCCAACACAGGCGTCTCAGCAGTGCATACATGCTAGGGATTCCAGCACGTTCCGGGACTGTGTTGTTAGGAACTTTGTCCTGCCAGGTGATGCCGAGAATGCGTCGGAGGCAGCACATGTGGAAAGCGTTCAGTTTCCTCTCCTGTTGTGAGCGAAGAGTTCATGACTCGCTGCAGTACAGAAGTGTACTCAGGACGCAAGCTCTATAGACCTGGATCTTGGTATGTTCCGTCAGCTTCTTGTTGGACCAGACTCTCTTTGTGAGTCTGTAAAACGTGGTAGCTGCTTTACCGATGCGTTTGTTTAGTTCGGTATCGAGAGAAAGAGTGTCAAGATCATTGAGCCAAGGTACACAAAGTCATGGACAACCTCCAGTTCATGCTCAGAGATTGTAATGCAGGGAGGTGAGTCCACATCCTGAACCATGACCTGTATTTTCTTCAGGCTGATCGTCAGTCCAAAATCTTGGCAGGCCTTGCTAAAACGATCCATGAGCTGCTGGAGATCTTTGGCAGAGTGGGTAGTGACAGCTGCATCGTCGGCAAAGAGGAAGTCACGCAGACATTTCAGCTGAACTTTGGACTTTGCTCTCAGTCTGGAGAGGTTGAAGAGCTTTCCGTCTGATCTGGTCCGGAGATAGATGCCTTCTGTTGCGGTTCCAAAGGCATGCTTCAGCAGGACAGCAAAGAAAATCCCAAACAAGGTTGGTGCAAGAACACAGCCCTGCTTCACGCCACTTCGGATGTCAAAGGGGTCTGATGTGGAGCCATCAAAGACAACAGTGCCCTTCATGTCCTTGTGGAAGGATTGGATGATGCTGAGGAGCCTGGGTGGACATCCAATCTTGGGGAGAATCTTGAAGAGGCCATCCCTGCTGACCAAGTCGAAGGCTTTCGTGAGATCTATGAAGGCTATAAAGAGTGGCTGTCGTTGTTCCCTGCATTTCTCCTGCAGTTGTCTAAGGGAGAATACCATATCAGTGGTGGACCTGCTGGCTCGGAATCTGCACTGTGATTCTGGATAAACGCTCTCTGCAAGTACCTGGAGCCTCTTTAGTGCAACTCGGGCAAACAACTTTCCTACAACGCTAAGGAGAGAGATGCCACGGTAGTTGTTGCAGTCACCCCTGTCGCCTTTGTTCTTGTACAGCATGATGATGTTTGCATCCCTCATGTCTTGAGGTACTCCACCTTCTCTCCAACAGAGACAGAGGATTTCATGCAGCTCAGTGACAATGATCTCTTTGCAGCACTTTAGGACTTCAACAGGGATGCTGTCTTTTCCAGGTGCCTTGCCAAAGGCAAGGGAGTCCAGGGCCACGTGAAGTTCTTCTAGGGTTGGTTCACTGTCAAGCTCCTCCAGCACAGGCAGGCACTTAATGTTGTTCAGCGCTTCTTTGGTGACTACATTTTCTCTGGAATATAGCTCAGAGTAGTGCTGCACCCAGCGTTCCATCTGCTGCGTCCGATCCTGGATGACCTCGCCTGTGGCAGACTTCAGAGGGGCAATTTTCTTCTGTGTTGGACCTAGGGCCTGCTTGATACCATCATACATCCCCTTGATGTTGCCCGTGTCAGCTGCTATCTGTATCTCGGAACAGAGCTGGAGCCAGTCGTCATTAGCACATCTCCTGGCAGTCTGCTGGACTTTGCTTCGAGCAGCTCGGAGGACCTGCAGGTTGCGCTCACTGGGACAGGCCTTGTATGCTGCTTGAGCTCTCCTCTTTTCCTCAATGACTGGTGTCAACTCCTCAGAGTGGGCTTCAAACCAGTCAGCCGTCTTGTTGGTCTTCTTGCCAAATATGGACAAGGCGTTGTTGTAAATGGCATTCTTGAAATGTTCCCATCTGTTGGATGCGTTTGCATTGACCGGACCTGGAAGAGATTCCTCAAGCGCTCGTGCAAATTCCTCCACTTTTCTCTGATCCCGGGTCTTGCTGGTATCAATGCGAGGTCTTCCTTCCTTTTTCGTGTGGTACAGTCGCTTTGTTTGCAGTTTCACTGTGCTGCACACCAGGGAATGGTCGGTGTTGCAAGCAGCACCCTGATAGCTGCGCGTGATCTTGATGCTGGGAAGGCTGGAGCGTCTGGTGAGAATCAGGTCGAGCTGGTGCCAGTGCTTTGTTCTTGGGTGTCTCCAGGAGACTCTATGTTGGGGCTTTGTGTTGAAGAATGTGTTGCTGACATAGAGACCGTGATGACAGCAAAACTCTAGCAGGCATTGGCCATTTTCGTTCATCTTCCCAGTGCCGAACTGACCTAAGCAAGTGGGCCACAAACTGTGATCAGCACCAACTCTAGCATTGAAATAGCCGAGGATGAACAATGGCTCTTTTATGGGGATCTTCTTGATAGTGGTGGCCAGGTCATCATAGAATTTGTCTTTGGCTTCTGCTGGAGATGACAGAGTCGGTGCATAAGCACTGATGAGGGTGACAGGTCCTGCTGATTGGAGCTGCAGGGACAAAATTCTTTCACTTCCCACAGTAGGTGGCGTCCCACAGAGCAACATAAGCAAAGCAAAAGAGAAGTGTGGAAGTTGTCTCATAGTGGGACGGCCTGCCTCATGCAGTTATGGGCTCTCCTTCACTGGATGTGTCTATGCAGCGGCTAGATTGCCATCTGCCAGGGATGCTGGCATGAGCAGACTACCACAAGATGGGCAGGATGACCTCCCAGGTGCCTTCAAACTCTACCATTCTGTGATTCAGAAGGACTGGGCGATCCCTTCCCCAGGGAAGTAATCCCCTAAAATTTGATAGTGGGGAGACAACAGAGGATCAAAAAGGAAGGGAGAGGAAATGGTGATGAGATGAAGGCAAGCAGTTGCAAATACTTAAGGATGAACTAGGCAAGAAGGATCAGTGTTTCTCAAACTGTGGGTTAGGACTGAAGAGGTGGGTTGTGATCCAATTTCAGATGGGCCCCATTCATGTTGATTTGTATTTTATTTTTAATAGATTAGACTTGATGGTATGTGGCAGCATTTGGGGAAACGTTTCAGACTTGAGGAAATGTTACTGTTAGGCTATGCTTCTAACACTGATAGTCAGTGGGGCTTGATAAGATTGCAGCCTTTGGAATGTTTGGGGAATTTTTTTTAACAGCTCAACAACTGCTTGGAAGGGTTAGGAGGGTTCTTTATTTAAAATTTATAATTTATTGTAAACTTTTGATTTACTTGATTTTTTTGTAAGGAGGGTGTTAAATTTTCCTGCTTGATGGTGTCATGTCTGGCCATGACATCACTTCCAGGTTGCTAATCTCACTTTAGATGGGCCCTGATAAATTGTTGTTCTAAAAAGTGAGTCCTGTTGTGAAAAAGTTTGAGAACTACTGCATTAGATGTTTCCTTGCCTAGTTTGGAGTCTATTTGCACTTTCAAATAGTAGCTGTGTGGGGCCTGACCTGAACTGGCAACATGGAAGTAGGGGGTGTTCAGTGCTTGCATTCTGTTCCATTTCCCCTGAAGCTGCTCTGGTCTGTCTCAAATGTGCTGTTTTGCAGTAATGCCTTGGTCCCAGAGCAGTTTGAGGAGGGTGGATTTTTGATGAAGAAATAGTGTGGAACTAAAGAGTTACAAACCCTTTACCTCCAGAATGGGCCCCCATGTGACCTTTATGTAAAAGCAATCCCCAAACATTTATAGGCCACCAGGGGTAACAGATGAGCTCATTGTTGGGGAGGAGTAGTTTGAATATTATTATTATTATTATTATTATTATTATTATTATTATTATTATTATTATTATTATTATTATTATTAACAACTTTATTTTTACCCCGCCTTTCTCCCCGAAGGGACTCAAGGCGGCTTACAACAGGTTAAAACAGATTAAAAACATAATTTAAAACAAATAAAAACATATAAAAAACAGCAGTCAGATAAAAAATAGTCAGGTAAAAAGAGCATAGAGCAGCAGCAAATCATAAAAGAATCAGGCCTGTAAAAAATATTGAAAGATGTTAAAAAGATGTTTAAAAGGCCGAGAACTCAGAAGGCTTGTTTAAACAGAAGGGTCTTCAGGCCTTGCCGAAAAGTCTCAAGAGAGGGAGCCATTCTTAAGTCAAGGGGAAGGGAGTTCCATAGTGTTAGTGCCACTACTGAGAAGGCCCTATTTCTTGCCGCCGCCCCACGTACCTCCCTAGGCAGCAGCACTTGCAAAAAGGCCTTCTCTGATGACCTAAGAGGATGAGCCGGATTGTACAGAAGTAGGCAATCTCTAAGATACCCTGGCCCAGAGCAGTATAGGGCTTTAAAGGTCAAAACCAGCACCTTGAATTGGGCCCGGAAACGAATGGGCAGCCAATGCAGCCGCTGGAGAAGCGAACTGACAGAGTCGAATCGCCTACCTCCAGTAACCACACGGGCTGCCACATTCTGCACTAGTTGCAGTTTCCGAACCATCTTCAAGGGCAGCCCCACATAGAGCGCGTTACAGTAATCTAATCTCGATGTCACCGTGGCATGGATCACCGTGGCCAGGTCTGCACGATCCAAGTACGGTCGCAGCTGGCGCACCAGCCGAAGCTGAGCGAAGGCCCCCCTAGCCACAGCCGCCACCTGGGAATCCAGGAGCAGCTGCGAGTCCAGGTGGACCCCCAAGCTGTGGACCTGCTCCTTCAGGGGGAGTGCAAACCCATTCAGCGCAAGCCGATAGTCCAGCACCTGCATCGAGGATTTCCGAACCAGGAGAGCCTCTGTCTTATCCGGATTTAATTTCAGTTTGTTAGCCACCATCCAGATCCTCACTGCCTCCAGACAGCGCTCCAGGCCCTCAACCGCCACCCAGGAGTCTGGAGGAAAGGAGAGATAGAGCTGGGTGTCAGCTCTAGACTAAAATAAATAAATAGACTAAATAAATAAATAAAACCATTTATAAAATAGGCTTCAACAGGGTTTCTCAAACTTTGCAGTGGTGCAACCCACCTTGTCCACTGCAGTGGGTTGAGATGCTCCTGGTGGTGCTGTTACCCTGCACATGCCTGATCTCATCTGATCTTGGAATCTAAGCAGGGTCAGGCCTGGTTAGTACTTGAATGGGAGACCGCCTGGGAATACCGGGTGCTGTAGGCTTATACCAGGGGTGTCCAAACATTTTGGCAGGAGGGCCACATCATCTCTCTGACACTATGTCAGGGGCCAGGAAAAAAAGAATTAATTTACATTTCAAATTTGAATGAATTTACATAAATGAATTTATTAGAGTTGGAACTTATATGAATGAATGAAGGTCTTGCAGTAGTTCACGGCCTATAAAAGATCTTGCACAAAGCAAGGTCAGCCTTTCCTTCACTGCTGCATCACAGATGTGAAACAGCAAGTAGTGGAGGAAGCCCTCGTCCCACAGCTCAGGTGAGAGGTCGAACAGTAGTCCTCATGCTGAGAGCAGTTGCATTGGGCCAGTATGGGCTCCAGCAAGTCTCTGGAGGACCAGAGGTTCATTGGAGACTGGAGGCTTCCTGAGGGCCTGATTGGGAGCCCCTGAGGGCTGCAAGTGGCCCCTGGGCCGGGGTTTGGGCACCCCTGGCTTATACATAGTCTTTCAAGACTTAAGGTTGCCAACCGGTGGTGCTGGAGGCCTCTTCTGGCAACCCACTCAACAGGCATCTACAGGGCTCGGAATAGCCCTCGCAAGTCTCTGTAAGCCACTTCTGGATTTTGGAAGCAAACTGTAAGTGGCTTACAGAGAATTCTGAGGGCCATTCTGAGACTCACAGAGTGGGTTGCTGAGCCGGGAGAGACCTCCAAAGGGTTCGGTCAATAATGAGGCTTCTGGAATAGTTCCTATTTGGAGCCAAACCAGTGCAAGGGCAGGCCGGAGGGTTCAGATTGCAACTCACTGTGCCTGGTGTCAAGACCTGCACTTTGGGAAGGACTGGGCTGTCAAAATCACATCGTATTTAACAACACAAATAAATCAATAAAACCAATACGAGAACATCACAGTTACCAAAGACATAAAAGCCAGCTGGAAAAGATGGGTTTTTACTTGATATTTAAAAGAACTCAACACCTGGGCTGTGTCTCCTGAGGGACTGATTCTCTGTCTGGGCACTGTTCTTGATGAAGTCCTGCTCCTCATTCCTACCAGTCTGATCTCACCCAAAGGCAGAACTTGGAGTAAGGTCTCTAACAAGGAGCAAAGTGCACAGGCAGTCACACATAGGGTGCAGTTTCCAATTCTGACTGAAACTGTTCCTTGAGCCTTCTCTCTCTCCCCCCCCCCCCCACATGATGTAATGTTGGAAATTCCTGGAAATCCTCTTAAAATCTCCAGAATTGCTTTCAGGGGGTCACCTGGAGGTTGATGCTAATCACTGAAGACTCCAAGCTAATTCTGTTGGGACTGGCAACTCTCCTGGCAAGAAATGGGAGAAAATGGTCTTTCAGATATACAGGTTCTGTTCTATGCAGGGATTTAAAGAGAACAGTCAGCATCTTGATTTGGGCCCAGAAGTAAACTGGTAACCAGTGCAGATTGTTAAAGCATGAGAATTGTGCTATCCAACCAGCTAGATGACAATGCATGTTTGGGTACCTCTAGCTCACTGGTTCCCAAACGGTGTGTTGCAGCGCCTGAGGGCACTGGTGCCACATGGTCTCACCAGTTGCCTCTTCTTCCTGGCTCTCCCAGGTGCTGCCGTCTTGTCTGGGTCAAACTTATGTGAGATCTCATGCAATTCTTGTGCGGTTCCACTGTGCAGCAAGACCATGATAGGGCATTGAGAAAGAAGGGCTCTGTACAGTGGTTTTGTACATTTGGGAACCGCTGCTCTACCTCAGTGCTTTGGGGTTTGGTGCCGTCCTGGAACTGAGGTTCAACCAAGAACAGGTTCAGCGCCAGGATCTTGCATAGACTTAAGGGTAACTTTTTTTGGTTACTGCAAGTTCCTAAGCACCAATGGGGGGCATAGGTGAGGTCTTTTGCAGGGCACGGTCTCCCGGCTTGCACCTGAGTAGAGCTGCCTTCTATTCCAGCAATGACCAAGGACTTTAAGGCAATGAAAAATTTGGAAAGAGAGTGAGGTGGGCCTCATGTAGCTATTTTAGGTGGGAGGCATAAGGAGCAGCGCATGTGAAGAGTGAAAAGGGACTATATCAGCTCATCAACTCATGGGACTGTACCGACTGAAACAGTTGCTAGAATTCCATGCTTGACTATGTGGACTGTATTTTTGTTTGAAGAGAGAGAGAGAGAGAGAGAGAGAGAGAGAGAGAGAGAGAGGAAAAGGGTATGGAAAGCACCCTGACCGGGAGGGCAAATGTGCTCTGTGCACCATGGTGGCCAAACCACCACCACCTCCACCACCACCACCCTAGCCTGCGAAGACAATTCCCATTGACCTCTCAGGGTTCCAGGTTGCAAAGAAGGCTGGGTTCACTCACCCCCTTACTGGACGGCAGCACCCAAGTGGATAAATGAGGATGTGGAAGTCTGGTAAACCTCCAGTGCTCTTCTAAAGAAAGAAAACCAAGTCTGGTAGCAGTTAGCTTTTCATCACTCAGAGAAGTGGGGAATGCATTGCAGCACAGTATGTAGCATATGCAATTCTAGGGTATATGCTGTTTGGCCCGCCATGTTGATCATCTTGGCATAGTAGAAAACACAAGGTGGATGAACATCTTCTACTCAGACATCTTGTCCAGAATTCCTCTGCTGGACTACTCAGTATTGCTTCATGGGAACTCCTTGCTTCCTGTAACTTGGCACGTGTCATTTGTCAGAGATTTCCCCAGCATGTTAATACTAGACCAATTTTCTTTTCAAATGACTCATAATTATTGTCAGCCCAGACTGCTCTGCGTATGCCATTTTCTCCTAGAGAGAGTCATGTCTGCCTGTTGTCTGGTCCTCTTAAAGAGATCTCCCCAGATACAGGGGAGTGGCAGTGAGATGCAAGTATCTTGTTGTACTGTGCCCTCACTGAGACCTCTGGTGGACCACTGGGATATACAGGAAGCTGGGCTCGATGGTCCTTTAGTCTGATCCGGGGGGCTCTTCTTATCTTACAACATTTCTGCCTGTTTGTACCACCCAAAAAAGATTGCAAATATTCATACTGTACCGTCTTTTCCCACATTTTTGTAGGAGCATCTGAGGCCTGCTAGAGCAGGAGCTGAGATGGGAGAATCCCTGTATTTCACCGTACTCATGAATGCCCTTCTGTGGATCCAGAGGTGCATAGAATCATAGAGTTGGAAGGAACTTACAAGGTCATCCAGTCCAACCCCCTGCCTGTAGCAGGAAATCCTCCTAGCGCATTTTCAGCAGGTGCTTGTTGGACCTCTGCTTGAATATCTCCAGTGAGGGGGAATCTACCACCTCCCTTGGCAATCTGTTCCACTGCTGAACAGATTTCTGCATTTCTTCTTGATGTCCAACTGGAATTTCTAAAAGTTTGTACCTGTTGGTACCCCTGGGGTACCCCAGTCGGAACCATCTTCCAGGTTGACGCAAAACCATTGACGAACACCCTTTGTGTATGGCCGTCCAACCAGTTATGAATCCACCTATTGAGTATGGCGGAGCTGATGCCAGTTCTCCACCTTTGCAACTGTCACATTGCTCAGGCCATCTGCACCAGTGATTGCTTCATTGGAACAGGTTGCTGGGTTTGTGAAAACCTTGTGTACTTTTGCTCCCCAATTCATCAGGGAGAATAGATAAGGTGAGTGGGGAGGCTGGTTGAAACAGAGCCTAAACAGAGGCCAAAAGAAGAAAAAGTGGGGAAATGAAAGACAATGGTGCAAAGAGAGGGGGAAATGTTGAGGGGTAGAGAGGAGGTGCATCAATTGCTTAGAGACTTATAGGTGAGAAAAAAGAGATTGCAAAGATGCAGAGAGACCTGTGGTGTATAGACCAGAGTTCTGTGGAGTACAAAGAGGAAAAAGAGGGTGTGTCTGACAAACGGAGCCGCAGAGACCTATGGATGAGGAACCTAAAAGGGGGAAGTACAAAGATCATTGAGGTGGGAGAATAGGGTGGTGTGGGTTTCACACATGAAGCTGTTTTATACTGTTCATCATGTGCAATATTGCCAGTACTGGCAGTGGTTCTCCAGAATAGGAGTGTAAGGAGGCCAGCTGTGATGGAAGTAGAAGCAAGTGCTGTGCCACAAGGCGCCTGGAAAACAATAAGACTGCAGAGAGAGGCCAGTGAGTGGGGGAAACAATTCCATTTTCTCTCCTCTTCTCTCACTTTGCCCTTCTCTTGCTGCTTGTAATCTTCTAACAGAAGATTAATATAAAGAAAATACTGAGTTCCATCCCTGATGTCGAGCTGTAGCCCTCCTGAGGTAATGTAAATATACAGATGGACCTCAGAGCGATTTGAATTGTGCCTTCCTGATCTGAAATCACTCACCTGGAGTATGGCACTGCCAGTAGTCCTGCATTGGGGGTGGCTCAAGGTGATTTGCCACCTTGAGTGGTTGTAGCAGGTGATCCAGAAGGAACACCCAGGAGGATTGCTGAGGAAGTTGGAGTGGAGGCATCACTCTGGAATTGTCTGGATGATACTGGAGTTGTTCCCAGTGTGCATCATTGTAAGAGACCCAGCTGTGGGTAGCAGAGTTGCTTCATGGAGGCATCCCTCAATTATTGCTGTCCTAAGCAGCCGAGGAGTTGCCTGTTTGGCTGAACTGGCCCTGATTGAACGTGCTTGTGAAGCCACCTAGGCCAGCCTTTGACCAAAGGCAAGCAGGACAATTCACTCTCCACCCCTCCAACCCACTCCCAAAGTACTGGGGAGGTGTAAGCTTCAGACAGAACATGCTGAAGAAGCACTATTGAGAGATGGGAGGGTGCACTATCACTCTTTTCCTCCTCTCAGTGCTTCACATCTCATAAGCACCTACTTTGTTTGGTGAGTTCATGAGTTCAACATGCCCATCCCTTTGCTTAAAAAAAAGAATGGGTGTGTGTATCTTGTACTGATAACTTTGCCTGGATGTTTTTTTAGGTGGTAGAAACCTACCCCCAGCCAGTCATTCTAAAGTACACTTTTTAATGTTTTTTGATCTTGAATTTGTCCTCAGATGAGGTTCCCCCTCTAAAATAGTATTCCTAAGGTACAAGCTGCCCAGATGATGAGATTCAGCAAAAGGCAAGCACACCACACACAGTCACGGAAAGCCCACCTTTCTGTTTACAGGGGTCCGCAAGCCTCCCCCCCCCAGTTCTGTTCAGTGGATTGTGAGCATCCTTGAACCCTGTGGATATTCAGAGCTCCCTTCCAGTCTTCAGGGTGCATTCCAATGTGTTGATGTGCTTTGTACTGGGCCCCCTTCTGTCAAAAGCTTTTTTGTGCATGATGCAACTCCATCAAAGGTATCCTCTTACCCAGTTTGCCAACTTCTTCTCTGTCTTCTTGATAGCAGCCCCACCCATCCCTTTGTGGATTCCAATCTACCTTTTAACTTGATAAAAACAAGCACCCCTTCTTTGCTGCTTCTTTTCTACAGGAGGTTGGCCCAAAGTCTTGGGCAGGCTGGAGAAATTGAGCCGGAGACAGAAGGAATCCTGATGGAATATGGTGTGGATTTCTCGGATTTCTCCCCAGAAGTCCTCCAGTGCCTCCCCCAGAATCTACCCTGGACCATTCCACCAGCAGAGCTGGCCAAGAGGAGAGATTTAAGGTAATTGCAACCCTTTTCCTGCTTACTTATTCTCCCTTTGCAGGAATCATTGCCTTCGGATGCTATTTGAGTGGTAGTGCCAGACTAGATTTGATCGATGTGGAAAGCAACTTTGTTTGCCTGGAGTTCTGACCTGGAGGAAACAGTCTGTGTGCTTTGTGAGTTTGATCATCAAAGGACTTAAGGGGACAGAAGACTTCCTTGAGTAAATGACTCAAATTTGGGAACTGCAGTGCCTCTATTTCTTCATGGTGTATTGATTTTTCTAGCTCAGTGGTTCTCACACATTTAGCGCTGGGACCCGCTTTTTAGAATGACACTCTGTCAGGTCCTACCAGAAGTGATGTCATGAGCAGAAGTGACATCATCAAGCAGGAAATTTTTTAACAATCCTAGGCTGCAATCCTACCCACACTTACTCAGGAGTACGTCCATTTACTATCATTGTTAAAAGAATATACATAGTAGCTTGTCAAAAGTACAGGTCTGTAACGTTTTCCCAAATGCAGTCACATACCATGCTAGCATCAAGTCTAATATATTAAAAATAAAGTATTGAAATGAATGGGGACCAACCTGAAATTGGCTCGTGACCCACCTAGTGGGTCCCAACCCACAGTTTGAGAAACACTGTTCTAGCTTGATAGGATGAAAATAACGCTGATGGTACTTGCAAGTTGCGGAGGAGGGCAGCAAGAAAGGCCTGCAATGCTGAAGGCCCACAATGGTGCTGAAAGGCAAATCAGCCAAAACCGTGCCATGCCCAGGGTTCAGTACCTACCCTGCTTACTTGCGTTGCTCCCAAGTTCTGAGCCTGACATTCCCACCTGTAGCAAGGTGAGTGGGTGAGCCCCCCCTCCATGAAGCATGAGATAGTTCAAATGGGCAAATGTGCAGAGGGGGGTGTGTAACCTCATTTTCTATAGCCTATGAGCGCTAACCAGGTTTCACCTGTAGGACTGGGTATGAGAGGGAAGTGGGTCACCTCCTGAATCTCCTATTCTTGGAGGTCTGGTGGGTTTCACAGTTCAGTGAACTGTCTCAAAGCAAAGTTCTTTGTTTAGCTATCAGATGGGGAAAAAAGATGCTGAACAGCACACCCATAAGGAGGATGTCTACTGCATCTGGATGACTCCGCAGCCTTTTCAGGATGTGGGCGTCACGTAGCCTCTGAAGTGCCAGAAAGGTCCAAAACAGACAAAATTAAAGAAAGTAGA
Source organism: Tiliqua scincoides (assembly GCF_035046505.1). Lineage (NCBI taxonomy): Eukaryota > Metazoa > Chordata > Lepidosauria > Squamata > Scincidae > Tiliqua > Tiliqua scincoides. Next base: position 237,155,208 of record NC_089823.1, on the reverse strand, counting down.
CAAAAATCAGGAACTGTTACTATATAACTTTTAATCAGATCTTATTGTGAGGGTGACAGCAGCAGGCTTTTCAGTACCCTGGAACTTCACCTTTAAGAGCATTAAGAACAAAACTGTCTGCTTCTTACTGGAGATGATAAGGTATGTGTTTCTGCTCTCCTGTTCAACAAGACAAAGAAACATGCCTGGGATTATTTGAAGACGCAGAAGTCTTCAGATTGGTTCCTGGTCTTTGGTGGCTGGTATGCTTTATGCTTTTGACAAGGAAAGCTGGTGGTGGCCTGTAGTGCTTTGCTGTTAATCTAGCTTAAGGGATTCCTGCCCTGCAGGATGAAACCAGCAATCTCTGGGGTCCACAAATGTTGGCTTGTCTTACTAGTCAGTCGCATTTGCCACAAACCTTCTTTCCTCATTTATGCTACTCTCAGCCTCACTGACCTTACAGGGTAGTTATGAGGACAAAAGGGAGGAAGGGACTATGTATACCATCCTGAGCTCCTTGGAGGAAGGGTGGTATAAAAATGTGAAAAATAAATAATAAAAATAAAGAGAACACACAAATTCCCTTTCCTCCCATGTGGGGTCAGATTGAATAGAGACAGTGTTTCTCAGCTCCATTTAGTGCAGCTGTGAAAAGTACAATGTTTGTTCATACTTTTTCAAAAGCATTGAGAAGGCTGAAGATGTGGTGTGGCAGTACCAAGATTGCAAGAATGCTTGACCCCTTCCTTGATACCAAGTACCAAGAACACTTGGCCCCTTCCTTTCCTGCCCCTCCAATATTTTCTCCGGGCTCTCTTTTTTCTTCCTTTACTCCCTCCCCCCCCCCCACTGTCAGTTTCATGGCACAGACTTCAATAGAAAAGTCAAGAGGGTCAAAGGAAATGTTGAGATGCAAATTTCCCCGAAGGATGCAGGGGCGACACTGGAGGGGAAAAAAAAAGATTTACAGAACCTAAAGAAAACCTCCAAAGCTATTTCTGTGGCTCATTCAAATGTTTTTAATTTCATTCTTATCTTTTTGTTTACCTTGCTGCTAAATTGGGGCAAGTAACACAGCCAGGAAAGTCCTCCCCTAGTAGGAAAGAAAGAAAACCCCAAATCCTGGAGAGAGAAAAAAGGGTCATTCTGGGCTGAGGAGCTCTGCCTTTTCCATCTCTCCCATTGTTCAAATGGAAAAAGCGTCGCGTCACTTTTCTTGAAAAGGGCAAAACTCGTGTTTGAAAGGAGATGGCTTCTGTGCTCTAACAAGGGAGAGTTTGTGCCGATCAGTCTTCATTCCTCAACTGTGTAGCAAGTGGGACTAGTGACCTCCTCTGGACCAGAGCAAATGTGAAACTTGGCACCAAAACTTGCTAGCTCTAAATTTTCCAGTTGCTTTCTCTTTTTCTCTCTTTTTTCCCTTCACTTTCCCTCTCTCTCTTCCTCTTTTTTTCTGCCGAGCATCATCCTGCCAACTGGTGATTTTATTATTATAAACAGGATGTTGTATTCACTTTTAAGAAGGAATATGAAACTGGAGGTAAAATTACAAGCTGCGCTTTGTCAGCTGCCAAAATAGAAAACAATGAGCTAAAAATACCAAGTGCAGAAAAAGGGTGTTGCAGCTAAAAGCTCCCCAGGATCATCTGTGAGATGCAAAGCTGGATTCTATTCTCTTGCTTGTTCAGTTCAGAAGCAGTGGCCCAAACTCTATTTGGTACTGGCACCAAATACTGGTGACTGTACCTGAAATAAGCAAGCAAGGAGGCCTGAGCTCTGTTAAAATCAGCATTCAGTAGTTAATGAGTGTGCTGCGTCCCTGTAGACACAGTTAATTAACTGTTGCTCCTGTAGATAGGAATCTCCAAGGACACCCAGGAGCTCAGATGAGTCGTCTTCATTTTGTGATGCTTGCAGGCAGCAGGGGACTTGATGGGAAGATGACTCTGGAATCTGGCAGAACTTGGGCTGAGCGAGCACAAGGCCCAGGAGCATGAGCTATGAGCCAGTTCAAATCTGGCCCTGGCCACAACCTCACGTGGTGGCCTCAGGCAAGCCTCTCTGGTACAGCTACCAAATCTGGAGATCACAATACTGACCGTCTTTTTGTGGTGGTTGTCAGGATACGGACAACACACTTTAGAAATGCTGAGAGACTGTTGGTTGGTAGTGCATTTAGTGAGAGGAAGATGAGAATTCAACTTTTAACTCTGAGGGCAAACTGAATGGTGGAACAATAGCAGTAATCCTGGATGTTGCGTGGACACACAATTCTGATTGTTACCTATGACAGGAAAGTGTGTGGTTTGTCACATGTTGGTGACTATAGGAAACTTGTACATCAAAGATGATTGTGCTCTGAAGCTGGTGGACAGAACTGCACTTAAGCCTTATGAGAAGCCTTTTGGGCAGGGAGATATCTGCAGTGACTCTTCCTTGCTCCGTATAAGTCTAAATAACATTTCTCCTATGTGGCTGCACTTTTCCACTAGCCAGGGTGGTGGAGCATTTTCAGTGTTCTAGTCCATAAGGTCTTCAGAGAGCCTTTGTTGTAATACTAGAGCCAGTGTGCTGCAGCGCCGAGAGTGTTGGTCTTTGTCCACGGGAATGCCATAAAGTAGTGGTTCTCAAACTTTTAGTGTAGGGGCCCACTTTTTAAATTGAGAATTTGTTGGGACCCACCGGAAGCGATGTCATGACCTGAAGTGGCATCATCAAGCAGGAAAATTTTTAACAATCCTACCCACACTTACCCAGGAGTAAGTCCCATTGACTATCATTGTTAAAAGCATATACGTAGTAGCCTGTTAAAAGCACAGATCTGTAACATTTCCCCAAATGCAGTCACATACCATGAGACCATCAAGCCCAATATATTAAAATATATTAAAATAAAATATTGGTGAATGGAGACCCACCAGAAATTGGTTCACCTAGTGGGCCCTGATCCGCTGTTTGAGAAACATTGCCATAAAGTGTATTGGGCGACTCAGGGCCAATTATTGATTCTCAACCTCTACTACCTAGAGCAGTGGTTCCCAACCTTTGTTGGAACTCTTCCTCCTTAAGGGAAGGTAGCTCCTCGACCAGAGACCCTTAGTGCTGTTAGTATGACACGGGTTCATCGCCATTGGTGCTAGCAAGTTAAAAAAACACCATTTTTAAAGTAAAAAATGTGCATGCCTGTGTTGGGGGGGGGGTTGTGATCCTCTCGTTGGGGACCATTGACTTTGAGGGTGGTCGTGAGGATAAAATGGGGAACCCCACATTCTTGTACACTATTCTGAACTCACTATATCTTCCCATATGTGCCTTCCCGTACACACGCTTGTTTACCAGGTCTTACTCCAGTGCCTTTGTCCTTAGAAGCATGATGAGCATCCACTAAAAGCAGGGTTTTTTCAGTGTTGGCACCAACTCTCTTGAATGCCCTTCCCATTTAAGGTTCAGTTGACTCCTACCCGTCAGTCCTTCAGGAGATTAGTTAAAATCTGGATTTTTTGATTCAGATTTTGGAGGGGACTGAGGGTTTCAGTGGTGGTGGGGTTACTAGGATGGCCTTCAGTACTGCCTTCATACTGTGTTTTTTATTGTCTTATTCTTTGTACATAACCTTGGGTTTCCCCTGAGGGCTGGGGATAAGAATAGGCCCTCAGTTTGGCTGTACTTGTCGTAAGAGGCGACTGAACAGCCACCGGGTAGATGGGACTCGTTAGCCTGGGAAGGCAGCTCATCTGAGAGCAGGAAAACTCTGATCCCAAACCTCTGCTGCCTTGCGGCTACATCCAGTTATGGAAAAGGCTTCAGGAGTCAACCTCGAGGCAAAATCCGGAGCCGGAGTCCCTGAGGCAGTTCATGGCTGAACACAGTCACGTTCTGGCAACTCCTGCGACGCCGCTGGAACCAACCGTATTGGCTTCTGCCTTTCCATTGGACCATTTCAGCGACGTGGAGAGGGGGGATTTGCTGCATGGGTAACAGTCTATCCTCCATATCTACTTTACCCAGGCTTCGCGCACTGGAGAGGACACTCTGTTCCAGAACACTATTCAGAGTGCGATACCACAGTCTTCAGAGACTGAAGGATGCCAACAAGAACCTTGGGTTGCTTCTGTGGTAAAAAAAAAATCAGGATGCAAATGTTAGTTGAAACTAAATAAAGTAAAACAGAGAAAAGTGAGAATATAGCTAAGGATTAGAAATAAGAATGGTAGTCTACTGCTCTGTAAAAAAAAGACTTTGAAGGCTTTTGTCTTGCACATCCAGAGAATGATGCAAGAGGACCCAGGTGATCCAGTTGGAGCCATCACGAGTTCAGGGATCTGGTGTTGGGCTATTCTGTGCCTCCTTAAGCAGAAGTTTCAGCAGGGACTGTGACTGCCTTGCCTTTGGTAGGCAGGAAAGCAGTAGGACATCTTGCTTTGTTTTGTTCTGTCCTAGACATGGAGGGGCTGTTCTTAGCACTGTTTGTAACTGGAAATCCCAGGCAGCGAGACAATCCCTGCATTGCAGCACAGCCGGCCAACTATTTTTCTGCCTTTCTGTGGATAGGTGCTTGTAACTGTGAAGATTAGCAGTGCTTATATGAAAGGCTCGTTGGCTGACAAGTTTAGAGGCATGGAGGACAGAAGGAGCTGCAGGGAAAGGAAGCAGTGTGGCTCCCAGGGACAGATGGTTCTCCGCGGCAGGTGAAAGGCATAAGTCAGAAAGCTGTTGAATGGCTTGTTCCCTGGATATTTTCCATGGCTTGAATTGGTACTGACTTCAGGAACAACAAAATCTATAGCCCTAGAAGAGGATGTGTAGAAATGTGCAGGGGACTGATAAGGTAGCAGGGTCTGTCTGTCTGTCTGTCTGTCTGTCTGTCTGTCTGTCTGTCTGTCTGTCTGTCAGTAAATCGGAGCCTGTTGTCCAACTGAGTCCCACCAAATCACATGCGAATCAATCTCATTCAGGCTGAGCAGTTGCTTGCTTCTGATGTTCTCTTACCTACTAATAAAATATAGAGATTTTGGGGTATGGTAAAAATAAATATTTTTTAAATGGCCAAGTTACAGACGTTTTTAAATTACCAAATGCTTTAGTTGAGACACGACAGCCATTTGGCCCCTTAGAAGCCTGGTGCAGGTACTACTTATGTGCTGTCCTTACCTCCTCCCACATTTCCCCAGGAACACATTCTCCTTTTTTCACCTTAGATCTTGAACAGTATAGTGAGGACCAAAGTAAAAGGGAATTTCTCTCCCCCCCCTTTTAGTTTTGTTTATGGAATTGGGCATATAGCCCACACTATCAAAAGCTTGGAGTGGATAACAGTATGCTAATTATTCTACCCCTACCCTATCTACTAAAAGGAGTACAACAAGGCTGTATATTGTCACCTTGCTTATTTAACTTATATGTAGAGTACATCATGCAAAAGACTGGTCTGGATGAATCACAAGCCAGAGTTAAGATTGCCAGGAAAATATCAGTGACCTCAGATATGCAGACGATACCACTCTAATGGCAGAAAGTGAGGAGAATCTGAAGAACCTCTTGATGAGGGTGAACGAGGAAAGTGCAAAATGGGGCATCCGGTCCCATCCCCTCATGGCAGATAGTAGTCCAGTTCTGGTCGCCGCATCTCAAAAAAGACATAGTGGAAATGGAGAAGGTGCAAAAGAGAGCGACTAAGCTGATTACGGGGCTGGGGCACCTTCCTTATGAGGAAAGGCTACGGCGTTTGGGCCTCTTCAGCCTAGAAAAGAGACGCTTGAGGGGGGACATGATTGAGACATACAAAATTATGCAGGGGATGGACAGAGTGGATAGGGAGATGCTCTTTACACTCTCACATAATACCAGAACCAGGGGACATCCACTAAAATTGAGTGTTGGGCGGGTTAGGACAGACAAAAGAAAATATTTCTTTACTCAGCGCGTGGTCAGTCTGTGGAACTCCTTGCCACAGGATGTGGTGCTGGCGTCTAGCCTAGACGCCTTTAAAAGTGGATTGGACGAGTTTCTGGAGGAAAAATCCATTATGGGGTACAAGCCATGATGTGTTTGCGCAACCTCCTGATTTTAGGAATGGGTTAAGTCAGAATGCCAGATGTAGGGGAGAGCACCAGGACGAGGTCTCTTGTTATCTGGTGTGCTCCCTGGGGCATTTGGTGGGCCGCTGTGAGATACAGGAAGCTGGACTAGATGGGCCTATGGCCTGATCCAGTGGGGCTGTTCTTATGTTCTTATAGAAGGGGAAGAAATGGAAGCCATGACAGAGTTTATCTTCTTGGGCTCCAAGGTCACTGCAGACAGCGACTGCAGCCATGAAATTAGCCATGCTTGGGAGGAAAGCTATGGTAAGCCTAGACCACTGAATGAAAAGCTGAAACATCACTGTCGATAAAGGTCCGCATAGTCAAAGCTATGGTTTTCCCAATAGTAATATATGGCTGTGAGAACTGGACCATAAGGAGGGCTGAGCGCCGAAGAATAGATGCTTTCAAATTATGGTGTTGGAGAAGAATTTTGAGAGTCCCCTGGACTGCAAGGAGATCAAGTCATTCAATCCTACAGGAAATCAACACTGACTGTTAATTGGAAGGACAGATGCTGAAGCTGAAGCTTAAATACTTTGGTCGTCTCATGAGAAGGGAGGACTCTTTAGAAAACACCCTGATGCTGGGAAAAATTGAAGGCAAAAGGAGAAGAGAACAGCGGAGGATGAGATGGTCAGATAGTGTCATGGAGGCAATGAACATGAAATTGGACAAACTCCGGAAGTTAGTGGTAGATAGGGGGGCCTGGCATGCTGTGGTCTATGAGGTCATGAAGAGTTGGACACGACTTAACGACAACAACAGCAGCAACAACAACCCTATCCACTGGAAGTCAATCTGGAAGGTGCGTGGGCTTCCGTTTGGACAAGTGTCCAGGAGAAGAGAATTCTAGAATTCAAGGAACTGAATTCACTTGGAACTGCTTTGTGGTCTTGATTTGGTAGAGAGAAAGTTAACTCAACAGAACCCTCTTCTACATTTTTTCCAAGAAAAGTTCCTTGAAAATGCAGAGGGCCATTCATTTGCTCTGTACACCATTTTCTTAGTGTTGAGGACCAGGGTGTATTTTTGTGGTTGCTACAGCAGAGTATTTTACGCACAAAAAGTGTTTGTTTCTCTGAAGTGAACCAACAACAGAAGGATACCTATTCCCAAGTGAAAACAACAGTTTCCCAGACCTGAAATGTGTCTGGTTCACTTTCTTTCCAAGATAGAACTCAGCAAGGTCCTTGAGATGATGCTGGAGCATTGCAAAGATCTAAAAATATCCTTCCCACCTAATTTCAGAATGCCAGTCCTCTTGAGTTGAATGAACAAAATCATGGATGAGTCGGTGCCAGGTTGAATTCCAAGTGGGCCAGCAACCTTTTGTGTGGCTGTTCACAGTGGGAAGAGAAATGAGACTCGCTTAAAAATGTAGGTGTCTAGACATGTTGTCACCCTTTACAGTTAAGTGTCTTGGAGATGCCTTATTAAAGTTTTAAATGAGACCCACAAAATCTGAATGTGGATAAACAAAAGATAGTCATTGAGCTCTCTCAGCCAATGACCAGCTATAGTTGCTGAAGTATGTAACGTCCCAGTAAAAGTTTACATTCGTATTTTTCTGCATGAAAAGTTAGTTGACCAAGGGGAGTCTCACCTCAACTTTAAGTTGACAAGTGATGTTTGTAACATGGTGATTAAACCTCACCTGGAGTACTGTGTGCAATTCTGGCACCTCGCTTCACAAGAGATGCAGCCAAACTGGAGTGCGTTCAGAGGAGAGCATTGAGGATGATCAGAGGGCTGGAGAACTAGCCCTATTAGTAGGGGCAGTCTAAAATGGTTCAAACAAAATAACGGCACCAAAGCAAAATAACTAAACACAATGTCTTGCTCAGTTAATGAAATAACACTGCCATGTATCTTTTTAAGTGGCTGTGGAGTGTCTGTGGATCATCCCAAGTGCTTCTGACTGTGTTTCTAAGCCTCTACCTCCCTCGGAGCTCTGTTGCTTTAATTGGCTGTAGAGTCTTCTGAGCATGCTCAGAGCCTGCCAAGGAAAATGCATGGAGCCCTATGGAAAGGGAAACTTACTCATGAGTAGGCAACCGTGCCTTGGCCCATTGGAAAGGGCAGGCTGAGAGGGATGCAACAGCACCAGAACTGTCCTGATCCAATGAATGCAGGTCTCAAAATCACTTGTAAAAGAAGTCCCTCTCTCCAAGCTGATGAATGTATTCAACCCTTTGGAAAGCGAAACTGAGCTACACATTTGCATTTACTTATGAGAAAGCAGCTGTTTAATGGTTCCTTGCTATGCTGGTGTGGTTTTTTCCCCCCTGCACTTTAAAACCAGTTTGTCTCCATAGCAAGTCAATGTTATATTCTGTTGGTTCGCTATCTTCTCAGTGTTTCTATTTGGCAGTGTCTTAATTTGTTTGTTTGGCAGCATGAGGTTCATTGTAGTTGTTCATGTAAGTAGCAGGCAAATCTTAAACAACTCCTGTAAATTTAATTCAAGTAGCTGACGTTGTAGTTGTGCTCTTAGGGGTGTACATGTTTGATGTGTTCTCTGCCTGTTTTATTCCTGTGCATACACCTGCTGACAGCCACAGGTATAAAAACATATTTACCACCTATATGACAGTGATTACACTCAATAAAAATGCTTTAAAATTGATTAAAATATTAATTTGGAATAAAAACACTTAACACCACTGTAATATCGCTTTCAGCCCTTTCTTTAAGGACAACACCGCCATCCATGAAAAAATAAAACTATTTTAGACTGCCTCTTCCTATGAGGAAAGATCGAGGGAACTTAGTACGTTCAGCCTGGAGAAGAAGAGGCTAAGAGGAGATATGACAGCACACTTACCTGAATAATACCTGACAATACCTGAAGGGATATGTGGAAGAAGGGAAAAATTTGTTCTCAACTGCCCTTGAGAGTAGAACTGGCTCCAAAGTGTACAAGCTTTGAGAGAAGAGATTCCAGTTCAGAAAAAAATTACTCACGGTCAGGGTGATTTGGCAGTGGAACCGATTCTGCCTCACTGGAGGTCTTTAAGCAGAGGCTTGACAAGCACCTGTTGGAAATGCTCTAGGAGGATTTCCTGCTACAGGCAGGGGGCTGGACTAGATGACCTTGTAGGTTCCTTCCAACTCTATGATTCTATGAGATACTAGAATGGAGGTTGATGTGTACCCTCAGATCACAATTCTGGAATTTGTGTTCAGTTATCACCTTTGCAGCACTGGCCTCTGCATGGTCATAATGTGGTTTATGGCATGTTTGTGACTGTGTGTGTGCCTTTTCTGCTTGTGCTGGCCAGCATAGGATCGGACTGTGTGTGTACTAACGAGTTGTTTGTCCATCTTCCTCCGGCTGTTCTGCTAGGCCAGACAGTCTATTACTACAGACAGTTGGCCTAGAAACAGAGCTGCAGAACCCAGAAGCGTTTTTCCTAGATTTTCAGTGCTGTGCTTCAGACTCCCACAGCTCACCTGCAGACCTTTTGTGGCACACTGGTTGAAAATTGCTGCTCTGAACTGAGGTAGGTAGTGACCAGCAAGAGTTGTGACCAGCAAGACTGTTTCAGTTGTGGAACCCTCTTGCTAGAATTCCCTCCCCAACAAGGTTTGCCTGGCGCTGTCTTTATTTTAGGGGTAGGTGGCACGAGATTTAAGCCTTTTTATTTGTCCACATGTTTTGGATTGTTTACTGTTTGTTCTGGAACTTTTTTTTATTTGCTGCTGTGCTCCATTGTTTTATTTTTTGATGGGTTTGTGTTGGTGGTTTTGCAATTCAGTATATTTTATTGTGCTGAGACTTGTTTGTCTGAAGAGCGGCAATAAACTAAAATAATTATTTGTCCTTAAGTCAGGAAATGATCTTCACGAAAGAGGTTCCATATTGGAGAGATGCTTGTGTTAACATTAGCCTGTGGATACGGTGGGAGGATGTAGCTAGCCAGAAGGGACCTGACTCTGAGTGAATGTTGTCCTGGAAAGCAGCATGAATGGACTGTGTGCATTTATTCAGCACAAAATGATTCTAAAGTTGGAAGACCGTGGGAGACCGTTGCTGACTACTGTAGTCTGTTTTGCACTTGCTCCAGTCTCTGTTAGGTTCTGGACACCTGGGACTTAACTCCTGATTAGATGAAGTCTCCTTGGTTCATTCACAACAAGTGTGTTCCACCAGGTACATCAGTCTTTCATGGATACATCTTCCATAAGACGCAAGTTATTCTGCATTATTCTAGAGCAGTGGTTCTCACCCTTTTCAGCTTGGGACCTGCTTCTGAGAATGACAATCTGTCTGGGACCCACCGGAAGTAATGTCATCAACCTGGAAGTGATGTTATGGCAGGACATCATCAAGCAGGAAGTGACATCACCATGATATCAGAAGTGATTTCATCAAGCAGGAAGTGACATCACTGTTCTTACCTAGGAACTCAGTTTGAGTTCTTTTTGCTTGATAGCAATGGTAGCGGGGGGGGGGGGAGAATTGGAAGAAGCTTCTGAGCTGGTGGGGAATGATTTGGATCAGTGGGAAATGGGCCCTAACTGTTCTCACTTCATCACAGCCCTGACTAAGCATTGTACCCATAAGTTTTCTCCTCTGTAATTAGTAGCAGCCAGAAGGGTGGGATTGGGGTGGGGGCCATAGCACAGGGGTCCAGAATTTCTCTTTGTTATGGTTCCAATGCAGATTGTGCCCCTCTGTGTGGTCCTTTGTTTTTGCTTTGGGGCCAAAAAAATAAATAAAATGAAATGAAAGATGTTGGGATTTTCAGAGATGCAGTTCCCAGGTCACACCTAATGTGACCATCACAACTACGCCTTAGCGATGCTATCTGGGTTACAGATTCAGTTGAGGAAGGCACAGAGCTGTCCTTGGTGGCTGCCCTACCTCCTCCTTGTTACAATTGGATGAACTTTTTTTTCTTTCCTGGGATGTGTGTGCTCTTCCTACCCACCCTGATCCTTCAGGAATGGGTGGGCTATGAAAATAAACGTGTAAAAGCCGAGGTACTAAGTAAGCTTCAGCCAGATCTGGTGTGCAGTGCCCAGTGCAGTTCAGAGTTCAGGGTGCTGAGGCTGGGAATCCATGCTCAGCCCTCCCTGCAGGCGTGGACTCTGGTGAACTTGGGCCCCGTGGTTGACCTCGTGGAGAGGTTCAGTTGGCGGAGTGAGTCAAAGCAGAGCGCCTGTCCTCGTTGCTACATTTCCTTCGATGTGCTTTTCCGAGTTCTGGCACGGGCGTATTTATGTTCCGCTCATTTCCAACACAGGCTCTTTGCTGCAGCCAGTCTATTAATTTTTAAACTGCCCCGAGCTACAGATCACGATGGGTGGCTGGCTTTGCGGTTGCAGCACCAAACAGCTGGAATAAGCGACCTGTTCCATTGTAACAAAACCCCAGCGGCCTCTGGTTTCTTGAGGAGCCCTTAATCCTTTCTCTTAAGACCTGTCAGCACAAGAGAGCAGTTGTTTTAAGCTCCTCATTGCGTACTTGTGAACACTGCCTGCTTGGCAGAGTTCAGGGTGTCCCAGAGTTAGCTTCTGAGCCATGGCAGGGGCACCTTGTCTGGGGCTCGGGTCTGGCAAGGGGACCCACAAAGCTTCAGATGCATGGGGCGTTTCCAGGCCGTTCGGACGTGATTCTGAGGAGGACGGTAAATCGAGACGTTATGTAAGCAGTGTATCTTGGAATGCGATGGCTTTTTGAAATTCCATTCATTAATGGGTTTTTAATTGAAGGAATATGTACTTATGGAAGCAAGAGGCTTTATAGGTTATTGCTGCAGTTGGTTTGTGTCACTGCAAGCAGATGAGAAAGTAGCCCCCCCTTCCTATGCAGAAGCAACCAGCCTGAGGCAGTTTATTCAAAAATTTTAAAAAATACAAGTTTAAAGTGTGTTATGTGAATAAGTGTGTGTGTACACGAATTATTTATCATAGAAATGCTAGCATTCATACAGTGCTTCTGAGTGTTCATACTTTACAATCATTACAACAGTCCTGTAAAGTAGGACAGTATTATTATCCCCATATTGCAGATGGAAGGTCTGAGGTTGAGAGGGAATGACTCACCCAGTGAGTTTATGATAGATTTGATCCAGGGATGTCCAGGCTCACAGTCAGTTTCTTAACCACTACACCAGGGGTCTCTAAACTTTTTGACCGAAGGGCCACATCGAATAGATACATTAGAGGTGGAAGTTAGATGAATGAATAAATGAATGTCCAGGACTTCTCCAAGCACCAACACAGCCCAAGAAATAAAGCACACACTTAAATGGACCCCCATTCCCCCACCCCACAAGCACTACTCTGGTTGTGTTTGGTCAGCTGGGCCAAAGGGGGTTAGAGGCTGGCTGTGGGCTGGATAGAGGCTCGCCACGGGCCGCATCTAGCCCCTGGGCCAGGGTTTGGAGACCCCTGCACTACACTATACAAACTCCCAATTAGCAGGCCAGAGATGTTAAAACATCTTAAAGAATTAATCTTGTTTTTAATTCATGTTTTTAATTGTGTTTTTAATTGATTGTTGTCAGCCACTTTGGGTCTGGGGAGAAAGGCGGGGTACAAATGAAGTAAATAAATAAGGAACTGAGAATATCTCTGCTGGCTCAGACCAAAGATCCATCTGGTCCAGCATCTTGTTGCTCACAGAGGCCAATCTCTGGGAACGGCCACAGCAGGAGAAGCCATCTCCCCATTTGCTCCCCTGCAACTAGTATTTGCAGCTTAGTGCCTGTAATCAAATGGACTTTGACCTCTTTTCTGGAACACATTATCAACGGAGTTTGACCAAGTTAAAGGGGGAAAGATGATGTGGGAGATGTACGTGTGCTGTACCTAGAGTATGAACATAGTGTTTATTTTTGTTTGTTGTTGTGAGCATCACAATGCCAGCAGCACATATCCTGGAGCTCTGTTGCCTCAGCTTTTCCTTCCCTGAATACTCCAAGGTTTAGTACAACCATAGTTCTGTCAGTTGCTCAACCATGGTTGAGGAATCTGAAGTGGGAGCAAAAATTCATGCTTTCCGTTTCTGACACAAATTCATCCCTTCCTGCCCATGACACTGTTGCATATACATCAGTACTAACCATGGTTAATGCTAGCCAAGGTTTCTATCTTGAGAAGGGTATACAAACTCTGTGTCTGATTATTGTTGGCCACAGTTTATGGTTTCATCACTTCAGTTGCCTAGAACAGGGGTGTCCAAACTTTTTGGTTGGAGGGCCACATCATCTCTCTGACACTGTGTCAGGGCCAGGAAAGAAAAGAATTAATTTACATTTCAAATTTCAATAAATTTGAATAAATTTACATAAATGAATATATTAGAGATGGAACTTATATGAATGCATGAAGGTCTTGCAATAGCTCAAGACCTATAAAAGGCCTTGCACAAAGCAAGGCCGGCCTTTCCTTTGCTGCTGCATCACAGGCATGAAAGAGCAAGCAGTTGAGGGAGCCCTTGGCCCGCAGTTCATGCGAGATGTTGAACAGTTAACCTCATGCTGAGAGCAGTTACGCTGTGCCAGCATGGGATCCAGCAAGTCTCCAGAGGCTCATTGAAGACTGGGGGCTACTCACAGGCCTGATTTCCTGAGGGTTGCAAATGGCTCCCGGGCTGGAGTTTGGACACCCGTGGACTAGAAGGATGTAAGAACGACCCTGCTGGATCAGACCTTTGGTATATCCAGTTCAGCACCGTGTTTTCCACAGTTGCTAATTAGACGCTTCCAAGAAGCCACAAGCAGGATAGGAAGATATTAGTCCCCTCCCCAGCTGGCACCCCCTGCAGCTGGTATTTAGCAACCCATTGCCTCTGCACATGGAGCTTTCATATACCATTGTGACTAATAGCCATTGGCAGTTCTCTCCCACTATGTTGGTCAGTCTTTTCTGAGATTGTTGTTGAAGGACTGTGGAATGTGTTATAATCTAGGAAGTCTGTCTGGTAGGGCATTTTCTGACCAGGCTTCCCTAGTGGTTACTGGAGTTTTCTTCTTTGCATGTCTAGGAGCTAAATCTTCCTCTTTTTTCCCCTTCCCCTTTTTGATAGGGAAGAATGCATCTTCACCATTGATCCATCAACTGCCAAGGACCTGGACGACGCTTTGTCTTGCAAGCTGCTACCTGATGGTATGATGCGTTTCCTGTGTAACTGTGGTCTCTCTGTGTGTTCATTTAAAGGTGTTGTTGTGTTCTCTTCACGTATGCAATTTATCCAGGAAATTTTGATTTTGAACAGGGCAGTAAGCTGGTGAATGTTAATTGCTTTATCTGTTAATTGCCCTGTGCATGCAGAACACCCTGGGTCCAGTCCCTGGCAAATCCAGCATAAGGCAGCAAACTAGGAAAGACCCCGCCTGTGACTCTGGAGAGCTGCTGCCAGGGAGGGAGGGTGGTCCTGGGCTAGAAAGGAACGAAGGTCATGCTCAGTAAAAGGCACACCTCATCACAGGGCTTCCTCAGAACTTGGAGCCTAGTTTCAAGTGGCTGTGGCAGCACTGCCACTGAGCAAGCTGGAAAAGCTGAGTCACTTTCCAATGATGGGAACTTCTCAAAATGAGGTAAACTGTGACTGTTTTGGTAATAAACTAAAATGAGAGCCCATCATTTTGTCTTGCCACCTCTGGGTTGTTAAGAAGCCCTCAGAAGGAGGTGACTGGGTGCCAGCCTGAATTTAGCAAAAATGACACAGAGGTACAGAATAGGTGAGAGGGGAGTTTTCTTTGAACCAGATCTTCATGGAAAAGCTGGCAGTGGAGCTGCCTGGTGCTTAGCCAGGGGAGGGGGAGAGCAGCCTGGTAAGACCTCCGATGCTTAGCCTCAGGCCGGCCTTTCCATCCCTCCCAGTGAACAGAAATAAAACCGTGCAGAAGAAAGGAGGTGCACATCTTGGCTGCAGTTTTTTATTGATGTTGAAGGGGAATAGTATCCATAGGACCGTATTTGGAAGAGAAGAATGGGCGTACTTTTCAGAGGCCTAGAACTGATCATTTTAAATTTTGGCTTGGCTAATATCCCATTTGACTCAAGACTGAGCACCTCTCCTTAACCACCTGAGGACTCTTCAGCCTTTTTTCTCCCTTCTCCACCCAAAATCTTTGGAAAAACAGTCATTGAGAAGCAAAAACAAAAATGCTTACAGAAATCTCCATAGTGGAGTTCTCTCTCTCTCTCTCTCTCTCTCTCTCTCTCTCTCTCTCCCTCTCTCCAAAGAGGGTAGAATTAGGGACATGGCAAAACACGAACATCTTTGACCAAGTGTAATATTTAAATGCAAACCTCAGGGAAGGGCTGAAGCTCAGGAGCAGACCACATGCTTTGTATTCAGGAGGTCCCAGATGGGAATGAGGAGGAATCCCTGCTTGGGAGCCTGGAGAACTGCTGTCAGTCAGTGTAGGTGAAGATACTGAAGTAGATGGAACAGTGGTCTGATGCGGCAGAAAGCAGCTTTCTGCCTGTGTGTATTTGTTCACTCAAACCTTGTGTTGACATTGTGTTTGGGTAGCTCTGATGGCATGTTAGATTTGACTTGGATTGAGCTTTACCATCATCAGTGGAGAAGCTGCTTTTGGATAACTGAAGTTTGAGTATCTTAAACTAAGGGAAGTAAGTTAATGGTTTTGTATAGCGTGTGGTATTAAATGTTTAATATGGGATACTATTATGTGTCCAATCGTTGCAGTTCTGTGATAGAATTATGGTGTGTTGGGGGGGGGGGGCTAGGCTAGGAATTGGTGATGCTTGTGTGTTGTCTTCCCAATGGTGAGTGGTTTGGTGTGCCTGCTTCTGCAATCTGGCTCTTTCTGCTGGTTGCCCCTTTTTCCTTCTCACACTCTGCTTTGGGAGAATTCCTGGACAAGGGGCAGGTGGGAGGATTAATACAGAGAAGGAATGTTTCCATGTGGCCTGGATGTCTGAGCAAAGGCAACTCCCACTGGGAGTCCCAGACTTATCATTCGCTAAAGTGGAGAAAAAATGGACAGCACTGTTGGAGTCTAATTCAAATGGAAAATAATCATTGAAAATGGGTTGCAGGATGTTTGAAAGGAACAGGAGCAGAAGATGCTGGGAATGCAGCATATGCTGCTTATTGCATATGGAATCACCACAGAGTGGGGAGGCTGCCTTCCATGCGCTTTACAAGTAAAGGGGGGGTTGGGCTCCAGATCACCTCTCCCTGTCTACTTAGTGCCTCTTAAGAACCAAGTAGGTAGGGAGAAGTGATGTGGAGCTGCTGCAGCTCCCCCCACACCCTCAGCACAGCAGGGAGAAGTTTCTGCCGTCCTCTTCTGACTTACAGCTTCTTGATCATCGCTGCTTCTTGCTTCTGACTTGTGGCAAGTTAGAAGATGGCCAGAGCCCCAGTGGAGCAGCAGCCTGACAAAGTGGTGGACAGATGTGCTGCAGGCTTGTCTGTTCATTGCCTTTGCAAGGGTGCCACTCCACTCAACCATTTCAGCCGGCTTCCTGGCAAGGTCCTCTCTGGGTCTTGCACAGCAAACACCTTCTTATGCTTTTGAGTTCCAACCATCTAAAACAGGGGTGGGCAAACCCCTACCTGGGGCCATTTGCAGCCCTGATTTGGCCTGCAGGGAGCCTCCAGTCTCCAATGAACCTCTGGCCTGTTGGGGCCTGTTGGAGCCCACTCTGGCCCACGACTTCCGGTTGCAACCGCCAGGCCCAAATTGCCGGCAAGTTAGAGCAAGGCCTTTTATGTTTTTTGCTTTTCCCTGGGCATTATTTTTAACCCAACCCCCCCCCCCCCATTGCCCCTGAACAGCTTATGTCTCCATGTGTTTCTGGCTTGGTCTGTATGTTTTCACTGTGCAAGAGCTGTGTGGCAAACAGTTCATAGTTCACATGTGGTTCTGCATGCCTGTGTTATAGTTCTCATGTGTTTTATAAAAAACTCAGTAAAATTCATTCATAAGTTCCACCTTTAATGTTTAATTTATATAAAGTTATTTAAATTTTAAAGGTAAATTCTTTTTTTCTTTGCCCTCGACACAGTGACAGAGAGATGATGTGGCCCTCCTGCCAAAATGTTTGCCCACCCCTGATCTAAAGAAACATTTGTGTTTAACAGTTTCTTGATGGCTTTTTTGATGCTTGCCATTCCTCCATGGAGCAGTTCTTGACCTTAAGAGTCTAAAGGAGACTTTGAGTTGGCCGAGAAAGTAAATGAGTTCTTTGCATCTGTCTTCATAGCAGAAGACCTTGGGCAGATACTGCTTACTGATCGGCCCCTCCTGAATAAGGAATTAACAGCACAATCCTATCTTGTGCTGGAATAGGCAAGGCAAGAGGCCTACACTGTATACAGGCGCAAGATAGGGCCTCAAAGTGGCTCAACCGGAGGTAAGGAAAACTCTTCCCCTTACCTTTGGGTAAGTCACTGCAGCCCCAGTGGGCCTCCTTGGATTTGTGCCACCTCTGTAGGTGGCATAAGTCCAAGGAGAGCAGAGTGGCTTGCAGCTGCTCTGCGCTACTTGGGAACGGGGGCTAGGATATGGCATATCTGCCGGGTCCCAGCCCCACCTCCCGCTCCCCACCAAAGTCTGCTGAGGAAACTCCACAGTCGGAATTAAGAGGACAGGTCCTCTCATGGATTAGAAACTGTTTGAGGACCAGGAAGCAGAGAGTGGGTGTCAGTGGGCAATTTTCACAGTGGGGAGAGGTGAAAAGCAGTGTGCTTCAAGGATCTGTCCTGGGACCAGTGCTTTTCAACCTGTTCATAAATGACCTGGAGTCAGGCTAAGCAGCAAGGTGACCAAGTTTCCAGAGGACACCAAACTTTTCTGAGTGGTGAAGACCAGAAGAGATTGTGAGGAGCTCCAGAAGGAGTTCTCCAAACTGGGAGAAGGGCCCATAAAATGGCAGATATGTTTCAATGTAAGTAAATGTAAAGTCATGCACGTTGGAACAAAAAATCAAAACTTTACATATAGGCTAATGGGTTCTGAGCTGCCTGTGACAGATCAGGACAAGGATCTTGGGGTGCTGGTGGGCAGCTTGATGAGAGTGTTGACCCAATGTGTGTTGGCAGTGAAGAAGGCTAATTTCATGCTGGGGATCATTAGAAAAGGTATTGAGAATAAAGCGGCTAATATAGTGCCATTGTTCAATTTGATGGTAAGGCCACACCTGGAGTATTCCGTTCAGTTCTGGTCGCCACATCTCTAAAAGGATGTAGTGGAAATGGAAAAGTGGAAATGGGAAAGGTGCAGAAGAGAGTGCCCAAAATGCTGATTTGGCTAGAGCACCTCCATTACAAGGAAAGGCTATAGTGTTTGGGGCTCTTCCATGAAGTTAAAAGGTGCCTGAGTGGAGACATGATTGAGATATACAAAATTATGTAAGGGATGGATAGAGTGGAGTGGACAGAGAGATGCTCTTTTCCCTCTCACACAGCATCGGAAGCAGGGAATACCCACTAAAATTGGGTGTTGGGAGAGCTGGTACAGACAAAAGAAAATATTTCTTTACCCAGCATGTAGTTAGTCTGTGGAACTCCTTGCCACATGATGTGGTGATGACATCTGGCCTGGATGCCTTTAAAAAGGGATTGGACAAGTTTCTGGAAGAAAAATCCATTACGGGTTACAAGCCATGAAGGGTATGTGCAGAAGGGTAATACCTCCTGATTTTAGAAGTAGGCTCCCTCAGAATGCCAGGTGCAAGGAAGAGCACCTGGATCCAGGTATCTTGTTGTCCTATGTGCTTCCTGAGGTATTTAGTAGGCCGCTGTGCAATACAGGAAACTGGACTGGATGGGCCTTTGGCCTGATCCACTGGAGCTCTTCTTATGTCTTTATGTTCTAAATACAACTTTTGGATGTAAGAAAGCTCACAGGGTCAACTAGGCAATGTAACAAAAGGGTTCCCCATTAGCCTCCCATCTTGAGATGTGATTTGAGAGGTATCAGTTTCATCTCTACAGGCCAAGATGTGGGCAGCCTGTGTGACCTGCATGGCACTCAGTACCATCCCTCCCAGAGGCACTGCTTCACGACCTCTTGCCCGCAGGTCTGCCGTCCCGGGACAGCACTGCCACCCTCCGTGTCCAGAACAGCCCTAAGCTGTGAAAGCTGCTGGGCGCTGCTCCCCATCTCTGTGCGTTCAATGAGCATCAACTTCTTGGTAGAATCAGCCCTCTTGAGTGGAGCTTGGAATAGCAATACAAACAGCTTGTGGCAAGATTTGTCAGAGATTGACCTTTCTCCTCACATCTCTTTGGCTAAGAGTCTTTGTGTTGAGCGGGAGTTTGTTGCATCAGCCAAGTTCAGAAAGTTCTCCTGTTGTAAGGTTCATCCATTAGCAGGGAGCTCTTGTGTATCATGCATGAATGTGTGAGAGAGTCGGAGAGAGGGAGAGAAATCTGATCTTAACAGAATCACTGTCTTGGCTGTGACCTAGAACAGCTTGCCTTGGTGGGAGGTTTTTGTCTGAATGTGTTGCTTTGGATTGGAAAAGAGGGCCCAGGGCAAACTTGTGAGAAAGTCTGTGAACTGGGGAAGCCTAAAATCAAAGGCAGTCCAGGCAGGCAAGCAGAAGAGAGCTTGGCTGTGGTGGGGCAAGGGAACAGGAACAGGGCAGAAGTTAAACAAGGAGCAAGTCACCTGTGTCAAGAACTTGAAGGAGACCAAAGCATGTTTGGGGGACTGAGGAAGTCTACTCGGTCCTCAGGCTGGGTTTTACATTTATTTATATTTATTTGCTCATATCCTATCCTCTTTCCAGGGCCTGATCCACCGACACAGATCCACTTGGACTTGCGCTAATGCTTTAGCCGACACATGTCTGAGTAGATTTTTTGCACTGGGTGGGGCTTTCCTTGGGGCAAGGGGACAAATTCCCTTACCTCAAGGAGAGCTCCAGACTGCAAAATTCCCCCATGGGATGCAGCACAAGCTGTGCTGGCCCTGCTGCACTGGCTTGGTGGAATTTTGGTAGAATTGGGCGACTAGTCTCTTATCACTTGGGAAAGCTCTGCTGTGTGGCACTGTTCAGAGACGGCGGTGGTGGAGTAAGATTTCTTCATTGTCACCACTACCATAAAGTAGGTTCTCAAGTGCACTGTACTCTGTTTTTGGAGGGCTTTGCAAGGAGTCTTCCTCCCTTTGCACTCAAGCTCTTGATTGCCCTCAGCTCCTCAGAATTTCAAAGGTTACATGGTCAGGAATGTTGGAGTGATCCTGCCAGAGGCAGGAGTCTTCTCCCCATTCCTTAGGGAGACATGGGCCTTGACAGGACTATCAGCATACTAGCAGGAAGTCCCTGGGGCTAGGGCATCTCATCAAGTCCCTCATTTATACAGATGTTGTGGGCAAAACTCACCAGATGGCAATTTGCCTGTGACAGTTGGCCTTGTTCCACCACCCACAGATCACAGTCTGCCCCCAGGTACAGATCTCTGGCTGCTGTTTGTGGAATTCACTCTTCAGAGAGGCTTTCAAGGCCAAGCCTGTCCCAAATGTAAATTATTGGTCAGGCTTAAGGTGCTGGCATGTAGAGCTCAGGCAACTGTACACCTCTGGTTTTGCAATGGGAAGAGTGTCTCTTAAAGCTGCTTCATAATGGGATTTAGGAGTCTGGATGTGTGATTTATTAGCTGCTGCAGACAAAACACGAATGTAACTCTATAGGGTTTTTAATCTGGTAATGCGTAGAGTTGGGGCTTCGTCCTCATGATACAAGAGTTGCTTCAAAAGGTTCCAGTTTCTCATGGAAAACTTGGAAATGCGACTTTCAAAGATGTGCTTTTCCACTCCTTGTTCATTTCTGCGTAATGGTTTTTCACTTGGTCTGCTGCTGAACATGCACTGAATTCTGAAGATCTTCACACACAATTGAAAGCACTTCCATGCATGTACACAGTGTGTGTTGCTAATGCCCTGCTGGTTTTGTGCAGCTCTGCAGATGTCCCAGAAAGCTGCTCCAGAGGTTCAGGGACTGTCTGGAGCAGTATCGACATGGGCTGCAAGCAACCAGAGTGCCTGTGGGGAAATTGGTGATTCTTTCTTGTTTAGCAGGTGGAAGAAATTTCTGCTCTCTCCAGGGCTCTTTGGAACCAAGTCAGAATGTGTCGGATGGGGTGGTGCATTCTGCCCCACTTTCTGCTTTTTGTTCTGCTTTTGTTGTGGTGGCGAGGGGGAGTTGTGTACATTTGCAAGCTTATGCAAGCTTCTATACAAGTGTTGCTAGCACACATACTTCTACTACTCCACAGCAAAACTCCCTGCCCAACTTGCATGCATAGAAATCTGTCTTGATCTGTGGTCTTAGTAAAAGAACCAATTTTAGCAATGCTTCTGATAACAGAATCACACTATTTTTTTTGCTGAATTAAAGTTGTAGGTGTGCTCCACTCTTGCACCTGAAAAGCTTTCCTTTCCAATAGTGTAAGAACGAAAATGATCCACTTTCATAGGGATGGTGCTCCTTTATTTCTGTGCATGTCACTGATCTCGGGGCACCTCTTGTCTGGCAGGGAGCAAGCTCTGAGCAGCGACTCACTAAGATGTGGCAAGATGTTTCAAGGGTCGGATAATTCCACTATGTGTCTTCATTGGGTATGATACGTGTCTTACCTGGATACAACAGAGTCACTTCTTCTCAACAGCAGCTGATTCAAAGGAGCCAAGGCCAGAGTAATGACTCAACCAAGAGGTGCAGGGGGACCTTGGGTATAGGGTTGCCCTGGAGTTTCCAGGAATCTGCATCAATCTCCAGATAACTATTGAACAAAAAATTTCCAGAAACAGCTTCTAGCAACCCTATTCTCATATAGGCAACCCACAGTGTCTTTGTCATGACTCACAGTTTGGGAATGGCTGTTCTAGCCCTTAAGTCAGCACAGTAATAACAACACTTATTGTTTATTAGGTGGCTAAAAACCAGGCTCTGGACATAGAATGAACTGTGGCCTATGCCCACTGAATCCTTGGAAGCCTAGAAGGTGTCTGTGTAGTCCCAGTAGCTGAGGGTTGGGCTGGAGCATTTGTGTCCTCCTTTGCCCTTTTTCCATGATTGCAGAAAGGAGAATTATGGAAAATAAACACAATCACACTGATTTGACAAATGGATGCAGGTCACAGACGTCAGAGCTTCATGTTGCAACTCTTCTTTTAAAATGGCTGTGGATCTTTCAATGGCAAAGCATATACTTTGGCAGCAGAAAGTCTGGAGAACTGTAGCCCAGTAGCAGAGCCTCTGCAGAAGAGCCTGGGTTCAGTCCAGGTAGAACTGGGTAAGATCTTGTTGGAAACTCCAGAAAGCTGCTGCCAATTGGAGTGAGCTAAAGAACCAGTGGACTGGCTCCCTGTTAGGCAGCTGCAGGTCTTCGCATGTTCAGAATTCCAGGTTCAGTTTTCAGCAGTTCAGCGTCAAAGAGATCTTGGGCAATCAACCTGAACCACTGCAGATTGCCACTCAGAACTGCATGCTAGGTGTGCCTGCAATTGTAGGGTCACTTGCCATCGTAGGGGTTCAAATCACACATTACTTTGCAAAACCTTGTTCCTAAACCCGCACATGTTTTCATTGCTTGAATATGACACTGGTGGCATTTGTAGGAGAAAAGCAGCAGCTTGAAGGAGGGTGTGCACCCCCCAATTCTCCCCTCCAGTCTGCCTCCCAAAGCACCAGCTTGAAGGAGGGTATGCACCTACTAATTCTCCCCAAGCCAGTTTTCCCCAGTTGGCCTTACTACTGGTCTTTAAAAAACAGATTACAAACTACAGGTATGCCTGGGAGGTGCGTGCACTGAAGAACTGGCAGGCAGAGGAAGGACTGGGTACCCTCAGCTACCTTTCCTCCGCCATGCAAATTGTCCCTCACCACTGCCTGCATTAGGGTTAGGAATTCTCTATTTGCCTTGTAACATCTCTCCACTCTTCAGCAGCTTTTGCCCATTCTTGTGGGCAATGGGAGTGAGCGCTTCCCTTGTGTGTTACCTCCACACACATGCACAGGAGGAAAGAGGTGGAGCAGCTGGAGCCTCCCTTGAGCACAGTCTCCCATTGAGGGTCTCTTGCAGATTTCTTATAAAAAACTGTAAGAAATCAGGGAGCTCAAATCTGGAAATCTGTGCCACTAAGGCAGCTCTTTGGGCAGTGGGAGCGATTGGCCTGAACTTTATTGTACCACAGCACCACCCAATTAATGGCTAGAAAAGGTACTGCAGCTCCTTTGCCCAATTGGGCCAGGGTATCTGGGGAGTCTGTAGAGGTCTTGCTGCCTTATGTAGCTGTAGCTCTGGGTTTTGCTGTGTGATTTGAGCAACTCTTCAGTGTCAGTAACAGTGCAGGCACCCAGCACCTCACCCTACCCACTTCACCATCTGATCTGAATTTGATCTTTGCCTTGCCTCTGTCCATTTTTTCTATCTCTGGTCTCCTGGATTCTGAATTCCCTTTTGGGACCTGACCACACACTTGCCTCTGGCCTCTCTAATTCTTGTTCACTGCTCCAGATCTTGCCTCTTTTGTGCTCTTGCCTCTGCCCCTCCTGCCCAAGGTCTTGGCTCAAGGTGCTGGCCTTTGATTTTGGCCTGACTGCAACTTCTAGCTGGCAGTTCCTAGGCCTGATCCTGTAGGGCCCTGATGGAGACACCAGCCTTCTCTGCCCCAAAGCTGTGGATCTGGAAGATGTGAAGCAGTGCATTTTTGATTGTCAGGTGGGAAGAAAGCCATGGGGAACAGTGGGGGGGGGCAGGCTGACCACCCCTTCCACCCCACACCACCTTAGAACCTCATTACCAGAGAATCTGAAACTCTGCCCAAGAACATTGGGTTCTTTGTGTTCAGTGTTGTGTTCAATGTTCCATATGATGCACAGCACTGTTTGTGGGTGACTTTGGTGTTAGGGGCAAAAGGTGAGCGGAGGAAATAGGCCTGCCTTTTCTATGTCCCTTGGCTGCAACTGCCTCATATGACATCCACTCTTACTGTTGCCTAGTAAACAAAGCCTCCGACTCACACTTGACTGCTTGATGTGTCCAGAAACTTGTGTGCCCTCAGGGCTTACAAGGAAGATTTTAAAGTTAGCCAAACAAAGAAAGAGCCTGCTTCTTTGAACAATAGCTTGATACCTTTTGGTGTGAAGAGTGACGGTAGTTGTGCAATGTGTCTGGACACTGCAGCCATCCAAATTCAGGCTTTCAGTCTTCAAAACATCAGTCTAGTTCAGGAGCCAACAAATTCTGGGTATTACTACAAATGCCTTCACCTCCCACGAAAAGTCCAGCTGATCAAGGGGAATAGGGCCTAGTGGTTAGTGCAGAGGCACCCCTAGCTGCTCCCCATTTTCCCTTTACTGGACCAGCAGCAGAGGAAAAAAAAAAACCTTGATGTGTCTGCTGCCACCATCCCAGCTTGTGGAGACCAGGCAAAGGGGGTGGGAATCTGGGGGGAAAAATCCTCCTAGGACAGCATTGAACCTTGGGGGTTCTTATTAAAAAATCAGACCACAGTTGTGTCTGTAGGGCAAAGAGATGTGGCAATCCAGAGAATTACACTTGAACATGGACTTAGCAGACAAAGGGTCAAAATGTAATGTCTGCTTCTGGTTTTGCTCCCCCATTTCAGGGACTCCAGATGCCCCACCACAACCCCAGTGAGAGAGCAGCACCATGCTACTAAAGTACAGGATCATGCCTGGTTCCCCCACCACCCACCAAGCTGCTGGGGCCCTATGCGTTCTCAGAAGGACGGACGGGTTCTCAGAGAAGGGGCTACATAACCTGAAGATAGCGGGCTGGTGGAAGATGCCACAACAGCAGGAGAAAACGCTGGGTGTCTTGTGGGTGTCTCAAAAGGAGAAGGTCAAAACCTCCAGCTGCTCCTTGCAGGATAGAAGCCTCTGTACCCTGGGGCACTGCTGCTCCTTTAATCGCAGGACAGGGCCAGGTAAACAGGGTGTGGGGATGAGAGGATCAGCCCAGGAAGGGAAGTGTTACCAAAAATGGCTGTTATGTTTTAAGGGGAATTATTTATTTACCCTTTTGGAAACCTCAGAATCGCAGGCTGAATAACAAAACAGCGTAATGCAGAGATAATTCCTTGTAGCTTAAAGGGGAGACTGGGAGAAAAATAACTTTCAATCAACGATTATATTTTTATTACAAAACACATAGGTAAATATAATGCACATGGAGAATTGATAAGTATAGGCTTCTAGTACTTGTGTCTGGTGTACCTAGCTTTATGGTGGTTGCATGTGCTGTGTATTTGGTGCATCCGAGAAGGAATCAGAAAAGGATAGGTTGTAGGGAAGGATTTTAGGGGTCCCTGGTCTGCATAACCCAGTTGCTAACTAAAGATGGGGGAAGAAGGGAGGAATAGATGGGGAAGAAGGGAAAGAGTTTCAGAAATGTAGTTACCTGTCCCGGGGACCAGTTGGGGAGGGGAGAGTCCTGTGGAGGACCTTTGCCTTGGAGGGGGCAGCCAGAGAGAGAGAGAGAGAGCACATGTGGCAAAGTTCTCTCTTAAAAGGCTTTTTGCTGACCTGGAAGCTGGATGTGAATGACCCGGATGTGGCCTCCTGGATGCGCATGGTCACTACACACACTGGGACACATGGAGCATGCAAGAAAAGGATGACTGGGTATCAGCCATGACTGGCCTCCTGGGGGGGGGGAGGGAGGTTGCATAAGGTGCTTAAGAGTGATAAAGCTACAACAATAGAA
This sequence comes from Tiliqua scincoides, assembly GCF_035046505.1. Taxonomy (NCBI): domain Eukaryota; kingdom Metazoa; phylum Chordata; class Lepidosauria; order Squamata; family Scincidae; genus Tiliqua; species Tiliqua scincoides. Next base: position 237,129,468 of record NC_089823.1, on the reverse strand, counting down.
CAATGGACTTCTTCCTCCGGAGGTGCATGTTTGTTTTGCATAACAGTGATTGGATCAGGAGGCATCCCTGCATTGCTAGAGGTTGTGCAAACTTGTGACTTCTACCAGGGCCTTGGAAAAGTGTACTGGGGGAAGGGTGTCCTGTATTGTGAGGTTTGACCTGCATGAGTTTTAGTCCATAATACATACAAAATCATAACTTGGAAGGGAAAAGGAGATTTTCACGTAACAGAAGGACCCAGAGCTACATAAGGAACTGATGATGAGGTAGTCTCTGGACAGGCTACATATCTGCTCCCCTGGAACTGAGGCTGGACTAAGTCCAGGAGATGGGTGAAGGAGGAAGGAGGGTAGCGACGCTCTCTCCCCACCACTGCTCTGAAGCCTGGTTGGAGTCTCCGTTGCACAGCCAGAAACCCCATTTTCCCAGCCCTCTTTACCTTGGAGCCAAGAAATATCCACTTACCCACAGGCCCCATCCCCCTTATGGCTTCCCTGGCTGGGGATGGAGGAACTTGCATGTGACTAGTTTATTAAAAGTCCAAAAGGGAAAGAAATTAAACAAAATGGAAGAAGGAAAGATGAGTAATAAAAAGCAGCTTTGCTAAGAGCCGTGGCACCTGAGGCAGCAATGTTGCAGTGTCATATGATGTTGTTATGTCACTTCCAGGCTCTCCTGGAGGAGCCCATTGAAAATTGCTGCTGCCACCTATGTGAGAGCGCACATGCGCCAGTCGCTTCCTGAGAGCATGCACACACACAGCAGCAGTTGGGGCAATTTTCAGACATCACCCCAGCCACACTGTAAGTGTGCATGCGCTGCAGCCACTTCCTGAGTAGGTGCACTCACTTTGTGACACCTCGTTCTATTCTATGCTTGGGATCATTAGGAAGGGTATTGAGAACAAAACGGCTAGTATTATAATGCCGTTGTACAAATCGATGGTAAGGCCACACCTGGAGTATTGTGTCCAGTTCTGGTCACCGCATCTCAAAAAAGACATAGTGGAAATGGAAAAGGTGCAAAAGAGAGCGACTAAGATGATTACGGGGCTGGGGCGCCTTCCTTATGAGGAAAGGCTACGGCGTTTGGGCCTCTTCAGCCTAGAAAAGAGACGCCTGAGGGCGGACATGATTGAGACATACAAAATTATGCAGGGGATGGACAGAGTGGATAGGGAGATGCTCTTTACACTCTCACATAATACCAGAACCAGGGGACATCCACTAAAATTGAGTGTTGGGCGGGTTAGGACAGACAAAAGAAAATATTTCTTTACTCAGCGTGTTGTCGGTCTGTGGAACTCCTTGCCACAGGATGTGGTGCTGGCGTCTAGCCTAGACGCCTTTAAAAGGGGATTGGACGAGTTTCTGGAGGAAAAATCCATTACGGGTTACAAGCCATGATGTGCATGTACAACCTCCTGATTTTAGAAATGGGTTATGTCAGAATGCCAGATGTAGGGGAGGGCACCAGGATGAGGTCTCTTGTTATCTGGTGTGCTCCCTGGGGCATTTGGTGGGCCGCTGTGAGATACAGGAAGCTGGACTAGATGGGCCTATGGCCTGATCCAGTGGGGCTGTTCTTATGTTCTGGCCTGGCACCCAGCATGGGCTGCCTCTCCCACTTGGTATACCACTAGTAAAAGTATAACCCGGCTGATAGAGAATGCCTGAGCTTGGCTGGAAAGCACAAAGACAAATGGATGCAGTAAGCAGTAAATCCATGCAGCTGGAATGCTACTCCAAGTTCTCAGCCCACAGACCACTCTCCACATCCCTGCTTAAATGGGGACGCTTGCATGCTGGCTGGAGTCACTTATAGTCAAAGCAACAAAAAGACCTTGATCACAATCTAGACAGGCCATAGCTTAAGCCATCATTTTCCCCAGTCCTTTCACTCGTGGGTGAGCAAGTGGGTGCCCCTCTCTGAGCTCCCAACAAATGGGTCATTGAGGCAACTGGCAGAGAACAGCAAACACTATCTGTGAATTGGGAAATCTGATGATGTCATCACGTGATTAGAGGAGTGGAACCCCCTGGTCATTCCAACCCACCCCTTGAACCTAGACCAGGGGTTTCCAAACCCCAGTCTGGAGGCCGGATGCAGCCCGTGGCAAGCCTCTGGCCCCCTGAAACCTCTGGCATGCTCAACAGAATTTGACCAGAGCTGTGCTCCATTTGTGCCTGAAGGGTGTTCTGAGGGCCAGGGAGGCCTCAAAATCCCTTCTAAAGGCCTAAACATCACTTCCTTGTTTTCCTGAAAAACAAGAAGTGACTTTTTGGGCTGTTGGAAGGCCTTAGGCTTTCGGAGGCTTTCTAATGTATTTATTTAAATGTATAGTTAAAATTTATTTATTTATTTATTTTTCTGACCTTCAGCACCATATTTGTTGTGGCCCTCTGGCCTAAAAGTTTAGAGACCCCTGACCTAGACAGACAGATTTGCTTCCCAATGGGCAAGGTAGCCCTGTTGTTAAGCAGAATAGCTGCCCTATCCAGGAAGACAGATCCTGAATCCATACCCAGCCCATGATTGGGGTATAACGGAGTTTCCAAACAGAGGACAAAGATGGTTTGCAAAGGATGCCTCAACAGCTTTTTAGGCTGCTGGACCTGCGCAGGAGCTTCTGGGGAGTTAAAAGTATCCAAAAATACTGAAAAATAGGCAAGGGGGGAAAAAACAGGAGGAAAAACGGCATTGATCACAGAGCCATAGAAAGAATAAATAATGGCCAGTTTGAGTTGCTTGTAGAAGCCTGGCTCTCACTCCCTGTGAGAATCCGAATGCTTCCAGGAGAGTTGCCTGCCCATAAAAGTGTCCAGGCCAGAGGTTGTGGTAAGGGCTTGGGTCTTGATATCTAGCAAGTTAACTTCAGCCAGAACTGAGTTGGAGCATGGAATGTGGCATTGGCCTCAGGGAATTTGGCTTGCTGAGAATCTCTTGTTCTCTCCTGTGGTCATTGCAGAACGCATGAAGAGCAGCAGCAGCAAAAATGCCTGAGGCCTGAAGAGGGGACATTTTCTATCATAGCTACACCCTCCAAGCCTTTTATTTGTTTAAAACATTTATACTTTATATGTATATACTTTTTTTGTCTAAGGGATCATCAGCATTGCTAACATTTTTTTTAAAGTAGTAATGCAATAAAAGACCACTTTTTATCAGCCATTGTTACATTTTACAAATATCTTATGTTCTCGTGTGAGCTGGTGTAGGATAGAGGCTTGAGCTGCCAATCAGGGATTTCACAGTTCAAATCTTACCTCTGTCGTGAGTTCTCACTAGGCGGCCTTAGGAAAACCGCAGCCTCTCAGCTGTGGGTTGTTGCAAGGGGAACATCAAGATAATATGCACTGAAAAAGTGCTATGCAAGTATTCTGTAATACACCTGCAGGAGAGGTCCCTCCAGATGACTGCAGCAGACAATTTCACATTGGACGGATGTACGCCCTGAACTTGGAGCTTGGAGCACATCAAGACAGTATATATGTAAATGTGCTTTCTATGTGTAAGAGTGAGGTGGGCTTCCTAAGCTGCTGTGCTTTGCATTACAGAAGTCTGAGAAACCCTGCTTTTGATAATCTTCAACCAGTTTTTTGGCCTGTATAGCAGAGGGTGCGAAAACAAATTGCATTAAATTTAAAACATAGTTTTTCTATTTAATCTGTGGCAATGTGTGGCATTTCAGAGATTTCTGAGGCATTGTCTTAGGGTGACAAAATCAGCTGCTTGAGAAAATGAATATGAATTTATCACCAGGGAATTTCTCCTCTGCATTTTGTTCACACAAATTTAAACTCTGCTTTCCAGTTCCTAGAGCAAAAACTGGTTTCAAATTGCTGTGCCGGCAATTTTTGCTGAGCACTTACAGATTGAGGAGACCTCTTTCTTTTTCTTCATCCCGTTTTATTGGCTTTTTTCCGGTAATAAAGGAAAATTGAGTTCTTCAGGCTGTTTTTGTTCAGGGAGGTGAAGTCATCAGTGGAGAAGTTGAAATCGCAGCTTGCTTTAAAGTCTCCTTCTAGGTGTGTTGGATAAATCATTCCTCCTTCAGTTGCCCCATAGGGTTAGGGTAACTCGCAGCATTTTGGAAGAAACTCGAAGCTCCGTAGATTTTTCTTTTTCCAAGTCTCAACAAGTCCTTTGGAAAACTGTGTGCAACAGAGTGAGAAACTGCTCCACTGGATGGGTGTCATTTTAAACTCTCATTCTTGTGAACTTACATGTGAAATTGGAATTTGATTAGGGCTCAGCCAAAACTATTTACTTGTGGGAGGAAGGGAGTAGTTTTCACAAGTGTTTTGGAGACATACTGAATTTGTTTGCTATTAAGAAGCTATCTTATCCCGAGTCGGGTGATTGGTCCATCTTGCTTGGTACTGAAACTGACTTGGAGCCATTTTCCAGAGTATCAGAGAGGAAATTTTCTCTACCCTACCTGGACATGCTGCCAAGGATTGAACCTGGGACTTTTCCATACAAAGCAGATCCTTTGCCGTGAATGCGACAGGCTGATTCCTAGGTCTGTACAGGATACATAAAGAGCTGTCATTTAAGAAAGGAGAGGGGTGCTTGTTCCTGCTAAGGTGACAGTTACATTGCCTTTTCTTGCTCCCTCTCATTTTGGTTATGTTTGCTCATTGTGATGCTGCATTTACTATTCTGTCCAGAGCTCTGGGCCATATCACACTTGCATCAGTAACCAATTTCCTCCTCTCTTGAGGAGTATGCCTGTGGTCCCATGACCTGGCAGGTGCAGATTCAGTTCTTCCCAAGGCAGTATAGGATGAATTGCTTAAAATCTCCTTGGGCACAGTATTCGTAGCTGACTTGCCCATGGATACAATGCAGTATTCCACCAGATTGATGGTCTCCAATGAAGTCACATGGCGGAAGTCTTGGCTTAGGCATTGGGACATGGATCCCAGCTCCCAGGCTAGGTTGGCAGGAGTACAGTTGGCAGGCTCAAAATTGTTTGGACACCCACTAGAGCCTCTTCTGGTGGAAACCAAAAAGAAGATACAAGCTCTCTCCATCAAAAAATGCTTCTCCAAATAGCCTTGGCCCTTGAGTGTGTTCAGAGGGCTGGGAAACCCTAGACCAAGGGTGTCAAACTTGTTTCATGCTGTGGGCCAAGTAGCATTCATGATGCCCCCTGAGGGCAGGAGGTCTGGTCTAGAGGGTAGAGCCTCCGTCTGCCTGAAGATAACATCCACAAGGTCGCCAGTTCGAGGCCACCGGCACCGTGCGACCTTGGAGCAGCTGACAAGCTGAAGCCGAGCAATTCCATCTGCTCTGAGCGTGGGAGGATGGAGGCCAGAATGTGAAGCCAGATCGGAATGAAACACCTTGAATGTAGTCGTTCTTGAAAGAAAGAACCTTCTTTGAAATTGTAAAAATCCCTATTTAATAGGGATTTAATAAAGCCTGCCTATGTAAACCGCCTTGAATAAAGTCTTGAATAAAGACCAAGAAAGGCGGTATATAAACACCTGTTGTTGTTGTTGTTGTTGTTGTTATTAAGTGGCCGGATCCCAAAGGATCTCCTCTATGGAGAACTCGTGCAAGGAAAGCGCCCTACAGGTAGACCACAGCTGCGATACAAGGACATCTGCAAGAGGGATCTGAAGGCCTTAGGGATGGACCTCAACAAGTGGGAAACCCTGGCCACTGAGCGGCCCGCTTGGAGGCAGGCTGTGCAGCATGGCCCTTCCCAGTTTGAAGAGACACTTTGCCAACAGTCTGAGGCTAAGAGGCAAAGAAGGAAGGGCCATAGCCAGGGAGACAGACCAGGGACAGACTGCACTTGCTCCCGGTGTGGAAGGGATTGTCACTCCCGGATTGGCCTTTTCAGCCACACTAGACGCTGTGCCAGAACCACCTTTCAGAGCGCGATACCAGAGTCTTTCGAGACTGAAGGTTGCCAATATAATTATTAAGTGATGTCATTAAACAGGTCATAACCAGAAATAAGCACTTTTTCTCACGTTGGAACTCATTAGCTGCAGATGACAGAAAATACGCAAAACCTGATCATATTTCAAAATATGGGAGAGCCCAATTTTCATGTGGGCTGCCCTTTCAGCAGTAACATCTCAGCACTGCTCAGCAGCTGAGAGCCTGAGGGCCAGATAAAAAGCCTCCACGGGCTGCATCCAGCACAGCCCCCGGGCCTTTTGACACCCCTGCCCTAGACACAGCCCTGCAAGTTCCCCTACAGGTGGATCCAATGCTGTATTCATCTTCCAATCCGCAAGAGGGCAGGAAACAGTGTTCACTGTGACACTGTGGGGCCCTGGCCCATCCCCATCTCTTAGATACAGGGACTGTTGAAGGGATTCCTTGAGATCAGTTTGGCTCTGGAGTCTATTCCAAATTTTTTGTCATTCAGAAAATTAAAAAAAAATGGAGATGTCTGGGCAGTTTTGGAGCTGAAGTGACTGAGTCAGAGGATGTGGAAACTCCACTTCCTGATGAAGACTCTGCAGTCTATCCTAGTGATTCTGAGACAGGGATGGTTCCTGAGGTTGGTAGGCCTGTTTTCACATCCACATCAGACCCAGCACTGACACATCTGCCGTTCTTCCTTGCCCGAGTACCAGACAACGCATGGGGTCCAAGCAGGAGCCCAAAGTGATAGCTGGTGCAGTTGCTCTGCTGGCGACAGCATGAGTGGCCTTGGTACAGCTCCCATCTCTGCCTGCTCTGTGGGAGCACCATGTATTTTGGGGTCGCTTTACTTGCTTCCTGCAGCAGAGGGGCAGAAACAGCAGAAGTGTCCATGTACAGGCCAGAGCTGCTTCAACAAAGGAAACTTACACCAATAACTTTAGCATCCAGACAGGATCTGTACCCAACAGAGAGCTTCCCCCTTTGCCAAGAGAGCTCTTTTTAATGTTAATTTAGCAAGGAAAGCCAAGGATTAGCAACAGGCAGGCAGGCACATTTGTGCATTATTGGCTGGAAGGAATTAGTGTCACTGAGCACACATGGAAAAGAAAAATAGTGAGTTTTAACCTCATTACACAGGATTCTAAGCTGCGTTTTAAAAATCTCTTGGCTTTGAATGTTAGTGTATGCAGGGAAGGGAAGGGGGTGTTGGGGTGATCTGAATTTAAGCTCTGCAAGCAAGAGCTACCGTTTCACATGATGTGAATATATGTAACCAGATAGGTCTTTCTTTACAAGTTCAAATATTGGGGGGGGGGGGAGCTAGTGGCAGTGGGGGTATTGGACTGCCTCTTGCTTTTAGAGCCTCTAGTGGGAATCCTGAGTGTGGTTTCACTCTTGGTGTTTTTGTTGGCATTGCTTAGGTTGTATTATCTCACGTAATGGGCTCTCTCTTAGTTTGTCAACATTCTGCCGAGGACAGAAAGTTCACGCCTGGAAGAGTGTGCGTATTGGATTAGGCTGTGATTAACACCATGATGTAATGACCGGCTCCTTTTCCTTCCATCAATATTTGCCCTTTGGGGTCGGGGTGCTGGAATATGGACTTCAAAAGGAGTATCTGTTTTCTTGCCTTTCTGCAACTGTTCGACTCCTATTGCTTCTAATATTAAAGCTGTTAGTCTGAAGCTTACCATCTAAGTACTTTTAGGCTTAGCGTGGCAGCCCCCCCCCCCCACCAAGGAGCTTTCAGAACTTGTGATCACATCCTGATGCAGTGATAGGTTGCTGTTCAGAGGTCAAAACGGCCACAGTGCCAGAAGATTGGAGGATAGCAAATGTCACACCTATCTTTAAAAAGGGAAAGGAAGGGGACCCGGGAAACTATAGGCCGGTCAGCCTAACATCCATACCGGGTAAGATGGTGGAATGCCTCATCAAAGATAGGATCTCAAAACACATAGACGAACAGGCCTTGCTGAGGGAGAATCAGCCTGGCTTCTGTAAGGGTAAGTCTTGCCTCACGAACCTTATAGAATTCTTTGAAGTCAACAGGCATGTGGAAGTGGGAGAACCTGTAGACATTATATATCTGGACGTTCAGAAGGCGTTTGACACGGTCCCTCACCAAAGACTACTGAAAAAACTCCAGAGTCAGGGAATTAGAGGACAGGTCCTCTCGTGGATTGAGAACTGGTTGGAGGCCAGGAAGCAGAGAGTGGGTGTCAATGGGCAATTTTCACAATGGAGAGAAGTGAAAAGCGTGTGCCCCAAGGATCTGTCCTGGGACCGGTGCTTTTCAACCTCTTCATAAATGACCTGGAGACAGGGTTGAGCAGCGAGGTGGCAAAGTTTGCAGACGACACCAAACTCTTCCGAGTGGTGAAGACCAGAAGTGATTGTGAGGAGCTCCAGAAGGATCTCTCCAGACTTGCAGAATGGGCAGCAAAATGGCAGATGCGCTTCAATGTCAGTAAGTGTAAAGTCATGCACATTGGGGCAAAAAATCAAAACTTTAGATATAGGCTGATGGGTTCTGAGCTGTGTGTGACAGATCAGAAGAGAGATCTTGGGGTGGTGGTGGACAGGTCAATGAAAGTGTCGACTCAATGTGCGGCGGCAGTGAAGAAGGCCAATTCTATGCTTGGGATCATTAGAAAAGGTATTGAGAACAAAAAGACTAATATTATAATGCTGTTATACAAATTGATGGTAAGGCCACACCTGGAGTATCGTGTTCAGTTCTGGTCGCTGCATCTCAAAAAAGACATAGTGGAAATGGAAAAGGTGCAAAAGAGAGCGACTAAGATGATTACTGGGCTGGGGCACCTTCCTTATGAGGAAAGGCTACGGCGTTTGGGTCTCTTCAGCCTAGAAAAGAGGCGCCTGAGGGGGGACATGATTGAGACACACAAAATTATGTAGGGGATGGACAGACTGGATAGAGAGATGCTCTTTACACTCTTACATAACACCAGAACCAAGGGACATCCACTAAAATTGAGTGTTGGGAGAGTGAGGACAGACAAAAGAAAATATTTCTTTACTCAGCGTGTGGTTGGTCTGTGGAACTCCTTGCCACAGGATGTGGTGATGGCGTCTGGCCTGGACATCTTTAAAAGGGGATTGGACAAGTTTCTGGAGGAAAAATCCATTACGGGTTACAAGCCATGACGTGCATGTGCAACCTCCTGATTTTAGAAATGGGCTATATCAGAATGCTAGATGCAAGGGAGGGCACCAGGATGAGGTCTCTTGTTATCTGGTGTGCTCCCTGGGGCATTTGGTGGGCCGCTGTGAGATACAGGAAGCTGGACTAGATGGGCCTATGGCCTGATCCAGTGGGGCTGTTCTCTTGAGAAAGGTAGTTCCTTTCTCAATAATTGTGATATGTTTATGCTTTTTACTTTAGAAGAGAATGGAGAAAGCTGCCTTATGCCCAGTCAGAACACTGATCCATCTGGCTCAGGTTCCTAAACGCACTTTTGTGGGAGTAAGCCCTTCAGAACACAGTGGGACTTACTTCTGAGTAAGGATCCTTAGGATTGCACTCTCAGTCTTGTTGATGCTGAGCAGCAGCAGCAGTTCTGCAGGGTTTCAGACATGAATATTTCTCTGCCCTGCTTGGAGATGCTGCAAGGGGTTGAACCTGGGGTGTTCTGCACACAGGCACCTGCTCTGTCACTGAGCTACAGCGTCTCTCCTAGTCTTGT